>NC_141249.1:15131416-15731416 GCF_054856555.1 Leptonotus elevatus | reverse complement strand
ATACAGTACTTCAAGAATATGGCATGCAATGTGAAAGCACATACAGTATAAACATAAATATATACATAAATTAACATGTATACATCCCAATATTTTTAATTAATAATAAATAAAAATATTTTGAAGTTCTTTTGTCAGTTTTAATTTTGCTGCTTTTACTGATGTTTCAGAGTTTGGTCGAGGTGATGTTTCAGTACCGGTATCGAGGTAATTTATGCAGGTATATATATCGAAGTAAAAATGTTGGTATCGTGACAACACTAGTATACAAGCTACAGAGCTGGTCAGCACCTGTGTAAATGTAAATTGCGGGACAGCAGTGGGAAGTTTTAACACCTGACTCTCATGTCTTTCGCACTGTTGTGTAGACATTGTAACGTGTATATACTGATCATTGTGTGAGATATTCCACCTTTGCTGGGATCTGCGTGAAAGGCAAAAATATGGAAAAAGGTTCGCTTATATGTTTATATGCAGACTTCCTTATATGGACGTGTTGCAACTTGTCATAAGGCTCATGTGATAAGCAGTGACTTTGCTGTTTTTATATGGAGAACAGCTGCAAAGCTTCATGACAGTCACACATTATTGCATTTTCATGTCGCATTAGCCAAGTGTGTTACGTTTGCCTTATTTATTTTTCCATGAACTAATTCCGCTGGTATCCACTGTGTGGGACAGATTGGTTGCTAATGATATGCGCCGCCTATCATTCATCCCACGGCACACAAGTGCTGTAATTTACAGCCTCAGCGTGCGATACAGCAACTTGCTTGTCACATTACGTTCTTTTGATCAAAAGATTGCCCAAGCGCTGAAGGGGAAAAGACGGCGTGTGACTGCGTTGGGAAACCAGGGCAAAAGTGGAACATGTGAAAGGCTACTTTTGTTGAGCAGCACATGGGTGGAGAAATGACACGAAAAGCATGAGCCTTCACATGCCCTTCTGGAAGATATTTTGGAAAGACACACTTGCAGAAACATGCATGATGCGTGGCATTACAAAAAATACAAAATAAATTAGGATTTTAAAGTGAGAGTGAGGCAGGATTAGCGGTTGCATGGATGCGTTGGCTGTGTGCTGCAGAAGGATCTAGATTAGCATCAGAGCGGTTGGAATTCAAGCCTTATCTCTGTGCGGCAGGGCCCAGTCTTACGAATAGTAGATGAACCAGCCTCGGGTACACGTCTGCCGCTGGACAAGTAACACTGCAGCCTCTGTTCCGCTCTGCTTGACAACTCGATTAGCATGGTGCTGAGCTCGGAGGTGTCCCGCTTAGCACGAGCCCAGCACACTTTTCTCACATTCTGCTGGAACAGTATGCTTGCTCAAACCCACATTAGACCTTTTTAGTTTTAATTAAGGATGAAAATTTTATTTTAAAATCCCATAGGACAATGTAAAGTGAACTGTGAAAGTGTTGCCCACATAAAATATTAACTACAGTGGTGATGCGTTTAATTGTATTTGTTAGTATTTTAAATTAGGGACGCACGATAATATCGGTGGCCGATAATTATCGGCAATTATCGACCAATTTGACGTCATACCAGTAAACCAAACTATAATGCCAACTCCCAAATAGCCACTAATTCGCTGGCTAACTGTTAGCTCGCGGGCTAACCATTCACCCACACGCTAACCCCGGGATAACTCCCAAATAGCCGCTAAAAAATGGCTACTAGGTTAGCCCGCGAGCTAACCGTTAGCTCGCGGGCTAACCATTCACTCGCACGCTTACTCCCAAATAGCTGCTAATTAGCGAGCTAACTGTTAGCTCGTGGGCTAACTGTTCACCCACATACTAACCCTGGGATAACTCCCAAATAGCCGCTAAAAAACGGCTATTAGGTTATCTGCAGGCAGTTTTTATTATGTCGGCCATCAAAGCAAAAAAAGAGGCAGATGCTGAATATCGGTGCTGAATATCTGCCGGACCGATTATCGGTCTATCCCTATTTCAATGTATTTGTACATGTTTGACTTATAGTAGGATTTGAAAGTTAATTTTGTATTCAAGTTAATTTTGTATTCAAGTTAATTTTGTATTCAAGTTAATTGACTTAATTATTGGTTATTGACATCAGCATTTTCTAAATGACTGGTTTATCAGTATCGGTTGAAAATAGCATTATCGTGCATCCCTATTTGAAATCATACCTTCCACTTTCCTAATTGCCATAAATGTATATTTAAAGAATAATAATATAACCACACTATTTGCAGCAGGGCTAAGTCCCTATCCTACATGAACGTGGCATTTATTGTACATACGGCCAGACAACTTCTTACATTATTTTGGAGTCATGCTGTTTGGATTCTACGACTGCTTTGTTTGACCTTTAAGGCACGTTTATCCCAAATGGGCTTAAACTACAAATTGTTTGACTTTAAAACTGAAGGATTTAGAGTAGGAGGAAATGCCAAAATATATCTTGTGCGCCACCATTTATCAGCCCATGACTTTGACAAAAGACCCCCTCTTCTAGTAAATGCGCCTGAGGTAAACAAAAGCTTTCTCGCCACAGTTTTTCTCGATTAAAAATGACGGTATGATGCTTATCTGTGTGTTTCCACCATGGTGCCTCTGCAAAATGATCCATTCCAGTGTCCATTTTTTGTGGCTTTGTTTACACATCTGTCGCAGCCAGACCAGCTCAGGGGTGAAATGGGATAGTGACGACTCACAGCTGATGAAAGAGGTAGTTGAAAGTTATGTGTCCTGGGGGCGGTGTCCCCACCCACCCCCCACTTCTACCCCACCCTTCCTTAAATTAAGAACATGCACCGTCTATCACCCTTAAGGCAGCCAATCAGAGACTAGCACAACTCAGGAGAGCCTGTTTTTCATGCCTGATCTTGCCCCCAAGAAATTATCCTCACACAAAGAGAGTCCAATCAAACGACGATGGCGGCGCTCCCACGCGACGGTCCGCAAGTCTCTTCTGTAACATCAGAGCAGAAAAATAACACCCATGTGTTTGTGTGTTTACCACCCTTGCCAGGCCCCATTCCCACACCATGCAGTCATGTTTGCATGGATAGCCCCAGCGTCTTGTCCTCTCTCACCCGTCAGACATGTTCCGGGGAACTGTTGAGTAATGCGCGGTGATAATTAGTCTAGCATATTATTTAAAAGGAGTCTAGATGATACCCTAAGGCTTCGTGGACTGGGGAGATCGCCCTCGTGATCTTAACTATGTCGTAGTGAAATGTAGGACACTGCTTTACTGCAAGCATAACCTATTAAGTAGCTGCTTTCATACACGTTATTGTCATTTTGCAGAGTTCTACGGCGGAACTACAAAGAGGCTTGATTAACTATACAGGCAATGTTTTAATTAACATTTTAACAGTCTTAATTGTCATACAACTGCTTGGATCAAACTAAATAAATTAAACCAAAAGTGCTCATCCTTTGAAGTCACTGAGGCAACAGTAAACAGTTTGTAGCACGATACTGACACACGGAATTAGACATGGTCTGGTATCAAATGGTATCAAATTGTTTAATTTTTTTATTTAAGCTTTATTTATCCAGGTAAGGCAATTACGAACATATTCCTGCAGATAACAGACATCCTCGTATGATAAAACAAAAAATATAGCAGTATCACATTACATAAAATATGTATTAGGCCGCCTATGAAATGTTTAGGTAAGTAATATCTTTTATCCATTGAACACAATTTATTTTCTTTTTAAACATTTTTAACATGTGGTGCATTACCAAAAGAAACACTAGAATTTTTATAAATTATATCAAAATGTAGTGCAACAATAGAAGTACTTATTTCGCAGATAATGACTAGCTATTAGCCCCTTTTTGGAGTTAAGTCAGAGCTGATGTTAGCCATGCTAGTAAATTTGTAATCTGCCTCAGCAGCAAGTATTTATTCCACCAATTGTAGACACACTAACTCTTGTAGCCTTAATATATTAACGTTACCTTGAATGTGTTGAAGAGTGATCTCTCACAGAAACATGATACCGTTTTTTACATAATGTGTACTTCTGTTAGCATCTGATCAGTAATTTGTCTATGTCATCTGTATGTCTAATTATAATGCCAATGTACTAGTCTACTAAAATGTTTTTTTACTCCAAATTATTTAAGTTTTGAAGTGTTCATTTTAAGGTTCCACTGTATTTTCTCTTGTCAGCTTATTGTCCTCTGCTGATTTCCATATTCCCCGTCCCCCATTACTTAATTCCTATCTGGCCACATCCATTTTTATAAGCCCCCAGGGGCTGGAGGCGGTGCCTGTGGGAGGCTAGTTAGAGTGCATTCATGCTAATGACTTGGGGCTGTTAAGGGAAGGCAGCTATGGCTAAAATGGCACAAGCGCTCCGATTTTTAGAAGTAAATGTCGAGGTTGTGGGACTAAAGATTTTTTTTAGTCAACTATATTGTGATGAAAGCTGAGTCCAAGTCGATTAATCAATGACCGCATTGATATTTTTTCAGCATATATATATATATATATATATATATAATATGTGTGTGTGTGTGTGTGTGTGTATATATATACATATACTGTATATACTGTATATATATCCTTGCCCATTCCTGAAGTATAAGGCAGAACTCAAAACTCCTCTTCTCCACCCACAGGATCTGTCCTGCATCGATGACCTCTCCACCAATTCCCTGTTCTCCTCTCCGGCCGACTCATTGTCCGAGTATGCCGACGCGCAGTCCTTCATCAGCACCGACCACCTGGACACGGTTCCCACGCTGTGGGATGTCAGCACGAGTACCACGGCCGCCACCACACCAGCACAGAGCCAGCTGGAGGTCAGTAGATACACGCACGCACAAATGTATTATAATAATAAGGCCGGTATCAGCCCAAACTCGCCCCTTCCTAGTTGCCACTCACCTGTGAGGCACACAACAAATTGCATTTTCCTGAGTGAACGCCATAATAATCACCCCTTCATATTTTTTGTCTGTTTTTCCCATCCATTTGAGTTTCTGTTTCTTGATTGAATGTTTTTGTTGACAGCTAAAAGGCTCCAGCAAGTTTCAGGGCTTGGCCAGTTTGGATGATATAACCGCTATAATCAGCACACCACCTTTAGGAGGATTTCAGGTAGTCACAACAATCTGATGTAGAATTTATACTAACCCTCTCTTTATCTGTGTGCACCTCTGTGAGTGGTTGCTCTCAAATGTGCACACTTGAGCATAAAATTGACAGTTGAACATCACTATCAGCTGATTTTAGTCTTCTTGTAAGAGTCCAACAGATTCTCATCCATTGTTATTTTATTTTGTCATTTTTTATTATCGCAGATGATGTAAGGATTGCATAGCATTTGCAACTGCACTGAGACACCCACAACTACAAAGCAGTATTGAGGCCACATTAGAAAGGAAAACAATACTGAGAATAAAGTTGATGAATAATAAAGCCGTTATATTTTCAGAAAAATTGGTTGAAATACAGATTTACAAGGGGGAAAAAATCAAGGCATTACAATTTTATTCATGTAATGTTTAAAATAATTTCTGTTCTGCCTTTTTTCTTTACAAATCCTGTCTTTAATCTCATAGCTTTATGTTTTTTCCCTCAACATTAGTTTTATTCTCTCTCTTTTTGTCATGACTTTTTCCTCTCAACTTTGACTTTTTTTTCTAATTTTGCAGCTCTATTCTCTTAGCACTTCATTCTTATAATATTATATTTTTTTGTAATGTAACCGCTCATTCCTATAATTTAATAACAGTTTTTCTCATCACATTTATGCTCGCTACCTTACTTTTCTCTCGTAATGTTGACTTTGTAGTATCATTTCGGGATCAAATTGATATAACATATAACAAACACAATTTTGTGATCATGAAAGCTGCGGGTTTTTATAGCACTCTTCTCCCCACACGCTCACCTATCAGAAGCGGTATGCTACTCGTGGACAGGACACACTAACCAATCAGCGCCGAGCTGGTTTAAAAAAACGCCATGTTTTTCTACTTCCTGCTTTTAGCTGGTTTAACTCCCATTGCTGTGTTGTCCTACGTTTTCTCTGCGAATCTCTTAATTGTGGCGTGTTAACCTGTCTGGCTGGCTACTAACATTTTATTTTTCTAACTTCACCTAGGCAAAAAGCAACAGCATATAGTGCCGCTTTTGGCTTCTGTTGAATGTTGTCTTTGGTGTTGCCAGACTCAGAGAACCCAGTCACCCCCAGAGGAGGAGGAGGAAGCAGAGGAAGAGGATTCAGAGGAACTGGGCCATGTCGACACGTATGCTGAGTACAGACCTTCCAAATGTAGGTCACTAAACTCGACAGCAAAATGTAGCCGTACACTCCGTTCAGACAAACGGCATTTCTTCCTTTCTCCTCTTCAGCCACTATCGGAATTTCCCATCCCGACATAGTGGTGGAGACCAACACGCTGTCCAGTGTCCCTCCTCCGGACATCACATACACTCTGTCCATAGCTGAGTCTACCATTAACAACGGCCTGTTGTCCGCCCTGCAGCTAGAAGCCATCATATACGCCTGTCAGGTACACAGTCACACGCCAGAGACATCTACCAGAAGTCACTCCCTTTCACTTTAAGCAATGATCTCTCTCTTTTTGTATGGCCAGCAACACGAGGTCATCCTGCAGAACAACCAGCGAGCAGGCTTCCTGATTGGAGATGGGGCAGGTGTGGGAAAGGGACGTACTGTTGCGGGAATCATCCTGGAAAACTACCTTAAGGGAAGGAAAAAATCACTATGGTGAGTAAGCACACCCTGATGAGGTTTATTAACAATGATGGACTACCTAGAATTAATGACTGCAGATTGGCAGGCTCTTTGCGTATAACACAGAGTGAGCTATTCATTTTCCTCATGGGGCAACATGAGAAACTAAGCCTTTTTTGCCACAGAATTGGATGCAGGATAGGATGCTATAATTAGGAACTGTGAACAGCATTTATGAAACTACTTTTGTGTGGCGACGTAAGAGTAGGTGTACATCAAATACTGGTTTTCCATTTGATTAGTTTACTGTATATTCATGACCTATACATTGTTTTCAGACAAATAGTTACTGCAATGACATAACTACTGCATTAGCATAGATTATTGATGAGGTAAGCTTTACGCAAATAGTGGCTATAGAGGGTGTTTGCTTTCAAATGGTGGGGGAGGCCTTCATCTGCCTTCATTTATACAAATACAGTTTCAGAATATTAGTACATTTGACACTATTGTCACGTGAAGCTAGAATTTAAAATAAAATAAGAACTATTAGGAATAAAGTCAGTTTCCAGGAGTGGAATTACAGTTTGACTTGCTATTACTTAATCACTTTTTCCTGTTACTTTGTGACTTTTTGTCTAGTTTTACCATGTAATTTAATGCCTTGTTCCTTCGCAACATTTAAAGAAATTTCAATTAATTGTCATAGCGCAGTCACTTTTTGTAGTAATATTGCAACTTTGTTCTTGTAATTACAGTAGATATTTTTTTTTCTCATAACAGGATTTCTCACTTTTCTCTTGGAACATTCTGACTTCTGTTCGTTCATATGATTTTTTTTCTTGTAGCGTTTTGGCTTGAATCTGGTAAATTATACTGTAATTATGACTATATTGGCAAATTTCTCCAGTAATTTTACTACTTTTTAAATTTCAGTGCGTGACTAATACACTACTTTTCCCAATCTTTATTGACCGCAGTACATAAAGATAATCGCCCAGCACGCCATCAGACAAAAAAAACGTCACATTAAGTGGGTTAATTATCAACCTCCTGCCATCTAGTGGAAG
Organism: Leptonotus elevatus; assembly: GCF_054856555.1. Lineage (NCBI taxonomy): Eukaryota > Metazoa > Chordata > Actinopteri > Syngnathiformes > Syngnathidae > Leptonotus > Leptonotus elevatus. The sequence goes on along the minus strand of NC_141249.1, from coordinate 15,723,643 downwards.
AGCATTTAGTTATTCTGCCTGTCACTGTACTTCACTGGCATAAACAATGATACATTATTGGTGGCAAACAAATAATAATTTTATTGGGAGTCAATTCTCTGCTATACATAGATGGCATCTTTTTGGGAAGAGGTGTTTATTTGTCTAAAGTGACTATTGGGGTCAAATCATTATATTAAGGGACAGCCTCCACTTGAGGAATGTCTCAAATTGCCATGCAAATTTTAATTTTTGAGGATTCTTTGATGCAGTGCTTGTAGTGAAATCTCAAAGATGAGTCGTGACTCAGTATAATGCCATCTTAATTGTAGCCTTCGCATGTAGCGCAGCCCAACAGGATGTGAGCTCACCACTCTTTCAGCCCCAGTCTTCGGCCAGCCGCCCTAAAATTCATGCACACGGGCAACATCACCTGATTTGCATGTGCTCGTACTTGTTCTGTCCAGCTGTATATGCAGAATGACTGATCCTACTGTTCCTGCCCGCAGGTTCAGCATATCCAATGACCTGAAATTTGATGCAGAGCGAGATCTCAAAGACATAGATGCACCGACTATTCCTGTGCATGCCTTAAACAAAGTGAGTGCAGGTGTTAGTGAAGAAGTCCGTTCTTTCTCAGCGCTGATGCAGAAAATGGAACGGAGCAAAGCTTCAGTGGGTGACCGTGTGACTGTGTTGCAGATTAAGTATGGAGACACAGCTACCTCAGAAGGAGTCCTCTTTGCGACCTACTCTGCGCTGATTGGCGAGAGCCAGGCGGGAGGGCAGCACCGCACGCGGATTAAACAGATCCTTGACTGGTGCAAGCCGGATTTTGACGGAGTTGTATCCTTTCATTTTCCAGATGACGCACTCATTCCTCCTCCAACTGCAGTGTGCTGCGCCCCCCCCCCCCACCCACACACACACCCCTCTGTGCTTCCATGTGTTGTTTGCCCTTGACCTGCATTCTCCTCCTCACAGATTATTTTTGATGAATGCCACAAAGCCAAGAATGCCACGTCAACAAAGATGGGCAAGGCGGTGCTCGATCTGCAATACAAGCTGCCACGGGCCAGAGTGGTGTATGCCAGTGCCACAGGTACATAAGATGAAAGGCAATACATTGGAACCCTCCAAAGTGGACCACAAACTGTTCCGTGACTGTGGTTGACTTCCGAGTTGTCAGATTTTGCCATGAGAAATATTGTTAAGTGTGTTAACATTAGGGCCAGGCGATTTATCATTATCGTATAAAATGATATCAGTAAACTATGTGGACTTATCACACTTGCGCTGCCTGTAAACCTCAGGCCAGTCAATCACATATCCTCTTTCAAGTTTGGAATTGAGTGACTGCTAAAGCCAGCCACATGCCCAGGTTACGCAATGTGGCGACGTCATAAATCGCTGCCAATTCCAATGCACAGAAGCTTTCACATTTGTGAGACATCCATTTCCTGGTTTTCAAGTGAGGGAGACAAAGCCGCGAGCTTTGTGCCGCTAAGCCATAGAAATACAGTACACGTAAAGTATGTTGTTTTTTTTCAATACGTTACCATATTTATAAATTAATTTCATTCTGTATGTACCTGTAGAAAAAAATGTATGATAGTTTGAGCCACTTCAATATTATAGAATAAGCAAGGATAAAGCAAAAAGAACATTTAGGATGTGACACATTCAGTAAGTACAGAGAGGTTGTGTGTATTAGACCCTAATGAGTGAAAGGCGGCACCTAACCGGAAATAATGTTAAGTGAATTCATTTGTTGCAGGTTAAAACTAGCAGAATCGTGCAATGTTTAATAACTAATAACTGATTTTAAGTAACAATTTAACATTCCTAACTTTCAGTTCAGTGTAAAAATAAATAGCCACTGTATAATATATCTAATTAACAGTACAAAGTAATAGTTTTTGAAGACAAGTGACATAATGATACATAATGAAACAGAAACAGAAAGATGTTGATTTTTTTTCACCTGTGTGTTGCATGGCGTGTAAAGTGCACATTTACATGTGTACAATCTGTTCCATTTTCTGTGGTTATCACTTATTTGATGAACATCTTTGCCTTCTCTGGTAAAAAAAGGCAAAAATATATTCTGACTAAGAGCATTTTTTCCTAAAATGTTTTACCTCTTTTCAGGCGTTTGACTTCGGATGTTCCAGTAGTACAGCTCAACGTCAATTTTATTTATTTTTTTGTCTGGTCACCCAGGTGCCTCTGAGCCAAAGAACATGATCTACATGAGCCGCCTGGGTATCTGGGGTGAGGGCACGCCTTTCAGGGCCTTTGATGACTTCCTGCACGCCATCGAGAAAAGGTTTGCCGTGTCTGATGTTTTGCAAATGTGTCATAAATCATGAGGTTTTCCTGTTCTTGTAAGATAGCGTCCATTTCCTCATATTGTGGCCAAGGCGGGGCTGGGTGGGTTTTTATACAGTCAACCACGCCTTGTACATGGTTTATATTTGTACTCAAGCGTAAGGTTGTGGGGTTAGACGCGATGCTTTTCTTTGATTGGTCAATACACACCAGACTTTTCCCCATGACTCTGTACGTGCTGTTGATTTGTTTAGCAATAGAGTTTGCATGAGCAATGGAGGCACATCGCAATCAATAACCAAAAGAATGCAATAGAAAAGTTCATTTATTTCAGTAGTTTAATCCCAAAAAGATTCATATTCAGTATTATAAAAATGTATTAAACATTTGCAAAAACACCTCTCAGAAGGCAAATTTCTACCTATATTCTACATTAAAGATAATGTTGATAGTTTCTTATGTAATTTTTTTTCCCATTTACATTTTCTATGTTGAATTTTTTGTTTTCATTGTGTGCAGTTAATCTATACAGTAAGTTTTCTTTTTCAATAGTACTACTGAAATAAGTTTTAACAATATTCTAAGTTGTTGAGATGTGCCTATATATGCTTTTTATTCGCAGAGGCGTGGGCGCCATGGAGATTGTGGCCATGGATATGAAACTGAGCGGGATGTACATAGCCAGGCAGCTGAGCTTCTCAGGGGTGTCTTTCCGCATTGAAGAGATCGGACTGGACAGCGATTTCAAGCTGGTCTACAATAAAGCCGCCAAACTGGTGAGCGTCACAACCCAACCTCATCATCACGTCAAAGAACGCACTTCCCGTTTTGACTTAACGCAATTTCTTTTTTCAGTGGGCGGAGGCACTGCAGGCCTTCCTGCGCGCCGCCGACGAGCTGGGCCTGGTCAGCAGGAAGTCCCTGTGGGGCCAGTTCTGGTCGTCCCACCAGCGCTTTTTCAAATACCTCTGTATAGCTGCCAAGGTTCGCTGTCTGGTGGAGTTGGCCAAGAAAGAGCTGGAGGCAGGAAAGGTCAGCACAAATCACAGTTGAACGCCGAGTCATCAAGTTTGCACAGAGTGTGGAAATGACCAGGCGGAGATTCAGACAGGAGAAAATTGCACATTGAATTTAAAAAAAAAATGTTTATCCATTTTTGTCTGCATTTTCTCAAATTCTGGCTTCCTCACTCATTCCAAAAACATTCATGTTAGTTTGAAGACTCTTAATTGTGACATAGGTGTGAATGTCATATTTTTCTACATACCCGGATGGCGACCAATCCAGGGTGTACCCAGTATAGTCTTCAGATCACCCACAACTGTGTTCAGGACATGTGCTAAACAAAATTGATGTTTTAAATTTGGGATAATTTGTTGATGCATGTTCGTTACTCTTCAACAGTGCATCGTCATTGGCCTGCAGTCTACTGGAGAGTCGCGCACCAGAGAGGTTCTGGACGAGAATGATGGTCATCTTGACAGATTTGTCTCTGCCGCAGAGTGAGTGAGCCCATATGTTTAGTTTTTTAAACATCTTTTCGTCTGTGTTTGGGTGTCATGCAGAATGTGTCCAAATTTAGGATATTAAAGCACACAGCATGCTCATCTACCTGCCAGCACCTGACGAGGAATGTATCTCGAGCTTCTTTGTGTGATCCTTTATAGCTCTTTTTCTTACCTTCAGGGGAGTATTCCAGTCCCTTGTTACCAAGCATTTCCCTTCTGAGAAGCAGCGGCGAGAGAAGGCACCCGGGAATAAGAGAAAACGTAAGACCACATTTGTTCCTACTATTATACTGTGGAAGATCGTCTACAGTATAAATGATTTAAATGTGTTAAGAGGGGAAGTTGTAAAGCCAAACAAAATTCCTGATCAAATTTACCTCAAAAGTCTACAAAAGGAGTGAAAATTGTATAGGTTTATGATGTGTGTTAAAGATTTGTTTAGATATGTTTTAATGTGATTATGGGAGGGGTATTTTCACACTTAAAACAATGAAACAAATGTCTTTGTTTATATTCCATTATCATTATGTATTTTCTGTACATTCCTTTGCTTAGGGAAGTATGTTCAATTTTGAAGGTACCTCTGAATCTGTTTATCCTATGGACAGCATCTTACTTAAAAGTGTCCCCACTGCTCTAATATCCCTCTCATGTAATCTTAGGTAAACCTCGAGGTCGCCATCCAAAGGTACCTAAGCACACGGTGGACAGCGTCGGCATCATCAGCATCAACAGTGACGACAGCAGCACTGACTCTGACGGCATGGACACCGATTCCAACTCGTCTCCGGACTCGCTGCTGGACAACGATGATGTCATTTTTGTCAACCACACAAGCTGCCACACTGGTAGGAGTTATTGTTGTTATTGTTCTGGTTAAATGACTACAATATGTCTGACATTCTCCCATGTGGATTTCCAGTCAGGATAGAGGAGATGAAGCAGGGTCTCCTCAACAAGATATCACAACTGGGAAAAGAACTACCTCTCAACACTCTGGACGAGCTCATCGATAAGTTTGGAGGGCCTGATAAAGTCTCTGAGGTGCGAGTCTGAAACATGCAACAAGTTTAAAATTTGCACATTTGACGTTTTATTTATTAACCAATGTCAAACAGATGACCGGGCGTAAGGGTCGTGTGGTGCGGCGTCCTGACGGTAGCGTACGTTACGAGTCGCGTGCTGAGCAGGGCCTCACCATCGACCACATCAACATCAAGGAGAAAGACCGCTTTATGAGTGGAGAGAAGGTCGGTTTCATTGCATGAGCTTATATTTGGAATTTGCATAGTACCCCACATAACCAGAGGGAAATCTGTTACACTGTAGCTGCAGGAGGTGCACTGAAACGGCAAGAATTGAGACGAAATCTCACAATACCGTGGAGCAAACTACACAACTCTAATTGTTGTTCAAGGCACAGTCAAGCGCATAACTTAGACTCAGTTTTACTACTGCACACATGAAATTGAAGATGATTTGAATGTGTTTATGTCCCTCTGTAGGTGCAGCTGTTTTGGTTAGCAATGGGTTCAAATTGACTTTGATGTTTGTTTGCGTGTGAACAAAAGTTTACAAAATGCTGAAAAATTAATATTTAATTGGATGATATACATCTGCCAGTCCATTGCACGTTCTAAGATGTCATGCTTCACGCAATTTAATGTTCTGTCTTTCTCTCACACTAGTTGGTGGCCATCATCTCCGAAGCCGCCAGCTCTGGAATTTCCTTACAGGCGGACAAGAGGGTGAAAAATCAGCGGCGTCGTGTCCACATGACATTGGAGCTACCTTGGAGCGCAGACCGAGCAATTCAGCAGTTTGGTTAGTCCAAATTTAGTTGTGTTTTTGTTGGCTAAAACAACGCAGGATAAATTTTTTCATTTATCTCACGCAGCGGGACTGTTCATTTTTCATTTGACTGTTTATTACGGACACTAAGTTGTTTTCAATTAGTCAGACAGAAGATCTGCCTGCTCTGTCCATTGCGCATTATTTTGTTGTAGAGGCTCTAATGGATTTATTGTTTGCAGCCGTAGTTGTGCTACCAGCTCAATTAATTACTTCCATTATCAGCGCTTGTCTGTCTGTGTGTGTGAGTGTGTGTGCGTGCGTGCGTGCACGTGCGTGTGTGTGTGATTGATTAATTACCTTTAAAAAATAGATTTAAAAAACTCTACTGAAACAATCAATAAAGCAGATGGTCTTGGTTTAAAACAGGGATGGGGACCTTATGGCTTTTTTGGACCATTTGACCATGCAGTTCTAAAAACAAATAAAACCTCTGAAGAATTGCTATTAAAAGCCCTCAAAGGCTCATAAATTACATAATCTAAAAAATATAAAAAAATTATCATAGTAATAATAACAATTGTAGAATAGCCATTGGAAAGGGAAGGATGGTGGTATAGTGGTTAGCTCCCACTTTCCAAAAACATGCATGTTTGGGCCATTTCAAGACTCTAAATTGTCCACAAGTGTGAATGTGACTCTGCTTGGTTTTTGTCCATATTTGCCCTGAATTAACTGACAGCCAGTTGATTGTGTACCCTACCCTGCCTTTTGCCCAATTCAACAGGCCTAGGCTCCAGCTCCAAGATTGATCGAAAGTGATGTTGTTTGATGATACTGATCCTATCATGTCATCACCTTCTCGCTGTGTCGTCCCTAATATAATTAATCAGCTGTGTCTTAATGTAACCAAAATTGCTTTACATTTAATTAGTTACTCATACTTGTTTTTTGTTTTTCAGGGCGCACCCATCGGTCCAATCAAGTGACAGCTCCAGAGTACATCTTCCTCATCTCGGAGCTAGCTGGCGAAAGACGTTTTGCCTCCATCGTGGCAAAGAGACTAGAGAGCCTGGTAAATATTCCGGCTGTGTATGTGTGTATTTTTTGGACTGATAACACATTGAGTTGCGTCATGGGAAAACCCTGAGTTTCATCCGTGTCATCTTATTGCGTAAGAGAGGTTTACGATTGCAGTTTGCGTCTTCACCCTCGTCACTTGTGAGTTGTGTTCCTTGCTTGGGGCCGAATTTTCCCAACAAGTCACAGTACCAATTTTTTGCTCCCATGCAGAACAATTAGGGTATGTGTTATGGAATTGGTTATCTTGAATAAAAATCAGGCTTCTTACAATTGTGGATGTAGGTCAAAATTTTCAGACTGGCATGTAAACTTACACGTTAGATTCATTCTCAAAAAGGGGACCCCGAACTATAACTTGGGAGTTAACAAAATATTTGCAAAATTGCAAAAAAAATTAAATTGCAATAAATTATATTGTATCATAAAAAGCTGTATACCTGTGTATGGGGAACGAAGCAAACTTTTTTTTTTCAAACCGATACCAGTAGGAGTACTCAAGTAGTCACTGGTACGATACCAAGTAGTGATACCCCTAGTAATTTTGATACACAAAGAACACATTTTGATACACAAAAGTACATTTATTATATTATTATTTATATTATTATATTTATTATTTTGTGTCATCTCTGCCTGGTGCTGATATGTATGTAAACCACTACAAAGATAGTTGGCCCAAGCAGCTTGATTCAGGTGTTCAGTAACTGTCAACACTAATATCAAATGTGGGTCACGGGAGCATACATGTGATTAGACCATATAAGTCACACAGAAAAAAAATCGCACTAAATTGGCATTGGGCACTTAGACCTGGCATTGTAAAATCAGAATTTGACTCTCAAAAGATTTTTCTCATTACTCTTGTCTGGATAATTTACAAGCCAATGGACACTTTCCATGATGCCCTTGAGCGACAAGCCATTTATTTCCAGAGTGACACAGCAGCATGACAGAAAAAGACACACAGGCGGGTGGGCTGGCGGGGACGTCCATTCCAGGAAGCCACCGGCTGTGTTTGCCAAGCATGTTCGGTAAATCCGTGGGTCACATCCCACGTTCCCTGTGCTCAGCCCTTGAAGTGTTTACTCACACACACGCACACCCTTGAAGCCTGCAACCGACCACTTTTGCACCCTGGTTGGCTCAAGATCAGCAGTTAAGACATCCACAAGTTGGACAATGTCTTTGCCGGCTATCTTTCACAACCGTCACCTCCTGTACAGTGTATATTAAATTAAAGTAGGATGGAAAAAGAGTGTTCTCGTCACACTCCTGACTGTGATCTTTGACATGCTTTAATATTATGAACACTATTAAAACAAAAGAAAAATGTTCTGCGGCTGCATAGCGACTAAAACAACTATTTCAAGTCACTATCATAACACTCATTTATGTCACAAGACTGGTAGGCCACAAAATAACGTGACACAGTAAAAATGTTTTCGGTAACTGTGTACAATAAAAGTGGTGACTTCACTTAAAACTGTAGCCTTAGATCATTTTGTGGTGCGCTTGTACTCCCAGATCACGTTGGTCTTCCTGTAATTTGTTTGATGATGCTAATGCAAGCCAAAAAAAAGTTCACGCTCAACCTCTTGGCAGGGCGCGTTAACACACGGAGACAGAAGAGCGACTGAAACCAGAGACCTCAGCAAGTACAATTTTGAGAACAAGGTAGGTTACGGATGGCTGGAAGGAATAACCCCATACTCAAGTGGAAACATGATTTTAATTGTGTAGTTCAGGTCACATTACAGTAGAACCTCCAAAGTGGGGATTGGTTTACTTTTAAGTTGTTATATTTCCCATGGGAAATAATGTGAAGTCAATAAATGTGTTTAGTCTTTCTATACCTGTTGTCATCGCAAAACCTTTATTAGCTGCAGATGCAACTGCAAAGAATACTATAATAAAACTAAAGTAAAACAAGTCATTATTTGCAGTTGTCTTGACATACACAATGCAGTAAACAAACTGAAAAGTTTTTTTTTCTTTGGTGACGTCACACACACAAAAACACACACACACACAAAATATGCTTGTACAGTCAGTCACTTGAGCGTGCAAGATTGTTTGAACTCTCAATTATTATTATTTTTTACTTTTTAGGGCTATTTTTGGTTAAGCTTGTACCACTTTGGCGGTGTTTCACTTTGGACTGTCCGCTGTATTGTAGTCCTGCATTACCCGTTTATGTTTAAGTATGTCTCTTTTCCAATAATCTTGTATTGTTTGATGCCTTCTTTGTAGTATGGTACCAAGGCTCTGGATAAAATCACCAAAGCAATCCTGGGCCACATAGAGAACAGGGTGCCTGTGCCCGAAGGTTACCCTGGAGGTGACGCCATGTTCTTTCGAGGTATGTGGTCAGTGTTCATCAACAATCAAGAGAGCACAAAGCTCAACGTGTTAAACTGTCTTCTTCCCTTCATGTCAGATATGAAACATGGAATGATGGATGTGGGCATCTTTTGTAAGGAGTTACGCTTTGGCAATAATACAGAGAAAGGTCAGTAGTGTACATACGCTCGAGGAGGCACCTTCAAGTCTGTCTGTCATTTGGCAACTTTTTTTCCTCTTGTATTTATTTTTTTTAATTCTAGACTGCAGCATTACCAAATTCCTAAACCGCATCCTGGGCCTGGAAGTCCACAAGCAGAACTATCTCTTCCAATACTTCACAGACAATTTTGACTACCTAATTGAGAAGGACAAGATGGAGGGCAAATATGACATGGGCATCTTAGGTGCACACTTTAGGTTCATTTTGGAAATGCTTCATTAGAAAGAGAGAAAAAAAGTCATTTTGTTTGCCTTTCTTTCATGTGGCCAACAGATCTGGCTCCAGGTAATGATGAGATTTATGAGGAGAAGCAGGAAACCTTCATGACAGTGGGAAACCCTCAGGATGGCCAGGTGGTTCTTTACAAGGTAGGATCACAGAACCTCAACGGGTGTATTGTCATTGACGGTATGTGCTAGTTTTACATTTGAGCCTAGTTAATGTTTTTGGGAGGTGAAATATGGATGGATGGATGGTACATCGACTTCCAAACGACTATGTGACTTTGGAGTTTTTCCGAGATACAAGCTCAAACATACTTAGACAAACCTTGTCTACCAACGTCCGCTAGCTTAATGCTAACACACAATGCTAAAAGCCATGGCTGGGTTAACAAAACTAGCATCGATGCAAGAATTATAACTCTGTAAGAAATTGATGTTTGATGACAAAAACAACAACAAACAAAAATGTAACTCTATAATGTAGTTCTACAAGCTTTGAGCCAATGCTATTACATTTAAAGTTGGAATTCTGCTCGGTCGGAGCAAATTTATCAAATAAGTGACTGTAAGCAAACTAATAACATTGGAAGCTCAAGTTTTGATTTTTGCCCCTACAGATCAGCGTGGACAGAGGTATGCCTTGGGAGGAAGCCAACAACAGGTTTCTCAGTCTCACTGGTACTGACGAGGGGTTCTACCTGTCCCACAAGGTGAGTCTGCATATCATAAACAGTTGCAATTTTAACAGGTTGAACAGAAAAGCTCCCGACTGGAAAAAACATCACTTCTGTTGTTTTCCAGCTACGAGGTAACCAGCCGTGCGTGCTGCTCGCTGAGCAAGGGAGGGGCAAGAACTTCATTGTCTACAAGCCCAACATCGGCAAGCAGACTCATCCTGAAAGCCTTGAAAACCTGCAGCACCGCTATCGGAAGGTGTGTTAGATTTTTATTTTATTTTTTTATTGTGTAATGGTGATTTGACAACATGGTTGTTTTCTCTTCTCCAGGTGACTCCAGAGGAGGCCAAGGACTGCTGGGAAAGCCAGTTCAGCGTCTCCTTGACGAAGTGTAGCCATGTCAACTGGTAACTAGGAACACACACATACACACACTCACCTTTGGGGTTATTCTGGATGTAGAGTGACACTTAATGGGATCCCATGGTGGAGTTACTCCTGTTAGGTGTCTTCCCTAAGGATTAAAAGGCGCATAATAAACATCAGTCATTAAGAAATGAGGCCCAACTCACACGATTAAACACAATAATGCAAACTTCAACACAATCCATGCAAGCAAGCCATATAAGTGTAAGCTGGTATTTGCCATTTGAGGTTTAAAATGCAAAAAGTCAGCGTGACTGGTTTGAGTTGCGTGAAGGTGACGGTCATTGTGGCGTCTCTGCAGGTACGGCAAATGCAAGAAGATCGAGGAAGGTCAGGAGTGCTTCCAGGGCATGCGCCTCCGTCAGTACCACATGCTGTGCGGCGCTCTGTTGCGCGTTTGGAAGCGTGTGTCCGACGTGGTGTCAGACATCACCAGCTCCAACATCTTGCAAATTGTTCGCCTCAAAACCAAGCAGCACAACAAGCAAGTTGGTGAGTGCAAGTTACAGTCTGATGTTGGGAACTATAGGAACTATTTGGGGATATTTTGCAGGAGGAAAGAAGACCATGAAGGTTACTGATGTTAACATCTTACCAGATTTTTTTTTTTTTTTTCAGATGTGAGAATGAATGTTTGTCATAATACTAATTACATTGTAAAAATGTATCTCTACAAGTAAATTTTCAACACCTAACAAAACTTTAATTAAACCTTAAATTGTTTTGTAATTTTTTATTTAAAAAAAACTGAGTTTCAATCTTGAGGCAACATAATGCCACAAGGCAAGATGTGGCGTTACACAATACGATGATGCACCTTAGACAGTGTTTCAGAATTTGTAAAAATAACAAATAACAGACTGCATAGGCACTGACCATTTGTATCGATTTGTGAATTTTTTTTTTAATTGACCATATTTGGTCATATAAGGTTTCCACCCAACAGCTTTAGATGAAAGTTTACATACCATTTGTCAGGTTCAGTCAACCTAAAACATTCAATAAACAACAGACAAGGAAGGAAGACGAGATTTTGATTATTTTTGCTCGCGAGGAGAACGGACAGAAATGTGCACAGATTACAATCTCCTACCCGCTCTGAAAGCCGAGTCCTCTATTTTTAATAGGATGTTCCCTAGCTACACAGATGTTGCTGCTCAAACAGGGAGGGGGAACACACAGCAGCCATCATCACGGATATGAGTCATTGTGCTGATAATAATACAGACGTGTCTTTCTTCGGCGCTGAAGGTTTCAACAGTCAAAGTTCAACAGTTCATCCGCAAAGTGTTTCAGCCGCTCTCTTGTGATAAGGCACAGTTTCTGTCCTGCAGCTGCAGGAGCACCCTACCTACGAGGCTCTGCTCTTATCACAGATAACTCCAACTCACATGATTCAAACAAGGTTATACCGCTGAATAAATGCTTTACAATACTATAAGAGTAAATATGGGATAACTTATATACATTTATTCTAACACCCTTTTGGTATGTAAACTAAAGGTCACTTAATGGCTCAAGAATGCGATGAATCGTCACCTAAATTCACAGGCATAACTCTACTCACGTCAAATTCAATCTCTGAAAATATCAAAACAATTGCCCGAGTATTTTGGATTTTATGGGCATTAAACCTTTTTGCTCATCATACAGTGCGCTCATAAATTTAAGGGTATGTCAACTGTATAATAGGGTCTCTCTATATTGCAGAAACGTGCCAATTAACCCAAATGCGCTTGAACTAACGCAATTGTCACTGTTCCAGGCATCAAGATCCCAGAGAACTGCATTCCACGGCTGCGTGAGGAGCTCGTGCAAATGGACGAAGAGGTGAAGCGGAGGCGCAAGGAGCGCGAGAAGCAGGCCATGGAGCAGCGTCTGGCCGAGGAGCGCATGCGCAAGATGGAGCAGGACAACAAGCACCTGCTGGCCAATCTGTTCAGCCAGAAAGTCATGCCCAACCAGTCGCTGGTTCACAGTCAGCTCCTCAAGCAGAAACTGAACCCGCTGCAAAAAACGCAAGTGGCGGGCATGTCACAGCTGCAGAGGATGCAGGCCGTCTTGCAGCAGCAGCAGCAGCCACAGGGTCAAAGTCAGCTGTCGTTACCGAGGACAACTCCCCAAGTGACTCCTAGCGGCTGGCCCGGCAAGTCGGCCGCTTCCAAGCAGGCAGCGGCGGCGCGCAACGCGATCATCCACGGCTCCAACTTCTCCCAGTTTTACCCCCAGTCTTTCTTACCATCCTTCCCGCAGCCCCTCCCCGTCCATCAGGCGGCTCGCATGTCTTCCCAGAAGACACAGGATGAGATCCTGGACCTGACCGTCAGCTCGCCGTCGCCCTCTCCGGACAGCACCGAGGGCGGGCTGGCGCTGGACGGCCTGACGGGACCAACCCGAGCGTTTGCCGACGACTTCAATTTAGAGTCGCTCATCTCGCAGACCACTCAGCTACCGCCTCCTCCGCCTCCGTCACTGATCCACAACCACCAGGACTTGCTGGATTTATTCGACCTGCCTCTGTCGCCGCAGATGCTCACGCAGAAAGCCAATCCTTTGTCCTCCGCCTCGTCCAGCTCCCCGTCCACCCCCTCCCTCGTCCAAAGCTCGCTCTTTTCCAACCCCCCGTCCTCGTCCTCTCATTTCGCCGCCTCCCGCTTCCCCAACTATCTCCTGCCCCAGCCGGACTCGCTCGCGCTCCCCAATGGCCACTGCAGCTCGGGCGCTCTGGACGTGCGCGAGGCTCTGAACAGCATGCTGCAGGCGGCGGAGACCGACCGCAAGTCCGTCATTCACTACCGCCAGCAAGACTGACGCTTTAACGTCCTCGCTCACTCTTTGTGTGTGTAAGCAGATTTTAGCACGCATCCTCCTCCGCTGCTGTCCGGGCACCTTCTAGTCAACGTCACTGCCTGTCCTGCTCACAATCTTCTCTCAAATATCCCGTAGCCATCGCCTGCTCCCAGTATCGGATTCCCACACCCAAACGTGCGTCCTCCACGGCAGCTGTAACGCAAACGTGACTTTACGGAACTCTCCTGGAGCTGTCGAAACAAAAACAAAAAAGTCCTTTAAGTGATTCGACGCTGGAATCTTTTTTTTTTTTTGTATTATTATTGCTTTATTCGAGTGAGGCGCTAGGTGGCAACAAACTGGAATATACAAGAGGAAGAAATCAAAGCTGACAAAACCGTGAAATGCCTCCTTTTTGTCCGTTTAGTCGCCCCGCCCAACGACGACACGCTCCCCGTCTCTCTCTCTCTCTCTCTCTCTCTCTCTCTCTCTGTCCCTTTGTTTGTGTTCGAGGAAGACGAAGAGAAAGAAAGCAGCAGTCTGCAAACAGTGCCTTTTCTGAGAATCTATAAATGCAGTCTTTAAAAACAAAAACAAAAAAAATCAGTGTAGCCTAATGTATAGATTTGTATTTTAATTTAAATATGGTATATTTGTATTTAACCTTTTTTCGTCCGTTCGTGTTACACTATGCTGGTGGCGGGTTCCAAGGAGAGGCCTCCGTGAAGCCTCAACTCTGTCTATGTTTGTGTGTGCGTGAATGTGTGTGTGAGTATGTGCGCGTGACTTGCAACAACACCAACAAGCATTGTGAGCAGAAGGTATCCAAAAATATCACCTTTTTTTTTTTGATGATGAATTTTTAAACTGACGATACAGAGAGATTTGACTCCTGGTTTGACTTTAAATTTCTCAGGAAAGTCTCACGTGCTTTTGGTCTTGTTGTATAATACAGTGTGTGCGTGTTGGGTTGGGTCATTAAGTATACAGAAATTTATTTTTTGTTGTCTCAAAAAAAACCACCTTGTAATAAGTCTTTTTTTTTTAAGTAGACTTGAATTCACATTTTCTGGTGAAAAAAGTTTGTAATGTCGCCCCCTCTTGGTCAAATAACCCGTTGTGCTCTCCAATGTATTAACACTTTTTTTCTTGTTTTTTAAACGTGATTTTTTTAAAGCCTCTGCTTTAGTCATACTTAAAAAATAAAATTAAAAAAAGTAGACTTGAATTCACATTTTCAGGTGAAAAAAGTCTGTAATGGCGCCCCCTCTTGGTCAAATAGACAATTGTGCTCTCCAATGTAACACATTTGTTTGAAACATGATTGTTACTTTTTCTGGATAAAGACAAAAGCTCCCTTCACAAAATGTCCACATTAGAGCCATACATTTTCCCGCCTCTACCTTTTACACAAAATGGCACCGAAGTGGGAGATACCATCCAGGACAGCAACATTTGCCATATAAGATGCTTGTGTCACTTTATACACACAAATCCCACAAAATGCATCAGAGCTGTACCAGAAAACCCAAATTTGTGGAATATCTTTACACATATGCATAAATTCACACCTTGATCCCAGAGTCGTGAAATAGTAGTGTAAATGGAGTTACAAGTGTGACAAATCCTATTTTGTTGGTCGCGTAAAGTCAACGTGTCTTTATTATTAAACCTGGATATGATTCAAATCCATACAAAAGCCATGAGATCGTCGTCCAAATCTACGAAAAATGTGTGTCCATCCCTCTCCGTGTCTTTTCCCCGTAATCGCGTGTGTTTGAATGGCACTGCGCTCGGTTCGAAGCAATAAAAACAGGAAAGAAAAGTCAGCGGTGAACACGACAGACCAAGTATTGTTTACTGCCACCGGGCGTGCGAGAATCCTCGCTGGCGTTTCATTAATGCATACCACCTTGATATCGTTGTAGTAATAAGAATATTGTTATTTATATTTAAGGGATATTTAGCTGTTCTCCTTGTTCTTTAAGAAGAGTCAAAACGTTTGGTCAGGGAAGACACATTCAACTCAAATCTGCCACCAAATATGTTTGCACTGTCTTGTTTCTGGATTGATTTCTGCTCAATGTCCTTCATGGGGCAGGTTGTTGTTGTTGTTGTTTTTCCAGAGATATACCAAAGTGTTTTGTTGCCCTAAAGTTACCATTCAACAATCTCAGGAAGAAATAAATAAAAAGGTTGGTGGACGGACGAGGGTTACATGAGAAATATTTTCCCCTAATAACAGTGCTGAAACCAACGTTTTTGTACATGTATGTAACATTTGCTCTTATTGGTGTGTTTTATGTTTCAGGGCTGGGGAATCTGTCTGCTATCTTAAAAAAAAAAAAATTGGAAATTTCTGAAAATGTCTTGAGACGTCAACAGGTTTTGGGCTGGGGGAAAATACTCTGGCGAGTTGTAGATTTCCCACCCATCTGTGTACTGTTGCTTTGTGATTAGACATGTTTATGCCTTCATAGGGCAGTGCGTCATTTTCAGTGGTTTGTGAACAATTTTTTTTTGTTTTTCAAAATTATAATATTTTTGCAACAATTATTTGTCAGGTTTTTTTTTTAAACTCCTGCTATGAAAAAATAGGACCTAAAACAATGATCCACATTTAATTCTTTGGGATAGTGGTTACCACCTCTGCTTCAAAGTCGAGAGGTTCTGGGTTCGAACCCCTGCAGTTGGCCTTTTTGCCTGTACTCACATTGGGTTCCCTCCCACATTCCGGAAAATATGCATTTTAGGTTCCTTGAAGACTCTAAATTGTTTATTGAATGGCTGTTTGTGTATATGGGATGTACGTGACTGGCTGGCACGCAGTCCAGGGTCTACCTCCACCTTTCGGGACAGCTAACCCGCAAACCCTAAAGCAGACGCACTCTAGAAAATAGATGGCTAAAATGTTTGCTTGACATGAATCTAGAAGTGAGCGAGATTAAATACCTTCTTTTTTTTTCTGAACATCTCAATTTGCACCATGACATCACAGGAGGATTAAATAGCATTTGAATTACTTGGTTTTACCAAATATTCCGACAACATTCCGTAAGAAGCTTTTTGGCATGGTTTTCCCTTAATACTTCATTAAGATATGTCACGTATAACCACAATGCGGACGTCTACTGTGCGTAATCCATTTACACAGAGGACATGAATTAGCTCATTAGCTCGCAGTGTTTTACCCGACCCGGAAAATACACTGTATCTGGACCTGTTTTGGGCCCCCTGTTCTTTGCATGGTTTTATCCGTTGGTTGTCACGTTGCACTAAGATTGGCACCATCACGTGACTGTCCTCCTTCGTCCAGCTTTGGCTTGTTGTGTTTCTTCTGGTCTTTTGTTTGTTTGATGGATTTGTATACTGTAACCATATTTCTATGTTTCTCCACTGTTTGCATATTATATAAATCACTCAAATAATTTATTGCTAACAACAACAAAAAAATAACAAAAACATGCTACTGATTGTATGTATTTTTAAACAAAGTCTATTTTTTCTGTAAAAAAAAAAACGAGAAAAAAGAGAAACTGTGTTCAGCACTTTTATTCTGGGTTTTTGCTTTTGTTTTCTATATATTTATAATTTAGATCCAAATGTATATATTGTAAAATTTGTGCCTTTTGACTAATTCTTTAAAAAAACAAAATGACAACAAAAAAAGTGGTTTTCTACTCATTAAAGGAAGGACTATATAAAATTGCAATCTTTGTAAACAAATAAAAACTTGAAGATTGCTGAAACTCAAGACTATCTACTGGTCATCTGCATAAAAACACAACATATCTTCCCAAACACTTTCTCAAGATTGTACGAGCCATGACTAATGCAACAAATTAACGATGAGCTCACTATCTGGACTCATGAATCTGCACACATTTCCCATCGTGGCATACCAGTTCCTTCTGCACCAAAGCATTATAGTGATTTTTTTTTAAACAAAAACATTTACTCAACTGTAACCTTTGTTCACCCACTATTGTCTTGAAAACATCCAGACTTTAAATAGACGTGACAAAATGCCTCACAGCTCCAATAAAGTGAGATAATAGGTAGTTTTTCAACACTAGAAGATGAATGTTTATTTTTATTATAAATTTTAAAAACATTAAACAGCATACAATAAATAGGTGTTTTCAAACTTTTCACACTAAGTACCACCTTTATGCACAGTTACACAGTTCGTTTATGTTTGACTGTACATAATGTTTACATTAATTCACTGATTTATTTATTTTCCCATGACACTATACGGAGCCCACGTACCAATCTTGCCTAATTTGAATAACCACTGGCCTACAAGTTATTCGGTAATACACTTTGAAATTCCCTTGGGAGCGCCACCTGACGCCCCTTGCCTTGACTTTTCGTCTACTGCCCTCTTCTGGATACAGTGTGACATTACAATTTAATTTCGCTAAATGCCTTAAACACATTTGTATAAATATTTCACCATTGACATTAATCCATTTAATCGTAATTATTGTCTTGAAAACATTTAAATAATAAATTAAATCAAATAAATACAGCACTCATATGCATATTGAGTGAAACCATCATCTGTGAGTACTTCCGCATCTATCTAAAACGCCACACCCATTATGGATACGTCAAGTGTACCTGTCCTAACAAGCCAGGAAGATTTAAAAGTAACCACTGTGTTGTCGTACTGAGGTGGTCACGCCGAAACTTTGATTATAAACCGCAGAAACCAACGACAGCGAGTGAGTGACACTTGAGCGAGGATTTACCGCGGCGGGAGCGGGTTTGACGAAAAGTTGCATCGGCGTACAGTCCGGAAGTGTTTACAGGTAAAGCTAGTTTCTATCGTCTGTCAAAATATCTTGTGAATGTCTTTTTAAATAAATGAGATGATGAAAAAATATGTGCTCAAACATACTAAGAAGTGTTTAACTTTTTTATTTTATTTTTTCGTTTTTCTTAAAATAACGTGGTGTTTTTCGCCTTGGAACATATGACGAAAGTGCTGCTAGATGTCTGTTTTAGCTTGCATCATTTTCACCTGCTTTTCTGTTTAACAGGTCCTGTTAGTTTCATTGTCTTACTTTTTGACAACATCCGAGGGAATTTAAAGTTTGGTTTTAACCATTGGCTTGCAACCACCTTTGTACTCTATGGGATGTCTTCTTCATCCTCCTCATCCTCTTCTCGCCTTTCTGGTTCTCCAAGCGCTCATGCAAGTTTCTACCTGCCTCAAACCGAGTTTCACAATAGTTTCGACTCGTAAACAGCTGGCTATTTGTATTCCTTACATACTTGTGCCTTTTCTATCCTTACATCATCATTTGAATAATTTAAAGTAAAATGGTTGGTATTGACAGACATTTTGTGCATTGACGTCCTCCATTTTGTGTCATCGTCCATCGTCTCAGGGGTAAAAGGGAGAAAAGAAGGATTAGCAAAAGATTTTGGACATTATTTTAATATGTTGCTTTCTGTTCCATCGTTTTTCTTGGCCACAGTGCTCCCATTACGTTTAGTCGAATGCTAGGTTTTGTTTTTGTTTGTTCCCAAGCATAAACTCCCCAAAACTGACTGAGGGTAACAACAAAAAAGCCCCTGATACCAGTTTCACTGATACAAGCAGGACTCAGTGGTCATTTATATCATTGCAGGTTGCCCCCCCCCCCCCCCAAAAAAAATAAAAAATCTCAATGACCAATGTATGAAGTTGAGCAGGAAGTCTGCAATCCCAACCCCCCCCCCCCCCAATGAGCCCCAATCAGAAATAGGTATCCTACAATTCATCATTAAAAAAGGTAGTGTGACAGAAGGTTCATTGCTGCTTTTATCTGTAATTATTATTATTATTTTTGTAGATGATGTTCAAATCTAAACACTCGTAGCTTTCCAGTAACCCAATCACTCAGAGCCTATTACCGATACTGTAGTCGAAAGTCAGGGAATGGATGACATCACGCTGAGCTAGTGCACCTCAAGGCTATTAAATGCGTCGTGTGTGTGTCTTGTGGATGTACCTTGAATTTTATCGCTGAGATAACCTCCGCACCAGCAGGAGTGGCTTTCTGCCGCATTCTCAGCTAGGATGCAGTCAAGAGGAGGGACTTGTACGATGGAGGCCATGTAGTCCCTCAAGTGTTTGTTTTACGAACTGTAGCCCCTGTTGGATCGGTTTACGCCACTTGAATGAATAATGAGGTACCATGTTGGCCAGCTACCTTCGAGGAAACTAAAGCATAGGAGCTATACATTTCATGTTGTTTCATTTCATTATGTTGAAATACTTTTCAGTTACCATCTTTTTCAGTATAGTTGCTTTAAAACAATTTAAAAAAAACAATGTAAAGTCGTGGTGAGTTTGTGTCAAACCACAAATGTGTCTGGATTGACCCCATTTGCCTAAAATGGATGCTTCAAAACAAAATGGAAGACTTCCATTGTCTTTTCTACTGTAGAGACTTTGTTGTACGTCTTCTCAGGATGGATACCAAATTTAAAGTTGCTAAATGAAATTGGGCTGAATTTTGGAAAAGATCTCCACAAGAGAATCACAACAACAATGGAATGAAGCAATATCAAGAGGGCCGTCGCGTCGTACCAAAGAATGTCACATACAAATATTCTTAGTGTAAACTATCTATTTGATCACTACTTCCCGTCTGCTGTGAAGGCAGCCAGGAAGCTTTACTCAAGCAAACAGCCTTTCAATTATTAACAGTCCAGCGCTCTCATTCCGCCATCGTAACCATAGCGCCCGGCGCACTCAAAACAGCCTTGTGGGAAAAAGTCTCAAAGTGGGCCGAGAAGCTCGCATACCATTGAGACGTGGAGCCGGCTGAGCTCCGGGATGAATCCAAATGGGGATCAACTGAGCTTGGAATATATTTTCTACTGACGGCAAGACGATTTTTCACTTTTTTTATACATTGAACCGCTGTGCGGTCTTCCTGTGGATTTGCAACCCGTAAGACAACAAGGTTGTCATTCGGGCCCACTTGGGTGGGCGTCTTCATCATGAATGCGACCCAGCGGCTCAAACTAATGAAGCACTTTGGTTCTGTGCCGCCCGAGCCCCCGCCGCCTCTGCTAGTGGTGCCTGTAAGTTAGTCCTGTTGGTACATTTTTTTTGACCCATGAACAGAATTGTAATGCAGAAAAAAATGTGAATAGAAAAAAAAAATCGAAATTATATATATATATATAACATAGCCCTACAAAATATTTTGTAGGCTAGATTAAGATGTGCAGTGTGTTATGTGAATAATGTGCAGGTAAAATGACCAAATAATGATTAATGTATGGGTGGAAGTCACCCCCACACCCACCCACTGCCTCCGCAAAAAAACTTCCGATGTCATCTTCAGCTGTCCTGTCAATTAAAGGCAAAAAGGTCCAAAATTAATACTGTACTTAAAAAATGTTTTTAATGAAATGTACAAGTAACAAAAAAAGGCAAAATGGAAATCCACTCTAAATTGTGCATGTTAAAATAAGACTGTAGCACTGTGTGTGTAAAAATGAACAAATAAATAAATTAAAATAATAATAGTAGTATTAGTAATAATAAAATAAAAAATTTTGAACTTGCACATGTAAAAAATAAAATTTCAGGGAATCTCACAAAAATTTAAAAATAATAATTTACTGTTAAAGCCCCAAAATGTGCAGATTAAAATAAGACTATTCAATAATGCTGGGCAATATATTGAAAAAATATCAACGTTGCAATATTGGCCCATGTAATATACATATCGCAAAGACATACAATAAATTTCATATGTAATTTTATGCTTTTACCTGAATTTGATCAGTCAATAGTTGAGCAATATCTAGGGTAATTACAATTAATTAACTAAGAATACAGATTGCTTATTTTGTTACATGAAAAAAATAAAAATCTTTAATTTGACAATAAATGTTGTTTCTTTAGGTACAAAACTGTGCATGTTAAAATAAGACTGTAGAAAATTTTTCATAAATAAATGATCATAAACACCACAAAAAAAAAATCTAATTAAGATTAGACAGCTGTAAAAACTCCACAAAAGTGTGCAGTTAAAAGAAAAAAAGACTACCTCAATTCCCCCAAAAGTTGCTGAAAAACATACTTTGTGTTTAATAACAGGTTAAAACAAGAACAACATTGCTTTGGATGGCAGTATCGCTCTGCAAAGGCCGTTGTGCTCTCTACTGTCTGCCGGGTGTCTCCTGGTCGCATTGTTTTGGAGTAAGAGCGACTTAAAAGTCAACCATGTTGTCTTTAGCGTGACCCCCGTGGTCATTCCGGGGGTAGTTCAGTGTTTAATGGAGCGTATGAGCGAGTCGCCGCATGAGTGGTCAAAGTGCGGGTGGGGGAGGAGCGCTTCCACAGGTGAGTCCTCCCGCCTCCATGCCAACGTCGGCCATATCTCGCTTCTTTTACCCGCCACCGTGGAAAGGATCGGGTTTCAGAAGCTGGACGAATGGCTCGTGTGTTGTGTTTGCGTGAGGAATATGATTATCCGTTTGAGCCTTAGCGTCGTCGTCGTCGTTGTTGTTGTTGTTGCTGTTGTTGGGCTTGGAGATCCCACTGGGAAATGGAAGTGAGGTTCAAAGACCAAGGGGTGAGTGCAATAGCCTGATGTGATGTGTGTCAATGTTCAAGCCATAGAAAACAAGCAAAATAGGATTTTGTACATAAACGATACACTCAAGTTTTTTTTTCGTTTTTTTTAGAAGCCGTGTTATTGGGGAAGATATGAATTGGCTAGTTGTTGTTTTAATCAAACATGAAATCAGGATGCACTTACGAAATGAGGGCATGGTGCATAACTGTGTTATCTTGAATACTTGGGTGTTACTTTTTGGATACTTAACTGCTTCAACTCCTTTTTTGGTATTTTTTGTTCAAAAGTGAAATAGAAAATGAATGGATTTTATTTATTTTAGCTCTCTGCCTGTTGTGTGACTCATGGATGACTTCTGCTTATGCATGATTGATTGTCTAATACTTTGTGGTGGGGGGGTTGTAATTTATTTAACCATTTTTTTATTTAGTTTGATATGTTTTGTTCATTAATTTTTCATGTGTATCATATTTTGTGTCTTAATTTTTTTCCATACATTTTATTTTAAAAAGTGTTTTGTTTTATTTTTGAAACGTTTTAGTATTAATTTTATTATTTGTATTTTAATTTCAATGTATTTAAAGTTTTGTTCATTTTTGTTTAATTTCTGTTTTTTTATACAGGTTATTATTTTAATTGTTCTATTGTGTATTTGAATTTTATTAAACTTTTTATCTAGTTTTTCATAATTATGAAACAAATAATAATAGTCATATTATTTGTAATGTTAGCTTAACTTTATTATTTGCATTGTAAATTTTGTTTTGAATTATTATTATTTTTTTTTTACTTCCAAATTATTTGCTTACATGTGTTTTTATTTGTTCTTCTATGCATTGTCCAAAATTAAATAAAAAAATTTAAATCTCGAAATGATTAAATGAAATTTTATATTTATTTTATTTTGTAATGTTAACTTCTTTTTTTTTTAATCAGTTACATAAGATTTTATTTTATTATTGTACTCAAAGTATTTTTTTAGGTTGATTTTATACTTGTAAATTTTTGGGTAATACACTTTAGGATTCATTTTCTACAGAACACCATCCAGAAAAAGGGCAAAGTACTTCTCATAACAAGACAATAAAAGTTGTGCGTAAAGAGAAAACAAGAAAATGCTACTTGTAAACGAGCGCCCGGTACTAAGAGGTGAGTTTCTCTATGAAAACATAGTGAGGGTGAAAAAAAAAATCTGTTTCTGTTTGAGCAGCCAACTCATTTTTATTGGTGTTTAGGTTGATGATTAACATACGAACATACAAATGGCCTACTGTTCACTGGGCTCACATTTAGCAGCGCAATTGTTCCCCATCTTTTCCACTGCACAAGTATTCATATTTATTCATGTCAATGTTGTTTTTTTGTAGCATGTCGGTATCGGCGTACATCCGTCGTCTTCACTTGGAGTAGAGAAGCTGGCTGTACTCGTTCCTTTTGGAATGTGTCCTCCTAACTCTCTACTCATTTTGCTTTTTTTTGAACTGGTGTCACTCGGTGAACAAAAGTATTTGGACATGCGGCCTTGACACCAGAACACGCGCGTCCTCTGCCACGAGAACTGACTGAATTATTGTTTGTTTATTTAAAAAAAAAATATATATATATATATTCAATACATTTTTGATGTCCCTGTCATGAGAAAAAAACACAAGCGAAATATATATTTTTGTAAATGTAAATTTTTTTATTGAAAAGCACTGATATGCATACAAACTTGTTTACTGTATAGTGAAAATCTAAAATGTCAGTAAAACTATTCAACCTGTAAAGAGACCCGCGTAAGAGCAGAGTTTGTGTTGTTTATCTACAGGATGTGTCGTGTGCTCGCTCTGGAACCTCAGGTGTTTCATACGCACGCACGCACGCACGCACGCACGCACACACACCACCGCCGCCACCATACCGGTCCATCCAGATAGACGCAGATGAGTGTGTGCCGCATTTCGTCTTCGTTTTACACATATTGCCGGCTTCTCGGGAGCTCCTCGTAAGGAGTTATCGACGCAAAACGTCCCACACTAATTGTAGTCTTTTCTTACCATTGTTGTTTGTTTTGTGATTGCAGAAACCAGGCATGGAGGACCTAACGATATGGGAGCAGCATACGATAACGCTGAACAAAGTAAGTTCCTGCTTGTTACGCGATGCCATGATGTCGCTGTGGTAGACGTGGCAGGGTGGCGGCGTTGCGCAACAGTAGCAGGGCTGGAAATTGGCAGGCTAATGCACGCTCACTATGTCATTGTCAAATTGAATAGTTTATTTAAAAAAATATTTAAATAAATAATTTTTGTTCTGTTTTTTGACTCAATGTATGCATTTATTATTTGTGTTAAACGATACAATTTTTACAACTTTTTTTTACATTTATAAATATTTTCATTACTTCTTTTTTCTTGTTTTATTATTCCACAGCTTGCATTTTTATTGTATTTCAGTTTGTATTCTCTTTTTTTATTATTTAGGGCAAAAAATACTTTTCAGGTTTTCTTTTATTTAAATCATTTTCATAATTTTATTTCACTCATGAGTTCTATTTATTTTATTGTATTTTTGTGTTAATCCAGGTCAAAGTGATTTGCCTCCCAATGCAATACAAGCATGACTATTGCTTGATATTGTATGCATTTGCAACAAAACATCTGCCAATTAAGCAAACATTAACATTCTTTAATAGGATCATACACCAAAAGCAATAAACAGGTCCACGTTTGTCAAGTGTGCAAATCAATATTTGATGATCATGTAGCAATACCGTATCATATCAGAAATGATATACAATATCAATATTGTGTTCACGATTACCAGCTGGCTTGAATTCCAAGGGACACACCCTACTACAGCAGTCGACCGGTCGCTGGTGCATACCAGCTGGGCTAGAATGCGCTCCCTCTGTCACCCTCATCCACTTGCATGCATGCATTTTTTTTTTCCCGCCCTCTCACCTTCATTTCAATCTCTCCGCATGGCAGGATTCCAAATTGGGCTTTGGCTTTGCTTTATCTGGAGGCAAGGACAAACCTAATCTAGACAACGGGGAAACGGCGGTGATGGTGTCCGACGTGCTGCCAAATGGGCCGGCCATGGGACGCCTGTTGTAAGTAGACCGCCACAAAATGATGTCTTGATAGTAATAATAATATAGTGAAACAGTAAAAATCTGCAACATAGAGAGACGGTTCAAAAAAATTTTTTAGCTTATTTATTAACTCGTTTGTCAATTTATTAAGGTACACTTAGCGCTTGTTGTCGCTCTCTGACTGATTCAACGTTTTTCTCTTCCCAGCAATAAAGACCAGATCGTCATGGTCAACGGGATCTCCATGGAGAACGTCCACTCCAACTTCACCATTCACACCCTCAAGACGTGTGGCAGGACGGCTAACGTTGTGAGTACTTGAAGATGTCGCACTGAAGCATGCTTGACTTCTCTTTTAATCGGCAATTCTGACATCTCTTTTAGCATCCAACCATGTATATGTACAGTAAAAGTGTATCAACACCTATTAGCCAATGTCAGTTTTGTGTTAGCATCTACTGGCAAATTTAGTGATTTAGTTGTGCGTTGTTGGGTTTAAAACTTTTAACACATTTCATCAACTTTTTTTTTTTTAAATAGCAATGTTCCCAAAAATGGCATTGTGTCAAAAATGCTAACTCTGTTTGGAATGGTGTTTTTTTTTTCTTCTTCTTCTTCTTCTTTTTATCTCTCAGTACAGCACACCAAGACTTTTGAAAATTTGGATGGTGGCTTCCGAAAAAAAAAAAATTGGGGTCAGAAAAATTGCCTTTTTGGGGAGCATTTTTGTTGTATAGAAAATCTGGCTAAAACTGGAGACTGTAATTATTCCGAACTCATCCCCTCAACCCTTTGTCATATGCTACTTCTCCAATTGGCTGACAAGTTTCAGCAACAACAAAAAAATCAACCAATGAGCTTGTATGTGCAAAAATTCCAAGGGGTTCCAAATTACTGTGACATTCCGACAGCGTCACTTGAACTCAGTCATCTGTTAGTTTTTTTTTGTTTTTGTTTTTTGGTTGTTGTTTTTTTTTTTGTTAGAAAAACAACATTTAAACAAACAAGCAAGCAAACAAACCAAAATTTCCTGAAGTTTTGAACATGTACAAAATTTCTTGGCAACGAGACAAACTGGGAGTGAAAACTGTCTGCGAACGTCTTTGCAACCTTTTGCATCTTTTTAGAAACTGACAAAAACCTCAAATTTGCTACATTCTCCAGCATTCACAAGCATTTGCCACTCAGTGCGACACCAGCTTTAGCATGTATTTAGCAGTTAGCCACACATTTGCATCTCATGGAGATGTTTTAACATATATTCTAACCCCCTTTAGTTCAGGCTACTAGCATCTTATGTGTTTGGGTACATTATAGCTCCGGTTAACTTTGTTAGCATTCGAAGTATTTCACCTTTGAAATCCAGAAATTAGCATCTGTCATTTATCATATATTTGCCTCTCTTAGCAGTGTTTTTGCAACCTTTTAGGCTTTAATAATACATTTTGCTTTTTTTAGCATCTCATAAAAGGGTTTAACAGGTTGTAGCCCCTGTTATTTGTATGGCTACCACCAATAAATATTTTTGATTATTTTATCACTATACCCAATTTCAATTAATCAAATAATTATTTTCAACAAAAAAAATTACTTCTTCCCTCCTTTTTTTTTTTTGCCCTTAAAAGCTCTGTTCCTCACTATGTTCTCCCTCCAGACGGTGAAACGTCCTCGCAAGATCCAGATCCCCGCTACGACCAGGCCAACTCGGGCCGTCTCCCACTCCAACCTGTTGGACCAAGACCCCCCAAGGAGAACGCGACGCTATTCAGATGCCAGTGACAACAGAGAGGCCAGTCGCTACCACACGCGGGCTCGCAGCTCCTCGCCAGACCGCAACGGCTACGGAGGCACGATGCCCTTGATGTCGACCGGGTACAAGAGGCTGCCGCACCATGACCTCGATGACAAGCCCCTTAGAACAACTCTGGTTAAGAAGAAAATCTCGGACGGTGAGTATACTATTGTCAAAAGGTTAAAGCATAAAGTTGGGTTTTATTGTGTAAATGAGCCTAAAATTTGCTGTCTGAATGGCAAAAATACACAATGTATTATATATTCAAAAAAATAGTGAGGAAATGATAAAGTTGTAAGAATAAAGTCAGGGAAAACCCAAAATATATATATATTTTTTTTAGAATTAGTCTCAATATTTTGAGAGGTAAGTCTTTTTTAATTTTGAAAAAAAAGCTTTTTACGTGTGTATGTGTGTGTGTGTGTGGGGGGGGGGTTAAAACAAATTATTGTAAATTTATGATAGTCTAGTGACATAATATATACATTCAGAAAAAGACTTGACTTTTGGAAAAAAGTTTATTAATTAATTTTTTTTAAAGTATTATTAAAAGAACAAGTTGTTTCTAAAGAAAGAGTCACGATGATGAGAATTTTTTTATTTATTTTTTATAAATAAATAAGGGTAATCCTGAAGTTAAAAAAACACTTTTTCTTTCTTTTTTTTGCGATGTTATGAGTAAAATGTAATTTTCTGAGGAAAACAATCAATGTTATGTAAATAAATTTATATTTAAGAAATAACCATTAAAATTCGGTCAATTTGATATAAAGTTGATTTAGATTATTGAAATGAATCTTAAAGTCATTTAATTATAGTTCACCACTACGACAACCTTCAGATTTTCTTTTTTGTAAGTAAACATCATTAAAAGAATAGTCGGATTTAGTTTGTTTGTTTAAAAAAAAGAAAGAGAGAAATCACAAATAAAAGTTCAAATTCCCTGTAATAAAATCACTTTAATTTATTTGTTATAAGAATAAATGAGTTTCTATCACATGGCCATGCTCATTTTGCAGAGTACGGCTTGAAACTGGGCAGTCAGATCTTCATCAAGCACATGACCGAAACAGGCCTGGCAGCAAAGGAAGGCACCCTGCAGGAGGGCGACCTGATCCTGAAGGTAAGTCTCACGAGAGCAGCCACTGTTTTTGTTAAACCGCAGTCCGTTTTTGACCCGAGCCGCTCCCCCTCCCGCCAGATCAACGGCATGACCACAGAGAACCTCTCTCTGCTGGAGACCAAACACCTGGTGGAGAAGAGCCGCGGCAAACTGACCATGACGGTGCTTCGCGACCACCGCAAGTTCTTGGTCAGCATCCCCGAGGTGGAGGATAGCGCCCCCAACAGCGAGGATGAGCAGCGGCGGCGGCGGCGAGACAGCAGCTCTGAGATGGAGGGTGAGAGGAGAAGACGAGGAGGCGTTGATGAGCGATAGTGGACATCTTCTCAAATGTTATTGGTTTCATTTTTTTTCTTAGACATTTCCGACTTGGATGATCGTTCACCTCACAGAACATCTCGTCATCCTACCAGAGAGAAACGGACGCACAGGTATGCGTTCTAACTTGGTTATTATTACCTCACAGCCAAGAGGTCTTTGGTTTGCACATTCTAATGACATGCATGGTAGGTGTGTTCATGTTTAGACCATGTTTGATTTTGAAAACAGACAGATGGGCCAGGATGTTACAGTAAATAAAAGGTAGTAATAATAATAATAATTTGTTGTCATGTTTTAATTGTGTTATATATAATTTTATTCTAATGAACAAACCAATTATTTAATAAAAATAAAATATTAAATGCACATGGTAAATCATTAATTTTAATGAAATATTCTTGTTTTTTTAATTGTCAATTAATTGACCATTTTTAACACCATTGATATAATGTATAAAATGTTAGTCACAATATGTTAAATTGTTTTTCTTTTGCATTTTTCTTTTGTTAACAATAAATGAACAATTATTTAATAAAATAAATGAAACATGTTATATATCATTTAAAATAGTTAATTTTACTTTTTCATATTTACAGTTAATTAACCCCAAAAAATTACTTAAATAGATCAAATGTATAACCATTTAATTAATGTACAGTATACGTATAGTAAAAAAATACAAATATTTAGGACAATAATTCAAACTTATTAAATGTATATGTAAAGTCAATATATTAACAAATTCGTTTTTACGAAAAATAAATCTGGGACATGAATGCACTGTGTATATATATTATACTTTTATTTTATTTTGTGTGCCTTTTTGTTTGCCTGCCGAGCAGTCGAGGGGGTACCCCACCTCTCGCCTAAAATCAGATGGGATTGGCTGCAGCATACCCAGAACACAAAAGAGGACAAGTGCAATAAAAAAAAATGGTCAGCTGGATAAGGATCATACAACTATATCATAAAACTAGACATTACATTTTGTGGCGCGATTATGTAGGTATATGATGTCACCTCATTTAAGATTGGCGGTTAATCTTTCCTCCTTGTCTGGGTTTGACACCAGGACCAGAGCAGAACTTCCTCATTCGGTGCTCAAGTCCAGGGATTCTTCTCCCATGCGCTCCACATTGACTCGATCCCCTACAAGAGGCTACGCATCTCGCCGAGGTCAGTCCAACAAAGCCTGTCCGTCATGTCCGGCTCTTGACTGATGTAATCATGACGTTGTCCATGTCATTTCTCACAGCAGCGTCGGACTCCGAGTCGGACCGCAGCGCCTCGCCGCCTCCCGCCCGGACGGCGAGTCTGGACCACTCCAGCAAATACAAGTCAGTTGAACGTAATGCGAACAATTGTGACGTTTCTGGGAAATTATTTTACATATTCTTAAAATCGGTTGCTTTTTTCTGTTGCACCATAGGAAAAGCAAGACAAGACATAATGTCTTGTGACATAATTGTTTTTAAATGGGAGTTTATTTCCTTCCACTGCAGAAGCCTGTCTGGTATGTCCATGCTGCCCAATCCCAAAGCTTCCCCTACCGCCCACAACTGGTCGTCATCCAGGCCCGCCTCATCGTCCTCGAGGGCGCGCAGGCCCGTGTCGGACTCCGACTCTGACCGCAGTGCCTCATCCCAAAGAAACAGCAGATATAAGTAAGCTTGGATCGATGCTGAGTAGGATTATGAATCCGATGGTCAGCCGTTCTGGTTCTGATTGTTTCCCTTGTCACATGTCAGTCCCATAGTCAGTCTTCCTGCTGATCTGCCCCACACTGGCATGAGAGCTTCCCCCATCCTGGTGCGCCAGGAGCCCCCAAGGAGGGTCAACTCTCCTCTCAGAGTCCCTGCTCCGGGTCAGTACATTCTAAAAATGGGGAGGAAAAAAAAAAAAGAATAAAATGAATTTGAGTCATAGATGCTGTTAATTTACAATTTAAAAAATCATTAAATTAGAGCACAGTATTAAAAATATATAATTCCATAAAAACTTCAGTTTGAACCGTTTTTGCATGAGTCCTGCAAAACTGCATTGCATGTAAGACTGTGATGCCTGCTGATCATCGTGTTGTCTCTCCGTTGTCAGACTCTGAGTCGGAGTCAGAAGGCAGCTTGGTGCCTCCTCGGAGGCGGAGCACCGCCTACAGTCAGGACTCGTACAACAGCAGCAGATACAGGTACACATGAAGGCGCCGTCCCCTCCTCCCCCCCACTTCAACACCCCGCTGGGACACTTGCGCAAACAAGACTTTTATTTTGATGACTATCCTTTTATTTGTGAAGTTACATCCTCTGTCTTGTGATTTGTTTTTAATTTTCCACCTGCATGTGTGATCAGATTGCAGCTGT
Source organism: Leptonotus elevatus (assembly GCF_054856555.1). Lineage (NCBI taxonomy): Eukaryota > Metazoa > Chordata > Actinopteri > Syngnathiformes > Syngnathidae > Leptonotus > Leptonotus elevatus. Next base: position 15,693,005 of record NC_141249.1, on the reverse strand, counting down.
TTTTGATTTTTTTTTTTTTGTGTGTTTTTGGGCTGTATCATTGTGTGTTAAGCGCTGAAATAAAAAGTGACTTTTCACTGAACATGTCCCTCTCCATTATGTGGCTATGTGCTGATTAAACTGAGGACATTAGCAGAAATAGATTGACTCAATCCAGACTTTAAATTGATCAATAGTCATCACAAAGCGGTCAAAGAGAGGAGTCCCCTCAGACGCAAAGGTGAATATTCCCTCATCCATAATCATCATATTAGCCACAAGCCCACTCCCCGTCCTTCCAAATGTAACTGAGACTTGTCTTCCTCCTCCCTCACTCCCGCCTCCCTCTCGTTTCTTGCAGAGCATTACCGGACGTTTCTTCGCAGCCGGAAACGGGGCGGCACAGAGTCTCCAGTATCCCGGTCGGCGGCGCGCCACACCGAGGTGAGCGTATAAACACTCTTGAGATTTTTTGCTGATATAGTTGGCTAATAATTTAATAAGAAAAAATCCCATAAGAGACACCTTGCTCCACTTTTCGTCCACCTTAAGGGGGGAGGTAGTTGCTTTAGTTGCTTTTCTGTTTTCTGAGCCGTGATTGGTCATTACCTAAGCCCTGAACAGCTGATGTCGTTTTTAGTCGACAAGTGGCAAAATGGCCGCCCCCTGAGAACATGTTACACAAACACAATATTAACCAGAATGCCATGTTTAGTAGTGAGGGCGCATAGAACATATTATTGTAAAGATTTTTTTTTTGGGGGGGGGGGGGGGTTGACTTCCTCTTTAATCATGATTCTCGACTAACGTATGCATTTGATCTCTGTAAATGTATGCATGCATTTCTGCCACTGAAGTGTGAATAATCCCCGCAGCTCCGTCTGAGTCGGATTCCGAGGAGAGTTATGCGTCTGTCCCTCGCAGGCACTCGACAGACAGCGAGAAGTCAAACAAAGCCAGAAACAGATACAGGTGAGAGTTTCATTCAATTTCCCCAAATTCTGCAAGATAATTAAACCACGTATAAGGAAAGCATTGTGCAACATACTGAGCGGCTGCAAGAAATGTATTGTTTTGGATTAAAATTTCAAATTGTGCTTGAATGATGTTATTCCCCTTGTGCTGCTTGCAGAATCCTACCTGAGATCAAGCCCTCTTCGGTGGATGTCGATCCGGAGCCGCCACGCCGAAACTCATTGCCTCTCCGACCGCCTCCTGATGGTCAGTATAATATGTGTGTGTGTGTGTCTGCAGAGATTATGTGTGCGGAGTGTTTGTGTTTGGGAGAGTGAGATGTTGCGCGCGATGACAGGATCTCTGTCCACCATTCAGATTCCTCCGAGTCCGACGACCTATCACACCTGCGGAGGTCTGGCAGCTCGGACCGCGGGGATAGCAGACGCGGGTACGACGCTTGAGACTAATTTTCCAGAAAATTGGGGTTGAACTCCACATTTTAGGTCCCGCTATTTTAATCGCATGTTTTATGTGTAACAGTGCCGCCAATGTGACTCACAATAGTGGCACAATGATGTCTGGGATCTCCGTTAGGAGCAATCCACCCGCAGCAGCCTCTGCTCCCTCCAAGCCTGCAGAAGAGCCCATCTACTCCTTGCCTCCAGACTCGTACCCGACATCCCACCCAGGGTGAGTCCCACTCAGGTCTCGACCTCCCTCCCGGCGCGCAGCACTGCGTTAAAGAAGAAGTCAACCCCCCAAAAATGTTTGGACAATAATATGTTCTATGCAGCCACACTAGTCTAAATATGATATTCTGGTTAATTATGCGTTAGTGGAATATGAGTTAAGAAACAAAATCAAGCCGTTTTTAATCTATCTCAGGGGGCGGACATTTTGCCACACAACCAATCACAGCTCAGCTTCAGAAAACAGGTGAGCTGTGATTGGTCGTTGCCTGAGCTTTGAGCAACTGTGATGTCATCTTCAGTCGACAGCAAGTGGCAAAATGGCCGCCCCCTGAGATGTAAAAGAAAAAAAAAACCTGGATTGTGCTTCAGATTCCAAAAAATGAATGTCATGTTTAGACTAGTGAGGTCACATATAATATATGATTGTCAAGAAATGTTTAAGGTTGACTTCCAGTTTAAAGGTCTGCTCTTCTGTTCCCACTCACCCAGGTACAGCTCCGACTTGCAGTCGGTGTCGTTCGTCAAGGAAGGCAGCGTGGGCCTCAGGCTGGTGGGCGGCAACGACGTGGGAATCTTTGTGGGAGGGGTGCAGCCCAACAGCCCCGCCTACGAGAAGGGAATGAAAGAGGGCGACCAGATTTTGAAGGTGAAGGCGGCTTTGCTTTGGCCTGCACGTGGCGGCACAATCAACTTTTCATTGATTTCATTTAATAGTTTTGTTTTATTTTCATTTTATATTTTAGATATTTAAATGTATAGTTGTAAATTATTTTTGGAATAATATTACATTTTTTTTTTTTTGTTCTCTCCCTTCGTCACAGGTCAATAACACCGACTTCGGCCATTTTACTCGAGAGGAGGCAGCCAATTTCCTGCTTAACATCAAAAGAGGAGAAAAGGTGGACATCCGCACTCAGAACAAGATGGACAGTAAGTGTAGTAGAACCACAAGCAAGCTCCAGTCCATGTCAGATTGCCAAGATGGTCATTGTTTTTTCCTTTTCAGTTTATAAGAAGATCATCAAGTCCAACCTGGGGGATAACTTCTACATCCGCACGCACTATGACCACGAGACCGATCACCCCATCGGGTTGAGCTTCACGCGAGGAGAGGTGTTCCGGGTGGTGGACACCATGCATCGCGGGAAGCTTGGCAACTGGCTGGCCATTCGCATGGGCAATGACCTGCACGAGCTCGATAAAGGCACCATCCCCAACCAGGACAGGTCAGCAACAGGCTCCTCCCATCCTCTGGTCCAATATAACTGTTTATTGTTTTATACACTGGTCAACAATTATAAACACAAGTCAAATCAAGCTTGTTTTTGCATATATTTTTTTTACATTTACAAAAGTTACAGGCACAGTTACTAAAGTCAAAGAAACATTTATTGAAAGTAAAATAGAAAACAAATGTGAAGAAAATAGAAGCCATAGCCCAAAGTATAATTTTACTCAAGTCGAAGCTAAATTGCAATAAAGTACAGTAAATGTAATTTTACATAAGTCAAAAACAAATATATATACAAGTAAATTATAATTTTATCAAAATAAATGTTAACAAAATAGGAACTCATTTACAAAAAGTAGAAACGCATGTTAATATAATTTTACACAAATAAAAACGCTTACAGTACAAATCTATTTTTAAAAAAAACTACAAATTCACGTTTTTTTTAATTATACAAAATTATAAACTAATTTAAACAAATAAAATATAATTTTATAAATGAAATCATTTATATAAATAACAGATTTACAACAACAGAATCACATTTTTCAAATTTAGTGTAAAAATACGTAGTTTACAAAGGTAGAAACGCATAAATGTAAAATGCTATTTTATGAAAGTAGGAAATTGAAGTAAAAATAATTTGTGAAACAAATTTTACCGGAAAAAATAATAAAAAACTACAAGTACGCATCTAATTAAAAAAATATATAACTTTTTTTTGTTAACAAAAATACCAATTTATAAATGTGAGTTGAATAATTTTACAAATAAAAACTTCTTTTTTTAAATAACAAATTTACATAAGCAGTATCAGGCTTTTAAAATTAAAATATAGTTTTATTTGTGACAAAAATTGAATTTATAAAGGTAGATAAATATAAAATGCTATTTTATGAAAATAACATGGAATTTGACAGGGGGGGGAATTATAAGTAAGAAGAAATTTACAAAAGCTCAAATTAAATTAAGTAGAGTTAAAACTAAGTTTGCAATAGTTAAAATAAAGATTGTGTAAATTTGGTTTCTACGTCTTCTATAAATTGCTTTCCAACTTCAAATTGTACAATGTTAATAAGTCTTTGGCGTGATGGCCACCCTGCGACGTTTCATCTTTCTGTTGGTGCGACCGCCATCCCTCAGGGCCGAAGTGCTGGCCAGCCAAGAGCAGGCGCAGAGGGCGAGCGGCGAGAGGCCGGTGTCGGGGCCCAGGGCTGAGTTCTGGAAACTACGGGGCCTCAGAGGGAACAAAAAGAACGAGAAGAACGCACGACGCTCACGGGACGACCTCCTGCAGCTCACCATTCAGGGCAAATTCCCGGCTTACGAGAGGGTCCTGCTCAGAGAAGCAAATTTCAAGCGGCCCATCGTCATTCTGGGTCCTCTTAACGATATTGCGATGGAGAAGCTGGCCAGAGAGATACCTGATGAATATGAAGTGGCTGGTTGGTGTCTGCGTATAGTTTATTTTAACACACTTTGATGCATTACATTTTGGACCAGAATGTGATTTATTTATTTATTTATTTATTTTTACTCTCAGAGATGGTCCCTCGCAGTGGGGGCAGTGACAGCACCTCAACGGTCATCAAACTGGACACCGTCAGGAAGATAGCTGAAAAGGTGAGCTCAAGCAGTGTTTTCGTGAACCAAAACTTCTGAACGGTAGCATTTTGAATCAAGTTATTGTTAAGCACTGAGGCCTGCTGCAAATAGCAATGAACAAATACGACAGCAAAGCACGATGATTGTGGAAATAGTCCCTTGACGCCAGAATGTTGCGAGATTGCTGTAAATCATCATTTCTTTCTAAATGAAACTCCTCGACTCATTTTAAAACACCTCCTCCACACCAAGATTTTATGAAATGATGGGAAATCACTATTTTTGTCTAAATAAAGCCCCTCAACTCATTTCAGCATCGTACACCAAGATTCCACAAAATGGCTGAGAAGCTCAACTCATTTTAAAACGCTCCTTGACACCAGATGCCAGCGAAGCACTATTTTTGTCTAACTAAAGCCCCTCAATTCACTTGAACATTGACACCAAGATGCCACAAGATGGCAGCAAAGCACTATTTTCGCACTAAATGAAAATCCTCACTCATTTTGCCAGAACAAGCACCCCCTGCTGGACATCACGCCCACCGCTGTGGAGAGGCTCAACTACATCCAGTACCACCCCATGGTGATCTTCTTGGACCCGCACAGTCGCAAGGACGTCAAGGCCATGAGGCAGCGCTACAGCCCCGACTCCAACAAGAGCTCCAGGCGCCTCTACACGCAGGCGCTCAAGCTCAGGAAAGACTGCAGTCATCTTTTCTCGGGTACATCAGTAACGTACATCGCGTGTGTGTTCAAAGTTATTTTATTCTTGTGGGATTTTCCTTTGTCTTTAAATCGGGGGTCGGCAACCTTAAAGCCATAAAAGCCTTCTGTGTCATTTGTTGAGTCATTTGTGCTTTGCTCCCTCCAGCGCGTGTTGACCTGCAACCCGGCTCCAATAATTGGTACCAGGTTCTAAAGGACAAGATTCGCCACCAACAGTCAAAACCAGTCTGGGTTTCTGAAGTCACGGTAATCCACAGAATATTATTCGCATTTGGCACAATCGCTTCGTGCAAGTGCTCTCAATGAATTGCTTTATGTTTAGTTGGAGAGCGGTGGAGAACAGGACCTGGACGCGCTGGATCAAACCCAGTCCGACTACCTCAGCGCCGCCAGTGACCTGGAAGACACCGACGGCGAGCCCTTCACTGACGGCGAGGCCTACACGGACAACGAGGACCCGGAGGAGGCCTACCCGGGTCAGGACGCAGCCAGGAGATCCAGAGTCATGACCGGGGCCGCCCTGGCCCGCTCGTCCGAGCCCGCCTGGGACAGCCCAGACGAGGAGATGGACCCCGAGCCTTACGCCGAGGCGTACTCGCCGGCCAGAGAAATCCCGCCTCTGATGCACGTACCGGAGCCCGCCACGCTCCGCCGCCAGAGCCGCAGCCCGCCTCTGCATCACCCGGATGACTTTCCGTCACATCGCAGCTTTTCGGATTCTGACTTCAACCACCTCGACGCGCTCGCACCCACCACTCCGTCGGACGGACCCCCGGATTTCATCGCCCCCGATCCGTCCACGCGGTACTCTTTCAGCGAGCCGTCGTATGCGGATGGGCAGCCAGAGCAAGCCAGCCTGACTGCTATTGAGAATAAATTACAGCAGGTAATTATGATGGGTTTGATTGGTCGCCATTTCATCAAGCTTAAAAATCTGTGTGCAACAACCCATATCAAGTCGCATCTCAAATTAAAGCCCTTGGTGAGAGCTTTCCAGATCTGCAATTCCTTTGGTGTGATGCCTTCATATGATGACACAATGACTAAAAAAAATTTATTCTTGAGATAAAAACTAATCTGTCTTTCAGGCCCGACAGGCAGAGCCGCAAACACAAACTGAGGAAAAGAAGGCTCTTCAGTTCATCGTGTAAGTCTCATGTGGCTCACCATTAGGGAGAAAAACAACGTTGACGTCGTCTCCTCCGCATGTTTCCAGGGTGGCACATCATCACCAAGCAGTCCAGGTCAGACGCACGCAGATCCGAGGAGGAAGCAACAGCTCGGACGAGGATGAAGATGAAGATGAGGCAGAGGACATCGAATGGGGTCCAGCGACAGAACTGTAGACGAGCCATGTGTTGAGCATATGAGTCTTAACGAACAAACAGACACTCCAAGACTATTTTTTTTTTGTTATCCCCAATCCAAACTCGTACAAATGTTAATATAAATGCTTGATTCACTTTAAAAGTACTGTGTAACACAATTTATGTAGAAAAATTTGCTTATGTAAACCTGTATGAAAGGAGATTTTTTTTTCTACTTGTGGACCAGGAATAATCAAAGGAACTGTTGTTATTAAAAAGAAAAAAAATTAACCATAAATGCTCTATAAAACATTTATTTGTTGGTAGCATTAGTTCTTATGAATTTTGCATCAATTTTATTGTGCATGTGTACCTAATGTAGTGGCCAGGAAGGATATAACGCATCACCATAAAGACTGAACTTTACAGTGACACACACTGGATGTGCTAATACATTTTAACCTGGAATTTTGTTTTGTTTGTTTTTTTACATTATTTTACCTTTACTGTAATTTTTTTTGCATTTTATTATTATTTTTGAATAAATGCTTTTTAAAAGTGTTCTGACTGAGTTGGATCGGATAAGGAACTGTATTGTCGGAATTTTAATGCAAGGGTTGTCAAGTTTGTTCATTTTTCCAAGCACCCATCAGAATCCTAATGCTAATTAAATAACTACCATCCATCTGTACTCCTAAATGCCACTGGAATAAAAAAGTTGTCTATTTTTGAAAAATAAAGTTAATGTTATGATAAATTTTTGAGAATTTAAAAAAAATAAAAATAGTTCTTAAAAAATTAAAAAAAAGTAAAAGATGTATAGTATTCTCAAGTAAATGTATAGTCCCCCTAAAATAATTCCTCATCTTATGCGAACAATGTATTTTATTTTATTATTTTTAGAAATAAGGTCACAAAATTATGACATTAAAATTGAAGTTTAACAACATAAAGTTATGTTTTAAAGAAGGTTAAAAAAAACAACTTTATTCTCGTAACATTGCCCCTTGGACTTCATTATGTGCATTTGTTTTGGGAAAAATTAGTCTTCATTACTATGATGTGCCTTTTACTAACAAAAGAAACTATGTAGTGGTGTCAGATTTATACTTCACAACAATATAAACGTTTGTAATTAGCCCAAATCTAAACTATTGGTTCATTCATTTGTATTATGTTATATTGAAGGTATGCACTTTAAAAAAAAAAATTAAAAATTGATCGACAATTTATTGCAAATATTTTTACCCTCAAGCTACGGCTTAAGCAGACCTGAAGAGAAGGTACTATAAAACCAACAATGTGACAATCAGTGAAGAGATGTTATGACACGATTGATTGATTGATTGATTGATTTTATATATATATATATAATAATGAAATATTATTTGTAGTGTAAAGGTTAATGGTAGCTGCTACACAACCTTATTGTTCCAGCAATACAACAAAATATCTTATCATGAAATCTATTAGTAACACACAGCTTGATTTGTGATTATTGCATGACTAAATAAATAAACAAACACTAAATAAGTAGGGCTCTAACATCGTTGCGCAGGTGAGACTAGCGGGCGGAAGGATACACCCCCCTGCCTCACTAGTTTGACGTAGGCGCACACGTGCGCTTTGATTACTTAATTGCGTTCTAAATAAGCGCTCAATGACTTGTTTGTCGAGGTGTCGCTTTAACATCGTGCCCTTTGTTGTACTTTAATGTCTGTGAGGGGGGAAGAAAATAACGTTTAGACCGCGACACATGTTGAAAGTCGTTTAATTCGTCAACGTAGCACCTTTCCGGGCAATTCGCCCCCCACCCCCCCTCGAGGAAGCGTGTGGCGCGGAAGCTGGCAGTCAGTGAGCCTGCGCGGCTCAATGTGCGACGGCGCGAGGAAGCCGACTGGGCGCAGACACCCTCCGTGGACCCGGACGGATACCTGCGACGCTTACCCGCTGAGCAACGAGAGCACAACACCCAAGTGGAGAGTGGGGGGGTGGGTGGGGGGTCTGTACGTCAAGCTCAAGGGTGTCGGCATGGAAGGCCGAGGCACCCTCAAGATGTTCTCTCGCAAGAAGCGGGAACTTATCAAGACCGCGTCCATTTCCAAGAAGAGTCGAAGTGGAAGCCCCGGACCGCCCAATACGGTGAGGGGCCACGTTGGGGATTTTTAATGGTGCGTGATTGGGAAATTGTTAAGTGTTTGCGTTGTGTTTTGGGGAGTGTGTTCTGGATTTGGGATGTGTGTAAAATGTTGTTGTTTTTTTTAAATCGTGTGTGTGTGAGCCTGTGTTAATTTTTGGTGTTTTGTTTTGTTGTGTTGACTGGCATATATTTTGAAGTTGCGGATGTCTATACTATTTGCATTGTGTATTTGTTAAGGTCTGTGTTTTAATGTGAATGTGGGGTGATTGTGTGTTTAAGAATGTATGTGAATGTGGAATCATCACTTCCTGTATGCTTGTGTATGTCAGCCATTTTATAAGTGAATCTTTCAATTGTGGGGTGCATGCACATGCTTGTCAGCCATTTTATGTCTGTATATCACATTAGTTTGTGATTGACATTAAAGTGGAAGTCAAGTCAGTTAACCGCAAAGTTTTTCTTTACAATAATGTTTTAGTAAGACTACTTACTACACACGGCATTGCGATTAATATTGCGCTTGCGGAATAAGAATTGAGTAGCAAATTGTTAAAATTTGTGTTCATCTAACAGGGTGGCCATTTTGCCACTTGCTGTCGACTGAAATGACATCACAGTTGTTCAGTGCTCTGAGCCACTGTGATGTCATTTTCAGTCGACAGCAATTGGCAAAATGGCCACCCCCTGAGATAGATAAAAATGTGTGGATTTTGCTGCTTAACACGATATTAATCAGAATATCGTGTTTATACTATTGGGGGCACATACAACATATTAATGTAAATAATTTTGGGGGTTGACTTCAAGTGAACAAACTACCATGTTTTCTATAAAATGCACCACATCATGTTTGTGCATGAGTGGATGAACACAAACTTTCTAAGGGTGCACGTTCCAATTTGCATATGTGAAGCTGCCATGTCTGGGTGTTTGTCTATGATTATGTGAACGCATCCCTTCCGGGGGGTGCGCGCTAATGAAACTGTCACTTTTGGTGGGCGTGTGGTGTGTCAGATAAGCTCAGAGGCCAGTGATGATGTTATATTGTGAATTGGTGTGTTGCAATTTGCAAGACGGGCTGTAGTGTCTTGGGGATGTGGCCACTGGTGCTTTGAGATTGTATGGCCATGCTGAAGCGGGGCGGCAAACGTAGCTATAAGCCTTATTCCATCAGTCTGAGGGCTAAGAAAGTGGACAAAGGGCGACTGGACGTGTGGCTCAAACAGGTAAGTATAAAAAATAAGATTGATCGTTAGACATGATGTATTGTAGACGAGCTGTAATTTCTTCACATCTCTACCGCACCCTTGGAATCAGGAAGTGTTGCCGTGCAGGATCTTGTGAAAGTCTTGACAACATGATGTTAACAGAGGAGCCATTTTGAGCATTTCTCTCCTGCCTCCCTCCCAGCTGTCCATCCTCCAAGAGCAGCCCCGGAAGGATGGCGGCGACGTCACCCTGTCCTCTTCGCCCACATATTCCTCCTCATCCTCATCCATGCTCACCCCGCCCTCTGTTGGGCTCCAGGACCCCTCGCTCTCCTGCCCGGGCACCCCAAGCCCCCAGCACTGCAAGCTGGCACCGGGCACCCCGTCCTCCATCGCCACCCTGAGGCGGCCGACCACCCTGAGCCGACACGCCAGCGCCGCAGGTGAGACCACGTGTGAAATGTGTAGTTATAGCCACGGCAACACTAGAAAGCCTTTTCTCCTGGCCAACATTTACAACCTACATTTTCATAGTAGTTCCATTAAATAGTATTAATTTATTCCCAACAGTCATTTATCTTCACTTTAAGGCATGTGTCTTAACTGCATTGCTTTCAGTAGGTGTATGTGGATATCAGATTTTTTGTTTTGCCCAATCAGGTTTCAGCTTTGTTGTGTTGTCATGTCAAGCTAATCTGTCCAGTGTCTTTGGAATCACTAGTGCTGGCTAATGTCTCTTAATCTATATTAGTAGTAGAACTGTTCCTTTAATCTTTTTTTTTTTTTTTTATTCTGCAAACTCCTCTTTTTATAGTTGAAGTCCGGTAAATCCCCACTGAATGCGCAGGTACACAATGTATGGCCCACCACTGCCTAATCAATTTGCTCCCCCCAGGTTTGACTCTCCAGTCCTGGGTGTTCACCAAAGGCCAGGCCAAAGGAGCCTTAACGCCGACGCCCGTGTCGTCCGATAGTCCCGAAGGTACCGCCATCGAGGTGGAGGACATCCCGGCTCTGCTCAGGGACGTGGCGCGCTTTGCTGAGGCTGTGGAGAAACTGAAGGACGTGGTGGTGCTGGCTGAAGGTAGCTGGAACTGTACAGATGAAATACCTAATCACATTAGGCCAGGTACACACATAAAAGATAATCGTGTTGTTTTTGTCCTGATTTTACCCAACCAAGCAAGGACATCAAAGGCCCGACTGTCTATGAGATGATCTTATTAACATGATTCTGTCGGTGTATTAAGCGTGGATTTTTATTGCTAATAGGGTCCAAAATGGATCAGGCCTGAACTTAGTATATTAAATATTAAATGTGTCCCTTGACTGACCAAAAAGGAAGTGACGGTAAACAGATTGTGTCACCTGATTGAGCTCCCAACAAAATGAAGGCTCACATTTTCTCAAAATGGCAGACTGGCCGTACGGAAAGCCACCTGCAGCACACGTGTACGCTTGTTTTTTTACTGTTGAGTTTCATGTTCTCGTGTTCGCAACAGGAAGCTACAGTGGCTTGCGTCTGACAGCGCAGCCTCACTCTTCCACCTGCATCTCTTTTAAAAAGACAGCCGCGTCTCCTTGCCGTCACGTCGTCTGAATCTTACTTTACATAAAGCAACTTCATATAAATCTACAAGGCAGCGCGTTGTGCGGCATTGCCTAACTTGAGAGGGGGGGAGGGGGGTCCACGTCCCGTTTGTTACAATATTGAGGTCACTGTGTTTTTATCGTCACGGACACTAACACATGCCACCGGGGATGCTTTTATGACATCTGACGTCATCCAACTGTTGTCGTCTGTATTCAAATCTATGAGGAAACGGCCGCCATCATAAATATACACGCGCAAGTATAAAATAAAATCAATGTAATGTAAGCTGTTAAAGGAGTCACTATGCACGTGTTTCACAATTTTAAAACCATGTGTCTTAAATAAATGTAACCTAACGTCACGTGTTACATTGCAGTGAGGCAGAAGAGATCGCTCACAGATGTTTTCATAGCTAGCAATATACCTAAAGATTTTCTTAATTGTGTCATTTCACACTTGATGGGGTGGGCTAGAATGCCAGAGAGTCGACTATCTGTATACAAGCTGGTAAAAAGTCAATTTTACATGTATAGTAAGCATAATCACAACAACGCGCTACTTCTTATCACAAGTGAAAAGCGTATGGCAACTAGCGTGCGCGAGAAGCTTACATAGCAGTCACAACCTGACTCCAAATGTTGCTCAAAATGGTACCCAATCGAGCCAACGAGACGTGTGAATTAAACACGAGAAGTGACTTTTAGTCCCCGTTTACACGCAGGTACGGAGAATCAGCGGCCTGTGGCCCACGAGTGCTTGGGGGAGGTTCTGCGCGTATTGCGGCAGGTCATTAACACGTACCCCTTCCTCAACACGGTGGAGATCCTCACCGCTGCCGGAAAACTCATATCCAAAGTCAAAGGTGAGTTAAACGGAATGGGGTGACTCCTGTTTCCGTTTGGTATGTTTTGTGAAAAGAATACGTTAGGCATAGACACGGATGAGTATTTTACTACGGGAACCTGACTTGCATATGGCTAAAACATGATTAGATTTAAGATGACAAGACATTTTAGATGTGGATCAGATTGACTAAGGGGAATCGCATAAGACTTTTCACTAAAAATAATTTTGTATTGCAGTTCACTTTTTTTTGTTCTTCATCGCAAGATGCAGTAATCCAATCCATGCCCAAACACTTTGTTAGGTTTCCACTATGAGGCGTGCAATGATGCGGACAAAAAGGACTTTGAGAAAGCCATTGAGACCATCGCGGTGGCCTTCAGCAGCAAGTGAGTAACTTCAATCTTGCTTAAAAACAGAAGTTGTGTGTTTGAACTTGAGTGTGTGTGGATGCCGGGAGAGAAGTGCGTAAAGGCTGACACATTTGCATGAGGCTGAGCACGAAAACAGGAAGTGGGTTTCTTGTACGCCTTGACACAAAATGCCTGGCAGTGGAGACGAGCAATCAGATGTTCTTAATACAGTATTTGGGTTGTTAGTGTGCAGAAAACACAGGGTAGCGACCCTGCATTTCAAGGGATAAAAAAAAAAAAAAAGTATTATTAAAATGTGACAATCAAGTCGTGTTTGTTTGTGTAGGAGCGGGTCACATGTCTGTTTTAACTGTCAAGAGAGCAGCAAGAGGAAGTGAGCTGTCACACAGTTGAAATGTCTGACGGCTCGATTTCCTCATCCACTCAGATGTACGCTTACTCTTCCGTCCGCAGCGACATCAACTAGTAAACACTGCTTGAAAAATCTAATAACAGGCACACACCTGCCTCATCTGTTTCCAAACACAATAAGCTGCATTAAATGTAATTTGGCTGTCTGCATGCACCTCACATGTTTGTATTCTATTTAAAAAGGACATACAAATCTGATGGTTTAATTTTGTTTTTATTGATACATTTCATTTAAATCACAATGGTTCAAGGATAATAAGACATTAGAATGTGGCTGAAGGTAAAAACTGTACTTTTGTACTTGTGTCCAGTGTGTCTGAGCTGCTGATGGGTGAGGTGGACAGTAGCACACTGCTCTCATTGCTGCCCACAGAGAAGAGCCGGGTGAGGAGCTGACCTGTTCTTTTATTCAGCTCCATTTGAGTCACAATCGTACCGTTTACATGTTTTATTTGTGTGCAGTCCATGGAGAACTTGTATGGCACTGCAGGCCAGGACGGCGGGCAGCTGGGGAGTAACCCAGAAGACTTGGGTGGGTAGCCTCGTCCAATACGTTAACTTAAGTTATTCTTCACGAGGACAGTTGTAAAGTGTAAAAAAAAAAAAAAAAATAGCTGGAATGGTAAACAACAAATGCACAAAATTAGGCCATTGCATTATGAAGAAAAACTTGTATTATTACTTGAAAAAAGTTGCAATTCAAATGGGCAGTTTTCCAAATGTTTACACAAGTAAGAGTACAGTTACTTTAAAAATAATAAGACTCAAGTAAAAGTATAAATGGACTAAATGTAGCATGTTACTAACCACCTTAGGTCACATTACAACAACAAAAAGTTGTAATATTGAAGTATTTGTTGTTTGACTTTTATGTTCCATTGTGGCTAAACACTGCTTTCCAACACTACAAGAAATCTGTTTGTGTCTGTGGTTTTTTTTTTTTTGCCCACTTCATAATGTCCAAGTCACAATTTTTCCCAATCTGCAGGCAATCTCGAGGGGGCGGACGTGATCCTGCAGCGCAGTGAGGGCGGCGTTGACTCCGCTCTGCAGTACGCCAAAACAATCTCCAAGTACACCAAGGACCTAATCAATTACGTGGAGAAGAGAACATCACTGGGTACAAAACAATTGCCATTGCTAAATTTGAAAAAACGAACCAAAAAAGAAATGTTAAGTAATATTTTTAAAACAAGGCAGTATGATATGAGAAGTTGCCATGTTAAAGAAAAAAATTATAGTGATAAGTCAGTGATTGAAGAAACAATTATGACAAGAATAAATGTAGAATTGGACCACTACTGTCACGGTCCCTTATAACCAAGTGTGTGTCTTCCACCAGAGATGGAATTCGCAAAAGGTCTTCAGCGACTCTACCAGTCCTGCAAACACAGCATAACACACGTGAGTTGCAATTTGACGATAACGATGTATCCCCCTATGCAGTCAATGACCTGCCACTATTTTTTTTACCCTGCAGCCCCACATGCCCCTCTTCTCCATCTACTCTCTCGCTTTGGAGCAGGATCAGGAACAGAGCGTGGGCCTCCAGCAGGCCAGCGCCACCCTGCACAACCAGACCTTTATCCAGGTTACTCTCATTTCTTTTGAGAGAAAAAATGTTTGTGCCATGAAAAGCACAACTTGAAAATGTCCACGTTTGTGTGCAGCCGTTGGTGCAGCGCAAGCAGGAGCATGAGAAGCGTCGGAAGGAAATCAAGGATCACTGGGTTCGAGCGAAGAGAAAACTGGTATGTCTGTTAACAAATTGGGGCGCAGGTGACTGCCAAGTCTTAAGTGTGTGAACTGCTTCTCCTCCAGATGGACTGTGAGGCCAACCTGCGCAAGGCCAAGCAAGCGTACATGGCGCGCTGCGAGGACTACAAGGCCAAAGCAGCCGCCAGCCGAGCCGAGGAGGAGGGGGCGGGAGCCACCGCCAAGTCCTTGGACAAGAAGAAGCGGTTGGAGGAAGAGGCTCGCAACAAGGTGCGTGTTACTGCCGACTGTATGTAGGATCAAAATAACAGTGGCACGAGGTGGATATAATTCCTTAAAAACAAGTCATGTTCAAATTAGAAAATATTATTTATATAATCTTACCCCCCAAAAAATCTAAAGTTTAGAGGCAATAGTGTTGCGAGAAAAAGGTTTATTAATTTCAAATCAATAATTTTTTTCCCAAATATTACCTCAGAGAAAGAAAGTTCTGACAGAAAAGTCATGATGTTCAGGAAAAAAGTTTGAGTAGTCATGATGCCATGAGAAGAAAAGCCACAATGTTACGATGGTCGTCAAGGTTCCGAAAAAATACTAGTTTTTGGGGGGGGGGTTCTCAAAAGGTCGGTGTTGATCAATAAAAGTTGCTGCAAAATTTATGAATGTAATGTAACAAAATAGTCATGTTACAAGAAAAGACGTGTGAGGAGCAAATAGCCATAATGATACAAAACAAGCTGTAAAGTTAATCACAAAAAGTTCTAATGCTACAAAAAAAGGCAATGTTTTGAGGGGGAAAAATTGTAATTGTCAAGGTACGGGAGTGAAGATGAAAAGTTGGAATTCTATGGGATGATGATATAAGGACGGTCATAATGTTACAAAATGACTTTTGATTATAAACATGCCGTTTTGATGAGGCAATTGGCAACCAATGTATATTTTGATTGTAGGCGGAAGAGGCGGAGGCGACCTACAGGACGTGCATCGCCGACGCCACGGTTCAGATGATGGAGCTGGAGCACACTAAAGTCACAGTGCTGAGGCAGCTGCAGGACCTCATCAAACAGAGCGACCAGACGCTGCGCTCGGTCCGACTCGAGACACGCACGCCATATCTTGAACCTCTTTCCGCCGATATTTTCCAACCATGGTTTTCAATGCAACCGCCAGGCCACCATCTCGTACTACCAGTCGATGCACATGCAGACGGTGGCGCTGCCCGTCTGCTACCAGACTCTGTGCGAGAGCAGCAAGCTGTACGACCCGGGCCAGCAGTACGCCGCCCACGTGCGAGACCTGCAGCTGCCCGACCAGCCCGCCGTCTGCTACGCGTTCGAGCCCTACACCGCCTCCGGCGCGCCGCCGCAGTAAGGAAGGCAGTTGCCGTAATGGTGAGTTGGCACTTTTAATGTATGCTGTTGAATGGCCGCAGCCTCGGATTCGGACCGAGGAACGACAGCTTCAGCGCCGAGCAGACGAGCCAGGCGGACAATCCCGCCGCAGGTGTGGACACGGACCGCCAGCCCAGTGAGTGATGCCTCTTGTAGTAGGAATGGAAATCAACAGAATTATTTTCTGCAACAAACTCATGACAAGATCTGTTGATTTGGTGTGCAGGGCAGGGTTACAAGTCGTGGGGCTCCACGGTGAGTGACGACAGCGTGGGAGCAGATTGCGCCCTGGAGTCTCCCCTCGCCAGCACAAGTGCGCTAATCACACTTATTGTCAAGTTTCTTTCTCGCTGATTAGATATTTATTTATTTTATTTTTTTACATTTGGGTTTTTTCGTGTCACCAGCCAACATCAGCAAAATTGCCCGGACGTCATCATCCGGAACGGTTTCGTCCATTGAGGACACGGACGACAAAGATGGGAACGTGGCTTCGTTTGAGACGCCAAGTAAGACTTTTAGTTGAAAGTGTGAAAGTCTTACCAAGTCTATCGCGGCTAAGACTCAGCTGCTCATGAAATCTTATGGCAGAAGATGATGAGTCCTTTTACTTGTGTCTTTGATTCTTCTGCAGACATTAACGGCATGGATCCTGATGTGGTGGTCTCCACCAGGCCTTTCCGCAACGTGGGCCTGTCCAAAGCCGCTCAGACACACCGCCTAAGAAAGCTTCGCACTCCTGCCAAATGCCGCGAGTGCGACAGCTACGTGTACTTCCAGGGCGCCGAGTGCGAGGAGGTGAGGGGAAACGTTGCAGGCTTTTTTTCCCCCGAAGCCCCTCAAACAAAAACGGCGTAACTCGGGCGGTCTCTTCCTCCTCGGTATGTCCGCAGTGCTTCCTAGCTTGCCACAAACGCTGCCTGGAGACGCTGGCGATCCAGTGCGGCCACAAGAAGCTGCAGGGCCGACTGCAGCTCTTCGGCAGAGAGTTCTCTCAGGTGGCCAGCTGCGCCAGCGACTGCATCCCCTTCATCATCACCAAGTGCGTCGCGGAGATCGAGAGGCGGGCACTGAAGATGAAGGTGAGAGAGTGTTTCGGCTCCTTAACTTGCCCCCTCTTTTTTTTTTTTTTTTTTTTTTCCCCCGAGCTGTTTTTCTAAATTTGAACAATAAGAGTGTTCAGTCCATCTGTGAGATGTAGTTTGTTGTCCCTCTGTGTGAGAAATGCCACATGAATCAGCCGTGTTTTCTTGCCAGGGCATTTACCGGGTGAACGGCGTGAAGTCGAGGGTGGAGAAGCTGTGTCAAGCCTTCGAGAACGGCAAGGAGCTGGTGGAGCTGTCGCAGTGTTCTCCGCACGACATCAGCAACGTGCTCAAGCTCTACCTGCGACAGGTCAGTCTTGCTGTGCGTAGGATGCGACAGTTTCAGAAAAATAATGAATAATTAAGAGGGCATTTTTTGAGGTTATGTGCGTACTTAACGACTACAATACTATATATATATATACATATATATATATATCTATACGTTTAGTTTTTTTTATGTTCACATTCATTGAACTGCAGTGTGACCCATTTTATTAGGTATAAGGCATTTTTTAGAGGGAGGCCTTTACTTGTGAAATGTATTTTTTTTTTTTATATGTAGGGATGAGGAGTTTGTTTTTTGGGGTGGAGGAAGATTTAATACGTTCAGATGTTTTTATGGTACTGGTATTTGCTTCTACAGAGAGGGAAGTTATACTTAAGAGTGAGTGAGGTTTTTATTTATACAAATAATGCCTTATATTTTATTGTGGCGACAGTTGTGTTTAAGCAGGGGAGAGCTTGATATAATCAATTATTAGCAGATAGTTGGGGGGGGTTCGTTGTTTTTGTTCAATTTTTTTCCATTTACTAAATTGCAGCCTTGGGTAAAATGTGTACTAGAAGTCAGGCTTTTACTTGCACAAACGCATTATATTTTCTTGAGGGCGGCAGGGCTGTGTTAAGGTGGGGGGAAGTCTTACGTTCAAATGTGCCTTTATTTTATAATCGAGGGGTGTTTTTTACAATCATATTTTGTATGTGTGTGTATTAGTAGACATGCATTTTGAAGCCACCCTGTTAACAAAAGAACCGGGGGCTGCTTGATTTCCTGTCTTGTTTTTCCACCCAGTTGCCAGAGCCCATCCTGCCATTCCACATTTACAACAATCTGGTGGGTTTGGCCAAGGAGAGCATGCAAGCCGACACTGAGCCCGAAGAGCCCGGTGGACCCACGGCAGTGGGCAGGGGGACTCAGCTGGTGGACCTGGGCCCCGAGACTGAGCCGGAGACGCTAGTAATGGTGGACAAGCTGAGGGAGCTTCTGAAGGAGTTGCCCAAAGCCAACATGGCCACCCTCCGATACCTGATTCGCCATCTTCGTCGGTGAGTAGAAGGAAACTGCAGCGTCTGTCTGGTATCGTTGAGATGTCTCCCATGACCCGATCTTGCTTGTCCTAGGATCGCCGAGCTCGAGGAGGAAAACAAGATGAACCCCAGTAACTTGGGCATCGTGTTCGGGCCGTCGCTGATGCGTCCTCGCCCCACGGGGGCCACCATTTCGCTCTCGTCTCTGGTTGACTACCCTCACCAGGCCCGCGTGGTGGAGGCCCTCATCGTCTTCTACGCCTCCATCTTTCAGTCCAAGAGCTCACACAGCCACAAGACCTGCCGCTCTGCCTCCACCTCCGCTCGCCTGGTAAACTTTTACTCCTAATATTTAATAGCAGGCAACTTATTAGGAGGGGTAGGGTCTCTATCAGGGAGGAGTCTTTGCAAATGCAAAGACATTTTTGTTGTATACAATTGTACAATTTTCTCCTTTACTGTAACTGGACTGCAGAAAATAACTGTCTATTTTATGTTAAGTGTTTACTAAGGAGATATTTATTTTTACAAATGTTTCTACATTGCTGCTGCAACAAATGTTCCCTTTACAGCGCTCGAGTGAAAAACATTTTTTAAGGTGCACTGTAAAGCATTAATTCTTCAATGCCTTTTTATTTTTTTATTTGCTGAACTACAGCGAAAGTTGGGTGCTTATGAGGAGTAAGGCATTTATTAGTGGAGGGCTTTATTTAAACAAATGCATTTTATCATTATGTTTTGCTTATTTACAATAAGGGAGACCTTTAGTTGGACGATATATTTTTTTTTTAATTCGGAGTAAGGTCTGCATTTTTAAAGTAAATCTCAATTTGAGGTGAGGATTCTATGACATTTGTGATGATGGTGCAGGTTCAGGTGGAGGATGTGACCAGCAGCTGTCCTGACGGCGAGGACGACGCAGGCCCACACAGGAAGAGCAAGTCTGAGTCGGACAAAATAGACGAAGGCAGTGGTGAGTTTTGGGTTTCAAATATTCTTCAAAATGCTGCGTAGTGCCAGTTTTAGACAATTACTTGGGGTTTTGTCAGAGGGGCGAAGTTTTACACATTCTTTTTATTTTCATTCAGTGAATTGCCAAGCATGTATTGAGTGCGTATGAACTCCCGAACTGGAGTGACCATTCAACTATTTTGTTGACATCTTGTCTTAATCTAAAACCACTCAGCAGCCTGTGATACGCTCATAGCATCAACACTATGTAAAACAAACCTTACTGAGACTTGCTTAGTATCTACTTGGATGGCGAATGGCACAGGAGGTCTTATCACCCCCTGCCCTGGCTGTGCAACGTCCCACATTGACTTCACGCGGGTGCCTCCTCAGGCTCCATGGGCTCCAGTGAGCAGCTCCCCGACTCTGATTCGGACCAGGATGAGAGCGCCAAGCCAGAAGGTGCGGAGGTGGCGGACGTAGCGCAGCGGCTGAGCTACCAGGACAGCCTCGAGCTGGACGGGACTCCCCCGCCCAATGAACCCCCAGACAACGACGCAGCAAGCGGGGCCGAGGGCAGTCTGATCGCATCTCTGGCCCAGTTGAACGTCAATCAGTCCAACAATTACTACTCGCCACTGTCAAGTCGATCCAGAGTTTTGTTGACACGTCTGTGTAGCAAGAAGGTGGCACTCAGCAGAAACCGTGCCAAAGGGCCGGAATTTGTATAATGATCACTTTAATGTTCTTTAACGGTTTGCTTGTTTGCAGCTTTTGGCAATGCTCAGCTTTTTGAACGCAATACATGTCTAACTGGACTTAATTGGCGCACAGTCCGAAGTGTTTTTATTGCCATAAAAGTGCTGCTGGTTTTATTTCAGCACTCTGTGTTTGGTTGCAATTTCAAATTCATATTGCATTATTTTATATGTTTTTGTCTGTTTTAATAAAATAACAATTCTCATTTTGTTTGTTTGTTTAAATTGCTGCTAGTGCATTTAAATGCTCATCAACTTTAGGGTGTCCTGTTTAAATGTAAGACTGAATAAACTAGTTTGTGCAGCTGCATGAGAATACGCAAGACATGCTCAATTACGAACGGCCTATGCCAGCCACTGTTTATGTTCAGATTACCAAGAATTCCTCTGTACTGGAAGAATTTATCAGTTTACTGTATATACATTTTCCCCCACTACCTTGTCCACGGCCCTGGTCTAAATGGAAAAAAAAAACCACTAGCTATATTTTCAATATATTTTATTTTACAAAAGTTTATTTTTAAAATAGAAACAAAGGTAACGCAAAAAAGAGGAATCCAGGGATGTGTGTGGCTGGAACATCTTCTGATTCTTCCACAGTGGCACCTGAAATGCAAGTGAAGCATTTACTCTCACTGGTCATATCTAGAATTGCAATAGTGAACAAGTTTGACATGGATGACTTTTACCTGTCACTGCACCAGTCTATAGGTGATGTACCGTCCAGCTGTTTCACTCGGCCTGATGATTTTCACCACCTTTGGAAACGTGTACAGTCAGCTTTAAAGTCTCAGTCCCAAATTCTAGAGTAATGGTGACTTCAAGCCCCTTATTTTTTTATTTTCCTAATCTAAAAATTTACTTAATAATTAAACTTATATTTTAAGACTTCATGGTTCATGACACTTTTTTCCTTTTGGCCTTGCATTTCCAAGCCATACTTTGTTACCTGTCCTCTCTTTAAGCCAAAATAGCGAGCCACGGGGTCTCCGGCTTGGATCCTGGGCAGCTGACTCTCCTTGAGTTTACTGAGGTGAACACGTTAAGGCAAACAAATGGCACATTTTGTCCATAAAATATACTGCACATATATACATTACCTGCCAAAGATTTGATCAGTTTCTCATTAGATAGCATGCAAAGAGCCAACCTTTTGACTGGTCGTGTATATATGTCAAAAGACAGTATAAAAATATCTGCAGGGTTAAGAGGATACTATCTGGCCAGGAGTTCTGTCACTTCCTCTTTTGTCATGACAATGTGTTCTGGCACAAGCTGAAAGAAGATAAACAAATGAGGCAATAAGAGTTTGTGCAACTGCACAATGTGACTTTTGATATTAAATTTATCAGAAAATGATAACCTAAATAAAGTATGTTATATTATGACGTGTCGGTGTGTACATGTAATTCATTTGGCTGTTTTTTTTACCTCGTGCTCTGTGATGTTGATGAGAAGCTCCTGTTGTAGAAACTGCTCAAGGATGTACTTGGGTGCCATGTCTACTAAAGACTGGGAGGTATGTACAGCCATGAGTACACAATACATACATACATGTGGATATAAACAGTATAGTAAGATATCAAACCTGTTTTGCAGAGGGCGTCATTCCCATCTGGACCACGATGATGGCCCGTGTGATGTTCTCCTCCTGCATCCTCTGACAGTACATCTTAATAGTCTTGATGCCCACCTTGGTCTCCTCTGAGAAAGTCAAAAGCTTCGTTTTTTAAACCCCAGTCTTTTAAAAGTCTGCAACAATCAAATTATATTTCAAAGAATCCTAACAGATGTCACCGAAATGTATTACACGTCTGTGCACTCAGCACTTACCAGGGAAGAAAACAAACATCTGGTCGGTGGGGTCATCGTTGTGCGCCACCAACACAGTGAGGTCCGTGCGTCTGGGTCGACTCTCGCTGGGTTTGTCTCCAAACTGACTCTTGAAGTCGTCCAGAGTCTGGTCCAGCTCGTCCTGGGTTACCAGGTAGCCTCTGTCGTGGCATAGCTGTAAAGTAGCAGATGACCATTTCAAGAAATTTCACATATTACCACCCATGAGTCACTTCTAAGTCTGTGTCCATCATGGAAAATCCGAAGTATACCCTGCACAGCGCCATCTCCAGGCAAATGAACGTAATCTTGCCTTGCGGGTGAATATAAAATCTATTTTTTATCCACTTTAATGGTGGTAAAAGTGACAAGAATGTAGCTTAGCATCGGCGAGCTAACACGTTAGCTTCAAAACAAACACACGGAAAAACTCACCTGCATGATGGTCTTACGAATCTTCCACAGTCTGTATGTTTCCTCTTCGTCGTCCATACTTTATCTGAAGAGTCCTTGGGGATTCAGTTAAGTTGTCCTTCAATTATTAGTCATAAATTGGGTATTTCGTCGCTGTTCTGCTACCATTAGAAGCACGCGATCATTTACTGGCGATGGCTGATGACGTCATGACAGCGTCCCTCATAGGCTGGGCGGAGTTTCAGTCAAATAACATTTTAAACAAAAGCACCGAAAGAAAATTAAAAACGTCGACGAGAACACCTTATTACATTAGTACAAAGTAAAAAAATATTTGTGTGGAAAAACTAATAAATATTTCATTTGCGGTTTCGTAACACATAAGGAAGGCGGGGCGGGCTTCTTCACTGTTTTGATCAAAATGTGCTCATTCAAAATGAGGCCGTTATGCATAATGATAACGTGCGCGGCTGTGGCCACCAGTGGAGTATCGTTGGCGGTGCTACTCTACTTTCTTATCCCCTCTACGGTAAATGGCAACAATGTATTTTATCTGTTCTTTATGCCTGAAATGTTCAATGAGCATGGCTTGAATGTGTGCTGCTGTTATCACTGGCATGGCATGCTCCTGACAAACACTCTTTCAGCGCAGCGCTCATGTCAGCATAATAGTATTTATCTGTTTTCATGCAGCGTAACACTGTGACGCGATAATTAGTATTTTTAGCTGAAATTGTACAGGTAATATTTGAAAGGTTTCATATTATGGAAAGTAGACTAGCCAAAAGCACAAGCAAACTCAGCACCTGCGCAGGACCCCGCAACCACTAGAGGGCACCCAAGAGTAATTCAAAACAGGCAAGTTGCAAGCCAGTGACAACAAAGTTAAACGTTTAGATTGTTTTTTTTTTTATATGGTTTTCAGTTATGTCATTATTAACTCATTCACTGCCTTTGACGGTTATAGACGTAAACAAATAATTGGAATTATTTCTATTACTTTAACATTTTTTTCCACTTTTGCTAACAAAAGTATGAAAACCTAGAATTTTTTTATTGTAAATTTAGAACAGATATACAATTTGTGATTAATTGTTAGTTAACTTGTGAAGTCATGTGATTAATTACAATTAAAAATGGCCTGATGCCCCTAATCGCATGACTTCAAAGGTTGACACAAATTTTATATCTGTTATAAATGTACAATACCATTTTTTTTCTAGGTTTTCATAAAAAATGAAATGAAATGATTTTTTTTTTTTAACTAATAGAAATAGTTCACATGAATTTTTGACGTCTATAGTCGTCAATGGCAGTGAATGAGTTAAGAAGGTATTTGCTTTACATTTCTATTTAATTTAATACTATATTCTTGTACATTTTATTAGCAACACATATAGGTAGATAATATAACAATACTCACTTTGTTTTGATCATGGGAAAACTTATTTTAAAAGTATTCACACTCACACCTGACGACAATTTAGAGTATTTAATGAACATTGCATCCATGTTTTCAGTAGGGCCTGAGCCAAGATTTGAACCTGTGACCTCTCAACTGTAAAGCAGAACCTTGATTATAAAATCAATCAAATCAAAAAATAACATGAAACCTTCAACCATCTAGGAACATATCGTTCCAATTTCTTATTTTACAATATCCTTTTATGAGCTTATGATAATGTGGTGGACTCTAGACTTCAGAACCCGTGCACGGCTGATGTGGATTACGGGTCAGCACTGCAGATCTTGGATAACGGCAGCTTATCAGTTGAGTCACTGATCCCGTGCCGGCTTTATAAGAGTGCAGGGACAAAAGAGAGCGGAGCTAAGGAAGGAGCTGGATTGCTTTCTGCCTTCAGAGGAGCTCGCTGAAGGGCAGCCATGCGTCTCATCGGCTCCACTGTCCTGTTCAGTGTCCTGCTGCAGGCTTTGGTAAGAATTCACCGCGGCAACGGAAGCACATCCGACGCGCTCAAATATGGACAGTTAGACGGATTGTGTGGGTTTGTGGAATGTTTTGACAGATGAGTGCACAGTGATTCATGTTTTTTGGGTCAATAATTGATGATCTTTTTATGTATGCAATGTTTACCAAGCTGTTTTAAACATACGGGTACATTTGCTGTATTTTTGCCATATACAGCGATATATTGGTATTATTAAAATGTTTTTATGTCTGTTTAAATATGCATTCACTTTGATCTTTTTTTCATCTACTATATTATATGATACAAATGTGAAATTGATCTTTTTTAGCTTTACATTGTACCACCGTCTGTCTTATTGCACTTTATTTTAGATTGTTTTGTTTTAATTTGAGTTATTTTATTTTACTTTATTCTGTTTCAGATAATTTTATTGTTAATTTTTTATATTTTATAAAAATATTTTTTTCTTCAATGCATTAATTTTCTACATTTCATTTTGATGTTTACTTTATATTGGTTATGTGTTTTATCTGTTTCATGACTGTTTTTTTTCTTCATTGTAATTTATTTTAGAGTACTATAATGACTATTATTGATTGTCTCTATTATTATTTTATTTTGCTCAATTTAAATTTTTACTGAGGAAAATCTTTTAGTTTCCATATTTGTTGTAACATACTGTACATTTATGGTTTCTAACTGTGCATTAATCTTTATATTTTCAATTATTTTACTCGTATTTAATTTTACTTTTTTAATGTAGTCTATTATATTTTGGATCTCAACAATTCTTTTATTACTTTTTAAATGTGTTTTTGTTATTATTATTTGTATTTTATAAATTTAATGTATTTTAAGTTCAGATGCAGCACATTATTTTGTGAATCTCTTCTTTTTTTAACATATATATTAAACCTATTTCTGTTAATATACATTTTTGGTTTTTTACGGTGTCTGACTTTTAAATTATTATTTTTTTACTCTTTTTGTCTATTTTTATTAATTATGTTATTCTTATTTAATTTGTTATTTATGTTTCTCTTGTGTTTTTTACATTTCATGTATTTTTGTTTCCATTTTTCTCGTAAAATATTCCGTACAGCTCATTTTGTCAGGGTGCTCCCATGATTCATATGTGTTGGCGTCATCCCACAGGGCGCCCCGACAGAGGACTGGAGCTCAGCCACGTCCATTTACGACTTCTCAGCCACCGACATCGACGGCAATGCGGTGTCTCTAGAAAAATACAGGTGAGCCTTCACTTTCGCGTGTCTCCAGAGC
This sequence comes from Leptonotus elevatus, assembly GCF_054856555.1. Classification (NCBI taxonomy): domain Eukaryota; kingdom Metazoa; phylum Chordata; class Actinopteri; order Syngnathiformes; family Syngnathidae; genus Leptonotus; species Leptonotus elevatus. The sequence goes on along the minus strand of NC_141249.1, from coordinate 15,667,262 downwards.
AATCACCTAAACTGTGACCGTGGACATTTTTTTTTGTCAGGGGCAACGTGGTCATCATCACCAACGTTGCATCCAAATGAGGCAAAACGCCCGTAAACTACTCTCAGTTTGCCGAAATGCACGCCAAGTACGCTGAGAGAGGTTTACGCATCCTCGCCTTCCCTTCCAACCAGTTTGCCAATCAGGTATGCCGGATTTGCTGCTGTCTGTGCTCATTTAGCAGCTGTGACATTTCATCCATAGACATCAGATAACATAGACTCCCCCTCCCCCCGAACCTGACGCCATATTGGATGTGGCATCTGGCACCGCTTCATGTAGCCTAATTTTTTATTTTTTATTTTTGTTAAACTGTCCTATTGTTTGGCAATACAAAATGGATGATTTATATATATTGGATATAAAAAGTCTACACACCCCTCTCCATATGCCAGTCTTTTGTGATATAAAGAAATGACAACAAGGTAAATCATTAAAAAAAATATATCACAATTAGGACCATAACAATTTTGGTGCTAGTCTAAAATGTTTTTTTTTGTTTTTAGTTGATTTATCTTGGTCCCATTTTTTTATACCACAAAAACCCTGGCATTTGAGCAGGGGTGTGTAGACTTGTTATAGCCAATGTAATTAGTTTAATCTGAATTGGAGGCTGGTTTCATTTCGGAAATTCACAGTATTATGCACATACATGATTTTATAGTATTAGCCAAGAAATCATGTGGCTAATTCAAATAAAATGAAAAAAATACCTGAGATCTTCTTTGCTTGTAAAATGGTTGCTACATGTCTAAGCAGCAAATGATGAACGAAATGAATGAATGTGGCATCTTCACTGTTTGCTTCATTTTGCCACATCCAATATGACGGTAATGGTGATTCTAGTGTACCTATTATGTCTATGATTTCATCCATATTTATTTATCCCCCCCGACTGATAGGAGCCAGGCACTAACACCGAGATCAAGCAGTTTGCGCAGTCGTACAACGCCCGCTTCGACATGTTCAGCAAGATCGACGTCAACGGGCCCGACGCTCACCCGTTGTGGAAGTGGCTGAAAGAGCAGCCTAATGGGAGGGGCTTCATGGGAAAGTAAGAATCATTTACATCGCCTACTACATTTGTGCTGCCCTATTGATACATGACTTTTTTTATTTATAATTTATTTATTTTGTCCCCACAGTGGTATCAAGTGGAATTTCACAAAGGTAAATAACGAGCCGGTCCTTTTACAGGATTTTGGCTACCAGCGAAATAAATTTGAATATAGTGAAACCTCCAAAGAAGACTTCAGAATTGTTTACTCACTGAGCTGGAGTCTCATAAGATTTTAAATACATAAAAGAAATAGAGCAATTTGTTAATGTCTTCTTTTCTTTGTAGTTTCTGATCAACAAAGAGGGTCAGGTGGTGAAACGATACGGACCCATGGATGATCCAATCGTATGTACACAATTGGATTCAATGCAATTGGATGAGCTGGGTGATTAATATCGATTTTAGTGATTAAATAGAGTTGTTACTTGCAGATTTTTTTTTTCAATATAAATGGGGATTTTTGGGGGTAAAAAATCAAATATTTTTCTTCGAACTGATATCTGGGGGGGGGGGGGGGGTATTATTATTATTATTTTTAATGTTTAAAAAATAGATTTTAAAAAAATGGGGTGGAATTTTCATTTTGTTTAACAAAACATCTTAAGCAAGCAATAAACTCACATTTTGGGGGTTGTTTTCATTTGCTTTTTTCTATCAGCGAAGGACCTAAAAAAAAAATCTATCAAAACAGGAACATATTAGTGGATTTTGTTTGAAGTCTTTATCACCCAACCCTACTTCAAAGTTCTGCTCCTGTGAACATTCTAATTGGATGTGGTCGTGTTGTGCGCAGGTGGTGGAGCAGGATCTTCCTCCGTATCTCAACGCCTAGTTGCTATCTCACCGTTGTCTCATTTCCTTCCGTACTCCGCCTCTCCGAGCGTCGGTGGACGAGGGTTCGGCTCGACCCCGGACCTATGACAGTCTGCCCGTAAAGCCGCCTGACGGAAAAGGCAGACTCGATGCAATTGGCGTGCAAACCTGCCGGGGACGATCGCCAAGCTTTTGTTCTCTCGGCCCTGGGAGAATTGGAGACGCGTGGAAAAAAAGATGAAATGTAGCGTTGTTTGCATAGCAACACTGGAATTGATCCTAATGTTATTCACCAGTGCTGGCATTCAAAGACAGAAGAAACGTTAACAACTGTTTAATAAAAATAAAATTGAAAAGTGGAACACAGTCATCATGCTTTTTTTTTTTATAGTGTGTAAATAATATTTGGTTAGTTCCATGTCATGTGCTTTCCTGACTTTTATTGAATCCAGAATGTCCTACTACTCTCAGGCTAGTTAAGGATTGTTTCTTCCTTTCGAACATATCCTTGTCATATGTCTCCCACTGAAGGCCACTCAACCTCGAATGACTTGACCTCTCTCTATTCATGTCTTTTCTGTGTTGTTATCTCCGGAGGGTAAAAAAGTAACAAGGAGAGTACAGAGCAGCCCATCTGTTTTTAAACGTATTGAGTTATTTTATGCATGAAATGTGCAATAGAAATTAAATTGCCTTGCCTTGCCCAGAGAAAAGTGTTAACAACCCTGCCAAATTTTAATGATAATTTTTTTTTGCCAGGCATATAAGATAAGGCCTTAAACTAGTGGAAAACAAATCAAATGTCTCAGTTCTCAATTAATTAATCTGATTGTGTAAATCCGCACCACCACTGGACCCCCCCCCCCATTTTTTTTTCTCTCTCAATATTTTTAATACTGAATGTTGATCAGCATTTTGGGAAGATTTTTTGGCGGGGAGGTTATTTTAGTTTTTTTTTTGGGGGGGGGGGGGGGCACAAAACAAACACAAAAACGATTGAAAGTATTTTTTTAGATTTAAAAAAAAATCTGCATATGCCAAACGTGTATGCGAGGGTCCACTCAAGTCGATAACCCAGGTACGTCAACGTCACAGTAATGTTTTTTTTTTCTACTAATACATAATTTATCAATTATATTCAAAGCCTACTTCTTCCTACTCCTTGTTTTCGAACATGTGAATAAGTTATATTTTTATGTTTTATATGATTTTTAATATATTTTAGTGGATATATATATTTCCTTTTTTTTTTGGTATATATGTGTGTTTGAGGAATACAATTCATGCATTCATTCAAATATGTGGAATGTATTCGGAAACAAATCTCCGAATTCATTTTCAGGGTCTTCACGTATAGTAAACAAAGTATTACTACTTTCATTCGTTACTTTCACCACTCGCGTTGGTTAACAAAACCAATTCCTTCCGCCGCCACCAGGGGGCGTCACCGAGCCCAACACCACTGAGCTATTCCGCGTTGGTTGAGCCGCCGCAGCCTGACCGAGCAGCAGTGCAGTCGAGCCGGGGAGACGGTACCCACCGAACCGTCGTTTGACCAAATGAAGCCACCGTCCCTGGAGAACATAACATGTCTCCCCTAGTGATTATCCGCAAAATATAAGGCTTGCCGTTCCTTTTTTACTTTGTTTTGCGGGTTTCTGACGGTACGCGTCGTCGCTTACCCGTTTATCCCCCACTGCCGCCGCCGCCGCTTGGACCAGCACCTCCCGGAGGCTGAATGGAAGCCGAGGGAGCGGTCGGGCTGTCGGAGGCCAGGGACGGGAGTCCTCTATCCGGGGCCGCATCATCCGATGATGCTGACACGGTCGTCGGGGTTAGCTACGGACTGGACGCCGGAGACATGGGTAGGTTGGACCTCGACATGTTTTTCATGTATTCCATTCGTGTTTTTCTATGTGTCTCGTTAACATTTATTCGCCGTTTTTTAAAAATCGGATTCTGTGAGGAATTTAAGCAGAAAGCCCCGACTCATCTTTAGCCGCTTAGCTGTGCTAGCATCCGCTAGCTTAGCCGAGTGGATGAGGAGAGCAGGTGAAGCAAGCGTTTGGATTCTTCTCATGTGGAGTACATAACAACAGCACATTATGTTGGCGGCGCAATAAACAACACGTAAGAATTGATGTTAGAGATTATTTGGGAATGTTGGTTCGCATAAATGAGCCTAAAAAATTTAAAGGGGGAAAATACAGGGATTTTTTCTGAGCACCTTCGACCAAAGAGGGAGACATACTGCAGTGTGCAGGTTGAGACAAAAGTGGGAACACTTAAAAAGAAAAAAGTATAATTTGATTACATATGGTTGTTTTACCATCTTCCCCTTCCTTCGCACCCGTTTTTTATTTTTGCATCATAACTGCCATTCCTCCTAAACCTACTTTTTTTGCCTTCCTTCTTCTCTTTCTACTTTTTTTTTTTGAGAGCTCAGTATTGTTCATTCGGTAATTTTGCCGATTTGACATGTCATCATCATTGCGCTCTTTTTTTTTAATGTTTATTTTGTATGTGAGTGTCTGTGTGGGTGTGCCTGCATGTGAGTGTGTACTCATTAGTTCACTTAAAACCTATTAAAAATCCCATACCGTTCACGTAAACCGAATACTTCAGAATCCAGCTAGAGTCGTGAGGTTGTCAGGAGTCCAGAGGAAGGATCAAAGAAAAGAAAGGAAAGTGAAATCCAGCACCGACCAGACATTACCTACTACCCACCGGTCTCTTTCGACTTTCTGTCCTACCTTCCTGATCACTGTCATGCTTCCTTTGCCGCTTTTATTGTGTACAATGTTACCTTCCTTACCTCTGTCCTGCCCACCTTTCCTCAGACCCTCCTTTCTTCTTCAATCACACCTGTTTTTACTAGGGGTGTGCCAAAAAATCGATTCTCATAAGAATCGTGATTCTCATTTAGTACGATTCAGAATCTATTTTAAATGTCCCAAAATCTATTTTATTAAAATTATTTTATACCGTCTTCCCTTTGTTTGTTTGTGCCTTTATTGGGAGTGCTGTTCTTGTTGTACCCGATTTGCCCACTTAGGGGCAGTGTGGTTCCACGCGGTCTGATACATTGTTAAGTTGTAGTCACATTAGAGAGTAGAAGAAAAAAGTCACGATCAAGTTATTCAAAAAATAAAAAAATTCAGCGTGGAGCCGTTCTTTTGAGTGATAAAAGTGCCGCGAGTAGGGCACTAATTAGCATTAGCGAGTCAGACTGGAGTAGATCATTACAATTCCTTGCACATCTATAAATTGAAGCAAAAACCATTGTCAATCAAATCATTTTGTATCAAAAATCGTTCTTAATCAAAAATCGATTCTGAATCAAATCGCACACCCAAAAATCGGAATCGAATCGTGAGACATTCAAAGATTCCCACCCCTAATTTTTACCCATGCATGTTTCACCCTTCATTTGCGCAAACCTACTCTCTTTTTTTTTTGCCTTCCTTTCTTCCCTCAGACCAAATTGTTATTCACGCATCCTTACATAATTTATTTGTGGAAAAAAACAGCTTATCTGCTGTTTGCTTTCATCATGTTTCCTTACATCCTTGTTTTTTTCCTTTCTTCCTGTCTTCCTTCCGCCGCGCATCCTTCCATCCTTCCTTCCTTCCTTCCTCTTCTGAAACCTATTTTCCTGCCTTCCTTCCCTCATTCCCTCCATACTTTTTTCATCACACCTTATTTGTGCTTTCAGATTGTTCTTCCATCCATCATACCTGCTTTTTATTCATGCAATCTTCCTTCACTTTTCTGCATGCCAGATATTATGTTGGTCATCAATTCTGATGCACACATTTTCCTAAGACACAAAATAACGCAGACAATTGGGGTCCCCATTCTGTGTCTGTCGTTTGTGCAAAATGTTGGTGCCATTTATACAGAATTGATAGAACATATTGTCATTCCCGTTCCGAAAATTGGTTTAAAGTTTTTTCCTGCATACTGTATTCTTGGCCAAATTCCAGCTGCAGGAGTTCAATACAGGAGCAGTGAGCGATGATCGCAGTTATCATCCACTGACAGGAGTGTGCTTAGTAGAATTGAGTTTAAATGTCAGCTGCAGAGGCTCGGAGAGCTCCATTGAGCTCGCTTAATGTCACATCTTGTGCAATGTAATTGTAGGCTGCGGCGTTGAGCTCAGCTGGCCCCAATGTGAGAACTCACTGTTTACATGCGGTATGTGTGTGTTTGGAACAGCTGCCGGTTTTCATCAGAACTAGATAACATTTTTTTTTACAAACAAGCTAACCACTGGTAATTGATCAAATTAAAATAAAGTAAAACTACTCACCATTTAAGGACGTCCAACAGGAACATTATGAGAGAAATTAGTTTTTCCATGCTTGTTATTATTAGCCGGCCCCATTACATTATGCAGCTACATGCCGTTTGGTAACAAATTAATTCGGACGACAGTGGCATTTTTCGAGATACGAGTTGTCTCTTTGTCTTTAGTTGCACAGTTGTTAGAAGTGCCAGTTATGACAGCGGTTTTACCAGATAGTGAATCATTTTCACTAAAAAGTCTTAACTGCTTGCTTTCCAGAGTTTTTGTTTTTTTTGCCCATCCCAGTTGAATTTGACTGTAAAACCAAACGTACATCAAATAGAATGACGCTATGGCATTCATTTTGTCTTCTTAAAGAATAAGATTGACGTTTCTTTTTTTTTAGTCTTCTCATACCTTTCTGAGAGTTTCAGCTGTCGCTCCAGCCTTTGTGACAGCTTTGACTGAAAAAAGAAACTTCAAAACCTATTTACGTGTTGTGTGAGTACCAAAGCACTTTAACTTTGTCCCCTAGCTTAATGCTAACAAGCAATGTAAAACTCCATAGACTGGCTAACACAATTAGCATTGATGTGGCAGTAATTAATAACTTTTTTTTTTTAACTAGGGCTGAAACTGTCTGCAAGTTAAGAGAATTCTTTCTTCACTGGAAAAACAAAATGACTGAAAAAAATTAATTTCAAGCCTAATTACGTGTTGTGTGTACCAAAGCACATTAACTTTGTCTCACTAAAGTCCCCTAGCTTAATGCTAACAAAGAATGTAAAACTCCATAGACTGGCTAACAAAATTAGCATCAGTGTGGCAGATTTTTTTTTTTTTTTTAAAGCTATTGAACGTAGAATATTAAATTTTGAATCGCTACTGCCACCCGCTGACAAAAAATGAAACTCCACATACCGTTCTTTCTTCACACTGTTGCGTGAGGTTTAAAAAAAAATAAAATAAATAAAACATTCTGTAAAGTCGCAATTAACAATCAATGTCTGATTTAAATTGGTTAATTTAACAACATTGCCCTTGAGAAATTGAACTGCGTTGAAACGAGTATCATATTTTACTTTTAAAGATCCCGGAAGATTCTGAAAGGAGGTAATGAATTCAATTCTTGCTCCTTTGCTTTTTTTGCTGTAGGGTGCGAGGCCTTTCAGAATTGCTGAAAGAAGCGCAAATGGGCCGGCAGTTCCATCTGCTCTGTCCTGATGTGTCCTTTTGCTATTGCATGCTCACTCTTCCTCCATCCCTCCCTAACCCGCTGCCGGATTGTATAAGTAACATTTGGAGCTTTGTTTGACGTCACGACGAAAGAATGTGGAGGGTGACGCAGTTTACTTAACATCATGACTTTTGGCTTGAAGTGATCGCGATTTGAATGGAATACAAAATAAGTCGGGTTGCCACAAATTAATCTTTTTAGAATTAGATGATCCAATCCAGTCATCCAGCCTCAGTCCATTACTGCCAAGGTTGTTTTTACCCTAAATGGCAGCTCGTCAGTATTCGCTGCCTTGTTTTGTTTCGACACGCGATAGCTGCCTGTTCACGTGGTGAAAAGAAAACAAGGATTATGTGCTGGTGTGGTGTCTTTAAAAGTGCACTTGGCTTCAAGGTGTGTCGTAGTCAGGTACAGACACGAGTTTTGCTTCTTTTGCTGTTTTGGTTGCGCTGCTTCATTCGCTCATCGCTCGCAAACTCTCTTCCTGTTTCCGTGCGTGGGAAGAATCTTTTTGTCTGTTTTGTTTATGAATATATTATTGGACAAATGGTAATAAAACAAACACATAATAAGCACTTAGGAACTCAGCACGCAGAATGCAGGCACTCTACTCTACATTCTCATTTGCTGACACCCATGTCACTCACCTTTTAGAGCTGTACACACTCAGTATTATGGTGTGGAACGAGAGAATGGTAACTCCAAGCTGATAATAATAATAATAATAATAATAAAAATACCTGCACTTCACATGTACATGTCATTGTGTTTAATATTGCAAAATTTGTTTTTATCCGATTACTCAAATAATCGATACTCGATTCTAAAAGGCAGTTGCCGCCTAGAAAGAACCTGTGTTTGTTGGTTACTCATTTAACATGTGCAGGCACAATGACCTAGTGTTGTTGTTGTCGTTATTGTTTAGGCTAATGTCTTCCAAACCTTATTTGACTTTACTTTGCCAAAGTGCATATTTCAAATTAGAAAAATGTACACTGCCAAGCAAGAGACACCAAAAGAATATATAGCATGAAATAATGATGAGCTTGTCTGAATTTATGCACACATTTTGTGCATTGATCATTTTGATTGATTTCTTGTAAATTAATTATGTTTTTAGGCCATGAAGTGAAATCGGATAATTTCCCCGCATTGGTTTGGAATGTCGTGCTTAGGCCGTGTATCCATGTCGCACGTTTGTGTGCAGGTTTGAGGGGCTTTGTCGTGTGAGCAGCTTACACCCGCCTGACTCACTGACGCTCTCAGCAATAACTCACCGTTAAGTCCAGTGCGCCTCCATTCAGCCGCACTCGTCTGTGATGTCTGTAAAAGGATGTTTCTCTCTTTAGCTGACAGCTTTCCTCCATTTTTGGAAGGTCAGTAAAGCTCGGGAATGAAAAACAAAACAAAAAAAACAGTGTGAAATTGCATAAGAGGCGGAGCTCTGCCTGTGTGTCCTTTGTGCCGCGAGGACTGAGCTGATTTGAGCTCTTTCCTTCGAGAAAAGGGTAGAAGCCTCCCAAATCTGACAGTCTGTCCCCCACGGACACGGTCCAAGACGTCCCCAAGCTTCCTGGTGGCGCGTCACTGTCATGCACACCAACAACAATAGTTTATTCATAAATGTAGGGTCAAAATTGCATTTCTTTTTGCACATTATTATTTTTATTTTTTACAAATCTGCCAATCTGTTTCAGGTAATACAGGTCAACTGAAATTGACGAGATCTGCCCCGATTTATTTTCCAACCATGTGATTGGTTGATGACTACTCTCATACTGGCCTTTCTTGGGTTATAAATTGCACAAATATAATTCATATTTGATATGTATAAGTCAGGCTGAATTAGGTTTAAAAGATGGAGTGCTTCAAAGTTAGAAAAATCGTAATATATAATACATATTTTTTTTTCCCTCTCCGCCAGCTGCAGATGGCAAGTTTTTTATTAGGCCGGCTTGCGTCGCTCTCTCTCTCTCTCGCGCTCTCTCTCTCTCTCGCACTCTCTCTCTCTCTCTCGCACGCACACGCACACGCACACTAACACATACACACGTACACACATAGTGTATTATCCAAGGGGTGTGATCTGCTCTGACAGCAGAGGACAACCCAGCTTTGACCCGCTGCACACCAGGAATCACAATCAGGAAGTAACATAAGTTGCGAGCTGTACTATCTACGACTGCAACTAACCTTTTTTTTTTTATATATATATATATATAATCAATGAATCTGTCAATTATTTTTGTTGATGAATCAGAATTTCAAACCAATTTTAATTTCCATACATGTATTTAAAAATTATTTCATATTGAAAGTGCAGAAAATATGCAAACATAAAGTGATGAAAACGTAATTTCAGGAACATCCAACACAAGTTGATCATTCTTTGTAAATGTCTTATTTTAAGAAACCGCCAAGAAAATCAGTCTACTTTCAAGGAGGATTTGAGAGATCTGACAATATTTGCTGTTGATTTGGATCATTTTAAATGAAACAAGGCCTCTAAACGATTATCAAAATAATGATCAATTAATTGAATAATCAATGAGTTGCCCATCAATCGTTGCACCTCTAAAAATATCATTGCAAATTACTCCTACTTCCTGCTCGTACTTCCTAGTAAGTAATTGGCCTCGTTGTTCTGCCCCTAATGGATGCGTGCATCCTGGAGGCTCGGAGCACTTTGACCCAATTGTTTTGTCCTGGCAAGAAAACTGAAGACAAATCGATAGCCGGAGCTCCATCACTCGGACAAGATAATTAACCATCACCTCAGTGACAGCTCCTTACTTAGCTCGTCCTCAGGGGCGATCTGCTATCGACCTGTTCTTGTGGTGTATTATAGTGTTTATGCTCCATTTTCGGATTTTTCATGCAGACTCGCAGGCAAATGAGCGGGCTGACAGTTGCTGTTCACTCTACAAGCGAGCACGTCAGTTTGTTGTGTCTCACATGTTGAATCCTGGCACACGTGTATGCTTAGAAAAAAAAAAAGCGGAATATAGTACAAAAGCTTTTAATAATAATAATAATAATAATAAATGTAATTCATCAGCGCCTTTCAAGACACCCAAGGACACTTTACAGCACAAAGAAAACTAAGACAGTTAAAAACAAACCCCCAAAATTTGGGCAGAAAAAAATAAAAATAAATAATAATAATAATTTAAAAAACAATATTACAATTTTTTTTATACAGTAATCCTTGCGTATTCATGGCCCAATATTCACAATCTCCCACGAATAGGACAGGCGTTGTCTTACGAGACATCTTATCTAAGTTACAAGAAAAATGAAACTAATGGACAACACAATAAAATTACTATAATGGACATTTGATTTCAAAAATTCCTTAAGCAATTGAATTTGGCAGATTTTTAATTTTTTTTAATTTTATTGCTAAATAGGCATGGGCTGATATTAGATTCTGACAATATGATAAGAGTGAGCAAAAATGTTGTGGCATCACGGTATAAAATGACAGCTCTAAAATGACCCCTGTTGAAATATTGTATGAATTAAAAACAGCATTTTTTTTCCCCCATTAACCACTTCTTCTTCTTTCTTTTTTTTAAACAAAATATTTAATCGTTTTTATTCTTCTTCGTCCCATCACTGATGGGCTACTCATGTTGTCCTTGTTGTTAGCACAATTATTATTATTTTTAATTTATTTTACTTAAAGGACAATGCACATTTATCAGAGAAAAACACATCTAGGGTTGCCACGTCTCTCTGACAGCCAGCATTAGAGTATTGAAACCTTGATTTTTTTTTTTAAAGCACTGGGCATGCCTAATTTGAATGTTTATTAGCATTTTTGGGGGGGATAAAAAAAATCCCTCCCGCCCAATGCATTTGGATGTTCTGCAATTATACGCAGATGTTTGCTATTTGTGGGCTGGCCAAGTCTCTGTCCCTTGTAAGTAGCGAGCTTTTGCTGTAGTAGAAGAAGAAATAGAAGAGGCTAGGCTAACTGTTACCTGGGAACTACATAGTGTCTGAAATGTGTTCTCCTTGTCATTTGTATTTGTAGATGACTTCTGAGACACCATACGCACAAGGATTTGCCTTTGTAAATATTCACCAGGTTTATAATGCGGGGGGAATAAAATCACATTTAACACACTCGCTAATCGCTTAGGATAATCTTTTCAAGTCATCCAACAATAGAGTCTTTTTTGGCTTGCTGGAGGCAGGGGATAACGCTCAAATTTGGCCCTATTGTTGCTACGCGCGTACCCGTTTTCCTCTCACGCACTCGATTACCTTCGCATGCATAAACATGGCGGCGCAACCGCAAGTCAGATGCATAACATACACTGTCAAGCATGGCCAATTGACCCGAAGCAGCCGATTGCACGCCAGCTCTCACATGGAAACGCAGACGCAAACAAACATCAGGACGAAAAGGAAAAAAAGCACATTTGCAATCGCAAAACATTCCCTCTGTTCTTCCATTTCATCACATTTGAGCACGGCTGCTGCCATTGTACGTGCGTGTGTGTGCCTGGCCGTGTTCATTCTTGTGTGACCGTGTGTGACAGTGGGGAAGCGAAGGAGAGCATGAGGAGGAGGAAGAGGAGGAGGAGAGGAGGAGGGGTGAAAAACAGGTTCTGCTGTTGTCACATGAGCGGTCCACGAGAGGCAGACGAGAGAGAGGCTGCACACTCAAGCTGCTGCTGTGCTTATCATTTGATTCACTCAGTCTCTCCAATAGATGACAACTAATCACCATTTAGTCTATCCATTTTTCTATGCCGCATTTCCTCATCATGGTTTGGAATCTTTCCTGAAAGGAGCAGGGGGTACACATGAATTGCTTGCCAGCCAATCACAGGGCAAGTATAGGCAATTAAAGATTCCCACTCACATTCACACCTATGGACGATTTAGAGTCTTCAATGAACCTAACACGAATGTTTTATCTTTTTATATGGTTAGCTGATGATGAGACTTACTTATATAATAGCATTGTGGTCAAATGGGGCATTAAATACAGTATGGAACAGTGGTGAGAGAAAAAAATACATTTGTGTCTTTCAGATGCCGCAAGGAAAGCTTTCATCACAGAGGTAATTCGGATTCATCATCATACTAGCCGTATTATGTTTTGCATGCTACTTGCATTCCATTTGGCCAAATTGATTTGCATATGTAATTAACATTTAATTGTTATGCTCATACTGTACGGAGCAGTCACATCCTTTGCACCCCGTGCGGTTATTGGCTTGGAGTCTTGGCCATCACCACCATTCCTTCTGTGGCAGCATCACAAAATATGTGCAGAAAAGAAGTATCCATAAAAAGGCTTAACACACAGTTCATCTTTTTTTTTTATGCATCTTTGCCTCAAAGCGACTCTATTGATAATGAAATGCTACCAACCGATTGGCACTTTTACTCATCAGCAGTCTTTCTTGCTTGTCAGATGCCGTCCTCCTCAGGCCTTCCTGGTCAGGGGAAGAAAATCGGCCACAGAGGGGTGGATGCATCCGGAGAAACCACTTACAAAAAGGTTGGGCTAAATCCACATGTGGAATGTGGATAGATATTTAAAATCATGCAGTATATTACGGTATGTAAAAATAAAAAAATAAAAGATCTACAGTAATGTCCGTAAAAAATTCTGTTCACATGAAAACACCTTCAAGCATATTTTGTCCAATCAGAATACATTCCGATACATCTGTATTATATTGAGTTTTAATGATAGTGTATGAAATGACGCTCACTTATACAGCTCCCCGAGGTACGACATCAGTATATATATTTTTTGCCTGTACGTGCCAAGAAATAAAATGAAATAATGTGATAATTATGATTAATGATGATGTGATTATTAGACATGTTTTGTTGCTAAATAACCTTGTAAATAGTGTAAGTGCATGAGATAATGTCACGTTTCAAACGTTACAAGGGGAAAAATAATCTTTTGCCTGTCTCCTACTTTCTAAAAACAAAAGCGCAAAAATATTCATCAACGACGTTGTATTTGTTACTCTACCTAAATGTAAGAAACAATTACTGATGGTTAGTAGAACCTCCAAGGTCAAGTGGGATCTGTTACAATGTATTAACTCATTTACTGCCAGCCCAGTTCAAATGGATTTTTGACGTTTATAGCCGTCAATGGCACTAAATGAGTTCATTTGCTTTTCCTTTCTCGTCGTAAATCATGTAAAGCAATCATCCAGGGTCAACAAATTCCCAACATACAATCTTTATTAACATTACAGGCAATGTTTCAAGTCGCGCTTAAGCAGTGTATGACCGATCAAACCTTTCAACCAACCTCCTCCGTAGACCACGTCCTCTGCCCTGAAAGGAGCCATCCAGCTCGGCATCGGCTACACGGTCGGCAACCTGAGCTCCAAGCCCGAGAGGGATGTGTTGATGCAGGACTTCTACGTGGTGGAGAGCATCTTCTTCCCAAGGTCTCAACCTTTGGGTGCAAAATATGAATTGGTCTCTTCTATCCATATTTTCAACACCGTGTTATTTGTGCCCGGGGTGCAGCGAAGGGAGCAACCTCACGCCGGCCCATCACTTCCCAGACTTCCGCTTCAAAACGTACGCTCCTGTGGCCTTCCGCTACTTCCGAGAACTCTTTGGCATCAGGCCGGACGACTACTTGGTAAGATGGCTGTGAACGGCATCAGATGAATGGCAGCCAGAGGGGTGATCGTCGTGTCCTTCGCAGTACTCTCTGTGTAACGAGCCATTGATCGAGCTGTCCAATCCCGGCGCGAGCGGCTCCGTCTTCTATCTCACCAAGGACGACGAGTTCATCATCAAGACGGTCATGCACAAGGAGGCGGAGTTCTTGCAGAAGCTGCTGCCAGGCTACTACATGGTAGGGGAGCATGCGGTGTGCACGTTTTCATTTGGAGTTTTAGATGTCATTTGTTTTTAGAGTCAAGTGAGTTTGTTTTATTTATTCGGTGACGGTGCAAATATGAATTAGCGCTGAACAATTCATCAAATTTAAATTGACATTGCAATCTAGTAGGATGCAAGTTTCAAATAGCAAAGGCTGCAATTTAGGGGCACAAAAACGGCTTTATTTTAATTGGATGGTAGGCTTTATTTTTTAATATGTACTACATATATATATTTAAAAAAAAAGGCCTACCAGCCAACTCAAATAAAATATATATGCATATTTAATTTATTCATGTAGTTTCTAGATGAAAATTCAGTGCTTGAAGGGGAAGTCAACCCAAATTTGTTTGTGGAATATGAGTTAAGCAGCTAAATCCATCTGAGGACAGCCATTTTGTCACAGGTAATAAAGGTGAGCTGTCATTGGTCGTTACCTGAGCAGCTGTGATGCCATTTTCAGTCGACAGTAAGTGGCAAAATGGCCGCCCTCTGAGATGGATTAAAAACGGGTGGATTTTGCTGCTTAATTTAGATTACTAAAAATTAGGGGTGTCAGTCGATTACAATTTGTAATCGTAATTAATTGCATAGATTCACTAGTTAACTCACGATTAATCACAAATTTTATATCTGTTCTAAATGTACAATAAAAAATTTCTAGGTTTTCATACTCTTGTTAACAAAAGTGAGGACATTTTTTTTTTAACTAATAGAAATAGTTCAAATGAATTTTTGACGTCTATAGCCGTCAATGGCAGTGAATAAGTTAAGTAAGAAAGAATGCATGGGAAGAGGATTTTGGAGAGAAAAAAAATCACATATTAAATATGCAATCACAATATTGAGGGGGGAATTTTTTTGGGGACTTTTTTTCAAAAATGTTCACCCCTCGTGTGAATGGTTGTCTGCCTCTATATAAGTGCACCGTGATTTGCCCAAACTCAGCTGGAGTAGTCTCCAGTTCCTTATGGCCTTGAACAGGATAAGCGGCGTAGCAAATAGATCAATCTAGTCCGCCAGTGTGTATTGGATAAACCGTACTATTACCAAAAGTAATATTTTTAATGCTAACATGTAATTATGCTAAGTCATGCATATAGATGAGTCTTTACAATCAGATTGTAGGTCATAGCAGTTCTCTTACTGATATCACTTGTGACAATTGCTTCAGCCCTGGAGCTGTAAGTCTGCTAAAAAAGATAAAACCCTATGCCAAGGTCAAGACACACACACACACACACACACGCTGAGGGACACAAGAAGCAAATTAGTAAGCGTTGTTACATGCAGTCATCTCCACACGACTGTCGCGGCTGACTGACGTGACGCCCGAGGGCCGACTGAGCAGGCTGTCTTTGGGCTGCATGCGGCTCACGGTGACGTAACCGCCTCTCTCTGTCTACTGTGTGATATGCTCCATCCATCCTCACGCACACATCTTATCGCTCTTTCGGCCGCTCTCACTCTCAGCGCAGCTTATTTTCCTTTTTATCTGTCGTACCCGTTAATCCGCATTCACATCCCGCGCCCAGCCCCCAACTCTTCTCACGTGGCGTGTTGTACAACTTCTCTCCGGGCCCTCTGTGGCTGCCGAGGGCACGACATGCTCTTTCTGGCTCGCTGGTATTATGTCGCTGTACTTTTTCACATTTATCCTTGTCGCCATCAATGTATATTACTCATGCAGGGCACGTTTGAACTCGCGTCTGTTTTACAGATATAAATATACCAAAAAATAATAGCTTAGTGCTAAACTTGGCTCAACAAAAACAACACATCTACTCAGTCGTCCACATGACGCCAACTATGGTGATTCCAAATACTGGATCCAAGTTTATTTTCTGACATGGCTCTGTAGTAATAAAAAAAGAAAAAAAAAGAATGGTCAAATAATTTTCTTTTCTCCTTCCAGAACTTGAACCAGAACCCTCGCACCCTGCTGCCCAAGTTCTTCGGCCTCTACTGCGTGCAGTCGGGCGGCAAGAACATCCGCGTGGTGGTGATGAACAACGTGCTGCCCCGCGTCGTGCGCATGCATCTCAAGTACGACATGAAAGGCTCCACCTACAAGAGGCGAGCGTCCAAGAAGGAACGCGAGAAGGCCCGGCCCACGTTCAAGGACCTGGACTTCATGCAGGACCTGCAGGACGGACTCATGCTGGACCAGGACACGTACAACGCGCTGGTCAAGACGCTGCAGAGGGACTGTTTGGTAAGTTGGTGAGGGATGGGAAGTAAACACATCCGAGTGCTTTGTAGTCCTGTCTTTGTACCTCCAGAAGGGGGCACGAGTGGTACAATTATCCAAAATTATCTTTGACTTTGAAAACGTCTAATGATAATCTTAGAGCCAGAAATTGAACTAAAATGTTATCGAAGGAAAACTGTTGTGGAACACATTTAATCAATACAATTATATTTCTAATATTAGACTCCAGCTTCTTCTGACCAGAAGCAGAGTAGAAAATGGACAGATCGACTTTTAATTTTGATTGCTATTAAATGTTTTTTAAATAAATTTCACATTAATTTATTAATTATTAATTTACAGGCTTAGTTATTACTCATTGCACTGTGCAGCCAGTTCATCAAGTTCATTTAAGTATCATCACACTAATAATAATAAAATAATAAAATATATATAAAAAATATTTAATAATAAATTAATTGTACATTAAAGGAGAAGTCAACCCCCCCAAAAAAATGATTGACAATAATATGTTCTCTGCAGCCCCACTAGTCTAAATACGGTATTTTGGTTAATATTGCTTTTGTGAAATATGAGTTAAGCAGCAAAATCCAGCAGTTTTTATCCAAATAAGGCGGTGGCCATTTTGCCACTTGCTGGCAACTGAAAATTACATCACTGTTGCACAAGGTAACAACCAATCACAGCTCAGCTTCAGAAAACAGATGAACTGTGATTGGTTGTTGCCTGAGCAACTGTGATGCCATCTTAAGTCGACAGCAAGTGGCAAAATGGCCGCCCCCTGAGATGGAAAAAAACGGCTGGATTTTGCTGCATAACTCATATTCCACAAATGTAATATTAATCAAACTGTCATGTTTCAACTCGTGAGGTCACATATAACATATTGTCAAGAAATGTTTAAGGTTGACTGTTTTCATGCACCCTGAGCCTGTCATTCCATTTGTTCAGGTGCTGGAAAGCTTCAAGATCATGGACTACAGCCTCCTGCTGGGCGTTCACAATATGGATCAGGCGGAGAGGGAGCGGCAGATGGAAGGCTCCCAAGGCGACAGCGACGAGAAACGGCCCATGGCCCAGCAGAAGGCCCTCTATTCCACCGCCATGGAGTCCATCCAGGGCGGGGCCGCCTGCGGGGGGTCTATTGACACTGAAGACACGTGAGTGGGGCCAATGAGATGCCAGAATTATGGCAAACTACATTTTGCGCTTATCTGTCAATTTGCATTGGATTATGTTGATGATTATATTTTATAGCTAATGTAAATCCCAAAATTCACAATTATCTTCATGTAAACACACACACACAAAACAAAATCCCTCAATGGAGTGTTTGTACTCGTCTTTTAGGATGGGTGGCATCCCTGCCGTGAATGGGAAAGGAGAACGACTTCTGCTTTACATTGGCATCATTGACATCTTACAGTCGTACAGGTAAGCAGCACAGGAATCGTCCCCTTGGCTTTGTACGCACATGCACAGCCGTCAGCGTTTTCTTGTGTTGCATTTCTTTGTCTGCGCAGGTTAATCAAGAAACTGGAGCACACGTGGAAGGCATTAGTGCACGACGGGGTGAGTTTTTAACAACGCTTTAGCAAACACCGACTCACCTCTGAGCAGGCGTCGACATCGCTTCGCGCTTAAGATGGCTGCCGTTATTCATGGGTTACAACATTTGGAACCCAATATCAAGAGAATTCTGACTTTATGTAGAAATAGTAATGAGTCACTACTTTGTATCTTTAAGTGATGTGTCTTGATATTCCTTAAGATTTGGGGTCAGCTTTTATATGGGATCACATTAGGTTGTGAAGGTGCCAGGTGTACATAATGTGAGGAGAAAAGCCGAGAAGGGTCAGTGCAGTCAAGACTCGGTGTTGTTCTCCCTCCAAGCGGACCAAACAGTGCCACCCATCAGCCTGCTGGAGAATCAATAATGTCTGCCACTGTTTATGCCTGCGCTTTGTCTGTCTAGTGGCTTGACCTAGAGACATACATTACTGAAATGGAGCACAAGGAGAATTAATAGATCGCTTAATCTGCAAGTACTTCATTTTAAAAAAAAAAATTTATATCTCATTAATCTCTCCCCGTCTCACCCGCAGGACACTGTCTCGGTCCACCGGCCTGGATTCTACGCCGACAGGTTCTTCAAGTTCATGAGCAGCACCGTTTTCAGGAAGAGCTCCTGTGAGTCCATTCCGCTGCCTTACATAGTCAAAGCACTGCCGCGAGGTGGAAATAACAGATAGTCTTCCAGCGGCCTTATTCGGTGATGCTTTAGGTCGCGTGAGAGAGTTCAGCTGCCCTTTTTGTTTCACTTTCTAATGAAAAGATCAAGTAGGAGAGTCTTAAAATCCCGTCCGTCATAATCACACTCGGACATGGTTCCTCAGTTAAATGATTGGGAGTCAGTTCAGGAAAATGTCTTAAACACCATAAAGGGAACGCATTAGAACCAATTCACTCTCAAATAATAAAATAGTACAACTTTGTAGTATGATAACCAATGTTTCCTCCAAGTGCATTAAAACAGATTTTAACCTGAGCTGTATTGGCATTATTAATTTAAAATCAGCCCAAACATTTTCTTTACAGTAATAATATGTTCCATGTTCCCTCACTAGTGTCAACACGACATTCTGGTTAATATTGCGTTTGTGGAATATAAACTAAGCAGCAAAAAAAAAAAAAACTGTTTTTTTCCCCCTCATTTCAGGAGGTGGCCATTTTGCTACTTTCTGTTGACAAAAAAAAAGACATCATCACAGTTTGGTCATGTGACGTTCACAAGCTGAGCCGTGATTGGTTGATACCTGAGCAACTATGACGTCATTTTCAGTCGACAGCAAGTGGCAAAATGCCCCCCCCACCCACCCCCTTGAGACAAAAGTGTTGATATAATAATGTTACAATAGCCCACATATTGAGGACCTTCATGTTTCCATGTGTTTTTAATGTGCATTTTGCAGCTTTGAAATCATCTCCATCCAAGAAGGGCCGAGTGTCACTTACGGTGCCAAAGTGCGGCGGTCCCGGCGCGGCCTGGTCTGTCACTCAGCTGCCCTGCGAGAGAGACGAGAACATCTACGACCTGAGAGGCGCCCGCAGCTTCCCGACTCTGGAAGACGAAGGTAATTGCGTTGTTTCGACTCGGTGGACACGCCATTAAGTACACGTCCATCCTCCACATACGTCTAACATTAACATTAGCCAACCTTTGATTTTAATTGAGCTCTTGTATAGGCTCTTATTACATTGTTCACGTGTACCTAATGTTGTGTGCACATCTAAGAATAACACAATACAAACTGAATTGGAATTTGACGTTTGTAGTTATTTCTCCTGTATTGTTCCAATCGTCTTTTTCTGTACAATTTCCAGGACGAGCCGATCTGCCATGCACGCCTCCGTCGTTTGAGGAGGCCACCACGGCGTCCATCGCCACCACCCTCTCTTCCACCACCTCTCTGTCCATCCCTGAGCGATCTCCCTGTGACACCGGCGAGCACCCTCGCTACAGGTAGCAGCATCCTGACGTGCGCCGTTGAAGTACAAAGTGGGCGGCAATAATCCCAGCTTTGCTGGGCTCTGTATGAAAGTCGTGTATCTGGTTGGCTCTTATCTCTTCTCTGATTTTCCAATTTTGCGGGATTTCTGCTTTATCTTGACATTGTCTCATTTGTCCACAGAAGGCACACCCAGTCTCTCAGCCATGACGGAAGGTAAAATGGTGGCATTGGAATGTGTTTGTATGAATACATGCAGTCACGTGTGTGTGGGTGTGTGTGTGTGTGTTCATATGTGCAGAACCCAGGAGGAGCTGCGTGTGCGTGAGGAGGACCAGCAAACCATCACTGTGGAAGTGGAATTAAAGCGACATGACAGTGAGCCCAGCATCTTCGTCCCGGAGCCTTCGCCTGAACCAAGGTACAGCAGCTGCGCTGTGTCTTTGTCATAGTGAAACCCCCAATATCCCAGGGGGGGGTGGATTCATACACTCGGATGTTAAATGCCCATTTCCGTGCAGTCTGTTGACAAAGCACCAAGTGGACCATGACGCCATGTTGCACATGCTCCTTTCCCCTTCTCAACATAGCTCGTGTCTGACCCCAATATAACGTAAATATGATGGCTCTAATAGCGCTGCCGGGAGATTTTGGCTCAAATTTGGGGTAGGGCAGTGGTCCTGGGGGCCTGAGGCTGCTCCCATAACGCCACCATGACCTGATTTTTGGCACATTTTGACCTGATTTTTGTTGCAGCTGAACAAAAAAATGCTCTAATCTCATCGCTCTACACTACAATTAATCTAAGGTGATGACAACGAGGAGGGGAGGGCAGAGAGGTTATTTATCAGAACAATTCATTGCTCTTCCACTAGATGGCAGAAGGTAGAATAAACCTGTGTATCCCACCATTGCCA
Organism: Leptonotus elevatus; assembly: GCF_054856555.1. NCBI lineage: Eukaryota > Metazoa > Chordata > Actinopteri > Syngnathiformes > Syngnathidae > Leptonotus > Leptonotus elevatus. The sequence continues at coordinate 15,646,302 of NC_141249.1, read as the reverse complement.
TTCATATAAATTCATGGCTTCTTGTAAATATATTAGCTTTGTGTTCTATTCTATTGAATTATTTCGCACTGACATGAGATCATTATTTAAGCATGTGCCATGAGAGATTTTTCTAATTTCTCTTTGCTCAAAAAAAGGTTGGGTTACTTCAAATTGCTCCTATGCTGGAGGATCTCCTTAAAAGGTGTACCTAATGTTGTGGCCAGTTCATTTAAATCTGACCAAGAGAGCAAAGACAAACATCTGCATGGCAACCTTTCGACTTTGTTTATCCCATCAGCCAATCAGGTCTCTTGTTGATACTGCGCTGCACAAAGCACCGGCAGTGGAGCTGGCAGAGCAGTGCGGATGTTCCTAATCCGTGTTTACGAACAACAAAGGATCACGGGGGCACGACAGCTGGCAAAACACACTGACACAACGTGGTCCTTTCTTTGATTCCAGCAGTGACGCTCAGAAGGCTGCCGCTGCACCTTCCGCCTCTTCTCCAGCCCCTGAAGCCGCCTCTTCCTCCTCCTCGCCCGCCACTATCGCTCCTGCCTCTGCCGAGGCATCTAGAGCCACTCCGTCCAGTCCCAAACTGGTGGTGGTGGTGGAGGCGGAGACAGCCAGCCACGCGTCGGGCTCGGGGTGCACCAGCCAGGCTTCAGTGGACGACGAGGACGACGTGCCGGTCACGGATATCTACTTTGTAAGACCGCACACTACTGTACACTTTAAAGATGACATCAAGTGTTGAAGCTGTGTAATGCGCTCCCGCGGTGGTGTTGACGGGCCGTGGCACTCTCGGGCGTGTGTGTGTGCTCAGCTGCACACTTATTGGCTCTTTTTAGTCTTATGCCGGGCACAAAGATGGACAGAAAAACCAAATATTAATATATTAAAAATTATTAAATATATGAATAATATAATAAGATTAAAATATATATTGCTCCCATTTACATGCGCATCACAATGAATCCGAATATTATACAGTCTATTTTAAATTTTTCATTTACAATTAATACCTTTAAAAACTATTTTTTCCACTTGCTGTTGACTGAAGATGACGTCACCTGTGCTGAGGAAGGAAGTAGCTAACGACCAATCATGGTTCAGTTTGCTGACCAAACACAGAAAACAGGTGAACCATGATTGGTCGTTAGCTACTTCCTTCCTCAGCACAGGTGACGTCATCTTCAGTTGACAGCAAGTGGAAAGATGTGTTTTTAAAGGTATTAATTGTACATGAAAAATAATACTGCTGAAATAGGCTCAATGAGTCAAGTATTCCTTAAATTCAAGTTATATTATTGTAATGACAAACATACGCCAGAGGATGGCAGTGTTGCTTCACTTTTGGATTTGCGATCAGCACAGCTTTTAAGTGCAAGGTGCAAATTTGGGGTTAAGACAAGTTGGAAAGGTTCAGGCACCTGTGTTGCAAATTTTGCGATCGTAAGTAGAAGTGTATGTTGCGATTGTGATAAATTTGCACTGCATCCTATCTAGAGGTGTTTCTAGTATTGTTACATGTGTATTTAATATCTCTTAGTACCAAGTAGTACAGTTCTACAATCACAATAATAAACATTAAAATCTCAATCAAAACTCAGCCTTATTTTGGAAAAGCAGATAGAATGTGCAAGTGTGCCTAATGTACTACATGGTACAGGTATTATCTCTTTGCATGTATGTACGTGTATTTAAAGATCACAAAAGCGTGTTGCCGAAGGGGACGTCTCGTTTCCATTCTCACCTCAGCATGCCGCCCTTGTCATGTCACCTCTTTCCCTCTCTCTTCTTTTCACATCTGTGTCCATTTGTCATCTTCCGCTTCCACTGTTGTTGTCATCAGTTCCCCGACGGAAGGACTTGGGTGGTCCCACCTCTCCGACAAAGGGGCAAGTGGCGGTCCGGCTGGCCAGTAAGTGAGCTGTAGATGGCAGCTGGGCCTTGTGTTTGATTAGAATTGGTGGTGTGCGCAGTTTTCACAGTCAGCTTGTAGTCACATTGTAGAACCTAATGGAGCGCAACTGAACCTCCAAAGTGGAGCACAATCTGTTCCATGACTTTGGTTGAACTAAAGTAAAACTACTCACCTGACAGACATGTAATGGAAAATCAATACAGATATTGCAATTTTTCTTCATTTTTAACATATATTACAACAAGCCATTTGGACCTGTCTGAGGATTTGTTTTAGACTTTTAGTTTCCAGGTAAGCAAACTGATATCATGTGGACTAGCCATGCCTTTTGCCCCCCCCCCCACACACACACATTCTTCATCCTCCATCACTCACCCCGCGCACAACCTCCTCGAAGACATTTGACTCCAACACACTGTGTGATAATCGCTGCTTCTGAACAACATCTGGCTTCAAAGATTAACACAAGCTGTCTGGGCGACATTTCCCCCCTTTATGCATCCCTAACTTTCATTTCCTGTCTTGTCTTTTCTTCTCCTGCATCTTTCTTCCTGCCTGCCTGCCACTGCCGCCGCTTATCTCTGTGCCACTGGCCCTCTCCTCTGTCCCCCTGGCGCCCTCTGCTGTGCTTGGCGTGTAAAAACAAAACAAAACAGCAGCCTCCAGAGGACAGGACCTGGGTGTACTCTCCGCTACACTATGGCTCAGAGTCTAAGGCCCTGCCAGATGGGGATTGGGAAAGAGAGACAGTAAGTGAGAAGCATCCGACTAAAAAATAAATAAAAAATACACAGTGACGGAAGACTCCTCCCCATTTTATTGAAAGCAGTTCTAATGCTTCTCAGGTCCCATCGAACCCTCCCCACCCCGCGCATTGTAGCATTCATCCAGGTGCAAATGGTCACTGAGTTGTGACTATTTAGTGCACAAGCGGCCACCATGTGTCTCTTCAACCGCAAGCAGCATGCACCATGCCGCATCTTGTCATCAGCCTGCTCAAATGAACCAAATAGGCAAAAGAATGGTTTCACCCAAGGGTGGGCAACCGGCAGCCTGCCGCATCATTTGATCCCTACCAATTATGCAATTCTATAGACAAAAAAACCCTCAGAGGAGCTTTTGCAATAAGCCAAAAACCATTTAACACATTATAGATAATACAGTGGTGCCCTGACTTATGAGTTGAATTGATTTTGTGACACTCTTATTTCAAAATCATCTTTCTATATTACAATGAATGGAAATTGAATTAATTCATTCCAAACCGCCATAAAACACTGACATAAGTAAAATAGCAGTCTAATATTGTGCTGTATAAAACCAGAATCACTGCATGGATATCTATAAGAACACTAGATGGCTCAAGGTGGAGTCGGGAGCGTCGTCACTGGTCGGCAATCTTAGGACAGGGGACTGCTCAGGTGCGTTGTGCTGTAGTCCGTGGTGATTCACCCACGCAAATGCTCCTAACTCGCTGAATTCTTGACAAAACCTTATTAACGGGATTCTGACTGAATTTTTTAATCTAAAAAAAATAAAATAAAAAACGTGACAAAGTTGTTTGCGTCATCTCTTGTGTCATGTCTGACAACAAAAATGGAAAACGAATTGAGCAATGTACAGTTTTTTCAAAGTGCTGTAATGTTACGAGTGATCGAGCAGCCCTGTCACAAAATGGCCGCCCTATGAGTGCGTTACTTCTCATTAGCTTACGGACAAGCCATCTATGTTTTTATAAGAGATCTATGATTTTCAGTAGTCGAACAAGCGACAGTTTGTAACTCAGAAAAAGTCATTGTTGCACTGCTGTACTGTATTTTTCTCTCCCTCCGATGACTTACTGAAATTACATCTGATAGGAAAATGGTTTTCAACTCTTTGGCTTCACTGAAAGAAATTTGCTGTTTTGTAAACCCAATGACGAATTTCATTGGTTCGTCCTATGAGCCGAATCCCCGTCTATGACGAAAGTGGGTGCGGCTTGCCAGGCTAAAGTGTTGGTATGCTAACATAATGTAAGGAAAGAAAGTGCGTCACCTAGTGGGGTTGCTAATATTAGCATACCAAAAGTGAACCAGTTAGCATTGTTGTCAATTCTCATTGCAAACAGTGCCTCACTATAGGTCAACATACTGTTTTAAATCCCCGTAGCTCAACTGCTAAAAACTGCTAACTTATCCAAAGTATCTTTTGATCTATTTTTTAATACATTGAATACTTATTCATTCATTCACTGTGTGTGTCCTTTCTCCTACAGTAAACCCTGTTAAGTGACTGAAAGGCATGAAGGGGATCGTCCAGCCAAAGCCCAAAACCTGCTCAACGGTTGAAGTGCAATCTTTTTGTCTCGAGTGGGGGGAGAAATCAACAGACTGGCGTAGCAGACAGGTCCCTGCCATTTACATATGATACTTGTGTTTACGTGTGACATAGTACAAGTATGCTCGTGTGTTCTATGTTTTTGATGTGACACACCTACAGTATTGTCTTATGTCTTATTTCACATAAACATGGAACAGACTCGTTTTCATTTGCCCCGAGGCGGTTATGTCGGAGCATGACATGTCGGTGTGGAAAACCATTGTCACATATGTAAAGTAAAAGGATGTGTCATTTGCCTTTTATTTAGTCAGATCATGATACGATAGATTATTTTACAAATGGTGAACAGTTGCCTCTCTAATATGGCTGCCTCGTACACGCATATTGCCAAGCGATGTGGGGTATTTAGGGGTTAAACACCTGTGGGTTAAAGCAGCAATCCTTTTCATTTCAAGTTATATTTGAATTGAAAATTATTAATACTGTATGTATTACTCTGCATATTTTTTTATTTATTTTAAATGTTCCACGTTTTAAACAAATAGCTTTGATCATTTTGGTGCATCTGTCCAACTTTCGTTGATATATTTCCCTAAATTGTTGCCTGACTTCTAATTCGACGCCTCTAATAGACACCGCCCTTATTTTGTGTAAATAAGGTTATCCTTTAATAATAATAATAATAATAAATAGGGATTTTGCCCAAATGAGCTTGACAGATGGGACAGATTGATGATCATTTTTAGTATTTTTCATGATAAAAAGGTTTGTAGTAGAGTTATTTATTATTATTATTATTGCCAACAATTGGAATATTTATTGTTCATTATTCTCCATTCTGATAGGCATCTTCAAGACTGAGTGACTAATTTTACTTTATCTTAGTTTTATTAGACAGTGCAGTACTTAAACTTGTATGGTAGTACTCAAATGTTACTTCAAACTGTAGCATTGATCAAATCAAATTAGGCTTATTTCAAAATATATATAATAATAATAAACTAACATTTTAAAAAGCTGACAGTTTGACTTCGAAACTGATTATTTCACTACATATTTCCAGTAAGAAAATTAATAGAAAGAATGTGTTTGGCTATATTAACAGACCCTCACAAATGGTCACTTTTTATTTTTATTTTTTATGTTTGTATCACAAATGCCAGTGTATTGCTCACAATGTGTATTCAATCTACTGTCATCAAAGATGGAAAGCATAGCAGCAATATTTTGTACAGTCCTCACTTCCCTTTCCTTTCAAATTGCCTTATTGGATGATTTTCTTTCACTTGTGCAGTGCTATTTATTTTTCTTTCTTGTCATTGTGCTCCTGAGAATGTGTACATAATAAAAAAAAATAATATATATATATATATATATAGAAAGATATACAGATATATTTTCCATCGGAAATGGAGAATGTTATTTTTCTTTGGTTTTATTTTTGCTGCTTGGCCGAGAGACGATTGCAATCTGTGTAATTTGCTGAGTCGTGTTCTTCTGTATCGAGAAGGAGCTGCATGCAGCTGTTGGGTGGATTTTACTGTACATGCAAACCAGTAGGGATTCTTCCAATTTGTTCATTCTGTGTTGTGTGTGTGTGTGTGTGTGTGTGTGTGTGTGTGTGTGTGTGTGTTGTGTCATCCAGTAGGGAGAGTCCATTACAGACATAGCATGGTATAAAAAAAAAAGAAAAAGAAAATGAATAATGCATATCAGAAATGTGTATTTATGTATATCTGTGTATATTCCATCTATTTATACATGAGCATAAATAGATGGCTGTAAATGTATATATGTGTGAATGTGGCGTGTCTTTGGACTCAATCAGAATGAATATGAAATAAAGCAGTTCTATGAATTGTTCAATGCACACAGTTTTATGTTTTTATTAGTTTGAAATAAGGGTTTTAAATCAGGGTTAGGGTTTCCAAGTAGGGTTCTGGTTTCAAATTAGGGTTTGAAACTTGAGTTACGGTGGGTGGGGCCATCGATGGGCAAGTTAAATTAAAACCTCTGTGGAAAATAAATGCAAATGAAACTGAGAGGAAGGAAGTACGTGAAGAAGAGCAGATACCCCAGAATGGAGCCCTGGAGCACACCTCCAGTGGCTGGAGAGGGATCGGATGAAAAATTATTTCGCTGAATAAATTGAATACGGTCTTTGAAGTTTGAGCGGAGCCAGCCTAAGGTGTTGTAGGCGATGCCAATGCAGGAACCAGAGACAGCTGCAATAAGAAGGTCATTGTTGATTTTGATCAGATGCAGTTTCATTACTGTGCAGGAAACAATTGGATTTGAGTGGTGGTGATTTCTTTGAAAATTTGGGAAAATGAAGGCGGAATGAGAGATGGAACAGGTTATAGTAATTGTTGATGTTTCAACCAATAGAAAATAAATAGCCATTTTGCAATCCTGTTCCTCGGGGGCTATTCTAAAGAAGATATGAATCCACCTATTTCTCTAAACAAGAAAATACTGATGGATTATGATAACGTCATCCAGTCAGGAAAAGGGGCAGAGTACTTCCCCATCTGACCAAAACCACATGAATGCTTGCTGGTTGGTCATGATGTGGTGGGAGTGAACATGATGGCATCATTTATTTTAATGTTACCGGTAACCATTTGGAGTGCTGTGATATCATAAATATATTAGTACATTTGTACTAGAAAATATGATCTATGATCATCTATTACAAAAGTACAGTATAAACTAAGAAATGAAATTGATATTGTATTTATTGTACTTGTAATTTATTCCAAAACAAATGTTTCGTTTCATTTATTGCAAAAGCACAGCGCCAATTATCTTAACAAACCAAAACAGCTTTAATTTATTCAGTAATTTCTAAATATTATGATGCATTTGTCGAAACAATTTCTATGTACAAAAGCCAAAGTAACAAAAAATTAAATATTATATATATCGCTTATAGAATATATTTGTATGTAATGTAATGTAATGCAATCTAATATATTTACGATAAACGGGATAAAAAAAATGAAGGAACAATAAAATCGAATGTAATATGAGGTGGGGCGTGGGTTCATCGCAATGGCGTCATCCTAGATGGATTCGTCCCGTGACTGCTTTACGAGCAGCCGATTCGCCGACATAGCTGCCAATCACACACGTCCCGATTTTAATTGGTCAAAACTCACGGCCTCGTGCAGTGACGCACCCATTTTCCTGCTTGAAGGCGGAGTTTGTCTGCTGTTGGGCAATATCTGGAAAAGTAACAGTCAGACCCGAATCTCCACAGGAAAAAAATGGGAAACCGAGATGATGAGTACGATTATTTATTCAAAGGTAAGGCCATCCGGGAGCAGGCGATCAGCAACGTTGGATGCTGGCGGTCGTTATTAGCCCATAACACAAGGAAGTAACACAAAACAACGGTAATGCTAAAGTTAGCTCCCTGGGGAACCGAAACACACAAGTTGCCCAACGTTAGAAACAAGAAATACTGTACTTAATGTCTTGTTAACGTAATATTCATTGGTCATCCTTTGACTAATATTGCTTTAGAGACCGTGGACTCAAGCGGTTAGCGAAACAAGCTACAGTGTTAAGTAGCTAGCTAACATGGACGCTACTGCATCAACAGCCGGAGAAGTAGGCACCCTGCGTGACGTCACTAATCTGGCAAAACAGACGTTTTAGTAGTGAACAGTACAGTCAAAAAAATATATATATATCCTAAATGTAATCATAAAGCTTCATAACAAAATCATTCGAAAAGTTAAGATGTATACAGTGAACACCCACCTATTCATAGTTTACTATTCACAAATTCATCTAACAGGAAAGTAGTAATTGTTCCGAGGAAGTATGATTGAAGTGATAAAGTCAACTGTAAATGTAAAACCTATTCACAAACCAAATAAAAGAGTTTGTTGCATAAAACCAACACACGTTGCATACACACATTCAATGCTGCTCAGTTGATGGACATCCGACCCGGTCATTTTGGCAAGTCCTGTAGCAATCGTGTGTATCAAAAAAAAAGTGCAATTTCCCAGATCTCCGATGTTTACTGCCGAGGCTGAGTGAAGCGCTGGAAGTGAATCAGTCTGTTAGCTGAACGCTTCCGCATAACCGCCATTATATTAATTTCTCACTTGTATAACTCTGGGTTTGGTTGCTTACAGTCGTGCTGATCGGAGACTCCGGCGTGGGCAAGAGCAACCTGCTGTCGCGCTTCACCAGAAACGAGTTCAACCTGGAGAGCAAGAGCACCATCGGGGTGGAGTTCGCCACCCGCAGCCTGCAGGTGGACGGCAAGACCATCAAGGCTCAGATTTGGGACACGGCAGGGCAGGAACGCTACCGAGCCATCACCTCGGCGTGAGTATCCCAACACCCCCTCTCCCCCGGTACCTTTTGTTTGCGAGCGACGGAGTTGCTGACCGCGTTTCCCGGCGTCAGGTACTACCGGGGCGCGGTGGGCGCTCTGCTGGTGTACGACATCGCCAAGCACCTGACGTACGAGAACGTGGAGCGCTGGCTGAAGGAGCTGAGGGACCACGCCGACAACAACATCGTCATCATGCTGGTGGGGAACAAGAGCGACCTTCGACACCTCAGGGCCGTGCCCACCGACGAGGCGCGGGCATTTTCAGGTAAACAATGACGCCATAGTTCATGTCATTCTTCTACTGTACCATCGACCCTTTGGAGATTTTTATCCTGGAGATGAGGTCCAAAGAGTGTCATTTACGGCGCCGTTAAAAATATTAATGTAAAAAAATATTTAAAAAAAAATTTTTTTTGAAAGGCTATAAATAAGTATGTAAGCTCATTTAGGACCGAATCAAATTTATAAAATAAAAAAGTGAAAGCTATCTCACGTGGCAGAAGAACGTATGTGTGCATGCCTCAAAGAAACTCAAAATTTGAAATTATAAAAAAAAAAGAATGCATGAAATTAAATAGGGGTGGGGGGGTAAACACAATTTACTCGAGTATAAAACTAGATAGCTTTCTACATTTGTAAATATAGTCACGTAACACAACGTACGTGACAGAATGCTGCTATCTCCCGGCAAGAATACGGTGAACTACTGAACCGTATGGAACGCTTACGAAATAAGATTTTAAAAAAACAATAAATGAAGCAAAATTGCGAAATGCAAGTTTGCCGGAGGTAAAAATTTGTTTTGAGGACCAAAATAAAAAACAATTTATCACTATCCGCCATTTTGGTTGTTTACTTTTGGCTCGAACACTTTCAGGTTGGAGCTGGGGTGGGGGGGGGGGGGGTATATCCGACCATCCTCGAATGCAGCATTAATATATGTTAAAAGTTAGTGTTTGAAAAATAATGTCATGAAAACATTCTTTCAAGGCGCAAGTTTGTTTGTAGTAGGATAACACGAATCACAGTGGCGCTCTTTACATGACAGAAAAGAACACGCTGTCATTCATCGAGACCTCCGCCTTGGACTCCACAAATGTGGAAGAAGCCTTCAAGAACATCCTCACAGGTAAACAAGAGAGGGTTTTTTTTTAACCCGCGAATGGTATTCCTCACTTTTTTTTCCACCCTTGTCAGAAATCTACCGCATCGTGTCCCAGAAGCAAATATCGGACAGATCGGCACACGACGACTCCCCGGGTAACAACGTGGTGGACATCCGCATGCCGCCCACCACCGACGGACAGAGGGGCAACAAAATGGCGTGCTGCCAGAGCTTGTGAACGCTCTTCTTTTTTTTCTTCTCTCCCCCCCCACCTTACTTTGACTTCATTCCCGTTCCCATTGACCCAGTCGCGTCGAGAGCGGCGGCGAGGGGATGCGAGAACTTTCATGATTCCCAGACATTGGAAATGTGGATTTCTACTCCCCGTCTCAGAGCAGACACGATGCCCGGAAGCAGAGCGGCCGTGACTGTCTTGACTCACAAGTATGAACGTGAAACCGTTTTGAACACGCGCACACACACCAAAGCGAGATACATGCTGCATTTCAAGCTTCTATAAATCAAACGTGAGTGAGTTAATGTTGCTAAAGACTGGCTAGCACACTTTTAGAGTCCAATCATTTCAATGTTTTTCCCCCCCACATCGATTCCATTGTCTGGCAACATTTCAATGGTAAAATGATTCACCCGCTCTCTTGAGCAACATCCAGTAAGTGTTTTAGCAGTGCAGGGAAGGATGTGCGTGATTTGTGTGTGTCAGATATTTCTTGTGAAAATTGCAGATGCGTCAATAAAGCTAATGACAAACGTAATTTTGGAGCTGAATCTTCGTCATTCGGTGCTTCCCAGCAAAATTGTGTGGGAAGTAACACTGGGAGTAGCAGTCGACAAAAGTGGCGTCGTTTACAGAAACTGTTGCTTGTTGCTGTGACACAAAATTATCTTTTTTTTTTTTTTAATAAAATGCTACCTGCTGGAACTTGGGAAAATAATTCACGAACATTTGGCATGGTTGGTATTTTATGTTATGTTAATAATTCCCGATTTGAGTGCTGGTACACTGTAAAATGAAAAGAGTGGGAGAAGGTTAGCAGGAAGAAAACAAAAATAATTTTTATCAAAAACTACCCGAACTTTTTTTTATGGTGAGAGCAAATGTGTGTAACAGCCAACCAGGAGTGGATTTACTGTTGGGCAAACACAGAGATCCAAATTGATTAATAAAGTTCACTTTAATTTCACATAATTATTATTCGTACCTTAATTCCCATGCTGAAAAATTAAAATGCTTAATCGATAATGATTGTTTCGATGCGCCTCGTTCTTTTTTAAATTTATTTTATACAACGGACTGTCTGCAGTAGAGTGCCAAGTGACACTCTTGTGACAAAAATGTGAGTATGGATAACGGAAACGACACAACTTTATGAAATGTTGCTTGCGGACATTCTTGTTCATGCAGGTCATGTCTTTCTCAGGGCATTCAGTCGATCGCAACTGGACTGCTTGGGTTGTCTTAGACGATGTTTTGCCTCTCATCCGAGTCAATCTGGGAAAAACAAATATTGATGGGACAAGTTGGAAGCACGCCTCACCCCCAGGATTGGTATTATTGTTCTTTTTTTTTCTCCCCCCCCAGTTAAACTTGTATGTATGCATATTCTAATAAATTCTGCTTTTTTTCTCTAAATAATAAAGAATTAAAAAAAACGAGAAGAAGAAAATCCAACCTTTAACTCAAGTGCATTTATTCAGTGGAGGAAAAAAACCCGCCCACATTAAGAAATACATTTTTTACATATATTGTGTGAACTCACTAATATTAATTTTATTAATATTAAATAATATCTGGCAGTGGCACCATTTTTGACATCTTTTCGCGTGAAATCGGCCTGGTCAGGCACATGAAAAGTGTCAATCTGTTTATACTTGACCCCCATTGCAAAATGACCTTCAGTGCTGCGTTGGTTTCATTCATAATCGCTTTTGTTCAGCTGATGGCGGTAATGCATAGTTAGTGACAGGAAAGACATGATAGTAGAAGAAGAGAAAGATAAAAGGACTGTGAATTAGAAAGTGAATGAAGCAAAGACGCAAGTCTTGCCACCCAGCTATAAAAAAAAGAACACAAGGTCTGTTTTGATGTTTAGAAAAGTGTTTTATGTGCATTTGTAGGGACGATCAAAACTCTTGAGTGCGTCTGGCGGATGACGACAGCACGGCGTGGGGGAGGGTGACTCTCTCAATCGTATGTTCTTTCTTTAGGAACGCTATGGAGGCTTACCTTGCTTTCTTTATTGCTGTTTCTTGCTCGGCGACCCAATGCGTTGCGATGTAAATAAAATTACGTCCGAATAAAGTTTATACAAAATGTAATGATTTTTGAAAAATGAATTTCATAGTTATGTTGGTAACAACAAAAATAAATAATATAAAGCAAACTTGTCATGACAGTCGGGGGTTCCTTTTAACAAATACAAGATAGAATTAGCTCGTGGCTAAACTAGTAGAATTAGCTAATAGCTAAGCTAGTAGAATTTGGTGAATGCTTAAAATTAAAAGAAAGTGTTTAGTAAGTTAACAACGCTAATTAACTTCTTTCATATTCAATTTCGGTTTGCATTTCTTTCGGTGTAAGACGGCTAACCTGTAAGGCCAAAACAACTTGTAACTTAAACCATCAGATAATTGTAATATTTTAAAAGACTGTTGATTTAGAGGTCTGGCTTTGACACTCTTGCCGAGGAGTAGCACTGCTGTCAGTGTCAGCCGAGGACAGTGTGGAGAGTGTGAGATGAGTGATACTTTTCATCATGAGGAAGTGAGTATTAGGAAGACAAAAAAAAGGTCAACTATGTTTAATTGTGATTCATGTTACTGTCAGTTACAGTAAAAGCTCTGAGATGATTGATTGTACATTGTGTTAGGTAATCTTGAGGAAGGATTCTCACTCATTGAAATAGGAAAATGTTCTCCACGTCACACTTTATAGTTGATAAACATTCATATTTACATTTTTGACATTATGGATGTGGTGAATTCCATATGAAATGATTAGTTGACCCCTGCTATTCAGAAAATATGCATATAATTGAAGTCCATTAAAATGCATTGTGGAATTATTACTGTATTTGATTACGCCCCCAAAACAATTCATAAAAATGCCGATAAACACTCATTAGTTTTCCGTTACGGTTTCCTTTAACACGGAAAAAAGGGGAAAAAATACGGTAACCCCGAAAAGATGTAAAAATATATTGTTACCTCACTTAAATAATGGGCTAAGTCACATTAAAAAACAACATGGGAAAAAAGAACCAAATACTAAAGAGGCAATATTATACGCAAGACAAAATAAAAATTCTGTCAAAATGACTTTTAAGAGAGTGCCGAACCGCGAGTACGCGGGGGTTGACTGTATCTCTTATCACGGTGCGCGTTGACGTCATCCGAAATGTCACGTGGTCCGATTTAATAACATTGCGTTTTACATCGTGTGCGGCTGCCGGTGAGTCTCAAAGGAAGAGTTTGGATGAAAGTCGCGTCACCGCGACATCTGTCTGCCCCCAGCCGAGCAAGTGGAAGTCGAGCCGGCAGCTCACCGGCGTGGCGTGCCTTCCTGTACCGGCCGCACTACTTGTCAAGCTAGCTCGCAAGTTCCTCCAGGTACGCCCTGTGAATTAAAGGGTGGTGGAAACGAACAGAGATGCCGTCATAAATTGTCATCACACAAGGGCGAAGGTAAGTTAGTTGTCTTGTTTAGGTTGCAGTTTGTTTTATTTTTATTTTTATTTTTTTACACTGACCGATCACTGTCTAATTCCTGGATCTTAACCTTGTATGTTGGCAATGAAAAAAAAATATATCCACCGTTTCACCTGTGTTCCAGGCGATAGTCGGTACCAAAGCTATAGGTATACGGCAGATAGTGACTTCATGAAAGTGCTTGTCAACAGAAACGCGCTTGTTTCTTTCTTTTGACTTGGAAACTGAAGTTTGGCTTGAGAACAACAAACATGTTTTGTTTTTTTTGTAGGGGGTTGGTCAGCTTTAGAGCTTTTGTTCTGGTTAATCTTCATTGTGTGAATAAATGCCGTTAAATTTACAGAAAAGGTAAAAAAAAAATAATGTTTAATTACAACGATAAACATTGGGATTTTCCACTCATAAAATGACCGTTTTTTTCCACAACGTTTTTTTGTTTGTTTTGTTTTTACAATTTTTGCCCATTTTCGAACATGCTATGGACCAAACCAGTAAATGGCCAGTAGCCTAACTAACTCATGTTTAGTTTGTTTGTGCGCTGTCAATTTGAAATAATGTTCAGCATGCAGGTATTAACACACATTCTTGCAATGTTCCAATTTTTTACTTTTTACTACATTATGAGTTTTTTTCTTCTCTTAACATAATGACATTTCCATGATGATTCTTTTTTCTTTTCTTTATTTTTTTTAAATCACAATGTTGCAACTTTATTGTCATGACACATTTTTATAATATATGTTCTTTTTAACGTTATGGCTTTTTTCCTCATAACAATATAACTTAATTGTTGACTTATTCTGGTAATTTACAAATTTGTTCAAGTAGCAACTAACCGATATTTTCTGACTTTTCTTGTACTAATGATTTTTTTTTAATGACTTTAGTCTTGCCCCGCTGCAATTATTTAATTGAAAAAGTTTCAACTTTTTTCTTGTAACCCTGTGACTTTTTCATGGCATTGCGACATATACAATATATATGTATAAATAGCAACAGCCCTTCTAAAAGTATTTTTCAAATATTCTTTAAAGCAAAACATTTGTAACGCCCAATTAATGTACAGTGGATATAAAAAGTCTACACACCCTGTCAAAATGTTTTTTTTAAACAAAAATGAAACAAACTTTTGTCCACCAGTAATGTGACTTGTAACATGTCCACAAAATTATTTAAAAATATATATATTTTGAAGAAGTGATATAAACAATCAACTGAAATTAATTATTTTGTGCGTAACCTCTTAAAATTGCATTTTTGCTGCTTTCTCTCAGAACCTAGAATTTTTTTTTATTAGATTTTTTTTTAATCATTAAAGGGGGGGTGTGTAGACTTTTTATATCCACCTAATTTCTGACATCAACATATTATTGAGAGATTCAAATCCTCATAAATCCTCACACATCAACAGTTTTTGGTCACCATCTGCCATGCTTTAAAAAACATCAACATCCAGTTAAATCCACAGGATTAGACGGCATTGCTGTGTTATGAGCAACACGTTTTTCTACGGAGGCTGTTGTCGTCATCGGTCTGCGTCTTATCTTTTTGTGGGGGTTATCGCGGCACGGCCAGCTGTTTATCAGTCTGCCGCTCCGCCACAGCTGGTGTTCTGCGAGTGCATGTCAATGGACCCATCACGAAGCAACATACGTTGGGACTCAAACTGCACGTGTCAAATAAACTCCAAATTGTTTCACTTTAAAAGCAGGGCTGAACAATTAATTTTTCATAATCATTCAGCTGTTCTTTTTAAAGCAGCGTTTATATTATTTTTTTGTTTAGCAAATGTGTCTTTTATTTTCAGAATCTGCTGCTCCGTGGGCCAAACCCGGCGTCTGTCCCGGCACCGTTTAAGCATGGCGACGGGCGGTTGCTGCCACCAGCCCGACGCCATGTGCGACTGTGCAAATGACACTGACGTTAAAGCGAACGTGGAGGAAGGAAGCAGCCGTGGCGGGGAAGGCAGCGAGTGCCATTGCTTGACGCAGGTCACGGCCCACGATGGACACCCGCTGTCCTCCGAGGTCAAAACCCTGCCGAGGTTTGTTTGAGCACAAAAACACTCCTGGACAGACTATGAACCGTACTGGCAATGTTTAAAGTCACATTCTTAACATTCTTACGGTCATGGAAGTGTGAAATAAAGATAAATGTATTAAAACGACTCACAGCCACTCTACATTAAAACTGTACAAAAAAAAAAAAAGGAATGGGCTCGAAACAGGTCAACTAAAAAATGTCTGTCTTGAAGCTCTGCTGGAACTATGCACCTCAGTACATGTTTCTGCATGGCCTTTTTTTTTTTTTTTGCAGACTTACGAGGTGGACAGGAAGCTATTGAGCTCATTGTAGCCACTGACCTGAATATATGACTGGAAGGCAGCTACGATAGCCGATAGCCCATACATACATGCAACAGGGCGGCCATCTTGCTCCTCCCATCTCTCAAGCAGACTACTGTACTGTGTACGTACAGATTAGTCATATACAGCTCGTGGGCAGTTAGTATAGGGGCAAGGGTTGGTTGGGGGTTTGTGATGGGGTGGTCACAATTTTTTAACAAGTTAAAAATACAAAATTTAAGTGGTCGGTATGTGCTGCTTTGAAGACCCCCTTTTTCTTTTAGCGCTCAGTTCCTTAGACCCCAATATTAGATTTGGCAGAGGCATCTTTTGTTGAATTACAGTTATAATTTATTAATAAAAAATATACAAGTTCCCTCCTGTAAACATCATTAAGCATATAATTTATACATGTATTTAAGGCAAGTTGTAAAATGTCTAAAGTCCTCTTGTTTTATGTTTAACAAATTTAAAATATCCTAAATCATGCTGTTTCTACTAAGTATTGTCTCAAATGTTCTCCAATTTCGATACTGTAAATGTATAGGATCGTATGCCGAGAAAGTTTCTTGGGAGGAGCAATATGGCGGCCTCGCGGCTTCAAAAGTCTTGGCCTATCGGCTATCCAGTCAAATATTCAGATCAGTGGCTCATTGTAGCTAACAGGCAACTCCACTCGATTACTCATGGACTATTGTTAAAGCATCATCTATCTGTATGTGACTTTTAAGACACTATTACATGTGTAGTGTAGATAAAATGATGTAGGTGTGAACTAAATGGTAGTTAGTGTTTGTTTGCCTTAAATATAATCGTTAGCGTGCTGATGCTAATCGCGATTGCTACCATTTAGCATAGGCTAATTTTGTTGGTGTTTAATATTGCATATGTACAGAAGATAATAAATAATGAGTACTTATATCCACTCAATTCACTTTAGTGGACTAAACAATAATTATTGAGTGGGGTGGCGACTAACTGGATTATTTGATGGAATAATCAATTTGAAAAAGATTTGTCTAGTGACAGCACTACCAACAAAAAATAAAGTAAAACTGCTCACCCTTTGAGGACAGCACAGGCAAAAAAAAGAAAAAGAAAAAAAAAAGAGCAAAAGTGGCGCCATTCATCTTTTTGAGTTTCTTTTTGAGTGATTGCGTTTGTGTGCACAGCGACGGCCCCATTTGTCGCATCTGCCACGAGGGAGGCAGCGCCGAAGACCTGCTGTCGCCGTGCGACTGCACCGGCACGCTGGCCACGGTGCACAGGAGCTGCCTGGAACTCTGGCTGTCGTCCTCCAACACCAACTACTGTGAACTGTGCAACGCCCGCTTCAACGTCCGACGCAGACTCCGGCCTTTCACCGAGGTAAGCAATTTGGGCCCGAAAAATTTGTCGCGTTAATATGCCAGTTTATACTATTGGTGATCTTAATGTGAAGGCGGTTTGTTTGTCTGGATTACGTTAACTAGTACTGAATGCAGTCTGTGTTTATGTTAAATGGGTTGAATGCATGATTGCGTGCATTCTATATGAGTTATTTTTCAGATAACGGAACGTATTTGAATGCCCCGACAGTGGCTGCGCGATCCGGCCTCGCGCGAGGAGAGGAGGTTGCTGTTCTGCGACGTCGTGTGCTTCCTGTTCGTCACGCCGCTGGCCACCATCTCGGGCTGGTTGTGCCTGAAGGGCGTCAAGGACGACTTTCAGCTCGGCAGCTTGCTGCAGAATACGGGCCTCATCTCGCTCACCCTCGTCCTCTTCACCATCTACAGCCTCTGGACCATGGTAACCGTCATCCTCATACTTCTGGTACCATAATCACTTTCTGACTGATGAAGCTAAAGCTGGATTTTTACTGTTTTTTTGTGTGTGTGTGTGTGTGTGTGTGTGTGTGTGCGTAGGTGTGCCTGCGTTTCCACTGTAAGCTTTTCTCTGACTGGAGGAGTAAGGACCAGCGAGTGCGCCTGATCATCCCCAGAGCCAAGGAGGCCGTCTCTTCCCCGCGTGCCTTGCCGTCCGCCACACGCCTCAACATGTCTGACGACAGTCTCGTATGACAAGCAAAGTGAGATTGCCCCCCCCCCCCCCCCCCCCCCAACTGTTGTTTTTAGCTCTCTTGCGAAGTTGACTTGCCACGGAAAGAATGGCGACATGGTGGAGGATGGCATCAGCGGAGGCCATGCAAAAATACAACACTGGACAGTCGATGCAGTGTGGGAAATATCTTAAACGTGCTGCTTGAAGGTTGGCAACTCTCCCGCAAGAACAGAAAAAAAAAAGTCTAAAAAGTACAGCAAGTCTGGCATTTTGCAATCAAGTTGTGCCGTTTCCAGGGTTCCAGTGTTGACAGTTGGGTGATGATGCTAAATTGAGGAAAAAAAGAAAAAATGTATTTGTCTTTTTGTGTGGAGGCAAAATTTAATGACTAATCCAAAGGTTTTTTTTCCAGTCTATTGTGAGAACTATAAAGTCAACCATTTTGCTATGAAGCAGCCATTTTAGGGGGTATTTTGGCTTTTCCCAGGAGTCTTTCAAACACAATTCGGCCTCACAATTCTGCACACATCCTCTTGCCACAGCACTTCATTTGGGAACACGGTTGATTAGCATCATATTTATTATCAAATTGTTTTTAATTATCTGAACGCATCATCCTGACAAGGCCTTAAAACCTTAAAGATAACATTTGTTTAAAGCTCTGTATCATTTCATTTTGCCATGCTTGCACTTCATTTATCATGCAGTGTGTTGGATTGTATTATTTATTCGAATTAACGACTGTTGAGTGATGTTGTTAATGTTCTGGCTGCGTGGTTGTATTTATATTGATGACGTGTTCCTTTGTATACTTTCGTAAGAATTTTATAGGTTATTTTTCATGCTTTCCTTTAAAAATTTGCACTCACTTAACAAAGCTCCAGACATTTGGCTTTTGATCATTTTATTGTAAACAATCAGTCTTGAAAACTTCAAACAAAACAGTGACATCTATAAGCAATAAGTGTTCAATAAATACAGAATGACAACATATAAATACATTTGGCATGATGCAAAAGAAAACGGGGAGTCACTAATACTGCTCGACTGCCGTTAAGACGGTTTGGTCTGCGCTGAAATGTTCCGTGACGGCACCTCCTTCAATGTGTTTCTTCAAAGACAGAAGATGGAAAAAAAAAAGTGCTTGCCCCAGGTGACCTCTGGGTGGAGGATGATGATGATAAAGGTCACTGGTTCTGGCAACACTGCACTCTGGGCCCCTTGTGGCCATCGCTGGTGGGCGGCACGCTGATGTCCACCACGTTGTTGCCCGGCGACTCGTCGTGCGCGCTGCGCTCGGCCATCTGCTTCTGCGAGACGATGCGGTAGATTTCTGCAGTGCGACAAAAACAAACACAAAAATAACTATACTTCAGTCTCTGTTCAAAAGAAAAAATATACAAAAAAGGTCAAGTCAAATATTTACGTATTTTCTCTTAGCCGTTGTAAATACATTTACATCATTTGAGTGCAGATTTACTTAACTGTAGAGGGTCCTTTCTTTTTCCTTTCTTTTTTTAATTGTAGTCCATTGTATATATTTTTTTTATCTTATAAAAACATTTCTAGTTTTACCATTACTTTTGTACTTTCAAAGAATCTAAAACTACAGGTAAATAGTGGTGTTAAATTATTGAATACAAATTCAGCTATTAAGAAAAAAAAAATAACTTCTAGCCAGAATGTCTTTATTTTTGTTTGTTAAAAACGCCCAATGGAGGTTCAGTGTTTTGTGTGTGCATTTTGGGGGTTTAATAAAAATAAAAAAAACATGTCAAGTCATGACCTGTTGGAGCTGCCTTGTTTGTGGTGTTTTGTCTCCCTCTACAGGCGTTTTTGCGTAATTGTTTTTGTGTTCCGGTAGGCTGATCACATGACATCACCAGTTAATGAGCGAAGTGTGCATTACGTTTGCGCATGCCTGAAAAAAAAAAAGCGAGGCTACCAACAAACCGTCATTTGAATGGCGGTGATTAGAGTGGTGACAGTCTTTGCGTAACTGTACACTTTAAAGCTGGCAAGTCAACCCCCGAAATCAGTAAACCACATGCTATGCATGTTTAGAATACATTAAATAAAAAACAGCACCTGTTAAAATATTCTTGAAGGCTTCTTCTACATTCGTGGAGTCCAGCGCTGATGTCTCAATAAACGACAGCGTGTTCTTTTCTAACCGGGAAGAAGATTCAAAGTCACTTATTTTCTAACTATGGTGTCATGTTATTATTTTTTTGATGTGAATTTACCGGCGAATGCCCGCGCCTCGTCGGTGGGCACGGCCCTGAGGTGTCGAAGGTCGCTCTTGTTCCCCACCAGCATGATGACGATGTTGTTGTCGGCGTGGTCCCTCAGCTCCTTCAGCCAGCGCTCCACGTTCTCGTACGTCAGGTGCTTGGCGATGTCGTACACCAGCAGAGCGCCCACCGCGCCCCGGTAGTACCTGACGCCGGGAAACGCGGTCAGCAACTCCGTCGCTCGCAAACAAAAGGTACCGGGGGAGAGGGGGTGTTGGGATACTCACGCCGAGGTGATGGCTCGGTAGCGTTCCTGCCCTGCCGTGTCCCAAATCTGAGCCTTGATGGTCTTGCCGTCCACCTGCAGGCTGCGGGTGGCGAACTCCACCCCGATGGTGCTCTTGCTCTCCAGGTTGAACTCGTTTCTGGTGAAGCGCGACAGCAGGTTGCTCTTGCCCACGCCGGAGTCTCCGATCAGCACGACTGTGAAAGAAAAAGAAGAATGTGTCTTATGTTTTGGTTGCTCAAGTCTGTCATGTCTAAAAGAAAACAAATAGTGCTTTGCCGCCATTTTGTGGCATCAATTGGCAATTACTAACTTTTTTTTGTATGGGCATCAACTACTTGCATAAATTACTTACCTAAGACAAAAATAGAACTAAACATTGTACATTATATTTAAGCACAAAAACAAAAGTCAACTAGCTTAATGCTAAAATATAATCTGAAGAAACAGACAGGCTAATGAAAATTAGCATCAAATTTAGCGTAATTTGAACCCAGATATTCATTTTCAGTAAAAAATAATAATAATCCAACTTTGTACTTTGTTTTAATGCCTTTCAGCATGTTTTCTTTTCTTTTCATTTTAATAGATTCGAATAGACTTGCTTTCAATCGGTAAAGATATTTGAATAAATTATAGCCAGTTGTACAGTTTTCGTTTAAAATATCAGCAGGACAATTTTTTTTTTACTTTGAATTCCAACTTGAGATTTAGACAATTAATTCTACCCTAATTATTTATGAATGCAGAAATAAACTATTCAGACATGATTATTAAATTATTAGAGATGTTTGATACTATTTTTTTCCAGATCAATACCAGTACTCAACTCAAGTACCAATACCACTAGTATTTAAATACATAACATTTTGCAATTTACACCATGATGTAAAATTTGGGCCAGATCACCAAGCCCTAGAGGAGTATCCCCCCCCCCCACCCCCCTTCCCCAATGAGACCATTAAATGTTCCACTGTACAACAAACTGTACAATGTGACGCATACAAAACATAAACAACATGATATCAAATAAAAGTATGACCAGCCAAAACATTACTGTATGTTCTGGTGCTGCTATGTTGCATTGGACACAGGGTGCCATAAATGTGTTCAGGGTACAAAGAACCTTCAAGACATTTTGGAGAGAAAGTAGGGTTACGTTGGACCAGGGCTGGACTGGCCATCTGTCATACTGGCCAGATGGGGGGTTTGTGCCAGTCCAGCCATGCGTTGGATTATTGTAAAGTGGTCGTCTATAAATCCTATTGCACATACAATAGATTAATTTATTGTGAATGGCAAGGTCTTGGGGGGAAAAATTGCCTATTAAATCAAAATTGCAAAATTGAGAGAAAGATACCTACAATAAAATTATTCCTTTTAAATCGTTCAGAACCTATATTAGAGTAGACACATACTTAATTAACCCCGTGAGGAAAATAACTTGAGTTTCTGTTTTTCCATCTGCCAGGAAAACGCAAGAGCAAACTTGCCTTCAGCTTTCTTCTGCCTCAGGCAACACACACATTATCAGTGTCAATTAACAAATACGTCAAATTGCTAAAAATATATCTAGATTATCGTTGGGGCCTTGTTTTGTGTATTTTATGTCTGTTTGTATGTAAGACATAAAGGGTCAAATAAAGTTTTGGGCAATTGAATCAGTGTTAGAAATAAGCTTGCTGGGCTACATCACGACACCCGTGTAAAATGCGAAAACAAGAGGGACACACTGTAGATCTATGCAAATATAACAACTTCAGAAGTTAGCAGTCGGGTATATAATGTTAGTAAGAGATGACAAGTTTGACAATAGCGTTAAAAAGGTCGAAACCCCCCAGAGCAGCTAGTTAGCATTAGCCGCTACCACTAGCAGCTATCTGATGCTAGTTAGCACGCGTGCTTAATCGCCCGATATCGCTCCGTAAAGACAAGCGATATATATTTTTTTTTACCTTTGAAAAGGAAATCATATTCGTCGTCTCTGTTCGCCATGCTCTCATTGACGATCTTTCTATCTGTCAGTCAGTCCGTCTATCAATAAGTGGTGCAAGGATGGAATGAAATGACGTCACCTTTCCGTCAGCGGCCGGAAACATGAAGTGACATCACATTGTCACATGACATGCCTTGCCAAAACGGACAAACGCTCCATCATCAAGCTATTGTATAACATTTTCAATTTCGTAACAGCACTATGTGATTAAAAGGACTATTGAGACATTTTCAATCGCAATATATTTGGAACAATCTTTTATTTTAATTGTACGTTATATAAAAACACTACGTTTTCCCATAAACTAAAATATTAGTTGCAGTTAAATAAAAACATTTCAAATGTCCAATGTTGTAACAGCATCAATGTGATGTGTGAAGCAGAAGAAAAATTAAAAAACTTAATGAAAATCAATTCAGGAGCATGAAAGCATTGACAACTGAAATAGAAAATAAATGTAAAAATATTTGATAAAGCATGTTGCAATTGATGAATGAACATTTTTGTCAAATTTAATCAAATGGAAAAAATGGATATGTGCTACATTAACTCATTCACTGCCATTGACGGCTAAAGACGTCAAGAAATTCATTTGAACTTTTTATTAGTTTCACTTTTTTTCTACCTTTGTTAACAAGAGTATGAAAACCTAGACATTTGTTTTTACTGTACATTTAGAACAGATGTAAAATTTGTGATTATTTATGAGTTAACTAGTGAAGTCATGTGATTAATTACAATTTTAAAAAAATAATCGCCTGATGCCTCTAATAAAAAAGAAGAAGAAAAAATTATTAAAAATTAGGAGTGTCAGACGATTAATTATTTAAATTGTAATTAATATCGCATGACTTCAATAGTTAACTCACGATTAATCACAAATGTTATATCTGTTCTAAATGTACAGTAAAAAAAATATAGGTTTTCATACTGTTGTTAACAAAAGTGGAAAACAAAATTTAAACTAATAGAAATAGTTCAAATGAATTTTCGACGTCTATAGCCGTCAATGGCAGTGAATCAGTTAATTTATCACCAAATCTTTTTAAAAGGTTTTTAATTTTTAAATATTATGACAGAATCATGTAATGCTGACTGAATATTTTTTGGCAAATAAGTGCAAAAACTAGAAATAAGCTGCAATAACTTTCAAAGATGCAATTCTTGCTGTATTTCTAACCATACAAGCATTCTCTGTCTTTACGCTTTTGTCTAAAACTAAAAAAATTATATAACATTATAATGTCTAATGTTGTTGGCTCGCTGCAGGGGAAAAGCAAATACATCCAGTTTGACTCGTTCTTCAACTTTGTGACATGAAGTCAGGTGCTTTCCAATGCTTAGGAAATACATCGTGGGTACGTGCGCACGCACACCGATTTCGTGGACTATATCTTCACTTCACTCGAGTAGCAGCCTCTTAGTCAGATCAAGGACATGCTCTGGTGTTGATGCGTGATTACTTTGCAGAAGAATTCCCATTCAACATGCACAAGCGACAAGGGCGCCCCTTTACTCTGATGCCACACTGTTACTATGAAGGATACCTGGAGAAACGGTCCTTTAAAGACAAGGTGAGTAAAGGGAATGAATTCTGATCAAAGTGGAATTAACATATACAATGAAGATGGTTCATTTTGTTGTGATTTCAAGTCAGCGGGTACATGATGGGGGGATTTTTTTTTTTTATGCGACAGTTGTCTTTTAAATAAATGCATGTCAAACTTTGATATTTTATGTTTTCCAATGTATGCATTCAAAAGGAAAATTTTAATATAATGACTGATAAACAAAGCGTACTTGGATAACAATGGTTAATTTTGTCATGATTTCAAATCAATGGGTCGATCTGACCTGTTTATCATATCACTGTAAAGAAAACAAAATCAATGCAATGTAAAACTATTGATTTCTACATTATATCGTCCAAATATATGCATGTGTGCAAAAACATGATTTTCTATTAAGATGAAAATATAGATGACAATTGTAGAATTTTGGACACAAAGTGTCGTACTAAACTTTCTGAACTTTTCTCAGATTTAACTTTTATTCTGAACATTCATAATTTTTTTTCATACTCTTTTCATCTCCAAACCCCACTGAGAAGTTTTTGAGGGAGGTGAAGCCTGTTTTCATAGGTGCGGCTATCTTGGAAATTGTTGTTGGCCCAGTGTTTTAAACGGATGAATGTGCTGAGTGGAATAATGGACTGCTCCAGTCCATACGTGTCAAAATTGGAAGCAAACTTTGACGTAGGCCACTATACACCTTCAAAATTTGCCTTTTTGCTATTCATTTCTGCATCTAATTTGAAAATGACAACAACAAAATGACTAAGCACAATCAAGTTCTTAGTGGCTCATATGTGGGTTAAACATTTGTGTTTGTGTCATTTCCCTTCTTAATTGTGTGTGGAAACATTAAGTCACGGCATAGAGTAAGCGCAGATTTTTGTTGTCGTTTGCCAACTGATACACCAGGAAATAGTGCCAAGTACATGTTCAAGGGTGCCAAAGGCAGTGGTTCATTTCACAATCAAATAACCAGTATTACAGTATTGCAGAAATTTGCCTCCAAAGTCAAGCAAACCTCGGCATTACAAATATCGTCGAGCTCCACAAGTGTGTTTTCTGTTTTGTTTGGCATTTTGTGGGGTTTGTTTTTTTGGTCATTGTTTTTTTTTTTTTAATTGAAACAAAGCGGACTGGGTAGTGCCGGAAAGTCGTAAACGAAATTTCGACACAGGATAGCATCATCAATGTGAGCAACACAATCACAGTACAGCAAGTACAATATAATGTCCTTTGACAACACACATTCATACGGACTTATGTACCAATCCTTTGTACGGGCCGTTACATGTCAGTCACTGCACTTTCGCAAGGCTTCCACCAATTTCTACGATGGAAGTTTGTCTCATTCGCGTATCCGTAGCAGAAAGACGGCGGCCAAATATGTCGGCTTTCTGGGAGGTGAGGCGCGACCTATGTAACATAATTCTCAATTACTAGACCTACGATTAAATATAAAAATGTATGTTGATGTGATGAGTTTTTTTACCCCTTCATATTATTGAAATCAATAGTGGGTTTCTAAAATGAATGATCATCGGAAAAAATAAAAAATTCTAACAAGTAATAAGTCTTCCAGGCTCTTAAATAGAATAGATTTGTAATTCAAATGGTACTATAATTTCCCATAAGAAATTTTGATTAAATGCCAATACTGGCAGCTTGAGACTTTGTAACCACATAATGATATGTTCACCAGTATCACTGGAAACATTGTGTGCAAGCCGTAATAATAATACATATGTACTCCTCCATCATCATCCAATGATCGGGAATATTTTACCTCGCTGGCTCGTTCGTTTAAGGGAATTTTCTCTGTATAATTCCCAATCATTGCTTAACGTTATCCATCTTCTCCTCTTGTGTGCCAATGTAGAAATCTCGCAAGCTGTGGACCTGTCTGTGCGGCAACACGCTTTTCTTCTTCAACGACAAGAGGGACACTGAGGTAACTGACAAAAAAAAAAACTCATCAATTACATGGTTTAAAAAAAACCCAACTCATTAATTTGCCTGTGTTGTATTTAAGTTGCAGTCTTGTGTTAGCGTATGTTGGGAAATCGTTCTTGTTTCCCCGTGTTCATAATGTTGATTATCAAACTCAGACAATGAGATCGGTGAAATCAGGATTTATTTTCACATAAGCTTATGGACACATGAGCACGGCCAAACGGCCCTCACGTGTGTCGCTACTCCCCCAGTTTCAGGCACTAGTATCCTTTCGTGACTCCTCGAAACCCCTCCCTCGTCTTCTTCGGCCAATCCTCTCCTTCTCAGACAGTCACATGATACATCACTACGCGTAGCCCAAAATGTTCCCCCTCCTCTCACAAGATAAAGATTTACGTTGTTTTCAGAGCCAGAAGAGGTGTCACTAAACCCCCTCCTGCTCAACCGGTTTGTAAAAGACAAAGGAATCTAATTAACACATTCGCTTCAACCCCCCACATCACCTTGAATTCTCACACAGAGACATACTGAGTAAATTAAAGCAGTGATGTCCACTTCTAAATAGTAATATTATAAATCAAACAGTTATAATTCAATGAATTCACTTCACGTACAAACTAGTAGCATGTTAGCTGAATGTTGACGTGTGCTTCAACAGTACATTGAGAAGCTGGAGCTCAGCGGGTTCATCACGATCACAGATGACAACTCAATTGATTACAACTTGGACGCAGCCAAACTGAGCCTGCAGACCCAAGACAGCGACGTCAAATTATCTGTGAGGAAAATACTAGAGTACTATAATACAATTAATCCATATACATGCACGCAAGTCAAATTCATGACCAATCGTTTCTTTTCCAGGCTCCGAATGCAGAGGCTCGGGAGTTATGGAAGGGCTTCATTCAATCCGTGGCCAAGGTTTGCTTCACTGCGCACTCATTATTATTCATATTCCAGTTTAGGGGTTACTGTTTGGCGCATTACATGATGTTGTGGCGTTTTGCATGCCTTTGCAGCTGTCGGTGCCATCGATGCTGAACCTGTTGCCGGGCCAGTTGCTTAGGTTGGAAGAGGTGGTGAAAAAGGAGAAGGAGAGACTCCGAGACGTCCAACAAACGTCTTCTCCCACTGCCGACGTGGAGCCCACAAGGGAAATGGAAATGCCAGAGTGAGTATTCATTTTCACGACACGGAAACGGATGAATAATTTACTAAAGGCGCCGGTGCAATTAAGATGACAACCAACAACGCAAAAGTTTTTACAGGAACTGTTGACTTAACTTTTTTTCTCCATTAATTTTCGTTAACTATAATAACCTAATTGCTAGCATGTTCGCATTTGATCATCGCCATTTGCCACTTTGAAATAGCATCTTACAATCGTACGAAATAAGTTGCTATTTTTGCTCATCGGCATGTCAATTGCTCGCATTTGATGACGTCATCATGTGGCCTGCCCCCGTAGCTGTTTCCACCTGGTGTCCCGCACGGAAGCAGAGATTATGCTGGAGCAACAGGCCACCCGAGGAAATCTTCTGCTGAGGCCCAGCAGGGACGGCCACTTCGCTATCAGTACCAGGGAAGAGATGAATGGGTACGAATGCACATACGCACACCACACCCACGAGGAGTATAACAGTGTGTCCAACCCTTTAATAAGCCGGCGAACATGTTTTACATTAGAAAAAGATCACACGCTCAATCAAGTGGAACTGGATGATTTGCTTTAACCAGGTGTTTCTCTAATGGCACGCTAATGTACCAAGGCACTACAGCATGTCTGCATGGATGTCTATTTATTTTATTTTTTTTATTATTCTCATTTATGAAACTCAGGACGATCTTCAAACATTACCGCGTGAGCTGCAATCAGGACGGCGGCTACATCATCGAAGTGGACAATCCTGTGAGTAGATTTCTGAAACCTGACGTCATCTCATAATTGACTAATTACTGGAGAATGATGAATGAATGGTATTTGTGTCCATTGTTTACGACGGTTGTTGTACATCATGCACGTCAAAGTATGCAAAATCAAAAGTAAAAGTAACTTTTAATAATTAGTAAAGCATAGCAAGGGCATAAAAAACATATATTTTGGGAAAAATGATTTGAAAGACCTTAATAGGATTTAGTTAATCTGTCTAGTTACACCTGTTAATTATTGCCTAGTAACACTTTGGGCTCAATTTGGACATTTTCACTTGGGGTGTGCACTCACTTTTGTTGCTAGCACTGAAAACACGATTGGCAGTGTGGTGAGCTATTTTCAGGAAACAGTAAATTTACAGCAGTTAGGGGGTTCGAATCCGGACTCCCACCTTTCTGTAGAAAATGCATGTCCTCTCTGTCCTCCCATATTGACATTGTTTGTGTACGTGCGTGTGCAGGTTCTGTGTCCCTCATTGCACAACATCGTCAGTTACTTCTCAAAAGTGACAGAAGGAGTTCTGACGTCTCTGGCCAGGGAAGAAACCTACGAGCAAAACATTAGTAAGTACATTTGAAACTTTTTTCGAAGTGCGCGGTCGCCTTTTAAATTTTTTTTTAATTTTTTTACCTTTTTATTTTTATTTTTGTTGTTTGTGCAGCTTACATTGGCTTGGATCATGAAAATGGGGAGAAGAGGGTGCGTGGCGCTCCACCAGCTATACAGCCCAAACCAGGTACAAGCACGCACAGGTCTCGTTAACCCACATTATGTCTGGAGTTTTTTTTGTTTTGAGTTTTTTTTGTTCCACCTTACATGTGTACAAAATTACCACCCGTGAATGTGCAAAAATATTATCTCATGGCATATTAAAATGTTTTTTTTTTCTCTCCATAAAACTTCAAGACAAAAATTCTAGAAAATGTCCCTTTTTATTAAATTTTTTTGTCGAGATTTTTTTCTTCTTAATCCTCCTACTTTGTTTGTTTCTGTGGAAAACTACTGAAGCTGCTGGGTCAATTCAACTCTGTGTCCGTTTTAACTAAATCTGAAATAAAAGATTTTCATTGTATATGTTGATGACACTTACCAAGAGCTTTAATATCCAAATAATCTCCTTTGAATTTACATGTTCTTATCGATTGATTTGATGAGCAGAAAAACAATGGCGTTAATAAAAAATCATTACATAAGCAAGTTGTGTGCGTGGGTTGGGCAAACACAAGAGAGAGCCAAAAACGAAATATCTGGCTTGGCAAAACTTTCCACTGCATTGTGTGAAAAACATTTCGAGGATCCTGAAGCTGATCGTTACGGTTGTGTTCACACTCCAAATGTTATCTTTGAGTGACAGTCATGCACACTAATGACACCTTCGTTGATTTGTTTTCCACAGCCTTGTCAAGAGTGCAGAGTGAAGAGGGGGAGGACAATGTCTATGTGAATGACAACAGTGAGTATTTATTATCTGGTTGTCTCTTGACAGGCCTGGCTTCATATTAGTTCTCTCACTGACTCACCGTTCTCACGCTTTACAGTACACAAAGATTCCACAGTGGAGCATTCGCCAGGTGAGTCTTTTATTACTTTTCCATGGAGAAACCCCCCCCACACACACAATTGGTTGTCTTTAGCAAACACAAAAAAATAAATCACTAAAAAAATGTATTCATCATTGTCAAAGAAAGCAGGACATTTTCAATACTTTTTAGATTGGTCAGAAATTTGTAAAAATGACACCTACACGTGTGGACTGACCAATGGTATAGATTTTTGTGTGTGTGTGGGGGGGGGGGGGGGGGGCTTACCACATTGTGACATCAGAGGTTTCGGCCAGCCGGTGTTATGATGGTGCAGTCAGGTCAGAAACTGTTCTGAATGATGGATGGATGGATGGATAAAATAAAAACGGTTGGATGGATGGATGGATGGATGGCCATACCCCAGAAGAGACAGACAGCTGCATAGATGGACAATTGAAATATGGATTGGTATATACATGATTATGGATATATTGATAGACAAATGAGAGAGAAGATAGATAGATAGATAGACCTGTGCTTCCACGTCAAACAAATGTGATTTCCTGTCTGTCCAGAGCCCGAAACTCCGACGCCCGCCCCTCGCAAGTTAGCACTGTCTCCCTCAAAGCCCTCCACCACCAAGTCCAGGCACATCGGGTTGAGGAACCACACGGACCCCCACGGCCAGAGTACGTCCACACTCTCTCTTGATGGTAATCTACACACAAAACGCTAGTCAGAGTTTACAGAGCCCAAAAGGATAATAATAGTCCCCCCCAGGCCAATGTGTATTGTCGCATGGACGGAACTGCTTTCGGCACCCAAAATGATCCCAGAACTAGTACATTGAAATCACCATAAGAATAATGAGGTATTGTATTTGAATGCTCACTTGCGGATTTGACTGTTAATGTCCTTGCCCCTGCAGCCATATCGGAACTCAAGCAGAGGTTAGAGAAGAGGGCCAAAGTGTGAGAGCTGACCGCCGCGACCAAACCAAATGTGAAAAATGTTGACGACACGTTTGTCGCCATGACGACATTGCTGCACTTTCTCTTCCTTCCCTTGCACATGTGCTGAGGATTGTCGGTGCCTTGCCGGGGGACCCACTGATAACGTGGCGTCCTTCGCACATCTAACAAGCTGCTGGCGGTTTGATGATGACACCAGGTGTACAAATGTGAAAGTGGGCACAGATGTAAATAGAGCCCACATGTGTTAATTGTGTATTGTTGGACCCGATGTCAATAAAGACAACAATAATAATATGATGATGTCTGGCTTTTTTAAGTTTATGACAATATTTTTGGTCATAATATGGAACATCTGTACGGAAGTGTGGAACTGCCAATATTATATGGAGTAAACATTTTTGACCAGAAAATCCATTTGAACATGTTAATATAATATTCGTAAGTATGTTTGAACGTACTTGTAGGCTAATTACTAAAAAAATGTAGCATTTAGTAGTATTGACTTGCGCATCTGCATAGCCAGTGGCATTATGGGTAAATAAATGACAAACTAAAATCATGCACTTTTTTTTTGAATAAACTGCTTAATTTTTTTTAGTGCATTGGTATAATTTTGGCCAACTGATAAACAGTAGCATTTTTTTTCTAAACTTGTGCAAGTCAATACCCCATGGACATAACGGATTCAATGGTAAGATTTGAGCAGTTAGCCAAAAAAAGACAAATGTACTTGCAAATACATTTAAATGTCAAAAATGTTTACTCCACATTGGCAGTTCCGCGCTTCCATAGATATGGACTTGTGACAATGCGGCGCTCTAATGCAGCCATGTCAGTGGATTGTGGCGTTTTCCTGAGATATGTGAATTCCATAGAGATCCATTTGGAAAATATACCACACTTTAAATGTTAAATTAACTTGCATTTGAGGTTCCTGGAACTAAATGGTTCCATTTACATCAGAAGTTATTCAGAACTGAATCAATATTTGAAAATCTTAACAACTTGATGCTCTTGGCATTTATAGTTTCAATTACCACAGAACTAAATTTAGACAATAGGTCCTGCGGACCAAACAGTTCCTAGTAGAGTTACTTCCATATTTCCACCCATAACACCAGGAAATATATGTTCTTGGCAAATTCACCAATACCAAATTTGAGATGAAATCAGACACTCACTCTTACTCAACAATACTGGATTTAACTGCATGTTTTGTGGACCACAGAGTGTGTGACATAAAAAAAAAAAAGAAGAATAAAATATATAAAATAAAATAAACGAACAAATGCAAACAAATTATCACCGCAATCTTTTTACACACATCTAAATTTAGAATAGAACGAAGGGGAAGATTAAAGTCTCTGCAAGGTAATTGCTAGTTGTTGCTTTGCCAGCCTGTCAGGCTACACAAAAAAATCTGTCAAATTCAATGACTGTTTGTAGTGAGGCTAGCACAATGGACTATGGAATTTCTCCATGACTATTGCATGACTGTTGATGATTTCTGACATTTTAGTTTTTCTTTGATCTACTTGATGTCGACAGCATTGTTCAGCCTTGGCAGATTCTGATGTTTTGGGGGGGCATAAATAAATTAAGACGAAGGAGCCCAGCCAGTAAAGGGTAATTACAGTATTATCTCGGTCAAGAAAATTTCCACAAATTTCAGCAGATGGGTGAAGCAATGGAGAAACTACAATTTTTTTTTCCACTTTAGATTAACGTGACTAATGCAACGACCCATTTAATGTTCTTTTCTGCTTACATGATAATTTCACACTTCTTTCAACACAATTATTTCACTCGTTAACTACCTTATTAGTTGGTAATTGGTTTGTATGAAAACTTCCAGTCTGGATGTTACATTTGGTTGGCATATTAGTTTGCAGCTTTAATGATGATTTCATACATTTTCACTCTGTTGGTCACATCTCATGTTCTTAAGAGAGCGCGCTCACTTGTTGACGGTCTCACTGATTTGTCATAATTTAACTCATTCACTGCCATTGACGGCTATTGACGTTCAAAATTAATTTGAACTATTTCTATTAGTTTAACATTTAACAGTATGAAAACCTAGATTTTATTTTATTTTTTAAAGAACATTTAGAACAGATATAACATTTGTGATTAATCGTGAGTTGACTATTGAAGTCATGCAGTTAATTACCATCAAAAATGTAAATCGCCTGACAAAAAAAAAGCTTATTAAAAATTAGGGGCGTCAGGCGATTACAATATTTAATCGTAATTAATCGCATGACTTCAGTAGTTAACTCACGATTAATCACAAATTGTATATCTGTTCTAAATGTACAATAAAAAAAATGTGAGAGTGGATTTTTTTTTCAACAAATATAAATAGTTCTAATGAGTTTTTGACGTCTATAGCCGTCAATGGCAGTGAATGAGTTCATATGAAGTATTTGTTGTACACTGTGTAGGATGTGGCTCGCATGTGCGCTTTAAGCTTTAATTGTTATTTCATCTTTTTCTGTTGGTGACATTAGTCCAACAACAGAGCTCACACTCTATTACTATCTCACAGATTGGTGATTATGTGGTTATTATTGGGGGGGGGGGGAGTAGTTACAGCACAGTGTGTAACATTTAGTGAGCGTAAATTCTTGCAGCTTTAATAATTATGATTTCATAATTTTACTGTCAACATTTGGTTGCCTGTGTGCTTTCAACTTTAAAAATAATTGAATATTTTTGTAGCCAACTCTCATTAATTGTATTCTGCTCTTCTTTATTTACTTGGTGTTAAGTTAATATGAAAACAGTTTTCAGAGCAAAGCGTGACATTTGGTGAGCATGTGCGCTTCACTCTTGCAGCTGTAATATCTTTTCACATTTTTTCCCATTATCCCTTGAATCACTTATTCCAATGGCGAGGCCAGACACAAGTTCTCTCACTCCTTTATTACCTCACTGAATGGTGACAGGTTAATACGAAAAAAAAAGAGCTATTTACAGAATGTGGCGTGGCATTCTGGCTAGCGTGTCAATGAAAACAAAAATGTTCCCAGCGGCCGCGGGGTGCTTCATTTAAGCACGCACCTTTTTCCCCATCTCAAAGATAGAACGGGGCAACAATGAGGAAGCAGAGCAAAGGTCAAAGTGCGCACACGCACACACAGACACATACACACACCAATTCCAGCAGCCTATTCAGCGCTTGCCAAATGAGTTAGGTCGTACATCATACAAAGCTTGTTAAAAGACACATGCAGACAGATCTTTTCAACTGGTTGGAACAAAAAAAAAAAAGTGCTTACTGAGATCAGGAATGAGGTTTGGTGAGGTTACTGGTCTATTTGCGGATCCCTTCTTGGCAATACGTTCCATGTCTAAGCCCTCAGATAAGCCCTGATTCTCCAAGAAAACGATTGTAAGCATGGTTAGAAATGAGGTGGAACGTTATCATCTAAAGTCCCTTTTACACCGTATGTACCACATGACACTCACTTCTCCAGCCCTGCTGCGTTGAAAGCAGCTGCCATCCGTTAAGTACAGTTGTGCCTTGAGATACAAGTGACTCGACTTGCCAGTTCAATTAAAAAAATAAAAATAAAATAAATGACTGTGTATTATCTTAACTTTTGAGTCCGTTAGCTTAATGCTAAATATTACGATGCTATAAGCAAAATGATTGTTCAATGAACACTACCATTGCAGAAAGAGAATATACAGTCATGTATTCTTTATCCTTCGCGTAGAATGGCTAATATTAGTGGCGTACTCATGAGAAGAGAGAAGTCAAAATGACTCAATGAACAGTATATGGCTTAGAGTGCCCCCAAGTGACCAACCAGCAGACCAAAAAGAGCAGCATAATGGTCATTCACAATTGATGGAATGGGACAAAAACTGTTCAATTGTATTTTATCTATATCATTATTACGTGCCTCCTGCATGTTTTTAAAAAGTACAATATTAATACATGTTACACCAATTGTAGTTGTTTTTGGGGGAGGATTATGGAACAAATTCATGTATTTTCCTTTGATTTCATTGGGAAAAGATTTGCGATACAAGTGTTTTAATAACCAATTAAACTTGTATCTCAAGGCACTGCTGAATAACATAATATATGATGGTGCAGTGTCAAAGCAGCAAAATCCCACTTTTGCTAGGTTGTGTGTGAAAGTCAAAAGGCTTTTAAATGCAATATGTTTTGTTAGGTATAGTTCCTTAGGCTCTCTGTGTAAAAGTGCAGATTTTTTTGATAGTAAAAAAAAAAAAAGAAGAAAATGATAAGATGTGACCATTGTTGATGACAGAGGTGTAACAATACCACTGGGTTCTGTGTAAAAGTCAAAGGTGATTAAATGCCGTGTTTTCAGCTACGGCTCCCATGTGACCATTTTACAGGCCTTCAGCGTAAAACAGGTGACTGTCTGATACCACAAACAAAACGAAAGGTGAAGCAGTGACAGTTGCGGTTTTATCACTGGGTTTCGTAGTAAAGTCAATCACAGATGAATGCAGTATGTTATGTTTTGACCCGTTTGGCAGGCTCTGCGAGTAAGTGCTACTCAAAATAAGTTCTTACTGATACCAATTAAAACCAAAACCCCAAAAAAAATTGTAGAAGTAGTGTCTCTTTTGCTGTTGTGAACATAGTCACATCAATATCCTGCTTTTGCTGGGTTTCATGTAAAAAGTCAAAGGCAGATCAATGTCTTGCAGTTGCGAATCCAATGCAGCAATTTTGCAGGCTCTTTGTGTAAAACTAATGATTGTCTGATACTAGTGTTTAAAAAAAAGATCGATAAGAAGCAGTGACTTATGTTGTTTTTGAGAGAATCATAGCAATATATGATATAAAGCTGGGTCCCGTGTAAAAGTCCAAAAAAGATTCATGTCAAATTTTGCAAGGTCTTTGTCAGAACAGAAAAAAAAAATACTTGAGAAGACTTTGTTGATGGGTTCTGTGTAAAATTTAAAGGCGGATTGAATTTTGATGGATCTCTGTGCAAAATAGGTGACTGTCTGATACTACAGTAAATAATAATAATAATAATAATAATAATAATAACAACAACAACAACTGATGACAAGCAGCGACTTCTTTGTTGTTAATGACAGTTGGAGAATATCACAGGGTTTCATGTAAAAGGCAAAGGTGGATAAATGCACATTTGCCAAATTTTGCAGGATCTCTATGTAAAAGGGGCTTTTGACTCAATATGACAGAATGTTTGAATATGCCACCTGAGCCATCTGAGCTCATTTAAAAGTTACAGGATTGTTGTTCCGACGAACACTGCCAAGCTGCAGAGCTCTGAAAAGAGCCCAAAATGTGTCAAGTAGGATTCAAAAGGAGAGTTACTGGCTGTGTGAAGAGGACGATTTTCAGCGCTACGTTCTATTCGTTAGCAAAGAGCGTGTTTTTAATTTGGATTAAATAGACTGGCGCATAAGTAACACTAAGCCAGATGTCATGAACACAGAAAACACTGACAGATGCTTTAACGTGAAATGGGGAGGGCGTCTCTCTCGCAGCGGCGATGTGGAAATGAGAAGAAAGGCACAGGGAGAGAGTGAAGGAGGGCTTTAAGAAAAAGAGCAGCGGCCAGCGCTAAGTCATGGGACGGAGTTGGACCCGCGAGACGAGCCAAGGAAGCGCCCGTGCGGCGTGCGTGCGGCTTGTTAATACCAACTCTTCTGCCCGCGGCGGGCCATGGGATGGACGGATAACACGCCGCCAGCGCCTGCGGTCATGCGGTGGGGTGGGTGGGGCTTTGATGGTGTGCTGGAGGAGACGGGGTGGGGTTCTAGGTGAGGCTGGCGTTGGAGCTGCTGGTGCCGCTGTTCTTCCTTTGACCGCTCTGCACCGCGCTAGGGACCTGCAGGCCCGTCACCACCGAGAAACTGCCGTTCCACACCTGCCAAGGAGTACAAGCAGAGATCCGGTGAGTGCCGGATGTTAAAAGGCACGCGATTTCCCGTCGTTCTCACCATGAACGCCGGGATGAGCGGCTGCTGGAACTTGGTCCTGAAGGTGTGCATCAGCTGCTTGGTTTTGCCGTTGAAGAAGGACAGCACGCCTGGCAGCCACAATGAGTACATGAAAGCGGTGGTAAGAGTGAAGTGCAGTCCACGAGTTTACATATTGTTTCATGAAACATTAAAATTGATAAAGCCACAGATTTGTTTGACTTACTACTTACTAGGGGTGTTAGAAAAAAATCGATTCGGCAATATATCGCGATATTACAGCGCGCAATTCTCGAATCGATTCGATATGCAGCCGAATCGATTTAATAAATAAATATATAAATATTCAACAAAACGTCTTACTTAGGGTTAGGATTCACACATTAAGCATGGAAGAATGTTCTATTAATGGAACGTTAAGCCTTAATATTTTTATTTCAGTGCTGTTCAAACAGGAAACCGACTGCAACCTGTTTGTTAAATGCAGTGGCTCAGTTATAAGCCTGAATTTTCAGATAAATAAATACATTTTCATACAACTCTTACAGTGTACATGTATAAGTTTACTGATTAGTATTTTCTAAATTTGAGTAAAAAAAATAAAAATAAAAATTCGCAATAATCAATGTATAGATTCGCATCGGGATTAATCGGTATCGAATCGAATCGCCAGGTACTAGGCAATTCACACCCCTACTACTTGCTGACTGCATTCAAATCCTGCTGGCAGTTTAACTACTGCAAACTACCCCTTTAACTAGAATATTCACACATCTGCAATCTCATTCATTATTGATATTTCTTGCAACTTCTATCGTTACTCGTACTACAAAATGAAATCTGATGAAATCGTTTGTTGACTTAATACCTGAACCGCGGAGAGTAAAGAGTTAAGAACAGAATAAGCACCTGCTGCCGATTCTGCCACTCACACAACATCTGCAGCAGTGGATGACGGCCAAAATGACAACGGTGATTAACTCTGTGATGGTGACGACGAAGATAATATTAGATGTCTGTGAGTGAAGGAATGCTTTACATACTTGTGATTAACTGCTTCGTATGCGCATCTTAAGTGACAGATATATTGGCATTCAAAAATTCCCTGTCAAACCTGAAGTAGCACATCATTTAACATTGGCAGCGCTTCTTCGCTGCCACCAAAGACAAAAGAGCATTTAAAGAGTGTTTTGTTCTGAAATTATTAATATTTGCTTAAGGCAAATTAAATTCAAGACTCTAATTGCATTTAAAATTAAACTTAAGACCAACTTCACAATGCCCTTAATATCCCATGAATGCCATGCCTGACTAGACTAAAACCCCATCCCTTTTTTGTTGGTTTTCCTATTCTAAGCCATAAAGCCAATATGTATTTTTTAAAAGAATATTTATTTATTTTGAGATAATTTATAAATAGGGTTTAACGATTTTGAAAATCTAATTGCGACCCCCCCCCCCCCCCCCCCCGTTGATATTGTGATTTAATAAGCAATTATTTCATCTAAATCCCCTTTATATCTAGACAAGCAATAAATTAATCTGTATTACAAAAAAGGATTGATTATATATAAATGTTTTGCTTTTGTAGGTTAGCGCTACTACACTAAAGTAAAAAGGAAAATTAATTCATATCTTCTAAGTGGGGGTGTATTAATCAGGGTTTTATGCTGCAGATTTCGATCTACCACGAGGGAGATCAGCAAATTTTGATTGGAAAAAAATCTGAGAAAACTGGTCAATGTAACAGATTGTGTTTCGATTTTGAAGGTTGTCAAATAAAGCCAACATTCCTCCTCAGTACGGCTGAATGGGGAAATTCCACATAAAAAGCACCTTCGTCGTAGTTACAGTAGACTCCTATACTGCTCGGGATGGGGCAGTCCAGCGTCCGGGCCTTGTTGTTGTGCTTGGCGGTGAGGCTCTGCTGGAGCCAGTTGTTGAGATGGATGCACCAGGACGCGCTGCTCTTCCCCAGTTGGTCGAAGCGGCCCAGGCTGCGCACGGCCACGCCCACGGCGAAGGCCTTACTCTCCTTGTCGAAGCGCACCTCCCAGTACTGCTGGCCGGCGTCGATGGCTGTGTCGGCTACGGGTAGAATGATCTAGATGTCAGCGCTTATCACGTCAGATCTGTTTTCACAGTTTTATTTGTTTTTGTTGTCCCTACCCAAAACTGTATAGGACTCTGCAGTGAAGCGATCTCTGTTGGGTCGGGCCGTCGGGGCTCTCTTGGGCGACATCAGCGCTGACCTGAAGACACAGGAGACAAAATTATAGCATTTATCAAATTATCTTGTGGTTGCTCATACCTGACCTACGGGATCACCCATTCAAGGAAGCACCATTTTGATGCTATTTTTTTACAGCTTCCAGCCCACTTGATCGTAACAGTCAAGAATGTTGTTACTCAAGAGCTCCCCCTACAGTTATGAAGTAGAACACTAGTATAACTCAATACAAATGAAATGGTGGGCTGTTTTATTAGATATTAATCTAGCAGGGGTGCATAGTACCTAAAATTAAAAAAAAAAAATCAACTGACTTCCCTTTAATTAAACACATGGGAAAATACTTTTTAAAAGACCCATTTAATTTTTGAGTTTTTATATTGAAATTGTTTGGGTTGGTCTTATGTGATAGTTTTAATCATTTTTGTTTTGTTTTTCCCTACTGCCT
The DNA here is from genome assembly GCF_054856555.1 of Leptonotus elevatus. Classification (NCBI taxonomy): domain Eukaryota; kingdom Metazoa; phylum Chordata; class Actinopteri; order Syngnathiformes; family Syngnathidae; genus Leptonotus; species Leptonotus elevatus. The sequence continues at coordinate 15,607,401 of NC_141249.1, read as the reverse complement.
ACCTTCTATAGCATTAGCAGGCAGCAAGCATTCTCCAGTAGGAATATAGTCAAGGCTAGATGATGAGATATGGGGTACTGCCAATAATATTAATGACAAATCTGCCAAGATATTAGCTTGAAAAAAAGGGCACTCTGGGCGTTTCCTACCCAAATTATCTTGCCAACTCGATAAAAGGAAGTCTTTTTTTTTTTATGGTGTAGCATGCAACCTTTAAAAAAAAACCAAAGCAATTCCTGTATAACAAAGACGTTACATAAGTTGTTTATTTATAATGTGAGTTCTAATTGTTTCCAATTCCTTGAACGTCACAATCATGCCAATATTGGTCTGTAAATTGTTGCAATTCAAAATATGACCTATTTTTATGACATGACAAAATGCATTGAATGCCAAGACTGACTTGTAACTTCACACCTGCCTGACTGGCTCCACACTGTGCTACCCTAGTATGTAATCACTTGATGAAAATGTTGTAATTCCTGTAAAACAAAACTTTACATAAGATTTTTTTTTTTTATATAAGGTTAAACAAAAATTTTTTTTTACTAATCTTTAACATGTCAAGACTGAAATCTGCCTGACTAAATCTACACTGTTCTGTTAGTGAATTCAATTGGGATGAATCAGTTTGGTACGCTCACAGTTTTTCAATATGCAATTTACATCACATTGACACTGTGAGAGTGTGTTTCTTTTGTGCGTTCACTCCACTCCTAATTATAACTACTATGGCTTCAAAGTTAGTTTACACTGTTTTGCACTGCACTGCTTACACGGACACGGTAAAAGATTGGAAGAAGCACCAGCTTCATTTAAATCTGATGTTTGACTCATTTCCGTTTTTTGGCAGTCAGCAAGTGCTACTCGAAATATGTCCCGTACTTTTAAGGAAACTCCTCTGCATGGTGTTCGCGCTTCAAAGCACAAATGACTGCAAGAATTTGCCTTTTAGCATGAGCATTATTTTTCAAACCTAACATTTATAAATGGGCTTACAATGGTTCTTCACTTCAGACTTGAGTTAGGTCCAAGGCACGCACATGAAAAACAGTGCATTAATGATTCCTTTAATTACAGCTAAGAAACATCAATGTTAGACAAAAGAACACAAAACTTAGCTAAAAACAATAAAGTAAGTTACTGTATATGGTTCAATACACTACAAAATGAAGTTTTTGATGACAAGCAAAATAGGTAATTTTGAGGGGGAAAAAGTTCTCTTAGCAAAAAATGTGGTGAATTTTGGCTCAAAAACCGGGGCATGGACTGTACTGTGGGTTACCCACACAAACAAAAATTTTGCATGAGCTGTTTTTTAATCCTCTCAGTTTTACCGAAAGGTATCAGCTTCCAAGTAACTCCCTTCCACGTCAATGCTGACAATGATGAGGACAATGACATCTGAGATGTGTGGAATGAAGGCCACGTACATTCCACTCAACACAACATATCTTGCCAAATGTGTTGTTGTGCGTCCTGCATTTGGTTTTGAGCCAGCATCGGATAATGTTGCCAACCAAACTTCTGTCAACTTGCATTATAAAAATACTTATAATTTTTAAAAAATGACACAAAATCAATGCATATCATTTCTTCCACTTGGCATGTAACATTTTAGCACAAAGGTGAACTCAGGAATTCCCCTATTGGCATTTTTTCAACTACTTGCTGAAAAACTGAAAAAAATTGCAGTTCTCCGTATTCTGTGCTCTTTCTGTAATATCCTAAGACAACACAAGATGGTGCCAACAAGAACATAGTAATTAATTTGTGTCAAGCAAATATGTTGAAGTGGTACATCTTAATTAAGAGACTAAGAGCTTTCTATGTCAAGGAGTCTCTCAATGTAACCTGGGTTTTTGAGTCATGGAGCGTATTCACCGTTCTGCTCTGCTGAGCTGGTTTTCGGCACTCCCTAAGACACACCTGGCTGGAGACTGCATGGGCGAGCTGGTTCGAGTCTTCTCCTTGCGAATGTCCTGAATCTTCCCAGCGCTGCCATCCCACTCCACGTTCAGGTCCTCTATCTTCAAGTTCTGGTGGGCCGAGGCCGAGTCCAATTTAAAAGTGAACGCTGGGGGACAAGCAAAGGAGAGCTAGCCGATGTCGCAGCTTGTGGCGTTGATTTTCAGGAGCCCCTCGCATACTCACCGTGGGTTTCCAGTGTAACGGTCTCGGAGAAATCTCCCGCCACAGCCTTGTTACACGCCCTCACCCTGAACGTCATGAAGCGTGTGTCAAAGCGCAGACCTGATGATAAGAGCACAACCAAAGAATAATAATAATTTCCTTTGTGCAACCAAGTAAAGCAAATGAGAACAGCTTCTCATTTACAATGTACCGCGAGTTTCTCGCCAATTTCCACCCCTAGTCTTTACAATCCTTAGCCAACCTGTGAGCGTGTGCTCCGTCTCCCGTATGCCCTCCAAAACCATCCAAGGAAAGTCCTCTCTGATGCGTGGCGGACCCTCATGGTTGGTCCGCCGATGCTCCAGGATGTAGTGGTCTATTTTGCTGTCGGGCTCCGCTAGTGTCCAGACGACAGTCACAGTGTTGTCGCACACCTGGCACTCGGACACCTGGATCTCCGGCGTGGCCGGAACTGCAACACCAACAAAAAATGATCAGTCAATGAGAGGATGACTGGCGTGCAATTTATATTAGCTTCTGCTTGGCAAAATTGTATAATTGATTTTTTATTCATTACATTACTCACTTGTACCACACTAAGTTTCATTTCTACTTGTGGAGCATTTTTTCAATCCAATCTTCTAATCCATCTGTTTTTAAGGGTAACGTAAGAGAAGTTATAACATGTTTTTTGGTATATTGATTGATCAAAAATATGAATCTAGGCAAATATAAACATTTGTGGAGGGGCGTCAATTACGAGCCCTTTGGCGCAATTTGCGGCAGGGCTCGGTCCCTATCCTAGCAGGGGTTTGCACCCTACACCAAAAATGATGCAGACCTGGAAGAAACTTGAGGCCCTGCAGCAGGGCCTTCTCCTGGCTGAAGTCCACCATCAAGTGGCTCATGTTGTCGCTGGCCTTGGCCTTCAGGGAGAGGCGGAAGGCCGGAGCCATCGTCACGCTGCCGACAAGAGAGGAGTGTCACAAAACACAGGAAGATGAGTGGATGCTTGCCAGGACTACCACTGAGCGCATTGCCCTGATGGGCGCTGGAAGGCGGAGCTAGAAGGGGGAGCATTCATCCAAGGAGGCGGGGAGGGGGAGTTGACACGGGACGGTACAACACCACAACAAAAAGGCTCTTGAATGGAAAGTTACCAAAGTGCTTATTGTCTAAGAAAAGGGTGACTACATTTTGAACGCATGCACGCTATCAAATGAGATGGCTGGTTACATAAGGGCAAAAAGAACAAAATGGAAGCAATGGATGGCTGAGTACAATACCTATCCTTAATGTCTTTGGCTGCCTGGAGGGGAAGAGGAGGAGAGGGGAGATACGAAGCGAAGAGACAACTGAGTTTGTCGCCCATGATTGTTGAGGTCACATTTACAACTAAACATGTCGCTGACGCCACCAAAAGGATAAATGTTTTTTTGTTTTATGTCAGTGCGCTACAGGCCAACACTTGCGCAAGATACCTGCGTGAAGCCGTCCGTTCCGGAGGAGCAAAGCGTGTGATTGGCCAGCTCCAGCAGCTCCTCCGAACTCTCCAACGCTTTGGAACAGGCGCTCAGCTGATTCTGAGTGACGATACAAAAAGAATGTTTGATTCCATTAGAAAGACGTCAAGCATTGCCCCAAGGCAATTTTTCCACTACTAACAGCAGGGCACAGTACCTATCCCCGCGAGGGTTTACTCTAGCCACTGAAAAGCGAGCAATATTGTCTTTGTAACGGCAGAATTATTGAAAACTTGTGTATCTGTTTTCATAGGTTTGTGCAGGTGTTCATAATGTGGCCGGTGAGCGTACACAGTAAAGACTTACCTGCAGCTCGTACGTGCGGCTGGCTCGTTCCTGTTTAATGCGCGTCAACATGTTCTCCTTCATCTCATCCAAAACCGAGTGGAGGGAGTTGAACTCGGACTCCAGGTCCTCCTGCACTCGGGCGGAGTTGGCCTGGTGGAGGAGGAAAAAAGAAGGATGACAGGTTGAGACTGCCCATTTTTATATTCATGTCCATTCATCCACCACTGGTGTTTCCTTACTTCCAGGTTGTCCAGGCTCTGCTTGATACTGCAGACAAAATTTGAGATCTCGTCGTTCTTGGTGGCCAGCGTGTGGGTGATTTTACGCAGAGACTCCTGCAGGAAAGAAAGAGTTGCACTCAATTTTTATTTACAAAACATTTTAACATTAATAATGGTCATACAAGTATAAGTAGGTCAACTTGTCTAAATCCTCAAGAAACAATAAACACTTGATTAACTTGAATGCATTACACATTGAATGTTTAAACTAATGATTATTAATTCAATGTAAACCTTAACTTAAACATTTTAAAAAGGACAAGTATTGTATTTGGCAGGTAACCAGTCGGTGTCTATTGCTACAAGCTAACTCAGCAGTATACATCTTCACTTTGATGCTCGTCACTCAGCACCAACTGATGCGACACGAACACACGACTTCAGTCACAAGAGATCCAAATCATTCCTTTGACTCTGATTATCATGACACGGAAACACTTGTAAGAGCTGGACAAAAGCACTTGAACAACAACACTTTCTGCTTCAAATTAATCTGCTTACTTCATGCTAACTTCCTGTGGATATTTATATCTATATCGAGTATAAAAAAAACTAACATATTGGATATCTAACAAGACATGTACAGCGTCAATGCAGCAGATCAGCAAATTTTCTCTCCAGAATGCTTGATACTAGTTTTAAAATTTTTATTATACCTTCCTTGCACAGATTCAATACACCCTGTGCCAGATTTAGAAAAGCACCCCGGGGACATAACAGAGTAGGAACACTGCTCTTTATTTGGTATCCTTCATTTTTGTGTCTGTGAACATACACACTACGAACACAAGGCATTTCTGCAAAAATGGCGTGAATGTGTGCATGTATGTCCTTGGATAGGGGGAATGCCCCATCTGGGCTCCCGCTTTGCACACCCGTGCCACAGGAAAAATCGTGAATAGACGCATATTGTGCGACTGTTTGCAGTATTCTTATTGATGCTTGTACAGACATACTTTGACTAAAAGTTAGTATTTCCCAGGTTTATTGCACCGTACCCGTTTCAAATGGGAGGAGGACTAAAATAAACGTCTGATGTATTTGTGTGTCCTACTGAAGTGTTTAGGTGAGTCACGTTGCCTTGGAGGCTCCTTCAGCCACGTGATGGATTTTCTTTGTCCTGATTGGCTAACGCCACCTGACCTGAGCGCCGAGGAGGCCACTTCACCGCCGGAAGGATGCGCATTCATAATTTAATTATGCAGCTGAGCAGCCATTGAAGTGGAGCAACCGCATTCAATGACACAGCGAAGAATAACATATAAACCGGCGTTAACTAGTAACTACCATGACGTGTCCCCTGCAATCTAGTATTTTAAAATCAGGAATACAGCCACTGTTGACCGACCGCGTCCATGTTGGGAGAGGCAGGCCGTTCGTGGCCAACGATGCCAATATAACCATAACAGAAACGACAATAGTAAAGAATATTGTATAAAGCAGAATGTCTGTCATTCATTTAAGGTTGTGGCAAACAACAAAGTCCGCCTTCTCGTCCTCTTTCTTTTGTACACTACGCCCTCAAATGTCCTCCCCCAATCAGAGACACCTGTTCCTCGGACTCGAGCTCACCTTCTGGTCTCCCATCTCGGCGTCCCGGGACTACAGCTCCCGTCGAGCCGCAAAACAGAGCCGCCGGTTACTAATCTGGTCCGGCCCCGCTTTCCGGGAATTAGCACGGCGGAGTTGGTACTGATGCTGCCGGGGTGCGACGCATCTTTCGGACCGACACCAAGCGAGCAGCAACGCCTTTAGGGCCGCTAAGCGTAACGCGCATGCGTCACTGGTGGATTGTGGGTTTCCCGCTGCGGCTGGGCGTGATGCTACCTTCAGGGACCTTACGGGAAAAAGAGAGAGAAGAGTCGGACATCAATAATTTGTACTCGAGTAATGTTACTTTAGTATAAATCAAACTAAAATGTAGCCTCTTTATAATTAAGATTAAATGAGTATTGTATTTAAAAATAATAATAATACTACTGAGTGCATAGTGAGTAACTTTTAGCAACTATAGCACATGTCAAAACAAATCTAAAATAGGACAATGCAAATTAAACCTGTAATTCATTATTTACACGTGAACCAGCACAATTAGGTATCAGGCACGCGCATTCATAACTGGTACACAAGCCCTTGCCCATTTCCTTGGAGGAAAAAAAGTTTTCTCCAGCAGATTTTTGTTAACTCATCTTTGCTTCAGGGATGGCGCTACACCAGAGCTAGGGGGTGCAATAGCACCATCAGAAATGTGTCATCGAAGTTTAACTCCTCCAGCATTTTATGAGTTATAAAATGACCTCCACCCACCTCGATTAATAGTTGACTACATGACTAATAGAAAAAAGGTAGGCCTACCATTTTTTATTTTATTTTGCAGATTGCCACTTTTTACAGTGGTGCTTTGAGGTTATTTCCATCACTAAACTTGTAGTTTCCCCCCACCCCCAAAAATTCATTCTAAAAGTAAGGGTTCCCAAGTTTTATAACTTGTCTCCAAAGTTAGATGTCCATTTCATCCAGCTTAGATGCTTAACAGGCTAGCATTTAGGCTACATGATTGCATCAGGCTGGTCTGGCAGTTGTAAAACAGTGACACCAGTGCTTTTTACAGATTTTTTAGTTGTCAAATTGTGTTCTGCAGTATTAAGGCCTCAGAGGATAAACTGAAACTATGTTAGCGTCAGTCACGTTCCAACAGAGCAAACCCAAGTTTTGCCCTACATTAATGGTATTTCAATACAGAGAAATTAGCTATGTTTAAAGTGTGGTCCAGGAAGTAATTAAAATTAAGACACTGCAGTAAGCAATTTGGGAAATTTTTTGATTTTTACTAAACGCAACACTGAGAAATGCTATATGACAACTTTAATAAAATCAATGTTCTTGGATCAGACAAGTGGCAGCAAGGTAGCTTTATTTATTTTAACATCACTTAAGTGGGAAGGGACAAATGTGGTGGATGGCTGGCTCGGGTTTCCTCAGTCGGTCCTTGCAAACACAAGCTTCCGGACTTTGATGGAACAAGGGCTTGCATACAGGCTCTGGGACACCAGTCGGGTGGGGGGCCAGATTCTGTGGAGAAGAGAAAAAAAATGAAGCCATGAGTTTATACAAATGGATGGTGTGGACTTACTTTTGGTGGATATAATTCACACTGAAGTTCTCCCAGTTGCCTGTGCAAGTTGTAGTAGGTGGTTCGGCAAAAGGCGTGACTCTGGGGGGGGGGCCAAAAGTCATGTTAACCAAATAGCACACATTTGTGATGACTACAGCAGCTTGAACCATAAATGCCAACTCACAGCTCTGTCAGAACAGCGAGGTGTGCAGTCAAAAGTCTTCTCGGTTTGTCTCCGACACGCGGTCTCCACCAGGGCAAACTGGAGATGCGTAATTTCACCGATTGTTGCGGACTGCGAAAGGAAGGACATGTTTGTACTAAAGGAAGTCTGTTTTGTAGCAAAGCAGAAAGGAAACCTGAAAAACAGTCATCACCTCCACAGTGACATGAGCCACTTCCATCAAGGTGAAGTAACTCGGGTGTTTGTCGTCCCTATTGAACGTGACCACAGCATCATTTACAGCCTTCACGGCTGTCGGGTCATCAAGAGGTAATGACAAGGGGCAGTCGGGACAAATTGTCATCAGTTCCTCGTTGGTAAGATCTGAACAAAAAGGTGGCATGTTAGCATAAAAGCTTGCATGTTCAGTTTGCAGCAAAATGCATTTGTTTTTATTTGAAGATTGTGTTACATTCTACATGGTTAAATTGTTCATGTGGAGACAGTTTTTAGACATCTTGGCAAATACAAGTCAGAAATCAATTCTAGTGGCATGTTAAAAACATTCTATATGAAGTTGCATTGTAACCTGGCCTGGTGGTGCATTCGTATCTGGTGACTTTGGCCACACCCCACATGACCCAAAACTCGATGCTGCAGGTGGCCACTGCACCCTAAACACAACACATTTAGCTTTTCACCTACATCAACATAATTAATGTTTTAGAAAGAAACTAAGATTTACCCGTTCATCCCGTTGCCAAAGCTCACATTGGTCCTCAGGTTTGGGGTTGGTGAAGTGACATTTGGTCTGCTCCAGCTTCACATTAACATCAATGTGGCAACCTCCCGATAGCTGGATGGAGGGACAGAAAGCACAGAGGATGCATTACCCAAAACTTAACCCACTGCTAATAGCACACATTTTTGTCATTAGCGTACAAATTTTGTAGATCTTCAAACTTTTGAGCCAATCACTTTTTGTCTGCGTGTTTCAATCTTAAATCACTGGTAAACTCAAGGGCACAAACATATGGAAATGCTAAGCTAATGCTAAGTGCTAACCTGAAAATATTTGCTGCTCTGGACCTCCTGCAGCTTGAACCTGAAGCCATGCTTGTGCTTTCCATTGATGTATTGGACGCCAAGCCTCGCCGCCTCAGTCGCACTTTCTTTTCTGCAGTTGACCGCTGAAGATAAATCCGCAAGGAGGCCAGGAAGAGTTGCAGCACAACACAGCAAAAGCACAAATAAGTCAGCCCCCATTTCGGCGCAGAAAGACTGGGACGTAGCAGACCAGCAGAGATGATGACAGGAAGAAGAGATGCACTCACACTTTAACCAGGGTGAGGAGCCCTGATAACCAATCACAGTGGAGGATGAAGGCCTGACACCTGTGTCTAATTAGTGTGGGAAGAAGAAAAAAATGACTCCAGTCTGATAGGTGGCAGTAAATTAATGCACCAAACATTGTTTTGCCAATAAACTAAACAGGAAGAAGGAAACAAACTGGAATTATATATTTTTTGGGGGGGGCATTGGTTGTACTCCAAACAAAAAGTTACTTCTTTTTTTTTCAACAGGTAATATTAATGGCAATATTTTTTTTATAATTGAATATATATGTTTTGGAAGGACCATATATATATTGTTTTTAAAGAAGTGATGAGGGAGATTGTAAAGAATTTGGACATATCCCTATGCGACTTATGCTGTGTATATTGGGATTATGCCCGGATAATGTAACAAATGGACAGCAAAGATATATTCTGTGCATTCTTCTGATGGTTGCAAGAAAGATGATTACACCAAATTGGAAGAAAACACTTCTACCAACGAAAGCTGAATAGACTTTGATTTGAACAAGATTACACAAAGTGCTTGACTGCTAAATTGCAGAAGAAAATTCACTTATTTCTAAAACAATGGATGCTAGTGAAAGAAAATGTGTGACTATTTCTTAGTGAAATTCTTGATTGAAAAGGTATGCTGTGTTCAGGTTTTGTTTTTTAAAAAAAAAGGTAGATTTTTTTTAGAGGAGAAAAAAAAAATTTGGGGAGGGGGGGGGCTTTTCCAAGACAAAAATATGTTTAGACAAATTCATAATCCTGAGAATTGTTTGCTCTATAGTTCAACCAAAGTTCTAACCTCATGACACTTAAACATTGTAGAAAAAACTGAGAAACTAACTTGGGTAGAACTTTAAAAAATAATTTTCTACATTCATTTATGTAGTTAGTAACACTTTTGTTCTGCATTTTTATTGTCATGATCATGTGTTGCTTAAGATGCCACTGAGCAATAATGTCCACTGGTCCTTCATGAAATAGATTACACAAGTAGGCATCATCTTATATTTCCTGTTAGTGCATGTGATGTTCACTTCGGTTTTTATGAAACCATTTTATCAGTCTCTAAAATAAGTGAAGGAAGTGCAGCCCACATTTACAAGTTTCATGAAATCAAGTGATGTAGATTCAGGGCCTGCACACACAAAATGTAATTTTGGGGCCCCTAACCACCAAGACTGTCTATTGATCACCATCAGTCATACAAATGTTATGGTCTGCCATTAAAAACACACTTGTGAGACAACAAAATTAAGCTAATCTTTAAATGAATGTAATATTTGGCAAAATCAGTTACTGTCCTACTGACCACACAGAATCAATACATGACCAGACTAAAACCAACTCAACACTGAGAAATGCTAAAGGACAGCGGTGATAAATAAATGTTCCTGGATCACAAGCAAGTGGCAGCAAAGGACCTTTAATGTTGTTTAAAAGCATTCAAGTTGACATCACTTAAGTGGGAAGGGACAAATGTGGTGGATGGCTGGCTCAGGTTTCCTCAGTCGGTCCTTGCAAACACAAGCTTCTGGACTTTGATGGAATAAGGGCTTGCATACAGGCTCTGGGACACCAGTCGGGTGGGGGGCCAGATTCTGTGGAGAAGAGAAAAAAAATGAAGCCATGAGTTTATACAAATTGATGGTGTGGACTTACTCTTGGTGGATATAATTCACACTGAAGTTCTCCCAGTTGCCTGTGCAAGTTGTAGTAGGTGGTTCGGCAAAAGGCGTGACTCTGGGGGGCCCAAAAGTCATGTTAACCAATTTAAAACCAAAAAGCACACATTTGTGATGAGTACAGCAGCTTTAACCATAAATGCCAACTCACAGCTCTGTCCGAACAGTGAGGTGTGCAGGCAAAAGTCTTCTCGGTTTGTCTCCGACACGCGGTCTCCACCAGGGCAAACTGGAGATGCGTAATTTCACCGATTGTTGCGTACTGCGAAAGGAAGGACAGGTTTGTACTAAAGGAAGTCTGTTTTGTAGCAAAGCAAAAACAAAACCTGAAAAAAAGAGTCATCACCTCCACAGTGACATGAGCCACTTCCATCAAGGTGAAGTAACTCGGGTGTTTGTCGTCCCTATTGAACGTGACCACGGCATCATTTACAGCCTTCACGGCTGTCGGGTCATCAAGAGGCAATGACAAGGGGCAGTCGGGACAAATTGTCATCAGTTCCTCGTTGGTAAGATCTGAACAAAAAGGTGGCATGTTAGCATAAAAGCTTGCAGCAAAATGCATTCGTTTTTATTTGAAGATTGTGTTACATTCTACATGGTTAAATTGTTCATGTAGAGACAGTTTTTAGACATCTTGGCAAATACAAATCAGAGAGCAATTCTAGTGGCATGTTAAAAACATTCTATATGAAGTTGCGTTGTAACCTGGTCTGGTGGTGCATTCGTATCTGGTGACTTTGGCCACACCCCACATGACCCAAAACTCGATGCTGCAGGTGGCCACTGCACCCTAAACACAACACATTTTGCTCATCACTTACATCAACAGGTGTGATGTTTTAGGAAGAAACTAAGATTTACCCTTTCATCCCGTCGCCAAAGCTCACATTGGTCCTCAGGTTTGGGGTTGGTGAAGTGACATTTGGTCTGTTCCAGCTTCACATTAACATCAATGTGGCAACCTCCTGATAGCTGGATGGAGGGACAGACAGCATGCAGGAGTTGCATTACAAAAATCTTGACCCACTGTCAGTTCTGTCATCGGTGATTTTTTTGTACAACTGTGTGTGGAATTCATACTGACTGTTACGCCAATCACCGACATCTTAGTCTCTGGTAAACAAACTCAAGTGCTCAAAAGATGGAAATATCCACCTTGACCGTTCTGACAAACCAAATAATATTAACTGCTTTGACTACAGTTAAACTTGTCACATAATCAAGAACATTCAGCCCTTTCCTAATTAAAAACTCACTTTGTTTGCACTGATCTGCTACAAAAAACATATAAAAAAAGTCCCAACTGATCTTTCAGTCCATGAGAACATTTAAACCAGTAATTTTGTATAATAAGCCATCAAAACCTAAAATAGAACAGTAAAATTATTATTATTTTTTTAAACTATTAAAGACTTTTGGAAAAAAAAAATCAACTCTTGTAAAATTTTACTTAAAGAAAAGCAACTTCACAAAAAAAAAAAAAAAGAAGAAGCTAATGCTAAGTGCTAACCTGAAAATATTCGCTGCTCTGGACCTCCTGCAGCTTGAACCTGAAGCCATGCTTGTGTTTTCCATTGATGTATTGGACGCCAAGCCTCGCTGCCTCTTTCGCACTTTCTTTGTTACAGTTGACCGCCGGCAAAGATGAAGCCGCAAAGAAGCCAGGAAGAGTCCCAGCACACCACAGCAATAGTGCAAATAAGTGAGCCCCCATTATGGCACAGAAGGACTGGAAAGTAGCAGACCAGCAGAGATGATGACAGGAAGAAGAGATGCACTCACACTTTAACCAGGCTGAGGAGCCCTGATAACCAATCATAGTGGAGGATGAAGGCCTGACACCTGTTTCTAATTAGTGTGTGAGTACTGTCTGTCAATTAGTCATGTGGTTATTATGACACATCAGGTGAACATTGAGAAGAAAAAAAACGGATTCCAGTCTGTTAGGTGGCAGGAAATTAATGCACCAAACAGTTTGCCAACCGCCAAATAATTTAATCAGGAAGAAGAATTTTATTTAATTTTTTTGATGTTTGTGTTTGGGGGGGGGGGGGCAGTTTTTGTACAGTACTTCAAACAAAAACTTAGTTAACTTTTTTTCAAGGGGCAATATTAATTGTAATATTTTCTTAATTAAATATATTTTTTATAAGTAGCATATGTTAAAAAAAAATATATATATATATATATATATATATATGTCTGTTGTGTTTAGTGTGATTATGCCCGGAGAATGTAACAAATGGACATCAAAGATATATTCTGTGCATTCTACTGATGGTTGCAAAAAAGATAATTATGCCAAATTGGAATAAAACACTTCGACCAATGAAAGCTGAATGGACTTTGATTTGAACAAGATTACACAATAGAGTGAATGACTGCTAACTTGCAGAAGAAAATTTACTTATTTCTAAAACAATGGATGCTAGTGAAAGACTAAATGTGTGAATGCTATTTCCTAGTGAAATTCTTGATTGAAAAAGGTGTGCTGTGTACAGGTTTAGTAATGTTTTGTTAAAAATAAAAAATAAAAAGTAAACTTTAAGAGGAAAAAAAAATTCTAAGACAAAAATATGTCAAGACAAATTCACAATCCTGAGAATTATTTGCTCTATAGTTTCACCAAAAAGTATTAATCTTATGAAAAGTAACAAAATATTTGGGGAAACTCAGTGTAATTATTTTTTTACAATAATCATGAAAAGTCTAATTGTAACACTTTTGTTCTGCTTTTTCCCCCCATCATAATCAATATGCATAAGACGCCACTGAACAGTAATGTCCACTGGTCCTTAAATTACATAAGTAGCAATTAGCTTACATTTGCCGTTAGTGTGTTGATGTTCACTCAATATTGTGCAAGCTTTTTATGCATGCATTTTATTTACCCATCTATAAAGTGTGTGATAGAAGTGTAATCCACATTTACATAAATTTCATGAAATCAAGTGATGTAGATTTAGGGTCTGCCCAAGCAAAATGTAATTTGGGGGCTCCTATCACCACCAATATTGATTTTTGATCACTAACATTCAGACAAACTTTATGGTCTGCCATTTGTGAGACTTAAGAAAATTAAGCAAATCTTTCAAGTAATGTAATATTAGGCAAAATAAGCAAATCGCCTACATAAATAAATTACATGACCAGACAAACCAACACCAAGAAATGCTAAATGACAGCGGTGCTAAATCAATGTTCCTGGATCGCAAGCAAGTGGCAGCAAAGTAGCTTTAATGTTTTTAAAGCATTCAAGTTGACATCACTTAAGTGGGAAGGGACAAATGTGGTGGATGGCTGGCTCGGGTTTCCTCAGTCGGTCCTTGCAAACACAAGCTTCTGGACTTTGATGGAACAAGGGCTTGCATACGGGCTCTGGGACACCAGTTGGGTGGGGGGCCAGATTCTGTGGAGAAGAGAAAAAAATGAAGCACTGCGTTTATACAAATGGATGGTGTGGACTTACTTTTGGTGGATATAAGTCACACTGAAGTTCTCCCAGTTGCCTGTGCAAGTTGTAGTAGGTGGTTCGGCAAAAGGCGTGACTCTGGGGGGGCCAAAAGTCATGTTAACCAATTTAAAACCAAAAAGCACACATTTGTGATGAGTACAGCAGCTTTAACCATAAATGCCAACTCACAGCTCTGTCCGAACAGCGAGGCGTGCAGGCAAAAGACTTTTTGGTTTGTCTCTTACACGCGGTCTCCACCAGGGCAAACTGGAGATGCGTAATTTCACCAATCGTTGCATACTGCAAAAGGAAGGACAGGTTTGTACTAAAGGAAGTCTGTTATGTAGCAAAGCAAAAACGAAACCTGAAAAACAGTCATCACCTCCACAGTGACATGAGCCACTTCCATCAAGGTGAAGTAACTCGGGTGTTTGTCGTCACTGTTGAACTTGATCACAGCATCATTTACAGCCTTCACGGCTGTCGGGTCATCCAGAGGCAATGACAAGGGGCAGTCGGGACAAATTGTCATCAGCTCCTCATTGGTAAGATCTATACAAAAAAAAAAAAAAAAAAAAAAAAAAGGTGGCAAGTTGGCATAAAAGCATGCATGTTCAGTTTGCAGCAAAATGCATTAGTTTTAGATTGGGTTACATTTTACCAAATTCAAATTTTTACGTGGAGACAGTTCTTAGGCATCTTGGCATATACATGTCAGAAATCAATTCTAGTGGCATGTTAAAAACATTCTATATGAAGTTGCGTTGTAACCTGGCCTGGTGGTGCATTCGTATCTGGTGACTTTGGCCACACCCCACATGACCCAAAACTCGATGCTGCAGGTGGCCACTGCACCCTAAACACAACACATTTAGCTTTTCACCTACATCAACATTATTAATGTTTTAGAAAGAAACTAAGATTTACCCGTTCATCCCGTTGCCAAAGCTCACATTGGTCCTCAGGTTTGGGGTTGGTGAAGTGACATTTGGTCTGCTCCAGCTTCACATTAACATCAATGTGGCAACCTCCCGATAGCTGGATGGAGGGACAGAAAGCATAGAGGATGCAGGAGCTGCATTACCCAAAACTTAACACCACACATTTCTGTCATTAGCGTACAAATATTGTATAATTGTGTAGATCTTCAAACTCTTGAGCCAATCACTTTGTGTGTTTTTATCTTAATCACTGGTAAACTCAAGGGCACAAACATATGGAAATGCTAAGCTAATGCTAAGTGCTAACCTGAAAATATTTGCTGCTCTGGACCTCCTGCAGCTTGAACCTGAAGCCATGCTTGTGCTTTCCATTGATGTATTGGACACCAAGCCTCGCCGCCTCAGTCGCACTTTCTTTTCTGCAGTTGACCGCTGAAGATAAATCCGCAAGGAGGCCAGGAAGAGTTGCAGCACAACACAGCAAAAGCACAAATAAGTCAGCCCCCATTTCGGCGCAGAAAGACTGGAACGTAGCAGACCAGCAGAGATGATGACAGGAAGAAGAGATGCACTCACACTTTAACCAGGGTGAGGAGCCCTGACAGCCAATCACAGTGGAGGATGGAGGCCTGACACCTGTTTGTTAATTAGTGTGGCCGTGCTGTCAATCAGTCACGTATAACTCATTCACATCAGGTGAGCATTCGGAAGAAAATAAACTGACTCCAGTCTGATAGGTGGCAGTAAATTAATGCACCAAACATTGGTTGGCCAACCGCCAAATAAACTAAGCAGGAAGAAGAAAACAAACTGGAATCTGACTTTTTGGGGGGAAACATTTGTTGTACTTCAAGCAAAATGTTACTTATTGAACTTTTTTTCCAGGTGCAATATTAATTGAAATATTTTTCTTAAATATGTATATTTTAGAAGTAGATTTTTTTTTAATGAAGTGATGAGGGAGATTGTAAAGAACTTGGACATATTGGCATTATGCCCGGAGAATGTAACAAAGATATATTCCGCACATTCTTCTGATGGTTACAAGAAAGACGATTACGGCGAATTGGGAACAAAATATATTTTCACCAACGAAAGCTGAATGAACTTTGAGAATGATACAAGTTTACACAATGGAGTTCATGACTGCTAAATTGTAGATGAAAATTGACTTATTTCTAAAAAGATGGATGCTAGTGAAAGACTATTAGTATTTCCTAGTGAAATATTTGATTGAAAAAGGTAAGCTGTGTTAAGGTTTGTTTTGTCCAATGTGAAAGTAAAAAAAAAAAAGGGGGCGGGCGTTAGTTTTGGAAGAAAAAAGAAGTAAAGAAACATTTTCTAAGACTAAAATGTTGACAAAATCTTCATAATTGTGTAGAATTTTTAAAATGACTGAATTTATATATCATGAAAAGTTATTGTAACATTTTTTTGTTCTGTTTTTTCTTTGTCATGCTCAGCTCTGTTGCTTTACCATTGTAAGAATCAAAAAGAGCTTTAAGAGCCACCGAGTAGTTATGTCCGCTGTTCATTGAAATATATCACATCACAAACTGGCATTATCTTACTTTTCCTGTTAGTGTGATGTTCACTGGATATTGTGTAAGCATGCATTTTATTATTTTTTTTAAATAAGACCACAAGTTCAGTGATAGAAGTGCAGTTGACATTTACACAAGTTCCACAAAATTAAGTGATAGAAAGTCAGGGCCAGCTAACATCCATGCCGCCACACCAAACAAAATTTTATTTTGTGCCCCCCTATCACCACCAATACGGAATTTTGATCAGATACTTGAGAGACTGCTTGCAATCCACACTGATTAAGGCCATGAAAGCAGACTTTCAGGCAAATTCAGCAAAACCCCCTAGCCACAAAGAAAGGTATAAACGCACTAGAACAAACTAAACACAGAATTTTTAAATGACAACTTTATTAAAATCAATGTTATTGGATCACAGACAAGTAGCAGCAAAGTAGCTTTAATGGTTTACCACAATCAAGTTGACATCACTTAAGTGGGAAGGCTCGGGCTTCCTCAGTCGTTTTTTTAAACAAATCTTTCAAGTAATGTAATATTAGGCGAAATCAGCAAATCACCTACATAAATAAATTACATGACCAGACAAACCAACACCGAGAAATGCTAAATGACAGCGGTGATAAATCAATGTTCCTGGATCACAAGCAAGTGGCAGCAAAGTAGCTTTAATGTTTTTAAAGCATTCAAGTTTACATCACTTAAGTGGGAAGGGACAAATGTGGTGGATGGCTGGCTCGGGTTTCCTCAGTCGGTCCTTGCAAACACAAGCTTCCGGACTTTGATGGAACAAGGGCTTGCATACGGGCTCTGGGACACCAGTCGGGTGGGGGGCCAGATTCTGTGGAGAAGAGAAAAAATGAAGCACTGCGTTTATACAAATGGATGGTGTGGACTTACTTTTGGTGGATATAATTCACACTGAAGTTCTCCCAGTTGCCTGTGCAAGTTGTAGTAGGTGGTTCGGCAAAAGGCGTGACTCTGGGGGGGGGGCAAAATCATGTTAACCAATTTAAAACCAAAAAGCACACATTGTGATGAGTACAGCAGCTTTAACCATAAATGCCAACTCACAGCTCTGTCCGAACAGCGAGGCGTGCAGGCAAAATACTTTTTAGTTTGTCTCTTACACGCGGTCTCCACCAGGGCAAACTGGAGATGCGTAATTTCACCAATCGTTGCATACTGCAAAAGGAAGGACAGGTTTGTACTAAAGGAAGTCTGTTATGTAGCAAAGCAAAAACGAAACCTGAAAAACAGTCATCACCTCCACAGTGACATGAGCCACTTCCATCAAGGTGAAGTAACTCGGGTGTTTGTCGTCACTGTTGAACTTGATCACAGCATCATTTACAGCCTTCACGGCTGTCGGGTCATCCAGAGGCAATGACAAGGGGCAGTCGGGACAAATTGTCATCAGTTCCTCGTTGGTAAGATCTATACAAAAAAAAAAAAAAGTGGCATATAAGTATGCATGTTCAGTTCACATCAAAACGCATTAGTTTTAGATTGTGTTACATTTTATCAAATTCAAATTTTTACGTGGAGACAGTTCTTAGGCATCTTGGCAAATACAAGTCAGAAATCAATTCTAGTGTCATGTTAAAAACATTCTATATAAAGTTGCGTTGTAACCTGGTCTGGTGGTGCATTCGTATCTGGTGACTTTAGCCACACCCCACATGACCCAAAACTCGATGCTGCAGGTGGCCACTGCACCCTAAACAAAACACATTTTGATCATCACTTACATCAGCAGCTGTGATGTTTTAGGAAGAAACTAAGATTTACCCGTTCATCCCGTCGCCAAAGCTCACATTGGTCCTCAGGTTTGGGGTTGGTGAAGTGACATTTGGTCTGCTCCAGCTTCACATTAACATCAATGTGGCAACCTCCCGATAGCTGGATGGAGGGACAGAAAGCATAGAGGATGCAGGAGCTGCTTTACCCAAAACTTAACACCACACATTTCTGTCATTAGCATACAAATATTGTATAATTGTGTAGATCTTCAAACTCTTGAGCCAATCACTTTGTGTGTTTTTATCTTAATCACTGGTGAACTCAAGGGCACAAACATATGGAAATGCTATGCTAAGTGCTAACCTGAAAATATTTGCTGCTCTGGACCTCCTGCAGCTTGAACCTGAAGCCATGCTTGTGCTTTCCATTGATATATTGGACGCCAAGCCTCGCCGCCTCAGTCGCACTTTCTTTTCTGCAGTTGACCGCTGAAGATAAATCCGCAAGGAGGCCAGGAAGAGTTGCAGCACAACACAGCAAAAGCACAACTAAGTCAGCCCCCATTTCGGCGCAGAAAGACTGGAACGTAGCAGACCAGCAGAGATGATGACAGGAAGAAGAGATGCACTCACACTTTAACCAGGGTGAGGAGCCCTGACAGCCAATCACAGTGGAGGATGAAGGCCTGACACCTGTGTCTAATTAGTGTGAGGTTGCTTTCAATTAGCCACTTGGTAATTACTCATTCACACCGTGTTCGGAAGAATGCAAACTGACTCCAGTCCGATATGTGGCAGTAATGCACCAAACATTGGTTTGTCAACCACCAAATAAATTACACAAGAGGAAGAAGAAGAAGAAGAAGAAGAAGAAGAAAATAATAATAACAAAACAAACTGGAATTTGATTTTTTGGGGGGGAAAACATTTGTTTGCCCGTCAAACAAAAAGTTATTTAGAAAATGCTTCTTCTTTTTTTAAAGTTGCTATTTTTCAAGAAAAAAAACTTTTCCAAGACAAAATATGTTTTAAAGACAATTTAATCATCTTATGAGAATTATTATGTTTTATATATAATAGTTTTCAAACAATAAGTTTTAATCTTATGAGAATAGTTTAACTTTAAATAAACAGCATTGTAGAAAAAACTATTTTGTTTGAAGCCACCCACTTTTCAAGTAAGCAAAGACAGGGCCATAGTTTTTTTTTTCTTTCTTCCTGAATCCTGCATTCACCGTCTGTGACTGAGCCGTAACCACGTGACTGATTGAAAGCACGCCCACTGCTAATTAGACACAGGTGTCAGACCTTTGTCCACCACTGTGATTTGTCATCAGAGCACCTCAGCCTGGTTAAAATCTTGCGTGCATTTGGAGTTGTTTGTCATTTGTGTTGCTTGTCTGACGTGTGCTGTTTCCAGTCCTTTCTTGTCATCATGGGTGCTCACCTATTGACGGTTCTGCTGTGGTGTGCTGGAACTCTTCCTGGCCTCCTTGCGGGTTTATCTTCAGCGGTCACCTGTAGCAACCAAAGTGTGGCAGTGGCGGCGAGGCTTGGTGTCCAATACATCAATGGGAAGCACAAGCATGGCTTCAGGTTCAGGCTGCAGGAGGTCCAGAGCAGCAATTATTTACTGGTGGGAATTTGCCTTTTTTAGATATCCAAAGCAGCAAACGTAAACATTTAGCACAATGGTTGTTACGTGCTGACGCTGTTGACATCGTACTGCCCTGAGGCAATAACTCCTGTATCCTCAATGCTGTCTGTCCCTCCATCCAGGTGTCAGGCGGTTGCTCCATTGATGTCAATGTGAAGCTGGTACAGACCAACTGTCACTTCACCAGCACCAAACCCGAGGACCAATGTGAGCTTTGGCGACGGGATGAACGGGTAAATCTTAGTTTCTTTCTAAAACATCACAGCTGCTGATGTAAGTGATGAGCAAAATGTGTTTTGTTTAGGGTGCAGTGGCCACCTGCAGCATCGAGTTTTGGGTCATGTGGGGTGTGGCCAAAGTCACCAGATACGAATGCACCACCAGGCCAGGTTACAACACACACTCTCCAATCATTTGTTAACAAGAAAAGATCTGTTACTAATTACTATAGTATGGATGGTAAATTTGGCCAAACTGGATAGTGAAATCACAAATACAACTTTTTTTCATAATGATGGTATATTATCTTGATACTAATTTTACAGCAAAAACAGGTCTTCTATATGAAGTAATACACAATTTCATAACGTCAACATGCCACCTTCTTGTACAGAGCTTACCAATGAGGAGATTGTGACAATTTGTCCCAACTGCCCCATGTCATTGCCTCTTGATGACCCAACGGCTGTAAAGGCGGCGCATGATTCTGTGGTCAAGTTCAACCGGGAGAGCAAACACCTGAATTACTTCACGCTGATGGAAGTTGCTCATGTCACAATGAGGGTGATAATTTTTTTTTTTTTTTTTGTGTGGTCAATTTTACTTTCTGATTTCTGTGACTCTGGATGTCCTTAACGCCGCGTCCTTGTCGCAGAATGTCGCAACTATCGGCAAAGTTACCTGGCTCAAGCTCGCCTTGGTGGAGACCACGTGTCCGAGAGAGACTAGAAAAATGGCTGCCTGCGCGCCTCGTTGTTCTGACAGAGCTGTGAGTTGGCATTCATGCTAATGGCTTTTTAAATGATGCAGCTAAAAGCAAATGTGTGCTTAATGATTTTTAACTTTGATGTGATGTTCTTAACCTGACTGCCCCCCGCCCCAAAAAAGCATCATGCCTTTTGCAAAACTACCTATTACAACTTGCACAGACAGCTGGGAGGACTTGAGTGTGAACTCTATCTACCGAAAGTAAGGCCACAACAAACGCGTTATATCCATTTGTACACACAGAGAATCTGATTGTTTGTCTTCTCCACAGAATCTGGCCCCCCACCCGACTGGTGTCCCAGAGCCTGTATGCAAGCCCTTGTTCCATCAAAGTCCGGAAGCTTGCGTTTGCAAGCACCGGCTGACGAAACCAGAGCCGTCCATCCACCACATTTGTCCATTCCCGCTTAAGTGATGTCAACTTGATTTTAATAAAGGGGAAACGTACACGTGTTCTAGTTGAGATATTTGTAACGCATGATGCCACAGGTGCTAATTATCCTGTGTCTCTAGTTTCCAATTTTTAGCTTCTGCTATACAAATTGGTAACCGGAAGTAGTTATGTGCAATATTGTAAGAAGTGAAATCTGGTGATTTAGTTTTTTTTTTTTTTTTAACCTTTATTCATAGGGCAAAAAAAGTTGGCTTTTGAGTACCTGGTTGATTATCTGAGAATGATGGTCAAACTGAAATATACTTAATGGGGGGAAAAAAGGTGACTGAGTTACCAGGGAGTCCTTAACCTAAATCCTAGTTGCACTGCAATTTCCTTTTGGCAGCTAAAATACAGTTAACTAAATTTGTGGTTCTGCCAGGTCTTAAAATGTTTTCTGGTTCATCCCTTAAAGAGAAAGTCAATCCCCAATTATTATTATTTTTTTTACACGAATAAGGGTGGGAAGTACAGGTATTGGGACAGGGGCTTGGGATTGATTCAAACCCATAAACTAATGGTTCCAAGACAACCGCTCTACTTTTGTGCCATGTTGCTCAGTAGAGAGCTGTACCTTCCAAGTTAAATGTCACAAGCAGAGACTTGTGAGGCTTCTGATTAGTTTGACACAGCAGTGTTGTACTGCACTTGTAGTGCATATACCCCCATCTGTGTAACATCTTAGCACGCCCCACCGCAGCAACCTCAGCGAAAGTCTCTGACACTGTTTGGAGGAGGGTAGAAAAACATTTCCTACCCACTCACGCACAGCTCATTTCGTCTTATTTCAGAGGCGTTTGTAGAACTGCAGGCTGGATGATAAGATAATAAAAATGTCACTGAAGCAACCGGCATTGGTGCTACTCACTGGTAAGCAAAAGAACAGCCAATATTATTATTGAAAATATGATCTAAAATTTGAAGGGTGTGTGGTGGACTAGTGGTTAGCACGTCTGCCAAATGGTTAGCACGTCTGCCACACAGTTTTGAGGTTTAGCTGTCAAAGCTTGGCTATATTTTCCTGTGTGCCGTTTGCATTTTCTGTCCATGGATATCTCCTGGTTGTTTGAAATATGAAAAACATGTTCAGTTCTTTGAAGTCTCCATTGTACATAAGTGTTTGTGAGCGCTGCAGATGTGACAAAAGTACTAACTTCATACTTAAGTAGAAGTATAGAAACTTGTAAGTACTGAACTCTTGTACTTAACCTACAGATTCTAAAATTTACTTACGTACAAAGTGAAAAAAAAAGCTTTCTTCCCCTAGCGAGGCACAATTTAAAAAAAATCTTCATACAAAAGTGTGTTGCCTCTTTAAGTTTGCTTTATCACATTACAGTACATGTATTTTATTGTTCTTCAATAGCTAGCACTGTTTTTATTCTATCAAAAGAACATGTTCGCACATTTTTGTTAATGTTGTCAACAAACAAAACTGATATTGGCTATTTCGGGCTGATGTTGGTACTAATATTGGGAGCTAAAAAAAAAAGGCGATAGTCGGATTATTGGCCAATATTTAATATAAAAACATTACTATACATAGGTTTTATACTGTGCCCAAGTATAGTCCTGGAGAGCCCCCTATCTAGCTAGCTTGTTTTTGATCACTGGTGTCAAAGTCCGGTCTTCCAGGGCCTGAGTCCTGCATGTTGTAGAGGTTTCCCACGTTCAAAACAGCTGATTCATATTTTTAAACTCATCAGCAAGCTCTACAGGAGCCTGTTAATTATCCTGATCATTGAATCAAGTGTGTTGGAGTAAAGAAACCTCGAACCCCTGACACATGTGTTTTAGATGGCCCCCTCCTCCAACATACCTGATTCATGTGATCAAGAATCAGGATCGTCAAAAAACGGGTCAGTACAAACGGATCTGGGCATTCCGTCAATGATGGAATTTTGACGGATGCCCACTTTGCTGACAAATGACGGAAAAATTTACGTATTGACAATTACAGTTTGTTTCATGTTGACGGATTTACGATGACGGAAGGGTGTCCTGACTGTTGACGAATGACGGACTCTCAAAAAATTCATTGATGCGCCCACCTTGAGAAATACCCCTTATTAACAAATCGCTCTAAAAAATAATAATTTACTGAAGAATCCAAACCTAGTTTAAGTCTGTTCTGCAGTCAAGATTGTTTAAAAAAAATTGCAAAATGAAACCTGACCCTTTTTTTTCCTGATATTGTTATGCAGTTTGTGTTGCAGCAGCGGCTCAGTGTTCTGCCGTTTTAAATGAAACCCAAGCAAGAGTGGACGTTCTCGTGGGTTCCTCCCTGACTTTGTGTCACCGACTGAACAACTGGACACCAGAGAGATTCAAGATATGCTGGCATTTTAATCCATCCGGACCCTCGTTGGTCCACTCTGAGCAACTCTTTTGCTCCAAAATGTCCAAAAGTAGCGAGCACAAAGTTACCTCGCTGAACTATACTTTATCCAACATCACTCAGCAACACAGCGGATGGTACTTTTGCCGCATCTATGTGGATATTCCGACTCTGATGACAATGAACAGTAGTGGAACACCAGTGTTTGTCCGTAAGTGTTTGCTGTTTCTGTTGACGTTTGTGGAGAGCTGTCTATTAAAGCCAGTGTTTCTCAACCTTTGTTAAGCCGTGGCACATGATAAAAAATATCACGTAACACCACTAAACAAAAATGTCACAATGAGTTGATACACTGGTCAGGTACAGTAAGCTAAGTTCGACTTTTGAGGTCCCACTGCATATTATGCGTTGATGTGCGCACGAAGTTCTTCAAACTAGCCATGTATTTCTTGCAGAGGGTGTTTCTGTGCTTCCCACAGATGTACCCCTACGAGACATGTGGTGGCTGTGGGTCACCATTGGATTGCTCGGCCTCATCATAGTGGCCCTGTTGCTTCTGTGTGCTGTCCTGATCCAACGACGTCACCGCAAAGGTAGCCTCATCTTTCGAGCGCTGCTAATTTTGTACTGCTCATTGTTTTAGTGGGTTTCTTGGGTCCCTATAAAGTTAAAAAATACATATGTCTTGTAAATTTGACAACCCACTTGACAACCTTGCCTGATTTGAATGATTAAAGAAAAACGCCTAGCCTAAAAAAATGAATTCCACCACATCGTCACGGACCTTTTTCATGCTACG
This sequence comes from Leptonotus elevatus, assembly GCF_054856555.1. NCBI lineage: Eukaryota > Metazoa > Chordata > Actinopteri > Syngnathiformes > Syngnathidae > Leptonotus > Leptonotus elevatus. The sequence goes on along the minus strand of NC_141249.1, from coordinate 15,582,969 downwards.
ACGTGAGTTGCTAGCCACCGGCTAATTTGCATGCTAGCCGGGGCGGACAGTCAGTGTACTCATCCGTGGAATCACCTACTCGCTTGGTATTGTGAGATATTGTAAAAAAAAAATTGGGTTGACTTTTGCTATGAATAACGACCACCAGCTGTTCAAATGCCTTTTCGTGGTCTAAGCAAAGCTAGCTAGCTAATCTTTCGTGGGAGAAATGGGTCAAGTAATTATAACCAAGTAACTCGCAATTGTGCGGATAATAGTTGATGCAAACGAAGGTGCTCAAGTACTAGAAGGGACGGGGAGAGGGAGACACATGCCAGACTCATACGGTGCCATTTTAGCCACACACACACCCTCCCCCCCAGAAAAATCAGGAAAACTGAAATTACAAAAAGCAGTTGAACATGTGTAGGGCCTACTACATTTTTGTCAGTCTTTGCACGTTTTCAGCAATTATCTTTATACATGTATATTATATAGAACGAATCTCTGAATTCACTTCACATAACACAAGCCACAAGCTGAGAGAGCTGGTGGTGGTTGTGGTTGACCAGCGCAGACAAAGATGAGCGTAGGGCACAGGAAGACAGGCATGTATTCTCCTGCGTGACCTTGATAACACATAAGACCTTCAAAAAGTGGACCACATGGGGTGTTTGTTTTCTTTCAGCAACACGCTATAGAAACCACACAGTTTGCTTCTCATAAAGTCACAAATGTCAGTAGAAACAGTCTCAGTATGATGATCTCCAGTTCTACGGCACAATAAAAATAAAACAAATTGTTAAGGGAAACTGATTAACTTGTGTTTTGAACACATTCAAGCTACAGCATTGCCAATGTTTGATTCAACTGGTGAATTCATGACTGGTTTTCTCATTCATATTCTTTTAGAACCACGCTGTGCAATCTATGTGAACACACATCATTCACCGCGACCACCGGCTCTCGGGGACCAGCTCAGGGTGGCTCCCATTTGCCAGATGGCTAGCACTCCAAGTCCTGCCAGGGACAAGCACATGCACAGCAGCAGAAAACAGAGGCCCAAACAGCAGCCAAGATAGAGCCCAAAACTTCCACATGTTTTCTTTTCAATATGTAATTTATATTTAATATAGAGTTGTGATTCCAATGTGGAAATTAATGTGTATAAATGTGTTTTCCAATTGTTATTAAGAGTTGTTTTTTGAGTCCCCCCCCCTGCCCTTTCTTTTTACACACCGAATGCTACCCTTGTTACATAGCATTTGATTTGACTACAAATAACTCAGATATTTATTAAGTAGCACATGAGACTTAAGGTTTGCTTAATCATTACTCAAAATTGCATTTGTTTTGGAGACAATCACCATACCACGTGAGCTACTCTCCTTCACAGTCATAAACTGATAATTTGCCTCCCCCATGTCTTAAAAGTTCTCGTTTTTCATCTTTTGTTCGGCAATTTCATGAAAGGCAGGGGAGGTGTACATTTGCCGGGGGAGACTGGTGGCACGGTCGGCCGCTAATGACGTCAGTGTCTGCAACAGAAACGGCATCGGGCGCTTGTTGGTTTCGACTGACGCGCCATGACACTTAAGCATTCTGGGATTTGTAGTGTTAGCGGTGTGGTTTGGACTCATGGGTTGTTGTGGGCGAGTTACTTTACAAATGTATTTCGATAATAGTACTGGATTAAAAAAAAGTCACTCCAATTCGAGAGTAAATGTGGATTCATCTGTATAATTGCTTCATTTGAATTTTGAAGACGGCAGCATATGTGCAGTAATACTGCTTACCGAAATAATGAAAGTTGCTGATAAACAACAAAAATGTATTTTTCTTCCTTTAAGACTGAAATAGGCGAAATGTTAATTCCTTGCCTAATGTATCACTCAAATCTGTCTGACATTGGTCCCTATTGCAGGTTTCTGTTTAACCTTCACACAAATGAATGGTGTAGTCGAAAAATATGCACCAGTATAATTTATTGTGCAAACCTTCTAGTGTAACACAGTGAACATCTTTTTTTTTTAATTCAGCAAATGGTCAAAAACACTATTTAGAAAATAAAAATTTACAAAAACACAGGAGGTTAACAGTAGCATCCACTTTCAGTCAAAACTAATTGACCTTCAACTTCCCACCGCGACTTTAAATACTATCACTTGTCTATAAAATTATTGAAAGCACATCTCTACAGAGGAGCTAATTACTCCTTGCTCGCCCTGACCAGTAGGGCGTCAATGTCACCTCCTGTGATCTTACACTTTATTCTAGTTCTAGTACGGCAAAAAAAAAAAGTTCCCTAGGTTCACAAGCGCTTTCCTGAGATTACACCAGCACATTTTTATCTGTGAATATGTACCTTGTAATGTAATCTACTATTATATTAAACCAATGTAACTTAAATATGTTGATAACTTTCAACCCTTGTGAGGAATAAGCGGTTCGGTAAATGGATGGATGTATTACTCCAATACTAAATGCAAAAACAAAAAAAACAAAAACAAAAATATATATATATATCTACTATGATATACTGTATATTTTTTATAAATTGTCTTTTCTGTCTTGCGGATGCTAGAGATGGATGTATGGAATGATAGATAGACACAATAGATAGATTCACGTACATTTTTTTCCTATTTTGACATTTGCAGGCTTCTTTTAGCAAACATTCATAGTCTTGACCAAAATGCAGATACTGTATACGGTTACATATAAAAAATATATATTATACTTAAATTGAAGCTCAAAATACATCAGAGGACACTTTGTGAAATAAAATTCCACAAGAGCTGGCCAAAATACATCTTTGTAAAGCCCATCTGGAAAATGCAGGCAAGCAAAAAAATCAACGCAGAGACGGCAAAACAAGCGAAATCACAGATAAGGCTTCATGCAGCATTATACGCTTAATTAGTCCAGCGAGTCAAGTGACTATCCATCACATGCAAAATACATGACTCATTATTCAGAAAGCAAATGTCCAGTCAGATGTCTTAAGACACAATCATACAGTAGATAAGGCACATGCAAGTGCTCCTTGTTACAACAAAATTGGGAGGCGGGTTTCTCAAAGCAAAAGTTGACATTTAATAATATAGGCTACTGTATTTCCTGATGTAGTGGTTGAGACACAACTAAATAATAAATTAATTCCAGTGGGGAACGATGATTTGAGATTTGAGTCATGAGCCTGGTCACACATCAAATTAAGCTAAAGGCACCACAGTATAAACACTTTAAGGGGGGCATCTAAACCTTGCGGGTTTTCATAGGCGTTTATCGCATTCCAAAAATGCATACAAAGAAAATACTGTCCTCCATCAAAGATGCATGGGGTGGATTTTAAATGGTTTGCATCTATTGCGCCCTGGTTGTCTTCATCAGCGTGGGCGTGCTGCCGGGCTACTACCAGCTGCGGTTGTCCAGATAATTGGGCACCGCCGCAGGGTACTCCGGCAAGCTGGGGCCTTGAGCGGTCTGGTCGACAACGCTGGACTCGCCTTTTGCTGGTGCGCTCTTCCAAGTACCAGCGCCCCACTCTTCTTGAGCACGAGTCACGCTGCCCCCAATGCCGCGGTACAATCTGTGCACCTGTGACAGTTGAAGAAGAAGAGTGAGGAGGGGCTCATTTTGTGTTTCGTATGTCAGAGGTGGGGGTACAGTAAAATCTAGACAAAAGTCAAGTAAGCAACGTTGAGTTGCCACCGTTTGGCAGAGTGAACAATAAAAAAAATACAAATAAAAAAGAGGCTTCAAGTTTTTTCTTGACACTCGTGGTTGAAGTTTACTGTCAAACTAAATTAAACACCAGAAACTGAAGCAACAAATTGTGGCATAAATGGTGAATTTCATTCCAAGTCCTAAAATTGGCAACTTACTGTAAGTCTGATTTGAGCCATGTGACCCTCGTCCCCCACCTCTATGTATGGGTTTGTATGTGAATACATATGTGTGTGTGTGTGTGTGTGTGTGTGTGAGACCTCTCACCTTGATCAGCACCAGTGCCATCAAGGCAGTCACCAGTGTTAAGAGCAGCGTGGTGAGAAGCATCACTGTGGCGGCGGCTGCATTGTAACGGTAAAATGTCACCGTAGCAATCCAACCACTACGTTGTGTCGGTTGACAAGACAAGGATTAGTGTAGTTAGTGTTTTGTTATATAACCTGTAATTGCACTTCCACATTTGGTTGATAGTATTGCATTTTACTACATGAGTGATCTTAAAAAGATGCATGGGAAAAAATTCCCTGATTACATTTTAATCTATTACTTCTCATTTTCGAGAACTCTAGTTTTACTTGTACTTAAAGCTGCTGTAACAATTTGGCCAAAAATACCTTTTAAATAGCCCTTTTATTTGAACATTTACGACTGAAACATCTTCTAATAAGAACTTAGCTGTTCACAATGGGTGCTCCTGCAAGACTCTGGCCAATTGTTTTCAGGCTGAATTCGGGTTCGAATTTCCCGCCCTCTGTCTACGGATGTGATGTCATGTGCGCATTGTGTATGTGAAGAAGGGGAAACGCAGTTTCATTTTTTGGCCACAGGTGGCAGTAGCGATTCAAAATTGAATTTTCTGCGTGCAGTAGCTTTAAGTACAATTGTATCAGTGACTTTTACTTGAGAGAAATTTACAATTTCAGTAATCTTTCCTTTTAGTTTACTCTTTCCATAAGGTGAGCTGTTTTAGTTTATTTAATTGCATAATATTGTAGAGTGGTTATCCTCTAGTTAATTATGTGACAGTTAATAATGTTGGTTACAGTTATGCAGTGTATTAATGATGGTCTGGAAAAAATTAACTCAAAATGTTATTTCCTGTGTTTTGAAATTAGAACAATTTGTACATCAAGCAGCATTACGGATCAGATAGCTTTCCACAATGGATGTACAAATAACTTTTTGGGGGGTACATTTTGACAAGATGACTCGCTGCAACTCACCAAATGCCCCAATTGTTGATGCCTAAACACTGGATAATGGCCAGTACCAGTTGAAGGAAGAAGATGAAGAAGAAGGCCATGAAGTTGAAGGAGCTATCCGCCCTGTTGACATAATGAAAGAGACATAAAACAAACATCAAAAAGGTGATGATAATTTTCTTTCTTACGATTACGTGAACGGTCGAACGCCTTGAAGCGTGTCAAATTTGGAGTCAGAGTTAAATTCACGGTCATAATTACAGCCAGGGTAGACCTAATTTCCACCAACATCAAACATTTAATTCAGAGGGAAATTGAGAGAAAACTGGAATTATATCGGTGTGTTATTTTTGTTTACATTATTTTTGGCATTGTTTTATTTCTACCAAGTAGAGTTAGAGTGTTATACTGTAAGTATGTCTTGTGTTTTACAACCAGCGTCACGGAACGGACATTTGTATGCGTTTTACATTTAATACAGAGAAATGCTTCAATTGTGCTAAATAATGTCTGTGGTGCTGCTTCTGTTGTAATTTCCTTGGCTAAAAGGCCACAACCTTCACACAGTGACACACCTGATAGCTTTGTAGATGGGTCTGAACCAGCAGACGTAACTTGCAGGACTGAAGATGATGAGCCAGAGCAACGAGTAGCCAAAGTTGGAGCCGTGCGCCCCCGCGGCCCACCAGGCGATGCAGCCAACCACATTCAAGCACAGCGTCACGGAATAAACTGCAACAAACGACAGTGTCCTCTGACCGAGAACAGAAAGTGGTATTCTCCTACAAATGACAATGCAACTCACTAATCCAAAGTGTGAAGATTCGCCGCACCAGTTGCTGATGTTGGGCGGGAATTTCCTCCTGGATATTCTGATAAAAGCATGGCTTCACTTTTAGGAATTTAGGCAGAGGAGGAAAGTTGTTTGCCCGTTCTGCAAGGGAAAGCCTTTTAGACTGCCAATATTTAATTGAAAGTTGCAATATAGCAAGGGTGTCAAACTGTTTGTTTGTTTTTTCATTGCAGGTAGCCCATGGGAACCCCTTCATTTGATGACCATTTTTATGGTTAGTTTTGAACAATTGGGCCTCATCAAAACACACAGAAAAGCTGGTTCTTGCCCTTGGGCTGACAATTTGACACCTTTGCACCATAGCAACTGACAAAAATGATTTTAAGTGACAAACCTGTCATGTTTAGATCCTAATGTTGCCCTAAGAAAACAAATGCATGAAAAAACAAGCAGTCATACAGGAGGTAAATCTCATGTCATCATTATCCACGTTACAGCCTTAAAACGTTTACCTTTTACTAAAAAAAAAAGGTAATCTAAGTGATTTAAACATGTGGACTACATAAATGAGTATATATTTTACAGCTACTCAACTTGCAAAGCATGCAAAAGTCGAGTGCACATAAATGGTTCCGAAAATCTGTTTGGGTTCACATAACGTTTGAAAGCTAATGTGCTGCACATTGTGGAAAACGTTAAACTTCAATTTATGCAAGCAACTGTCCTTTGAACATTTTTCCAATAAACACAACCCGTGAATCGCGGTTAAACGTGACAAATTACGCATTATAGTTAGCGAGAAAACGTTTACCTCTCACGTCGACATCTGAGGGGTGGTCAGCAAATCATTCGAGATGCGCTTCCTTGACCCGCCTACTAAACTCACGACTGCGCCTGCGCGTCACTGACACGCCTGTAGTTCCGAATCAGTTACGTTCAATGTGCTAAACAGCAGGGGAAACTACAATTCCCACAGCTCACGGTGGCTAGTAAACAGGAAGCGCGTGACTTTCAATCTGGGGGAAAAAAACACAATTTTCAATTCTGAAGCCGCCCACGCGTTGAAACACGAACTTTAAAAGCTTTTGCACTTACATGTGCGTGTTAAAATCGAAAAGAAAAGTTTGTAAATCGTTTAGTGCATCCTATTACGGTTAATGATAAACACCAAAACGTGTACAGCACCTAAAAGCGGGCTGGCGAGTGTATGTTATGGTGCGTTCCATGGAAGTGGGATTTTCTATAATCCCAGTAGAAGGGGTGTGGGGGGATAACATACATTAAAAAAGAATACAACCCTGCTAAAAGATTCGTTCTGATTTGTGATGTCTTTCTATCAATAATGCAAACATATGCAGTAGTACATCCATTGCAGATGCCTCAAATAGGCATAAAAATAGTTATAATGAATGTCATCTTTGAGAATTTTTTAAATCTCAACGCCGGGTAGTGCGCTTTTTTTGGGAAATCAAAATATGGTCATCCTTTCGACTTGAAAGTAATACTTAAGTAGAATATTAGGATTTAGGAAGACTTGAGTATTAGTTGAAGTAAAATTTTCTTCGCAGCATGTGCTCTCATACCTAATATATTATCATGTGAAATTGAATACATATAATATAACGTGATTTTAATGTATCATCATGTGAAATGTATCACGTTATAACGTCAAACGTATCACATTTAAACAAGAAATGTATCACATTAAAACGTGAGGCTGAATTTTTTTATTTGGTATGGCAGATATATGCTTCCGTTGGTTCCTTATGTCATACTTTATTTTCGTCCCCCATCATTGTCATCATAGCTGAGCTGTTATCGCCTCAAAGGGTGCAAATTTACAAAAGATGCTTACCCGAAACGCACCATTAAGGGATACACCATCTTGATTCTACAGGCCATCTGGTACTTGAGACTATGACAAAATAAACCTCCAAATTCCGACTTCTAGGGTACATTAAACGCAGCTCGACAAACTCAGTGGCCAATTGGAACAGCCAATGCAACAGTCTGAGCGACATATAAAAAGATACCTTTGGTTTAGTGTACATGGTGGTTCGGTAGTGGGTGTTCGTAATTATTCACACAAAAATGCAACGTTATAAGTTTAGAAACTCGTTAGTAGTAGTCAGCCTTGACATTTAGAAATAGTATCAACATTCATTTTAATCTCAAACATTTACTAAAAGTGCATTGTTTTCAATATGTGCATCTCAGTCAAACAAAACAAACGCTCTGGTTGACACTCAGGGGCTTGCGTCCGACCAATCAGATGTGTTTTCTGACGTAAGCAACATACTCCCGCCAATTCCGACTAGAAGCGCGAGGAGGCAGGCAGCGGGGAAGCCTGGGAGGGACTGTGCCGCAGCCAAAGTGTACGGTAGTTTAGGGGATACACATTAGCGATACATGACGGTTATCTAGCAACCAAAGGTAAAATTCCCCACTCGACCGGGGTTGTTTTCGAACTTCATCCAGCGGAGAGGGTCCCCCCAAGTTAGTGGTACTAGGATGTTGGCGGCGGAGCAACCATCAGCAGAGGGGCACTTGGCAGCTTCGACACCCCGTAGACGAGGTACGCTATTGTCATTAGCTTGTCAATATATATCAAAATATACGTCTGTAAATGTCATTTTGTTATTCATGGGGTACGTTTTCCTTTTAAAGGTTGGCACACAATATACTGTATGTGTAACACAGGAATATGTCCACTTGCTTGGCAGTTTCGCCTAATGTTGCTTTGGCCTCGCGCAAATGCTACATTTTCGCCGCCTCTACTGTTAATAAAAGTTGTCGTTCAGCAGACTGTCACGTAAACGCTGACGTTCGTCCAACTCTTCACGTTGGTTCAACTATTCGGCCCATTCATGTCGCTGTGTACACCGGGCCTCAATCTTCCCAACACCGGCAGGCTATCCCCGAGACCCCTCGCCGTTAAAAGGTGCTCAAGGACGGGATGATCCAACTGGAGCCGCCGCTGAGTCTGATTGGCCTTCTTGGGTTAGCTTTGCTAAGCTAACCGAATCCACATTCAATTCGACGACCACTGCAATTCGGTGTGGAAAACACTCGGAAGTCGGAAGTGTACGGCTGGGAATTTTTGTACTCGAGATGTTATGTATTTTTATTATTTTCCTGACCGCCTCACAGCCTTTTTTAACTCGAGACGTCACCGGTGTGTAAGTCCATTGCCGTTAACGCACACTGGGAGGCGGGAGGGGAGCCAAATGGACAACTTTATGCAACACCTGCTATGAAAAGTCAAGTACTATACAATGACCCCTCGCCATTCGTGTTTTTACCAAGACCAAGACCCGGTTAAAATGAGGAACGCACTCCCCCTCAAATGTATACTGCCTAAATTAAGAGTTACTAGTAGGCTCATACTATCATCCCCTAACCAATCCCTTTAATATAATTTTAAACTCATTTTACAGTGTTCCACTTGATAATAAACTGCTGACCTGATTTCATTTAGAAGAACAAAACATGGAAGGATGCAGATGTATGTTTTCGCATTATGTGTAAAAGTACCAATTCCTTGTTACTTGCTTTCTGATATCCAGCTTTTTTTCTTTTGTTTAGGTATGGATTGTACACCTAATAAGGTCAACAAGAAACTCGTACAAGGTAAATATAGCTTGCATAGACTTTGACATAACTTTATTAGGTAGACCATCCTAATCTTCATAATCTGTATCTAGCAATGTGGGGAAGTGTCCGCCATCATTGTGAAATTTTCTAAAAATAAAAGAAAATCATGGAATGAGCACTTGTTGATAACTCTAAATTTTGGCCTGCACTAGCAATTAGTGGATTATAGGTGTGTGCATAACTCCACAAAAGACATTTCCATATGTGGGGTGCGAAACGATTCAAGGAGAATTTGATTTGAAAGTGAAACAATTCGACCGATTTCCGTTTATGAGAGATTCACTTGGTTGTTTAGTTTAACACTTGATGGGTCGGCAGCCACTCTAGATAGCTCTTTGTATGCAAGCAATTTAAACCTCCGTTTGCCATGTTATGTCCTCTTGAAAATTTCCTCATTGTATTTAGCATCTTTATAGCTGCCATGTTCAGTAACTATACTTGTTTTTCTGCATGCAGCTCGCCTCCCTTTCAAGCGCCTGAACTCGGAAACAAAAGAAAACAAGCCATCACCAAAGCGCCCCCGTGCACACGTTTGCCCCGAACCAGAAGTCTCTGACAGGGAGAATGACAACGAGCACTCTCCCCTCACCTTACCCAGTAGACCCCCCTTGGTTAATGGCCGCGGTCCCCTCGATTGCTTCCTCAGCAAAAGGCGCCCTTCAGTCTCAGAAGAGGACATTATAGATCTTACTGATGACGGACCATCTCCCATCAAGTGTCAGGATCCTTTTGTCACCCCCAACCGCACGTTAAAAAACAGACAAAGCGGGGACACAAGCCTGTCCTGTGGGAACTCAAGCTGTGCGGATCGCGCTACGCACACGTCAGACTGCGAAGAAAGCCTGGCAAATAAAGATGATGAGATGGTGGTGGCGGCTGAGGAAGTAGAGGAGGATGGGATCTTACCGTTCGATACGACGCAGGAGACTGACAGCGAGCCTGACAGCGAGCCTGAAGAGCAGAAAGCATCGGGGAACATGTCCAGTGTTGGGAACAAGTCAACGCTGTCAAATTTGTCGGGCAGTTCCATGTACGAGAGCACACCAGAGAGGACTAAAAAAGACGAGCACACGCCCGCCACCTCGCCGACTACAGTACGTGCTCGCAGGACCGCGTGTCTTTCACACCTTGTCCTAGAACGGTGTCTTGTTAGTAAAAAAACAAAACAAAACATAATGATCCTTGCACACAGCAATTTAACATCTGCATATGTATACAGAGGAAATAAGCTTTATTGTCTGTTACGCACAAGGCTTACAGAAAGTCAAGGAATACAATGTACAATTAAAAAAATATGTTGAAAATGTAGACAGTACAGTGTGGCATACGTTTGTCATGGCATTCTTAAAATGAATCCAACCTCAGAAAAACTCAAAGCCCACAAATATATTATATTTAATAAGTAACATTTTTTGGGTCATCATTACACCAAATTGTAAATATTTTGAGGATGTCGCTGTGGATTATTTTAAATAACTAAATTGGCCCCTTCTAAACAAAAGTTTCCCAACCCATTAACTGCATCATAATTATTGCATTATTTTATTCTAATTGCAGATAAAACACAGGTACATTAAAGGTTCAATTGGTCCCCAATTAAAGGGATGGATGAATGTTTCCCTCAATTGTTGTTAATGCATGAAATTAATTTTAGGCTTGCACTTGTAGTGATGACCTACAGACTGACTGGCTAGTAACATATAAAATAAAATCCTCTGTCATCTGAGTATTGACACGAGATGTCGAACTTGCACCTTTCAGTCAAATTAAAACTCGATTTTTCCATCCTAGGATCTAACAACCACTCCTGAAATCCCCGTTGATAAGAAGATAAAAAGACGCTCGTTAAAGGTGAGACTTGGTTCGTTCTGAAGATAATTTTACAGTCGTGGCTTTTTGGTGTGACAGTATGTCACCATTTCTAAAAAGAAAAATCCAAGTTCTTCTTTGGTCTCCATTTAGATTCTTCAAGAGCAAGAAGAGAGGCTTCGACTGCGCCAGGAGAAAGACAGGCAAAGGGAAGAGGCCAGGGCAGCCAAGGAGAAAAAAAGGGAGGATAGCCGCAAGGTGAAGGAGGAACGCGAAAAGGAAAAGCGAGAGAAGAAGGAAAAGGATGAGCGAGAGAAGCGGGAGAAAAAGGAGAAGGAGGAGCGGGAAAAGGCAGAGAAGCTCAAAGTAAAGGAAGAGCAGCGCAAATCCAAATTGGAGTGAGTCACAAAGTCCCAGCGTCCTGGTTTTTTTCCCTCACCTTTCAGTATGTTTAACACTTTTCTACCACAGGGCCAAGCTTGAGGAGAAACGCAAGAAAGAGGAAGAGAAGCGGATGAAGGAAGAAGAAAAGCGGGTTAAAGAAGAGAAAGACGTGAGTTCATATTGAAAAAGCATCTCATTTATTCATAGGTATGTACAGTATGTCTATACATTATTTGCCGTACCAAAGTCAGCGGGGATATGCTACAGCTCACCTGCAATCCTAATGACGAAAAGAATAGATCTATACAACAAGTACAGTATATAGAAACAACTAGACTAATTTATTCTTGTAAAGTTTTCTTTCTTGGAGGGAAAAAAAAAGTTAACTTTTTTTTTTCTCTCGTGTGGTTCCAATATGTAGATTTTGACATAGTACAGCCATGATGGTGCCTTTAATTTACAGTGGTTTACTGCTAATCAGTGTGCTGTGGCTCATTTTTTAGCGTCTCAAAGCAGAGAAAGCAGAGATCACAAGGTTTTTCCAGAAACCCAAAATCCAGCAGGCTCCAAAGGTGAGTTGAGCTCCACGTGGCTACGTAGCCCTACCGGTTGGAGGCCCGTTTTTATGCAGACCTTGTGAATCCGCTTCCCGTGTCTCTCAGACTCTCGCAGTGGCTTGTGGGAAGTTTGCGCCGTTCGAGATCAAGGACAACATGTGCATGGCGCCGTTGTGCCGGGTACAGTGCGAGGAGTCTGCCCTTGAGGAACTGGACCGCTGTTTGTCACGCCCCAGGGACAGACCGTGTTCACTGGAGGACTGGATCAGCCAGAAACCTCGTCGCTCTGATGCCACTAGACCCAGAGTGACAAACCCTGATAGGTGGGACACACCGTTGATACTTGAAATACTTGAATTTTTTTCGTTTTTTTAGGGTTTGAAAATGATACAATATGTCTCCCATAAAAAACAAATTCATTTAACAAAGATTGTACTGTTTGACAATGTGTTTCTTCCCAGCGATTGTTTAGCCGTGGATGGGCCCGAACCAGAAGGCGTACCCGACCGCAAACTGTACGGTCCTATGAAACTGCTGCTTTTTCGTGAGAACCACCGTCCAGCTTACTGGGGCACTTGGAGGAAGACGAGTTTGCACATCTCACCACGCTGCCCCCTCAGGAAAGACTCGGTAAGAACACAGTCCTCTTTCAAGTGCAGAGAGACTAAAAGTCATCACGTTGACCTCATGCTCTGCCTCTTCAAATATGTTGTGGCAATTGTGTTTGAGTACAAGGTTCGACTCTTACTGTCATTGCCCGTTTTAATGACAGGATTTGCTGGACTATGAGGTGGACAGTGATGAAGAGTGGGAGGAAGAGGAACCTGGGGAGTCCCTTTCACACAGTGAAGGGGTGAGTCCGACGACATTGCTCGAATAAGGAGGCTCTCTGCCTGGCTGGCTAGCACGTGTAGCTAATTTAGCAGTGCACATTGTAACGTTTTCACTCCATCCTGCTTTTTGTTAAACGGCTCAAATGCATGACCTTTGTAGCGGAACGTTCAAATCCAAGTCCTTTGTTCGCAAAAAGTTGGTAAATGCTGTCTGTGGCTGAGTCCGATCGGCTCATCAAACCCAACAGGAGTGGAAATTGGTGCATCTTCATAAGCTTTCAGGTGTCGCACAAAATGAACGCAGTTTAGACTTCTGTATGTGTATCCGATGTGGCGCATAGATTAACCTTATGCCATCGGAAACACTTGCTAATACTAGAAGACAGTCCTTTGACACTCTTGAGGGCGTCTTTCTGCTTCAAATGAGTCAAAGCTAGAGGTGTCAGTCGATTAAAATTTGACTATAGAAATATGGTTGCAGTTTTAGTGTTTTTGATACAGTAATTTCATTACAATTCATAATTTAATTATTATTATTATTATTATTATTATTATATATATTTTTAAAGTTACTGTACCGTAAAAAAAAACGAGTGTGACATAAATTTTCGTTGGTCATTTTTCTTTCACTACATGGCATAATTGCGCTTGTAAGACAATGGTGACAGTTCCGTGCATTTTTCTTTTCCTATAAAGAGCTGACTAATTTTTAACATGAAGTAACTTGTGAAATTCTGCACATTTTTAAAAACTGTAAAATACAACTTGACCCCACAAATATATGCATTGTTTAATTTATTACTGCTAAATTGTGTTAATGACTCCTTTGCACGACATTGAATGCTTTTATTTTGTTAGGTTCAATACGGATGCACATTGTAAAATGACGCAACTTTACTGACAATGGTGACAGTTCCGTACATTTTTCTTTTCATATTAAGAGCTTTCAAATTTTTACCATGCAGTAACTTGCGAACTTCTGCACATTTTTAAAATTGTAAAATGCAACTTGACGCCAGTTCCCACAAATATATGCATTATTATTTATTTTATTACTGCTAAATTGTGTTATAGTGACTCCTTGGAACGACGTTGGCCGCTTTTATTTTGTTAAGTTGTCGGATGCGCATTGATTGTAAAGTGGCCCGGCTTTACTGTAAGAGAGAGCCTCTTTGCTGCAAGCGACAGCGACCCAAGAGTACGACTATGTGTTATTTTCTGGAATTGCTGAATAAAGATCAAGTGGCTTGGGGGTCACTCCAACTGACAAGGCGGCGTCCATTCGGCTCTTGGCTCTCGCAGGGGTGAGAGCCCATGCACAAAGTGTGTTCTTTCAAAGCAGGGAAACAGCGGTAGATCCACTCCGCTGGGAGGCATACGGCTGCCGGTGAAATATAGCTAGGCACCCTGGCAAGCCTCTCAATTCGCAAAGCTTAATTTCCCGCCCCCAGTCATGCATCATGTGTGTATCTTTAAGTTGATAATTGGTTGAATATGTCAAGATTTAGCATGTTGAAAGCAGTTACCCCTTTCAGGAGGATGAGGACGAAGGAGGCGAGGACGACGACGACAACGACGGGTTCTTCGTTCCTCACGGCTATCTTTCAGACGACGAGGGTGCACTCGAGGAAGCGGTATGCCGGCCATCAGCAGCCATTTTAAGTGGGGGGGGGTTCTTTGCGTCAGATGTCTGAACAGCCGTGCTTCTCTGCAGGATGGCGGCGACCTCGAAAAGCAGAAACTGCAGCAGAGGCTGAAAGCCCGGGAGTGGGAAGAGCTGATGTCTACCAAGAACAAGATGAAGGTGCTGCAGCCGGTGGTGAGGGGCTGCCTCTGGGAGGGCGACGGGCCGGTCTCGGATCTTCTGCAGGCACATGCTGCGTGCCTCATTGAACCGTTACCCAAGGCTGACATGAGTGCCAGCCCGGAGGAGCAGGCTGAGAAGTGTAACAGAGAAGCACAATGTAAGTGTGAGGTGTTTTCTTTTTAGGTCATTTTTACGTCTCATTGCCCCCCCACCCCACCCCACCCCCGACTTGAACTGATGAACTTTTTCTTTCCAGTACTTGGTCAGCTGCTGCCACTGCTGCATGGCAACGTGAACAGCAGCAAAGTGATCATCACGGAGTTTCAGGAATTTTGTCGCCACAAAACTTCGTCCTCCACGCCACCTCCTCAACTGTCCAGCCCGGAGAGCTCGGCGGACGTGCCTACCCGGTAAAGCTATAGCATCTTTCACACAGAGAGCCTGCTAAATTGCCGCATTGGACCCGTAACAGTCGATTAGGCATTTGTCCACCTGGACTTTATTACTGGCAGCATTCGAGTGCTAGTTTATTTTCCCCATTTTCTCCTCAGAATACAGTTGAAGCGTCTAATCAAAAACAACGCCGTTTATGAGAAACGCTCCAACTACCGACGCTGCTGCTGGTATGTACATGTGGACATCCTGTCCCGCTTCGGCCTGGAGGCTCTCCCCGTGCCCGGCCAGTGGTCCTACCTGACCAGCGGCGCACGGGGGGAGTCCCGCGAGGAGGCGGCCACAGGCTCCGAGGGCAACTCTCCTACCACGCCGCAGACGCCCTCCGCTACTTCGTCGGCCTCCAAAAGAAAGAGCACTGGCAGCATGTCCATAACCAAATTCATGAAGCGATGTAATAACAGTGAACAGGTAACCAACTTTAATACCTAAAAATTTTTTTTTAACACATTTGGCTAATATTGTTTGTCTTAACCTTTGTCAGACAGAAGAAATGGAGGCCGATGGTTTTCAAGCGGACACGGAGGAGGATGATGACGACTGCATCATTGTCTCCATGCAAAGTGGTGAGCAAAAATAATGTGGTGTGAACGCATTTCAATGTATATTGTGCTTTGTTAAAATGCCAGTGCTAAATAAATATTTTATAATTTTAATTAATTATAATAAATGCAATGATAGTAAAAAAAAAAAAAAATCATTCCCCGCACCCCCCCGGTGTTTTTGTTTTCGGCCAAGCATTTTTCATTTTCGGTCAAAAAAAATCATTTCAGTGCATCCCTAAATAAAACTAATACGTAGCAGAGCACAATATTGGGTGAAACAAGCAAGCTATGTTGCTCCAGGAGTTATAGACATTGGCGCGCACACACGTCAACGCTGTTGGAACTAATCCACATAATGTCAGATCATCCTTTATTACTTGGCAGGGATCTTGTTAACAAGACATGGTAAGTCTCCCAATTATGTTTATGTGCTGCTGTTTTGATTTGCCGCAGCTCGTATGTAAACTGATATGATTATCTATTAACGTACTGTAATTACCCCGCCATGAGTTAAGTTTCATTGACCTGTTATCATGATTCTACTTATTTATTCAAATTAGCAGTTTGTTTTTTTATCTTAATCTTCAAACTTGGCAATTGCTCTTTGTGTAGGCACAGCCAGAAAAAAATCCCCTACTGAGGGAAGCGAAATGATGGAAGTCACCCCGTCCGACACGGCCGCTCTGCCAGTGGCCAGCGCTGCTCCGACCCTCGCCACAGCCTAAGTCGAAGGCGATGCACTTCCCATCTTCCTCGGGCTGGCCTTCTTTGTACTCAAGTTTCCTCCCCCATGAGCGTCGAGGGAGTTCAAATGGCGCAATCTGCTCACGCTGGCATTGCCCCGCCGCCAAGTGGCAAGGGTGCTACCTTGACAAGTCTCTCAGGCATGTTTGGTGTGTTTTGAACAGTTCCGACGCACCACTCGTGACAAGAAGCATCCAAACAAACAGCATTATTTACATTCTAGAACTACTGTTCCCATGTTATTGTATATAGGCTGCCTGAAGTTAACGTCAGATTAAAGGTTATGCCATTTGTTCACTGTTGTGCCACTTACTCTGATTATTTCCTAACAATGACGGCTCACTGGAGTAGCTGCTAGACCTGTACTTGTAAAGTTAGATCCAGTAAAGAAATGTTTTATATAAATATGCGTTGTTTTGCAAGCATACTTGAACAAGAATAATTCATTAAACAAGTATAAAATTGGCTGCATTGTTTTCATGGATCAAAATTGCAAGAGTTGAATTCACAAATGTGAGAGATTTGCTGGCTAAGGATGCGCTCCTTGTACATCATCTTTTGTCAGCATTTACGTTTCAGCAATTCAGAAGTTATGAGGCTCACAAATGTTTCCCGATGCAAGCAATCTTTATTACAGGTTGACAAACCGCTCACGCATTTTGAAAACTGACATAACACGCGGTGAGCAAGGAGAAATGCTAGGGCTTAATAAATTTGAATTAGCGTTAAGGTGACAATAACTACACAGCCCCATGACTTTCTATATCTACAGCATTTGATAGAAAGATGAGCAATGTGAGGTAGTTTGTTGTCACCTTCATCCGTCACCAGATGGGAACAAAACAAAAACAGATTAAAGCCAAACTAACTAGGTGCGTCCCTCCCCCCAACTAGGTGCGCCCCCCCCCCTGGGGTGTTTATGGGTTCATGTACATGAAGAAAACATTAGCAAAATAAAGGAATTGTGTCTGAGCTGGAGGATGAAGTCTAATCTCAATGAAATACTGATACTAAATGAAATAAGTGTTGTTGACTGAGGGATAATTAAATGTTTGTTTCTTAATTTGCACAACATCCTCTAGTCGAGGTTTGATACAAATACAATTCACATACCTTTACCCCCCCACACCTCTCGTTTATTGACCCATGCGGCTCTGGCGCAGTAACAACCATCGTGAAGTGTCCTTAAACTTCCGACATGTCAATTTCCCATCTTCTGTCGCACGATGTTGACAATTTGGTGCTGCATAGTGGCAAGAGAGACCCAGGATTTACCAGACTTTTATGCCCAGTCCCAATAAAAGCAGGATATTGCTCTATTTCAACCTGCTGGAATGTCATCTTGCCAACTGCTAATTAGACATTGACCTTACATACCCAAACATGCAAGCCTTTGTTACAACTGTCAATAAATATGTCTGTTGTGTGCATTGAGCGAATGTTAGACGATGAAGATTGACACTAGTAAATACGAGCGTGATGGGGTCAGTTGGTGAGGGGCAGTTTCAACCCCGGCAGAACCACGGAGGAAAGTTGGCATGGGCAGAGTGCGCCCGCTCGACTCAGCTCAGGTTGCGAATGGTCTCCAGCAGCTCCGGTTTGAGGAGGGCCAAGCTTTTAGCGCCCGCAGCCGCAATGTCTGCCTGCACGGCCGCATCCCAGGCGAATGAGAGCAGAGCTGCGGGCACCTTTCAAGGAGGGGAGGGGGGGGAATAGAATTGACACATTCCAGATTAAGGTCAATATTTACAACACTTAAGAACTGTTAACTCATTCACTGCCATTGACAGCTATAGACTTTAAAAATTCATTTTAACTATTTCTATTAGTTTAACATTTTTCCCCATTTTTGTATGATATATAAGAGTATGAAAACCTAGATTTTTGTTGTACATTTAGAACAGATATAAAATTTGAGATTAATCATGAGTTAACTAGTGAAGTCGTGCGATTAATTACGATTAAAAATTGTAATCGCCTGATGCCCCTAATTTTTAATTAATTTTTTAAAAATCTTTAGTTATCTTTTTATTTTATTTTTTTTTAAATTAGGAGCGACAGGCGATTACAATTTTTTATCGGAATTAATCGCATGACTTCACTAGTTAACTCACGATTAATCAAACATTTTATACCTGTTCTAATACAATAAAAAAATCTAGGTTTCCATACTCTTGTTGCCAAAAGTGGGAAAAAAAATTTACTAATAGAAATAGTTCAAATGAATTTTTGACGTCTATAGCCGTCAATGGCAGTGAATGAGTTAATGAAAAATTCTACACAAATAGTTGTCTCTCTGGAGTATCTCGCTACTCTACTCATCAAGGGTGGAATTAACCAACTAAACTAAGCCTAGTTCGAAAAATGTCTGAGCGAGCCATTCAGTGGGTCTAATTTACATAACCACACCCGGACCGAATTTCCACGGGTGGGACACCCCTACTATCATGTCAAATCCAAAAAGGTAAGCAAAGCTGCATTGGTTTAAATTGTTTAAAAAAAATACTTCTATCCTTTAATGGTTGTTTCAATATATACCACACACGTTTTAGTAAATTCCATCTCATCTCTTGGCTTCGCTCACCAGGTTACACTCAGCCAAAGCCACCTCCTCAGACTCCTGCAACTTGTGACCGCCGGGAGCGATGAGCTCGAAGGGCTGCCAGCCGTCCACCAAGGAGTCTCGCATGAAGCTAAACAGCACGGGAAGTCGATCCCAGGCGTAGAACGTCCCTGAGGTCAGATGCGTGTGACATCAGTCTTCAGAAAAATTGCTCATATTTAGCTTTTTGGCTTAAGGCCTTTTGCACAATTTCTTCTGACCGATAGTCAGTGGTAGGAGAATGTGAAGATGCACTGTTTGTCAAGAAGGTAGATGGGTAAGAAATGTAGGTGGTAGGATAGTTATGGTTGAAGCCACAAATTTACATGCACTATATAAAGAGACTCGGGTCAAAGACCCTGTCATCTTGCATCTTCCCTTCAGTGTGGAGTGTTCACCCAGAGGCTGCAGTTACACTTTGGACCAGAGGTGGCAGTTGTGAGTAAAAAAAGTGAGCAAGTCCACCATGCTCCTGTTAAAATGTTATTTAAAACACTGCCTGTGCAATTTTCTGATGGCCGAAGAACCATTTGTATTCGACTTGAGGTTCCACCGGTGCATAATGTGTTGTGTTGTATGTACCCTGGAGCAGGTTTCCATCAGGTAGCCGAATGCGGAGCAGCGTGTAGTTGTACTTCCTCCTCTCCCTTTGCTCATCTCGCTCCCTCATGGCTTTGGTACGAAGCATGGAGTTTTTCTCCACCAAGTCACTCCTGGCACACACAAGACGTTAAGCCTTCAGCCTTAAACTAAAAGCAAAACTTCATATTTGGACCTCTGCTGCTGCTCCCTCTTGATCTCCTCCGCGCTCAGGTTGTAGAACTCAGGCGGCAGCTCGAAGCGAGTTGCGTTGTCCGACGCACGGAAGGCCTGGGCCTGCCGGTCTAGCTGCGCTCTGACGGGCTCGCCGCGCTGTAAGCGATCCCGCCGCTCCTTCATCAGCTCAAGGGCGTCGGAACTTTGCTCGGGCAACACCAGGAACTCCTCTTCCTCCTCTAAAGAGAGAGAAGTATTTCATTAACAATATGTTTTTCAGTTTGGTCAAGGTCCCCCGGTAATCGATTTACCTTGACCGTCGACAGGAAGCATCACGCTTATAAAGCCCAGGGCCTGCAGGAACTCTCGACTCCCCTCAATACAATGCACTTTTTCCTAAAAACAAAAACAAAACAAAAAACATGAAAACCTTTATCAGAAAACAAATGTAATGTAGCCTTCCAACCACCAGGTGGCAGTAATCCAGTCAATTAGAAGTGCTCGACACACCTGAAAAACTTTGTTGCTTAGTTTAAGCTTCCTGTATTTCTCTTCTGAAGGATTCTTACAAATATTTTCAACGTATCTGGAAGATAAGGAGAAAATGTTATAGTGCACGCATAACCGACATATTATCATATCACATTTTCAGTCATCTTACTTGCTTATGATGTCCACAGCCGCTTTCACCTTCTCTTTGTCTTTGGTGAACGTGTGAAACATCATGACGGATGCCTCAACGTCATCCTCCTCGAAGCGCTGACACACACAAAAAAATAAAAATTTGTTAGGTTTTGCACACATTAACTCATTCACTGCCATTGACGGCTATAGACGTCAAAAATTCATTTGAACTATTTCTATTAGTTTAAAAAGGTTTCCCACTTTTGTTAACAAAAGTATAAAAACAGATATCAGATTTGTGATTAATTGTGAGTTAACTAGTGAAGTAATGCGATAAATAACGTTAAAAAAAAATTGTAATCGCCCGATGCCCCTAATTTTTAATGATCTTTTGATTTTTTTTCTTTTAAGAAAATATTATTAAAAATTAGGGGCATCAGGGGCAAATTTGTAATCGTAATTAATTGCATGACTTCACTAGTTAACTCACGATTAATCACAAATTTGATATCGTCTACAGCTGTCAATGGCAGTGAATGAGTTAAAGAGAGGGAATATCTTTTTAGGTGTACCATCAAAATGGCCTCCTTGATGTGGGCATCCCGTTGGCTCTTTGTGAGAGTGGCTCCCGTTAGCGGGCAGGTGAAATACACGCCAGACACCGAGAGACACTCTCTCGCGGTGACTTCTGTCCCCTGGTGGTAGTGGGGAGAACTTGTCAATACACACGGCAAGGTTCGACTCAACAGGATGATTCAAACATACAAACGTACCTCTGCAGTCACTGCCTCGTCTTTTTCTGCCAGCGCAGCGGCTTCGGCCTCCAACTCTCGTTTCACTGTGAGCCAGCAGAAACATGTTCATGCTAAGGTACGTTTATAACAGCCTTTTGCGTATGCCTCACCCTGGTTCCTGATGGCGTCCTGGGAGGTGTGGACCTTTGGCCGCTGGTACTGTTCCACCCTGGCCAGCGCTGCGGCTCCTGCCCGTTGGGATCCCTCGCTGGGAGCATCGCGGTGATGCTGCTTGCTACCGGAGCTCTTTTGCCCTTTCTCGGGTGCGCTTTTTTTTGTGGTGGAATGCAGGAAGGAGACATGCCGTGTAAAATTGCTTGTATAGTCCACAAATATTTGTGCCCGTTAAGTGTGAAATTACACAACCATGTAAATATTTGATCTGCCTATTTCTGAAAATATGTCTGTATGAAGCCTCAGAGCAACTTTCAAGCAACGGCCGGATTACAGTCTGAAACACTATCATGAAGACACACCCACATCTTCCTCAGGTGCGACACCCCTGCTATAATGTCAAAGACAAAAAGGTAAGCAGAGCTGCAGTGAGTTTTGTTGGACGTGCAGAATTGCGTTATATAACACAAACACACACATTACTGATTGCTTTGTGAAGTTGTCAATGCAATGTCTACACTGCTGCCTCCATGAGTAGAAACTAGAATTATTATTATTATTTATTATAATTATTTTATTTCTTTCCTGCTTCAATTACAATTGGCATTTAAACAGTTGTCTTCATCACTCTGACCACATTTTGAAGTCAAACGTTCTCAGAGTAAAGTGGCCATTGAGAAGTGTCATCAGCAGGTTGCAACAGTGGGTACGACGAGTGTGGCCAAATTAAAACGAAATGCATGATACATTCCTCTTTTTTTGCCATGATACAGATAAGCATGCACTTCCTATCTCATTAAGCATAAGAAGCTGTGATTAGTGTGGTCACATGACTAATAAGATTGTGTGGGATTTACCGTTAGCCACACCAGCCTGAAATTAGAGCCTGCTCTGACTGCATCATTCCATATAAACTAACTACTACAGCTAATATTAAATGAGATGTACCACGCGGACATAAAATATAAACAAAAGTCGATCGATGAACTATTTAGAATGCAGCACTAACGAGCCGTACGATTAGCTCACGGGACAGAGGAGTGTTCCAGTGTAGGGGGGGGGGAAGTTCGCCATTTACCTGCTATCTTCCGTTAGCTTCTTCCCAGGGCCCGCCGATTTAAATTTGATGTCCTTCTTGAGGCCATCGAAAAGCTTCTTCATCTCTTTTCGGGAGGCGAGAACGACAGACAGACAGGGACTGTCAGCTGGGTGGAGGATGTCAACAAATCAGCTTCTTCTTCTGCGGTAATGTTGACAATGCGATCCATTGAGACTACAACTTCCGGCTCGGGTCTTTGCGAGTGTTGCCACCATGGGGCCGAGTTTCGATCTACACTTTCGTCCTCGTTTCAAAACTCGTCATGGGGGATCGAAGGTCGCTTTGTTTACGAGCCTTGCCACATTCGCGTAGACATTTCTAAACACGTTTTATTAGATGTGATCATTTTAATATAAATTTAAATTATATTCAAGTATTCGCACGGTATATGCTTCAGTAAAATAAAAGAGTCTGGTATCAAATGTATTTTATCAAGTTGTTGCACACCTTCAAGCGCCCATGACAGTGGAACGGGTTGCTTTGACGACATAAACAGAATTTATGTTAGCTAGCTCTTAAACAACGGGAAACTTATATATTTGTTTCTGTTTTTTTCTGCGACTGTGCGGTCAAATAAAAAAGTGGACGTTTTTTTTTTTTTTTTACAGATCGTGAAAAATCTTAGTTGCTTCGAAGCACTACATTCTCGATGTAAATATTATTATGTGATGCATCCAGTTTTGTGTAAAGTGAATGTTCAATTAAATATTATCAGTCTAAAAGTGACGAATGTGATATGTGGAAAATGAGAAAGCAATAAAAAAATGGAAGCATTCTTTTTAGTGAAGCGTGCGAGTAGAGTTACAATTAAACAGCTACGCGTATTGTTGTCGGCGTAGGTTACGAAGCGGCGGTTAAGATTCACGTGGAACAATTTCAAAACAACAACAAAACAGCGGCATCTTCTATTTATTTTTTATTTATTATTTTGGGATTTACGAGGATCACCTGAAGGCAGCATTGGATCTTCGCCTGCCACGTCAGGCGTGACGTTTCAGGAGGTGGTGTCCGTGTTGTGTGTGAGGCGTTCAAACCAGGACAAGAAAGCCTCAGTTGTGGCGTTAAACGTCGTCTGACACAGGAGTGACACTCCTACTAGGTAAGTAATAAAAAATAATTGACGAATATTTCATGTGTTAATTGAGTTATTCTACGGCTAACAACGCTAGACGGATTACTCGACTCTGCTGCAATCGAAGAGACTATGTTTATCAATTGACACATTTTAGCCTAAAAAATAAACTTGTCACCAGCCCTCAATGACATTTAAACGCACGATTGTTATTTACATTGCGTACACTGTGCTCGTATTGTTAACTTGGCATAATAGAAAGTTAAAGTGTGAAAATATGGCCAAAAGGTGTCTACTGTTTTGTAACGAGTACTGTGCTGTCACCATACATGGCATTCATTGTAAATTGCTGATGATACTGATGCATTAAGGTTTTGTGAGCCAGCAGGTTACTTAAACAGGTTTAATGTTTCACTTTGTCTTTTCAGTTCAAGATGTAAAAAGTCTTGGGTGTGCCACACACCAACCAGAAATGTCACTGTGCTTCTAAAGCACAGTATGTTCCCCATATGATCTTTTTTGGTTTGATATTCCTTCAATACTTTTTATTTGTAGGAGTCATGGAAGTCAAGATCGCAGTTTCTAATCAAACTGTTCTTTTTTCTGGACATAATATCCGTTCCTGCTTATTCCTCCTCATTTCTTTTTTGAACTTGGGCGCATGTTATCTCACTCTGAACTGGCAAAGGGCTACATCTCATGCCCTTGTATTAGGGACCAGTGATTAATTAGCCCGTATGCCTCATAGTTCTGAAGTTCGGTGTTGGAATATTTTGTTGAAACTCTGACTTCCTCCCACTTTCCAAAACATGCATGTTAGGTTTGCTTTAGACTTGTCCACACGTGAGTGTAAATGCTTGCTTTATGTGTCCTGTGACTGTCTGTTTGGCAACCAGTCCAGGGCGTACCCTGCCTCTTGCCCAAAGTCACCTAGGGTTGGCTCCAGCTCACACACCACCCAAAAGGATCATATGTATAGAAAATGGATGGTTATTAACATTGAATAATTTTATTTTACACATGCATGACTGTTAAAAATAAAATGAGCTGTAACTTAATAAACAGTTCATACCATCTTTCTCTGTTACCAGACCCATTACTGACCATGGACCCGAACGCCAGCGGACTCATCCGGAGGTTGACCGAGGCCGGCCAGTCTCACCTGCTGCACTTCTGGGACAAGCTGAGCCCCGATGAGCGCGCCTCCTTGAACCTGGAGCTGCAGGGGATAGACTTCCAGGAGGTCAACGGCTTCTTCAAGAGGGCCATGGAGTCATCCGGCAGAGGAGGCAAGAACGAGAAGATGGACGCCCGCATGGAGCCGGTACCCCAGGACGTGCTGGGTAGCGTGACGAGGGACAGGGGAAGTCTTAAACGCTGGGAGCAAAAAGGTAATCCAGATTTTTTTTTTTTATTGAATCGATCCTCCTTTCAAAACAAATTTTGCTCATAGATTTTCTTTCTTTGTGTTCTCTTGATACCAAACAAGCTTTGAAACAGTTTGTTTACCCATTTTTTTTGTCATGTAAATAATAAGTAAACATGACTTAAGAAATTATGTTATGATGCTATGTGGATATAAAGAGAATTTTTGATAAATAAAAAAATCTGATGTTCAACAACTTAAACCTGCTCTATGTAACAATTTGCGCAAAAATATCTTTACAATAGCCTCTTCATTTGACCACTTATGACTGAAACATCTTCTAATTAGTAGATTAACACTTTAGCTGTTCACAATGGGTACTCCTGCAAGCCTCTGGCTAATCGTTTTCAGAAAATATCCCGCTCTCATGCTGCGAATGTGACATCATGTGCGCATTTGTGTGCGTGAAGACGGCAGTGTGCCGTTTCATTTTTCGGTAGCGATTCAAAACCCAATTTTCTGTATTCAGCAGCTTTAAGATAATAAAATAAGCTGCTAAACTGCATGGCTCGAGAAGTAACTGCACCCAGGCTGTGCGTTTTCAATAACTCACCCAACTACAGCTTTTGTGTATCTATTTTGTGTATCTATTTTGTATAGCACAATTTATTATTCGGTGATTAACATTTTACTGTTATACACATCTTAAAATGTTAAAACATCGCATTCACATTTACAAAATATTTTATGATAGTGACAATTTGCGCTTGAGGGAAATTTAAATTTTCAAATGTAATGTCAAATTTTACTTTATTCTCCATGGGTGCAAGAGATGTCAATAGATGCCACTGAACAGAATCCATTTTTTCTCTCATTCCCCCAAAAGTCATCTTGTGTTCATTATTTTCATTGCGCAATCCTGCCTACTTTGGTCCGCTAAGTTTTTCCTCACAGCAGGAAGATGACAGCAGAGGGGTGGAGGAGGATAGTTACGGTGGTGGTCATCTGGTTTTGATTTTGTCGCTGACGTAGACAAAGTTTGTTTTTTGGCACTCATTAAATCAGGTCATTGTGCTCCAGCTAAAGCAAATCGTACGTTATGCGTGTGTAAATAGGTTTGGGTGGCTAGTCAAAGTCTAGCAGGTCCGCCCAAGTTACAGTACCGTTTTTCTTTACAAGACGAAGGAGCACTGCAAATTGAGTCACAGGAGACGTTTACGTAAGATAAAGCAAAGCGGCCATAAACTTTATGAATCCATAAAGGCCTTCAGCTTCATAAAAAAAAAAAAAAACATGTCGATGTCAGTTCATCTCTCATTGGGTCTTTTTTTTCTCCTTGTTTGGCGCATTTTGACAGTGATACACTTTGTAATACATACCAAAGGTGACACACTCGCCACACTCATGAGATCCAATACAAAGCTGTGTAACAATAAAATGATAATAATGGCACCCATTGTGCACTGTGTGTCAGTCCAAATATTAGAATCACTTGATGATTGTGAACAGAGTGGAGCCATTTTGCAAAAGCCAAACTGGTGAAATTACAGGCCTTTCTAACAACTTTTTTTTTTTTTTTCAATACCGCAACTTCAACTCGAATATGGTCATTTAAATGTTGCAAAAGCAGTGATTTCTCAACATGACGGAAACTTTTGACCTAATATATGTGCCTCCAAGCTACAAATTCTATATGTTGTCGACATTGGAATGACTCACCTTTGCTGTTACATGAGAAAAGACCAATAAAGGCAAGGCAAGGCAGCTTTATTTACATTTACAAGTACACAAGTGCTTGCTCCACATAGTTAAAAATACAGCATTCAAATGCATTTACAAACAAAATAATTTAAGCCAATTAAAAGTAAAGTCAAGAAATAAAAAGTAATATGTTGAATGTATAGTGCAACTACAGAATTTGGGAAAATGTATCATAGAAAAGTTTGAAAATACCTTAAAAGTTAATATGGGGGGGGGGGGCGTTTAAATCTGGATTTTTAAGCGTTAAAAGGCTAACAGTTTTATTGGCAGTTTATGACATTGGCATGCAGCATAACGGCTAAATGCTGATTCACCATGTAAAATGTCAAAGATCTTGGTTACATATGACAAAAGGAGAAAAAAAACATGTTGAAATACTTCCTCCCCCCCCATGCGTAAAGATTTATTTCTATTTCTGTTAAAGTAATGGTACAGGAAAACAGCTTCATAGCTTGGTATCAGGAGAACTCCAACAGATCCCAAATGGGGAAAAAGCAAAACTTAGTTCTGAATAGTGTCAGTCATTTGCAAGCTTTTAAAATAAAATTTTAGTTTAAAAATAATCTGATTATGTTTTAAGGCTGTATCGCTCCACAATAACAAATTGTGAATAAAAATCCCATGCCAATGCCACAGTGCAGGTGTATTTATTGTTGCCGTTGTATTTTAATTATTAATGAAGATAATATAAATGTACTATGACCATTCTTACAGATTAGATATTGTGCTACGTAAGCATGAACACGTCATTTTAAATGGACTTGTTCAACAATCTAATCTTAAAGTTATATGTTATAAAAATTACCCCCCCCCCCCCCATTTAGGTCTGGAATGCATCTCCAAGGGTAAAGTGGCGGTGCTGCTGCTGGCCGGCGGTCAGGGAACCAGACTGGGGGTCTCCTACCCCAAAGGCATGTACGACGTGGGGCTTCCGTCCCACAAGACCCTCTTCCAAATCCAGGCAGAATGCATTTTGAAGCTGCAGCAGATGAGTGAGGAGAAGCACAAGAGCAAGTGCATCATTCCCTGGTAAGTCTGAAGCTCACTGGTTTATTGTAACCAGGAGCCGAAATGTTTGCCCTCGCGTCATATAATGCATCATTTAACTGGGTTCTATCAAGATCGGAATTGGCAATCAAGGAAGTTCCTTGCAGAGTCAAGGACAGTAAGAAATCTTAACAATGCCATAAAGGCAGGGAAGCGCTATGGCTGCCAGTTACAGAGACCGAGAATGAGCATAGTCTTTGTTAAAGGTGGGGCATTTATTTAATCATGTGGACAACCCACACGTTTAAACATGATGTGCTAGTAAAGGTAAGCACTGACAGTTAGTTGCAGCACACCACCAGCTTTTGTTTGAGGTGTGGCTTTTTTATTTATTTATTTAAATGAACATTATTACACCCATCTAAACATGACATCCTAGAAAAGGTAGAGCACCACCTCTTATTTTTCTCAAGGTTGAAGCGGCAGGAGGCATTATTAGAGGTGTGGCATTTATTTTTTTCAAGCGGATTCTCTACCTGTGATGTGCTAGTAAATGTAATCACAGCCACCTAGTAGTACCACCTGCTGTTTTTACCTGAGTGAGAATTTTTTTTTTTGTCAGTTTGAGGTCGGGCATTTATTTTATCAAGTAAACGATGAACATGTCTAAAGATGCCAAACCAATGTGACATCATAATCAAGTTATTCACAGCCACGTTAACACCGCCAGATGTGAAACCACCTCCTATTTGAGGTGTGGCATTTATTTTACTCAAGTGGACGATGCACTAGTCGAACTGTACAGTCCTCGTCCAGGTAGCAGTTCCTGTTATTTTGCTCATTGGAGGGTGAAGGAGGCATCTATTTGGGGTGTGGCATTCATTTTATTCAAGTGCACATGCTATTGAGTAGTATTTTTTTTTCCTAATAGAGGAGAAAAAATATAGAAATTTTATTCATATGTTGGAATAGAAGTGCATCACATGCTCTTCAACAAGGCCACACAATTGTAAACATCGTTTTGTTTTGTTCCTGCACCGCACCTGTTGGTTCTCACCTTCAGGTACATCATGACCAGCGGCAGGACCATGGAGTCCACAGTGGACTTCTTCTCACGCCTTAACTACTTCGGCTTGGACAAGCGCAACGTCATCTTCTTCCAGCAGGGCATGCTACCGGCCATGGACTACGACGGCAAGATCATCCTGGAGAGTAAATGCAAGCTGTCCATGGCCCCTGGTAATTTGCACGTGTTGTCTCAATTTAGTGTCTGCGTTCGGAGACTTTGTGTTTAAAAAAAAAAAAAAAAAAATCTCTTCCTGTGTTTCAGACGGAAACGGGGGTCTGTACAGAGCCTTGGGCAACCAGGGCATCTTGGATGACATGCAGCGGAGGGGGATTGAGTTCATACATGTGTACTGTGTGGATAACATCCTGGTCAAAGTGGCTGACCCAGCATTTGTCGGTTTCTGTGTGGAGAAGGATGCTGAGTGTGGCGCAAAGGTCCGTTTGACACTTTCCCTTCCTGTTGTTGTTTTTTTTTGTAACAGGGTCTTTATTTCTTGCAGTTAGAGAGTCATTGGTATTACATACTTAGACTTACACTCTCTGGACACTATATTACGTCCAACTTGTACAAACAGGGTCAAAACTGCTCTGCAAACAACTTCCTGTTCCTTGAACAGTTGAGTTATCATGTTAAACTCTTAAGACATTGCCTGCGCAGTTTCGCCAACAGTTTAAAATAATTCATTTGAACAAATATTTCCAATGGGGAAAAACTGCACCTCCCACAACCTAGCAACAGGTGGCGATAAAGGCCAAAGCATTTTTAGAGTGTCTTTATGTGACTGTAAATATGTATTTCATACGTCCAGAGGATTGTTTAAATCACATTCTAATTTAGCTGTGAGTGAGTCACATGATTTATGTCTGGAGGATCATTCATGTCTCCTCCGGGCAGTGTCCGATCCATCGTGAGTCATCATTGGCTAACAATGAAGGCGACTCCTTCTTTGCCTAATCGTTTCGGACTGTTTTAGTTCACAACACCACACAGACATGACTGTTTTCTGCGTCAATGGGGGATCGACACGCGCAATATCTGTTATGCGAGTGACTCACATGTTCCAAAAACATGAACAGTTGTTTGTATTTTAAAATGAATTTCTCCATAGTTCAAAAAGTTTCCATCATAAAGTCTTTAATAACTGGAGACATTTTTTATTAATTAATTTTTTAACGCAAATCCTTTGATAGTCATGCAAGTGTAAAGGCAAGTGTGCCACCTAGTGGTGTTTCAAGTGTTAAAAAAGAAGAAGATCGATTGTAGCTTATAGCTAACAAAAACCCAAAATACATAATTGTAAAAAAAAATGTAAGAATTGGTCCATCTGAAAAGTATTTTTCTTCTTTTGGTTCATCTGTATAACATGAGTAACTTTTTTTTTTTTCATTAGTGCTACTGAAAAAATTAACTTTTCTGCCATATTCAAATGTATTAAGATGCACTTCCACCTCATTGTTTCACATTCTAGACACAGACCAAAAAAAAAGTCAATCAATGTAATATTAAAACAGTAAATTAGTCCATTTTCCTTTTTCCTAAATGAGAGCCAAAAGAAGTTGACCACTGTTAAAAGTACATTGTGCCGTTTAACTCATTCACTCCCAGCCATTTTCACTAAAACAATCCCCTTCACTCCCGGCTGCAGTTACACTTTGGGCCAGAGGTGGCAGTCACGAGTAAAAAAAAAAGTGACAATGTAAAAATAATATGAAGTAGTAAAGGTGATATCGCACCACAGTCGTGCATTCCCTTTGTTTTAAATCTATCCATCCTTTTTTTTTTTATAGCCCTTGTTGTCATTAGTGGTGACTTTGTGTGAGACACGGTGTCAATAGAGACGGTGACTTATGCTTCCTGGTAGGCAATCACATGCAATGCACCCCAAACATCTCATAAAAACTGATATGCAATTATTATTTTAGTCATAATTGAATATTCTTAAAAACACATTAACATGTTACTCTATCATCATTATTATTAAATTTAAACTAAGAAGATTCAAACTCCACACAGCAAGGTCGGAGTTGAGAATCGAACCTAGAGCCTCAGAACTGTGAGTCAGATGGGCTATCCACTTGGGCACTGTGCCTTACATGTCACTTTTTTAACGACCTTAATTGTCATGCACGTCTAAAAAGCAAAGAAGTCTGCTCGTTATTTTGGAGCAAGTGTTGCCCCCAAAAATTCCAGAAAAGCAAAATATGTCCTTGGAAATTTTGCCTGTAATTTCATTCTTTATGGAGGACCCCTGACATCTGTGATGTGACAGCTGATCGCCACATCAGCAGTTTCTATCCGGACTTCATGTGCCTTTTTAAGCTTCCACCATTTCTTCAAAAGCATCCACGTCACCTGATCTTCCAGCAAACGCCAGAGCAAAACGTAATATCTCACATCTTGTAAATGCGCGTACAGCTGCATGCTGTTTCGGTCGGGTTTTCAGGATCAGTATGCAGCCCCTCTATTAAGTTGCCTCGGCAGTTCATGTGGCTTCCCGGCGAGCGATGACCCGGCACACTCACCAACCCCGTCATCAGTACTCTGTCATTAGGCAGCAGCAAACTTTTCAAAATTGCTGCTTGCACAGAAGTGAAAATGTGATCTTTTTGTGGCAGCTTTAACTCCATGTAGTAGATGTTGTAGTCCACTCCTCGGTCTCTTATGTGGTTTAGACATTTTTATTTATTTATTTATTTATTTATTGCGATATCGTTTCATGCTCAGTCATAATAATCTTTATGCTTTGCTTTGGAAAATTGCGCAACAAAAGTTAGCATTCAATTAAATTTTGTTAATGTTTTTATATATATTTGTATAAAGTTTTGGAATACATTTTCCGCCAGTAAAAAAAAAGGCCAGGGCAAGCCCATCCTTCGGCAAGTGGCGTTTGAAACACAGTCAATAAAGTCCAGGTCACACTTAACGAAGGTGTTGTATATTTGTGCAAACCTTTTTCTATCCCCCTTACAACTATTCCATGACCTTTAATTTTTTCTTAAATGCCTGGTTTGCACCAGGAGGGAAATAAATAATCAGTGGTGGAAACGGACTTCTGACATTAAAAAATAAAACACACGGGCAGCGAGATTCCGACACAAAAGAAAAACAGTACACTGGCGGAAACAGGCTTCTGATACAAAAATAAATAAATAAATACATTGAGGGAAATGGTCTTCTGAAACAAAAAAAATATTTATATACTCTGACTGAAACGGGGTTCTGATACAAAAAAAAATACTTTGACGGAAACAGGCTTCTGACACTAAAAAAATAAAATAAATCCACTAGCTAAATTGGGCTTCTAACCCCAAAAAATAAATAAATAAATACTCAGGCGGAATCGGGGCCCTGAAAAAAAAAAATGACGGAAACGGGCTTCTGACACTTAAAAAAGATTTATATACTCTGACTGAAACGGGGTTCTGATACTAAAAAAAAAAACTGACAGAAACGGGATTCTGCCACTAAATAAAATAAAATAAAATACACTGGCGTAAAGAGGATTCTGATGAAAATAAATACATAAATAAATAAAATAAATTCACCAGCAGAACTGGGCTTGTGCCCCCCAAAAAATCCACTAGCAGAAATGGGCTTCTAACTTCTGGCAGTTAAAAAAAATATTATTATTATTATTATTATTATTATTATTATTGAATGGTCTTCCATAGACTAACCGACTGGATCTCCTTTCCAGGTGGTGGAGAAAAGCAATCCGACGGAGGCCGTTGGCGTGGTGTGCAAGGTAGATGGACTTTACCAGGTGGTGGAGTACAGCGAGATCACCTTGGCGACGGCCGAGAAGCGCAGCGCCGACGGCCGCCTCATGTTTAACGCGGGCAACCTAGCTAATCACTTCTTCAGCTTCTCCTTCCTCAAAGACATTGTAGAGTAAGTAAGCCCACTTCAATTTGCTTCACTTGTGGCAAAATACTTTTATTGTTGCTCTCTTCCGTCAGGAAGTACGAACCAAAGCTCCAGCACCACGTGGCCCAGAAGAAGATCCCGTTTGTGGATCAGCAGGGTCAACTCATCACCCCTGAAAAACCCAATGGAATTAAAATGGAAAAGTTTGTCTTTGACATCTTCCAGTTTGCCAAGTAAGCAACACTTTCTTGTCTCTTGGATTATGCCAAGGTTTGCAAATATGGTTGGGGTTGGATTTACATAGCCACATTGTGATCCTCGTTGATCTATTAAGGCCCCTCTGTCAAAGTTGTTGAACAACACTCATTTTTAGTAGAGCTGTCAAATGATTAAATTTTTTTTAATCAGATTAATCGCATTTTAGAATTTTGATTAATCATCAATTAAAAAGGCTTTTTAATCAAAACAATTTTCCCACCAGAATTAAAGCGCACCTGTTATATGTTAATTCTTTGGACATTTAATGTTATGAGGACGTCTTCAACATTTTTTGATCCACCGCACACTCTCATCCTCCTCTTTTTTTAAATTAGTTAATTACTTGCGTAATTTAGAATGGAAAAAAAGACCCCTGTAGTTTGACATGAACATATTTTGAATGTAATTCGCAAACATTTATTACAGTAATTTCTGGACTATAAACTGCTACTTTTTTCACTTGCATTCGAACCCGCGGCTAATACAAAGGTGCGGCTTATCCATCAGATCACATGGGGGCACACTATAAAGGAAGCGTCAGGCAGAGCAAAACAAACCAAGTGAGCCCAAATACAGTAGGAGAGACAGAACGAGAGCAGGACCATTTGCGAACTAGAAAAGAAAGTAGCGGGAACCCGGTGAGTATCATTAAAACACCTGCGGCTTACAGTCGGGTGTGGCTTATATGTGTAACGAACTCAAGTATTCCCCAAATTTAGCTAGCGCGGCTTATAGTCAGGTGAGCCTTATAGTCCAGAAATGACTGTAAATGCTTTACTTTAATGCATGTACTTATGTTTATTGCTTAAACACAACCTGTGCTACCTTTAACGTAACCATCCACTGTCAAGATAAAGGATAATCTGTTGTCAAAATTAACTCATTCACTGCCATTGACAGCAATAGACGTCAAAAATTAATTTGAACTATTTCCATTAGTTTAACATTTTTTTCCATTTTTGTTAACAAGAGTATGAAAGCCTAGATTTTTTTTTTGGTACATTTAGAACAGATATAAAATTAGTGATTAATTTTGAGTTAACTAGCTAGTTTGAGGAAGAGGCCGAAGTGCAGTACTACGTGTCCCCAGCAGATAGCGCATCCCTGGACGGTTGAGGTTTGTATTTGGGTTTCGGTCAGTTTTTAATTTTCATTGTTCAATAAAATGTTCAAACAATACTTGTAATCGTGATGTGGTAGAGTTAGGGTTATAAAATGTTAGATGGCGAACAAATCCATGTGGGCGGAGTCAAACGTTTAGGTCCACCTGACGTGGCGGCACGCCTCGAACTACACTCTGCATCCCTTGTCGGGCCGGTTCTGGCCCGCGGGTCACCCCTGATGTAACATTTTAGCATTTGCTAGCTAGTTAGCCGTGATGTTTGCTAGCTGCTCTTTACAGTATTTGTTTAGAGACGAGACTGCAAGTGAGTAACATTTGGTGAGGCTTACCTGATATATTACTGTATGTGGGAACTTTGTACTGTTCTTAAAAAATTATAATACAAATAAATACTGTAACTATACATTTATTTGTATTTATTTGTCTCCCAACAGGACGTTTGTAGTGTACGAGGTGCTGAGGGAAGACGAGTTCTCCCCGCTGAAGAACGCCGACCGCCAAGACGGGAAGGACACGCCCACCACCGCCAGACACGCCCTCATGTCCCTCCACCACCGCTGGGTGCTGAACGCCGGCGGCCACTTCATCGACGAGAACGGCACGCGCGTGCCCGCCATCCCCAGGTGAGCGCGTGGCGTGCTCCGCTTCATCCCTTGTTTGTGCAATTTTTGCGCGTGTTTGTGTTCACCCTCACGCTCTCGCTGTGCCATTCCCTCATCCTTGGTCTTGCTCCCCGTGTCCCCCCCCACCCCCCCACCGCCAAATGTTTCCAGAGCTGGAGCAGCAGGCCCTGTCACAGATGATGGCAACAGAAAGTAATTATTCGGCCCCCCCCCGGCAGTTTTGAGTGCATGCAGATGGTTTTGGTTTTCTTTAAGCGCCGCTTTTTTTCCCCCCCAAGCAAGTACAGTTCGCTCCACTTTGGTAGCGTGTGCAGTTTTGTTTTTTTGTCAAAAGTTGTGACCTCACGAGAAGGGTGCCAAGAAGTCTTACAACTAGCGATGAAATGAAATGAAACCAGAGGTTCCGTAGGCTGAGGAGCCAAAAATTGTACTCAAGTAAGAATGCTTTTTCTTTACAATAGTATAACTCAAGTAAAAGTAAAAAGTATTCCTTCAAATTAGGGATGTTGGATAGACTAGTACTTTTAATAAATAAAACTTTGAATAAATAAAATGTCCCTAAAAAGCAGTGACAGATCATTTTAAAGGAAGAACGAGATATCTCAATGTAGCATTTTTTCATTAAAATTGCATACAATTAATGGTGATTTTCTATTCTTCTAATTTGTAGTTTCTGAAAGTAAAATGGCAACAAGAGGTCAGCCGTACCGATAGCTTGAAATAAGTCTGGGTATCAGCCTGGTATCGGTAGTGGTACTCACCTATCAGTACTTGAAAAAACTCGAAACTGCTCAATTACTGAGAAACTGATCAGCAACTTCTGAGTTATATTTTAAATCAGAGCATGAACGTCAAATAAATAAATACAATTCAAAACAATTAATAAAATATTTTTTTTAAATGACAAATAATAAATAAAAGGATGGTCCATTTAATTTACAAAATATATAATGAATAAAATACCTTCTTTATTATTATTATTTTTTTTACTCCTTTATAAATACATTTAAAAAATTCAGATATTGCCAAACACTATCATTTGATCTAAAACAATGAATAACATTTATTTAAAAATAACAAATAATAAATAAAATGATGGTCGATTTAATTGACAAAATATATAATGAATAATATAACTTTTTTATTTAATCCCTTTACACTTAGAAACAATAAAGATCTGAATTAAAGGAGTATTTGACAGTTTTGCAGTACTTTGTCCTTATCGACACCTTCTTAAAATGAATCGCCAAAGTTTTTAATTTTTTTTTTTAATGATTTTTCAGGAAACACAAAACATTTTAACCATTTGCATCATGAGGAGATGATTTATGCAAAAAAAAAGTTTTTGCAAAAAAAGAAAAAAGGATGACCTCATTATTAGTATTTGTTTAAGTTAAAACGGACAGAAATTTTGTCTTACGTCGTAAAAAAATAAAAATAAATTGTTGCCGCTTTTAAAAGAGCAAATATCGACCTAATTGCCTATAAACCAGTCCAGTCCTGATAACTCATGTTAAATGGGAAGCCACAATTTAAATTGCCCATAAAACAACAAGACATGTACAGGGAACAGAAGAGTGCTCATTTTCCGGATCCGTACAAAGCTAGGTGAGGATGTAGCGTTCCAAAGCCTGCTAAACTGTACTGCATGGCAAAAACATCAAATCCACTTTCGACTTTACTTCAAATCTTCTGTTTATTGCCGCTTTTGAAATCAAGGCAACCGCAGCGGAAACGGCACCAGAGCATGACATTGGCATGTGCTGCATGCTAATCTCAACTCTTGTCGACCGTAACGAGCCCAATTTGAATTTGTCTTCCGTGGAAATGTACTCAAGTATGATTGCTCTTCTTTCTCCTCAATCATCCGTCTTCTCTCGCTCTCAGTCTTCCCACCATGTTGGGTGGAACTACTAACAGGTTCATTACTGTTTCCTCTTGTCATTTGTCTTTTATCAAAACAAATGGAATAATGGGCGGTGTGGCGGCATGCCCCACTCGCGCGGGTGGGAAACATGCAAGCCTGTGATCCGACGTCGAATCACTTTTCCTTCCTTCCTTGTGATCATCAACTTCTTCAAAAATAAATCATCACAGAGCGCCGAGGAGCCGCAGCCTCTTTGCGTACAATTCGGTGACACGCCTTTTTTATCTCTCCCTCCCCATCCAGTTTGAAGGACGGAACCGACCTGCCAATCAAATGTGAGATCTC
Organism: Leptonotus elevatus; assembly: GCF_054856555.1. Taxonomy (NCBI): domain Eukaryota; kingdom Metazoa; phylum Chordata; class Actinopteri; order Syngnathiformes; family Syngnathidae; genus Leptonotus; species Leptonotus elevatus. Next base: position 15,546,150 of record NC_141249.1, on the reverse strand, counting down.
CCCGCTGGTGTCCTACGGGGGGGAGGTAAGACCTTCTATTCAACGCAACTGTTATACAAATAATAAGCATTTGCTCCTCTATTGCATTTTTAAATGTAAAACTTGAATAAAGTCAATTGATGATTAACAAAATAAAAGAAATAAAACATTGTGGAGGGTACTTTGAACACTAATTGTTCTGAAAGACACATGAAAGATTTTCCACCAATTGTAATGACATTTGTTGAGTTTATTTACTCAACTGCAGATGGCGGAGGCCTTTATTTGTACTAGGGGTGTCAGGGGATTAACATTTTTAATCGTAATTAATCACTTTACTTCAATCACAAATTTTATATCTATTCTAAATGTACAAAAAATGTACAATGAAATATTTTTTCGAAAAGTGGAAAAAATGTTTAATAGAAATATGGCTGCATCTTATAACAATTATAATTCATAAAATTGAGTTAAAATTAAAAAGATGTACTGTACTGTTAAAAATTAGTGTGATATGGATTTGTGTTGAGGTCATTTTTCTGCCACTAAATGGCATAATTACATTTGTAAGACTTTGCATTTTTATTTTCATATTAAGAGCTACCTAATCTTTAACATGAAGTAACTTGTGAAATTCTGCACATTTTTAAAATTGTCAAATACAACTTGACCGCTGTGTTGCTGTGTTTGTCTGCTGTGTTGCGATCATTAATCGTGCATTTAAAAAAAAAAGTGTGGTGTTAAAATAACTTTAAATTAATGCACTAATTTTGACACTCCTAATTTGTACAAAACTCAACTATACTCAGTGAAGTTGTGTCAACACCACATTGTGGTGCGCCCACATCAGAATGTACCGGAATGGCAAAAATATTATTTCGGGATTTTATAGTGTCTAAATATAATAGGTTCAGCGCTTAATTTATTTGTACAAAACAGACTTAACTGGGCAGAACTTGACGGACGTACACAACATTTATCAACATTGAACTCAAAATGTATCAGCTTATATCCTAACGACATTGTTCCCGAAAAGGGTCTGGAAGCGCTAGTGAAAGATCGAGACTTTCACCCGACGCTCATCATCGACGAGAGCGGCGTCCACGAGCTGGTCAAGAACGGCATTTAGGCGGCGAGGGGAACCAATCCAAAGACACCAACCCTTGTGTTCCTCGAGGATAAGCTGTGATGTCATCAACGTGCAATAACGACGTCAATGAGCATGCACTGAAAGCAACCGAATGAACGGCAGTCCTTTGCGAAGAGAGCTTGTGGGTCCGGTGCATCTATTTATTTTGCTGATGAGACTTATTTTTTTATATATTACGTATTTCACATCTGCTGAAGTTTACGTAGTGATTTTTATAGCACGTTAAAAGTGGAATGATCTGGCTTATGAATCATGTACACGGCAGGATGTGGGAGATATTCTTCTAATAATTAATGGTGGAACATTGCTCAGCTCAAATTGATGCATATTAAAGAAGAAGAAACAGATTTTGAAAGATTGGTCTTTTTTGTGGCGACCAGCTGTGGCGTACAAAGTGGGGGGTTGAGGGGGCGGTTGCCACCTATTGAGAATGGGCATCCGAATTAATTAATTTGGCCGTTCATTACGCCAGACGCGCGTATAAACGATAATATGTTCCTGTCCGCATTAGCATGAGCACTAAAGGTGGTCCCTCTCCTGTGGCTCCCTGTGCACCTCTTTAGAAAAAATAATAATAATAAAAAAATAATTTAATATACATATTTATTGTAATTGTTTAGATTAAATATTTCAATGATTAACTATTTGATTTTTTTTTTTTAATTATCAAATATTCAAAAAATGTCAGTCCAATTTTTGTTGTCAGAAAAAGAGACAAAAGATGGATGGATAAGTTTTAAAAAGTGACCATAAAACGTCCAAAAAGGAAGAGGTAAAGGAAATGACCATAAAATGTCAGAAAATGTATTTAAGAAAAGGCAAGAAAGAAAATGCTCAAAAAGTTAAAACTAAACCAAAAATAAAATGTCTACAAAATTGCCCCCAAAAAAGAAAAAAATATTTAGGCAAGAAAGAAAATATTCAAAAAGTAAAAGATAAAATAAGATTTCTAAAAACGAAAGAAGAAATCCTGAAAATGATCACAAAATTGCAGAAAAAGTCTAAAAAATTTATAGCAAAAAAAAAGGTAGATAAAATGTACAAAAAAAGCCATATATTGTCCAAAAAGGGAAGACGAGAGGCAGAAAATGAACATATGCCCATAAAATCGCCAAAAATGTCAGAAACTTGACAGAATGGCAGAAAAGTCTAAAAATGTATGAAAAACAAAAGCAAAACAAAAAAAAGGGAAGAAAATTCACGTGTACGTATTTGATAGACTCCAAGCAGCTTTTGGGCTCTCACTACATTAGACTAACTACACTAACCAACAATAACAAGTACAGTGTTTTTTGTTCATCAGAATGTTAAAATGTTTTGTGGCTCCAGACATTTATTTATTTGGTGTAAAATGGCTCTTTTGACAGTAAAGGTCGCTGACCCCTGTCCCTACTGCAATAAAACCAACGTGAATTGATGGTAGCTCGATTGTGTAGTGAGTCATTGTTAGTTTGTGAAACCTAACCATGTTTGCATTTTTGGATGAAGCCATTCTGATGATTTTTTAATGTATAACTAATGTCTTTGCATGATGCCACTGTAAGACGACACGCTCTTTGCACATCTGCTTGAACTATTTGCGTCTGAGAAACTGGATTCTGAGTCATAATACTTGGAGAAAAAAAAAGATCTTGCATCTGAAGCTCATCTTGGACGCTTTTCTAAAATTCTTGTAAAGCAGCACAAGCATTACCTTGAAGCTCCAGCGGCTGTCAAAAAGAAAGACTCTTTTCAGGGCAGGAAAGAAAGCTTTCTGATGGAGCCTTTTGGATCGGGCCTAAATTGAAACCTTATGTGAGGCATGTGGAATTCTGGGACTTTGGCTGGCTCCCAAGAATCCACAGAATGTGAGGGATTTTTTTCCCTTCTTTCTGCCTCTCTTTCTCCCTCTACCCCCCCCCCCCCCTCTCTCTCTCTCTCTCTCTCTCTTATCCCTCCTCCTATGTGTGCGGGGTTGTCTTACATCAGCCCGAGCAAAGGCGCCGCTGAAGTGAGCCAGCGAGACGTTCAAGCAAGCCCAACCACCTCACTGGAATATTCTTCTTTGGACAAATGGTCTGAAAAGATAAAAGTAAGTCACACTTTTCTCTCACTTTTTTATTTATTTTGGTGTTTAAATTCTTGGCTGTGAAGAATGGAGCTGATCAAAGTCTTGGTAGCTTTTGGGGTTCAATTTGCTGCTTTTGGAATAATTTAATGCAGAAACAAACTCAGAAAGAATCCTTTTTCTACTGAAGTGAACGTCGTCGATCACCATGCATCAGACGAAATTCAAACAATAAAACTCAATTGGGTGTGAAAATACTATTTTACTGTAATACTGCTAATGTTTTCACATCTTTCACCATGTCATGCACAGGGGTGAGTCTTGGATGTAAACTTTAGAGGTGCTCTGAAACATCCCATCCGCAATTAGGAATTTTTATAAAACAAAAACATGTTTGACTTAAGTCAACCTAATATGTTAGATTGAATACATTGTCAGTTAATAATAACAATAATAATGGGATTTTTTATCTATACATAACTAAGGTTCCTTTTGTATATAAACATGAGGATTATTTTTCCGTTATTGATTATTCATCAGTTCAAATTCAACTGTTACCAAACGCGTTCTGATTTTCTTGATTTTGCTTCATCCTCAAGTGCCTAATTATTCTAGTACGTCGTTGAAATACATATTTATATTAAAGCAAAGTATTAAAATGAGCTACACAAGTGCCAAAGAGTAACAAAAGTAGTGCATCTACGCGACTACTTTTGCCGTATGTAAAGTCGCAGTGTTGCATTGCGTTGCAGATTTTAGACCCTCAAAAGTCGCCGTAGTCCGGAAGTAGCAAACTAATAGCATTTAGCTGACTAGCAAAACGATTTTGAAGACAGATAAATATATCTTGAACCGCTGTTTTCTGTCGTAAAAATACAATTTATTTTAGACATATTTCAAATGATATATCTAAGCGCCAAAGAATGCTGGCTTAATAGGAGAAAAGAGGGGTACAGCATGACAACTCACCAGATTTTGCAGTGCATTCTGGGACTTGTAGTATTGGCATAAAACTACACCACGGCTCTGTGCCATACAATTTAATAATTACAAAACAAAAACAGAGTGGACCCTTAAACGCTCAAATTTATTAAAATTTGTTTTACATTACATTTAGACATGGTAGTTAAAATTGTTTATAAGTTAAAGTGAGAGTTTGGGATGCATTTAACTTGAGTCATGAACAAGTGGATTCAATTTCTAACGCTTGAGCAGGTAACTTCTACTTGAAAAAAAATTGCCTGACTAATGTGTTCATGGCCACTCAGTAAAAACAACAACGATACACTTTTATAACGTTGCGGTTGTTTGACTGTGGGATGAAAAAGAGGTCAACGTGTGGTCATCTATCAGGCACACACAACGTGCAAACACCTGCATGTGACACCAACGTGACACTCACGCAACACTGACGGACACTACGACCGCCGCCATGACACCAAAGGGCACACAGCGCTACCTGACAAAACCTACACTTTGGACTTTATTTTACAGGAAGGATTGCTCTTTGCTTGCACAGGTACTCCAGCATTTTGGAAATAAGGAATGGAGGAAGAATCGGAGAATGAATGGATGTAAAAAAGAGGAAGGAATTAAATGATACTAAATATTGGAAGTGAGAAGAGGAGGGCTTTGTGTAAAACGACTAATCATGACTCACCTGTTTTCTGAGTTTGGTCATGTGACAGAGGAAGGAAGCACAAAAGAATAAAACATGTGAACAGAAGTTAACCACAGTGTCATGAATAAACATGACGTAAAACTTCTCACCTTTTGAAGACAGTTTGTCTGAAAGGAATGTATAAGGAGGGAGTTGGTATGATAATTTTCATGCTCGTCGTTAGCCGTTACGCTACATGCTGTTTACACTTTGATCTTCTTAGTCAATTTTCTTTTGTACACAAAATTCATATTAATTAATTGTATTGCTTGTGTGTGTTGAGGATGGATCCGTGCAGCTTTTATTTACTTTTTTGGCCCCCCGCCTTGTATTTTTCCCATCTCACAGTGGTGCTGTCACCGCTACGGAAAATCGTAGCCAACATTTTTAGACATCAGGCGTCATTCATGCAGTGTTGCGCAATTTCAAAGTGTTTGGTAAATGATTTGGTCGGGTTAGGAACAATGATGTAAAACAGCACAACCTCCAGAGTTGAACAAAATACGTTCTGTGATGCCGGTTGACTCCCTAGTTGTTCTCATTTCAAAACGAAATTTCGAAATATTGTTGAATGAACTGAATCCTTTATTTATGTGTAAAGACCACCACTGTATAGCAGAATTGAAATAAAAATAAAATACAGTAAAACTACTCAAGTGTTCAAGATATATAATAATGACAAGTGAAACTGTACTTTTTGGCAAACTTCTCTGGTTATTTCCACGCTAGTCGTTAGCTACAATGCTTTCAGTTACATGCTATTGACCGTAGCCTTAGCTACAAGTATTTCAAAACAAACAGTAAATGCATGTAGACATCCAACATAACATTACTCACAGGCATATATTCTTTAGAGTCAGTTGTGAAACTCTTCTTAGCATATGTTCCATTCCTGTTTCTATGGTAATTGTTGCTTCTTTTTTTTTGTGGGCAAAAAAAATCAAAATCAAAGACAAAGACACCTGGAAAAACATCAAAAGTGTAAACGTTTGCTTTTTGGGTGCTCTCCCATGTGCGCTGCCTCGGAGTGTTGAGTCACGTCAAACTGCAGTGACTTATGTAATGTTGCGCGGTCAGTTTATCGGAAAGTCATCGTGTGCCGCTTTGCAGCTGATTCATCCCTCTCATCCGCTAGTTTGTGCCCGGAGGGGGCGTATCTGTCCTCTTCCACTTCCTGTACTGGCTGCTTGATGTTTGTTTATATGGAACTCTTCTTTTTTTTCCTGCTCGAAAGAAGAAATCTTAGTTAATTGTCATTTTATTCTGATGCAATTTAAATGTAATAAATTTGGCTGTGTAGCTTGCACTAATGTGGATAAACAGCCTAACAAATTATTTATTGTTATTGTAATATGCACCCTTAAAAAGCAGCCAGTGAAGAGAGAAACAAACAGTTTGGCAGGATTCTGACTTTATTCTCAGAATTCTGACTTTAAAGGGGGAGCATTCTGAAAATAAAGTCAAATTCTGACTTTTAAATGAGAATTCTGACTTTAATCTCAGAATTCTGAGAATAAAGTCAGGGTTCTGACTTTAATCTCAGAATTTTGACTTTTAAGTGAGAATTCTGACTTTAATTCCAGAATTCTGACTTGAAAGGGAGAATTCTGAGAATAAAGTCAGAATTCTCCCTTTCAATGCTCACTTTAAAGTCAGAATTGTTACAATTCTGACTTAAAAGTGAGAATTCTGAGAACAAAGTAAGAATTCTCACTTTAAAGTCAGAATTCTGAGATTAAAGTGAGAATCCTGCCAAAAAAACATTTCTCTCTTTACTGGCCCTAATTCTCTGCCGCACATTTACCAAACAAATAAATGACTGACTTATTTGTCTTTTGTTTTTCCTTTTCTACACGGCCCTATTACTCCCTGCTCGTTATGTAATATGTAATAAATTGTTATTGTTATTGCCGAGCGTGTGAAAGAAGAATGATGAACTGGTTCGTTCTGGCCCGTGGTTTTTGAACTTGGCTCCACCTCCCACTTGTCACGAGAATATAAATCCACTCCCCATGCTTTCGTACAGCAGGCCCTCAAAACGAAGCCCAAGTCCTTTACAGTTCTTGTTCGTTTGTGCTTTGAGAGCTGGAACCTGAGTCCTGTTCAAAAATGGGACCTTTGCAGTGAAAACAACTCGGAAGGTTGAAATGCTGCACAGCGGAACCGCCGTCCAAAGTAGAACACCACAAATGTTGGACGTTTTCCAAAAGTGAATTTGTAGTCCAAGTTCACTTCAGTGAGCATCTTAAGTGTGTTTTGTGTTTCTTTCTTTTCTTTTTCTTTATCTTAAATCTTTTTTTCTTCTTTTTTAACCTCATAAAGCAGATGTTCCCTCTACATACATGTCTGCCAAGTTTATTCAAGTGTTGAGTAGGTTTCATTTATTTTAGTTGAATTTAGTTACATCTAGTGTTTTCAAACTTTTTGGGGAGATTTTCTTTTTTTTACAAAGACTACCATGTCAATTCAGAAGTTGCATATTTTTGAGGGGAAAAAAGTTGTAACATTATGATAAATGTGTTTTTAGAGAGGGAGAGAGAGAGAGAGAGAGAGAGAGAGAGAGAGATGATAATTTGCTTGTGTTTTTCAAAATAAAATGTTTTAATTAGGGATGTTCGATGCCACTTTTTTTTTTTAGACAGATACTAATTCGAGTACTCTACTCAAGTATTCACGGGTACTGATACCAAGAACAGATACCACTTTTTGCTACGTTTAAAAAAAAAACCCAATGACAGATAGTTTTAAATAAAGAGTCAATAATTGATGAAAATTATGAAAATGAAATGAAAATTTGTAATCTTGTAAAATAAAGTTGTTTCATTTTTCCCAAGATAAAGTCATAATGTTATAATCAAAGTTATACTGGGCAAAAATATATATTTTAATGAGTGACATCAAAAAAAAGAAAAACTTTTTCATCCAGGCATGTCAGTTAGTATGTTTGTTTTATTGACTGCCAGTTTCGATATGGACAGTGAGTATAAAAAATCTACACCCCCCCTGCCCTGTTCAAATGCCACTTTTTTTCCTGATAAAAAATAAGAACAATATATAAAGAAATTATAAATACAATTTAAAAATATGCCCAAGATAAATAATTTCAAATGTGACCTATAACCTATACAACCGTAAGTACAAACAACTGAAATGTGGATAAAGGATTGTTTCCATTTTCTTTTCTTTCTTTTTTTTTTTAAACAAAAAAAACAATTGCCATTTATTACAGTATGGACTTTTCTGAATGAGATGACACAATAATTTATTGCAAATGATTTTGCACTCCTCCAAGCTACTGCTCACAGACCCCCACTTATATAGCAGTTAAGTTATTTTCTACACTTTTATGGCAAAACCGTTAAAGTGCACTTTCATGACAGTATCCATCTGGATCAATTCACTTGACATGATTTCCTATAGGAAACACGCATGTCCCCCCCCCCCCCCCCCCTTCCCATTCGCAGAAAGCAAAACAAGTCGCGTCCAAGAAGAATTTAAGGGCAATTCTCCCCGTCGAGACGCCAAAGCACACAGAGGCCTTTTACAGAAAGAGTGTACGTTTTTCTAGATGCACACAAGCCGGCAGCTGTTTGACTTTCATTAGCTCCGAGGCGAAGGCGAAAGGCGAGAGGCGGCGAGCTTAGCCTGGAAAGGATAGGAAGCGGCCGTAACCTTAGTGGCCGCCCGGGAACCTTAGCCAGGCGAGCGGTTGGGCTGAAGGGACAGAGGCCGCTCAGTCAGTCGTTAATGTCTTCGTCAACACCGGCCGCACGACATCCATTTAACGTGGCTTATTTGACATGTGATATTAATCAGTGCGGGGAAGTAACCAAGTACAAATACTTCTTTGCTGTCCGTAGGTAGTTTTTTTTTTTTTTGTGCGGGTATGTAGGTCACCTATTACACCTCTGAAAAACACCATCATGTCTTAAAATAATGTGCAAATAAACAGTTGCTCAACAGACCTGCGGTTTCCGTTCTCATATTTTGCGCTTCATAATGTGCCACATATTTTCAATGTGGAGACAGGTCTGGACTGCAGGCGTGCCAAGCTAGTACTTTTTTTGTTTTTGTACTTCTAATTTTTAACTACAAAATATGGGTTGGCGTTGTCTTGCTGAAATAAGCAGGGATGTCCCTGTGGACTCGTCAGACCACAGAATACTTTTTGGCTACTATGTTTTGAACTTGCATTTGTAGATGTCGCTGCTAACTGTGTTGACTGACAGTAGTTTTCCATCACAGGGATGCAATGTTTGTTTTTGCTCTTGCTGCTTACATGCAAAAAAATAATTCTGATTTTCTGAATCTTTTGATAATATTAGGGGTTAATTTGTAGATGATGAAATCCTTACATTTCTTTCAATTTTATGTTTTATGTTGTTTTTAGGCTGTTGGACTATTTGCTCACAGAGTTATTGACAAACTGGTTAGCCCCGCCCCATCCTCGCTTGTGACCAACTGAGCCTTTTGCGAATACTCCTTTGTTTTCATTGAACCTGTTCACCTGTGGGAAGTTCCACATAGGATTTTTTTTTTTTTTTAAGATTCCCCAACTTTTGCTGCCTTCCCCAGTTTATTTTTATTTTTTGGGAACATGTTGCGGGAATCAAATCCAAAATGAGAGTCAGAGAATATTTACAAAAAAAACAATAATGTTCATTTTTTGCTACTCAATGTTAGTATGTATGTATTATGGTCATTGGTCACATAGCATTTACTTTTTTGCCTCATAGCATCAGACAATACTTTTACTACAAAGCATGAGAGCATTTGCCGTACACAACTTCTGCGTGAATACTTGACTCAAGGCATCCACTCACAATTTTAATGCTAAGCGTTGTTCAACATAACTCTCAGCATTCTCTCAAAATGTCGTTTTGCCCCATAGCGTTAACCACTATCTACTTTTGATGCATAGCTACTTGTATGTACTTTTTGACACTCAGTTGTCATTTGTTAGTTTACTAATGCTCAAAGGTTCGGTTGCCACTCAGCAATTGCACATTTCAAAGAAATAGCACTGGATTCAGATTTAGAGGATCTAGAGCAGACTGCATAGGTGTGATTATAGTTATTGTTTCTTACTTATTAAATGTTATCTTCATTTAAAAAAAATTTTTTTAAAGACATTTCTAACAAACGACTGACTTATGACTTATGATTTTTCTACGTGTGTCCAGGTCAGGATCCATTCCAACCCAAAGACGTGTTTGTGATGAAGTGCCCGCGCGACGTCCGCTTGTGGCTGCTGCTCCTCGTGTCCTCTCTCGCACCCGTCATCTCGCAGGTCAACCCAGGTACGTTCTTGCGTTAGCATCACAAGCTTTGTCATCTTCTCGCATCTCAACCCCGCGCTGGACTTTGTGAATACTTTTGTTGGTTTTGGCTTTTTGGGGCAGAACTCCCAAGACTTGGGTAAGTTGTGCTTAGCGGGAACCATGTGGTCCACTCGCTCTCTTTCTCTTTCTTTTGGCTTCTTTGATGCCGCCTCGCCCCAGCGCTCTCTGCTGCTCGGGTGGTTTTTGTGATGTCACTGAAATAAAACCAATATTTGAAGCTATTTGTTGTGCCGTTTGATGGGCAGAGGCAACGGGGAACCAAAGGGAAGGTTTGGGGTCATGGATGAAACTCTAGAAATGCAGCACGAGCCAGTAAAAACACGTTTTGTTTTCATTTTTGGACGTATTCCGAAAACCACATAGCAATTCATTAGAACTGTGTCGGAAGAGGTCACCGCGAACTCACACCTCCGCTTCTTCCACTTTTTTGGCCTGTTACGAAAGTCCAGCTTTGATGACGACGACACAAGATTTTTACAAATACAATTTTTGCGTCATACGTTATAAATAAACTGGAATGGTCGTCTTCTTAGAGGTGATCACATTTACAAATTCAGCTAGGTACGCTAGATCAGGGGTGTCCAAAGTATGGCTCGGGGGCCATTTGCTGACCATTTTTTAGCAGCCCACAGCATGTACAATTTTGTTTTTATTTTACTCGGCCCCCAATGGTATTTGATTTTTTTATTTGGCAAAATAAGTGTTATTCACAAAAAAAATGACGGTATGATCCTCACGTAAAAACTAATTTGAATGGGAAGTCAACCCCCCCCACTTTTTTTTTGACAATAATATATTCTATACAGCCACACTAGTCTAAATATGTTATTCTGTTTAATATTGTGTTAGTGGAAATCCAGCCGCTTTTATCCGTCTCAGGGGGCGGCCATTTTGCCACTTGCCCGTCGCCTTAATATGACATCAATGTTGCTCAGGTCTCAGTTCTTCAGTCTTCAGTTTTCTGTATGCGGCACTTGGAGGAAAAAGTTTGGCTGCACCTGCTTAAAAAAAAAAAACATGCTCCCATGTGACACCAGTCAGCCAATCGAATGTGTTATTCAGAGCCGCTTTGCAAACAGTCGGTAGGTGTGTGTGAGACATGCAAGCGGCAATCCACTTCTGTGTAAACAGATAGTCGCCCTTTAACTTTCAGTTTGACGTCATTTGACCTCACTTTGCTGTTTTTTCTGTCCGTGTGTGTGGGTGTGTGTGTGTGCGTGTGTGTGTGTATACAGGCCCACATGCAAATATCTGCCTAAAACACACTCGCTGTGGATCCAGTTATCCTATTGGAGTCTGTGGCTAATGCATACCAGACATTCTGACAGCAGGAAAGTCCATTCAAATTTTCTTTCTGTGTGTGTGTGTGCGTGTGGAAAGGACTGTTTGTGCATCAGATTGTGGTCAAAGTTCAACGAGTTCACAATTCCTGAAAAAAAAATAAATGAAAACGTGTTTCCAAGCCTGAGGGTTTCTCACCAGTGTGGGTGTATCGTTGCAAGCCGGCTCTCAACCTGCCCTAATGTATTGAAGCAGGATACTTCCACCGAGAAGAGTTTATTTTTTCCACAGCAGGGAAATAGTCACGACTGAATTTAATCGAGCCGAGATGGCGAGCAAAGCCAACTTTCCTGTGTTTAAAATTCCCCAGCAATGGCGTTTATACCATTCCTGTCTTTTCCATCCGAGTCGTGAGTGGGCGAGCGCTATTTCGCTTTTGAAGAATAAGAAGTGTGTGGGTTTTGTATCTAAAAAGGCAGGGTTGGCCGACTGAGGACTCAGTCCGGAGGGTCCAGTAGAGTTCTTGCATTTCTACATTTATACCAGTAGGAGGCAGCTTCAGGGCGAGAACTTTATCGCACAAAATCTGGTTAAGTCTCGTAAAAGCTGAGTAATTAAAGTTTCATCAAACCTCCCTAAAATGGCCACTTCAAAGCAAACTGCCAGATTTTTTCAGGCGAGGACGTTTCTTATTACTGTATATGGAAAGTCATCAAACAATAAAAAAAAAATCAGAATTTGAGGTCTATTTGTATATGTGGTTCAAATTTGGTCACAAACGGACAAAATATATATATATATTTTTTTTTTGGGGTGACTAAAAATTATCCGAAAAATGACAGACTTCCTGTTTCCTTTTGGACACGGCTTTTTGACACTTCTTTGTGGGTCTTCTCATGCCTAACAAATTTAATGTGATGAAAGTCAACCCAGAATTTTTTTTGGGGGGGACAATAATATGTTCTATGCAGCCCCATATTGCGTTAGTGGAATGGGAGTTAATAGGTTCTTGACTCTTAAAAAAAAAAAAGATAAATAAATAAAAGGATATACTTCTGCTATGCACGCCTACCAAATTTCATGCTGTTAACAGAAACTGGCGTCAGGGGCTGAATTTTTTAACTCATTCACTGCCATTGACGGCTATAAACGTCAAAAATTAATTTGAACTATTTCTATTAGTTCATAATTTTTTTCCACTTTTGTTAACAAGAGTAGGAAAACCTAGACATTTTTTTATTGCACATTTAAAACATGAAATTTGTGATTAATTGTGAGGTAACTAGTGAAGTCATGCGATTAATTACGATTAAAAACTTTAATTGCCTGACGGCCTACATTTTAAATCTTTTTTTTTTTCATTCACTGACATTGATGGCTATAAAAATTCATTTGAACTATTTATTTTAGTTAAAAAATGTTTTTTACCCACTTTCCCCAATATTTTTATTGTACATTTAGAATCAATATAAAATGTTTGATTCATCGTGAGTTAACTAGTGAAGTCATGCAATTAATTACAATAATTTTTTAATAATCTTTTGTTTTAAATGAATTTATGGCAGTGAATGGGTCAATCATGAGCTGATCTATCCCAATAGTATCTCGAGGAGTTAACTTTTGAAGTGGAAACTGCAAAAGGTCCAAATGATTTTAACATGACCAACTTCCAATGTCTTTCAGGCATGGGTTCCGTTCTGGAGACTTTTTTTGGCGGGTCTGTTTATGACAGACATGCCTACCAAATTCCATTTTGCCAGTTAAGATGGCTTCCGTCCTGAATGTGAAGTAGTGGCCTCCATTTAGCCTCATTTGCTTCGCATTGACACAATTCATCAAGAATCAGCTCCGACGCCAAAGACAACATTGTTTTTTTTGCCTATTCATAATATCATCTTAAATATTCTATTATGCATCACTATTCAATGCTTAGTCCATATTGTGTGTATATTTCTATTCTATATGTATTTGGCGCTCAAAGTTGGCCAGTAAAGTCAGTGAACAAGTCTACCTTTCAGAAAACCAACCGATGAGGAGAAGGAGGTTTGGCCGTGTTAGCCACTCTCGGGCTCGGTAACACAAAGCTGGTGTTTTTCCACCAGATATTTTTAGACGCTGCGGCCTGAATGCGAAACCCGATGGGTAGTGTGTGTGTGTATAGGGTGGGAGGTCGATATGCGTGTAGTCCGTGTAAATGACTAGCCGCGCTGCTCACCTCAGGGGTCACCTCTGAGTGGCTCGGGTAGATAAATAAACACAGCAAAAACCAACATTTGGACGGGGCCGTCTTGACATCCGTTAACGTTCTCAAACGTCTCACTTTCCATCTTGGACGTGCCAAACGACCCTCATACAGACCTGGCCGTCTAATCTCAGTCAAGGCCAAGTTTTTACCTTGAATCTTTGCGGGGCAAAACCAAATCCGGTCTAGGGGCGGGACTAAATGTAGTCGTCTAGTTTCTAGTCAAGGGCATAAGTCTCGTTCTTAAATATTAGGCGGCAAGTATAATTTCAGGAGATAGACCAAGTCTACCCTCAAATCTCTGAGGCACAAGACCAAGCAAGTCTTAGTCTTTGTTTGAAAGGTAAAACTAAGTCAAGCCTTTTAGGGGCAGTACCAAACAGGTCTGATCTCAAATCTTCCAGGCACACACGCAATATATCCTTGCATTTTTGAGGAACCAGACCACCAAGACTAGTGTCAGTCTTTTTAAAGGGACTAAGTTTAGTCGGAGTCTTTCAAAAGTGATACTAAACCAAGTGTGATCTCAGTTTTTTTAGGAGGCAAGACCAAAAGTCTATTCTTAAATCTTTTAATGCCAAAACACAATCTCATCTCTAATCCTATTTGGGCAAGACCGAGTCTAGTCTCAGTCTTTCAACAAAGTGATACTGAACCTCATCTCAAATATCAAAATCTCATTTTTTTAAGAAGCAAGACCAAAAGTCTATTCTCAAATCTTTTAACACCAAAACATGATCTCATTTCTAATCCTCTTTGAGCAATGCCAAGTCTAGTCTCAGTCTTCTGAGAGCAAGACCAAATCAAGCCTGAAGTCTTTTTGCGGCCAGATCGAGTCTAGTCTCAAATCTTCTAGGGACAAAATCCACTCTAGTCTCAGTCTTTCAAAGGCAAGACCAAGCCTAGTCTTAAATTGTTTTTTTTTAAATTCAAGATTAAGTTTACAATCAATTGTTTTAGGGTCAGTTCCAAGTCTAGTCCCAGGTTTTTAAGGGCAAGACGAGTCTCCCCTCGAATCTCTGAGGTCCCAAATCTGGAAGAGGGACAAAAAGAGTCACGAGGTTTCCAATGCTGTGTCTCAAGTGTTCGTATTCTGGAGCGCAGGGTCAAGTCTTTGAACTTAAGTCCAAGTTACATTTGACGTCTTTGAGGTCTTTGAAGTTGAAATTCAAAGTTAAAGTCTATCGATTGATTCCAACTGTAGTCGCAGATGGTCTATTCCGAATTTCCTCACATCCAGGGATTCCAAAAAACGTTTTGAGTCGCTTAGCCAACAGGGGAGACATTTTTCTCCAAGGATACAGTAACCCTAATGCAAATTAAGCATAATTAGGGAATGCTCTTTTTTTACTCCAACATTTCAACCTACCTGTTTAATACAAAGGAACTAAACCCAATACAAGTAAGCTAGCTAGTTGACGTTGATTGCCAAATTATCATCGCAAAAGCAGGGATTTTACCCTGAACTAACTGCTTAACCACTCGTGCTGCCATGGAATACTGAAAATTATTTTAAGGACCCCCGAGTTTTGTCTTGCAGTTTGAGAACCATTGCTCTAGTGTGCTTCTTCTTGAAGGCCAACATCTGGTGCTGCTCATCACCATATTTTCCATCAATTTGCAATTTGGTTGTTTTCGTCCTTTTTGACCACCACGCCCTTCAGTGAATTGTGATTATTTAGCCTGCAGACCACTAATAGGATGAGAATATTAGAAGATTCCAATGGTTTGACTTGATGTGGCCTGCTTCTAACCAGAGGCGTCTTGGGCAAAGGCGGGTGGGGGTGGGGGTGGGGGTGTGGGTGGTGGTGGGGGTGGGCGGGTGCAAGTGAAAGATTCCTGAGGCCAAGATGAAAACGTTAGGGAATATGGTAAAGTCTGTCACATCTGGAAGTGGTTCGCTTTCTTTACGTGCATATCAGGGTGCGCGTCTATCGCCTCATCAGTGAAGGCTACGAAAATCTTCTCGGCTTTCCGCGTTGAGAAAATATTTGGATGAGATCAGCGCAGTAAGAAAAGGGGGACAGAGGAGACTTTGAGTTCTGCTGTTACTGGCGTTTTCTCAAAGGAGACCCGGGTTCCAAGCTCGCGCTCTCGGTCGCCCCGCAACTTCCGCCTGACGTTTCGGAGCCGGTCGTGACCCACTGGTTGGCATTTTAGCACATGCGCGCGTGCACACAGACTCTTTCATTGCAAATGAGGTTACCTGGTGGTCACATCCTGTCAGGTGGAGTCGGTCAATGAGCACCAAGCGAAAAGTTCTTGAGCCAGAAAATGATCAGTCCCACGGTGACTTTTTACACAGCGTGCTAGAAAATCATTTTGTTATTCACTTTTGTCCGGACAATGGACGACTAGTGGTTAGTGCGACTGCCTCGCAGTTCAGAAGTTCTGTGTTTTGAGTGTCAGCCCCGAGCTTCCTGTGTGGATTTTTGGATGTTTTTCCCGGGCACGTTGGCTTTCTTTCACATTCCGAAATCCTCCAGGGTCATTAATGATTCTACATTGTCCATAGGTGTGCATTTGAATGTGAACGCTTGTGTTAATATCAATGTT
This sequence comes from Leptonotus elevatus, assembly GCF_054856555.1. Taxonomy (NCBI): domain Eukaryota; kingdom Metazoa; phylum Chordata; class Actinopteri; order Syngnathiformes; family Syngnathidae; genus Leptonotus; species Leptonotus elevatus. The sequence goes on along the minus strand of NC_141249.1, from coordinate 15,529,893 downwards.
TGATGCATTTTTATACAAATTTTCAACTTCATTGACTAAATGGGAGATGCTGGGGTTTGAACCCAGCACACGCTCTACCACTGAGCTACATCCCCACATCTATCTATCGACCCGCCCGTCCGTCCGTCCATCCATCCGTCCATCCATCTATCTTGCTAGCTAGCTAAATTGCTAGGTAGCTAGCTAAATTGCTTTTGTTAGAGTAGACAATATTAAGTATTGTACTCTTTGCGTGTTCAATTAACTGAATGGTGAGATTCTGTTGAAGAAGTTCCTTTGCAAAGGTTTTAATTACCAGAAGCTTCTGGTCGCACATTTAAAGTCACCCAAGCAGTGTTCCGTTCAAATGTGATCTCCTCTCTCCAGCTCACATCGTTATTTATTCACAAAAAGGGTTCAGAAAAAGGTCAGCCCACAACACACCTGGTTACAACTGAATACAAGAGAATCCGTTCCCATGGGTATAAATCAGATTAGAAAAAATACAATAATAATAAGCCTGACTCCCTTCCGACACAGCAAAATCCCCGGAACCTCCCTTTAGATTACGAATGAATAGACAGACCCGTTGCTCTTTCTCATGAAAGTAACACAGATAAGAATATAGGTCTATTCATACAGCCATACTGAGTTAACTAAATCTAAAACGGCTAAAATATCATTTAAAACTGAAAAAACAATGTTAATAACTCATCATTCCCTCATTTGAGCTCTTGAGAGCTCAACACATTAAAACATTTTTTTTCAATGGTTGTGTGGTAAAAATAATTATCCTTAAAACATCTCTTTAGCAGAAGAGGAGGTAGTTTAGCAATCATATGACATTAAAAAACAATTTGATACATTTAAAAGATTTTTAGTGGAATAAGCATAGCATATGTGAGGCTTAACATAAAATGTTGTTCATTAAAAAGTGTCGCAATGTATCGGCAGACGAATATGTGTTCTTTGAAGCCATCTTGTGATGAAGTTCTTTGAAGGTCTTTTTTTTTTTTTTTTTTTTAATGAAAAGAGTGTCGCAATAGTTCGTCTCTTCTTTAAGAATTTGGGGTAGACTACCCAAATTCTTCGATTTGCCACCTGGGATTATTCTGCCCAAAATGTGACTGATCAAAGGAATGATTGCCCAAGAAAAGGCACTTGCTCTTGATCCGTTGACTGATGTCCTCAAACGGTGTCGAAACGGCCGCTCCAGAACGATCACTGGGTCAGCTGACGTGGCTCCAGGTCGGAGGTGATAAGATTGATGCTCCAGTTGTGGAATTTCGTCTCTCCTTTCAACCTGAGAGCATCAGTTGATGAGATGGCCGAGCCTGGCACGTCTCCGGAAGCCTTGTAGACCAGATGTGGCATATTCTCTGTGCAGAGAACTGCACAAGATTTCCTCACCAACCCCCTGGGGCCGTTCTCCTGAGTGCAAAAACTTTTCATTTTTAGTTTCTCATAAACTCACATAAATTTTATTTGGAGGAAAAAACCCTGATAGGTTTTGTTAGTTGGGATTAATAAATGTTATTTGATTAAGATCTGTAGGTCCTGCACTGTTGAAACAAGAAAATATCTATTTTTGTGACATTAAAATAGAGCCCAGCCCTTGATTGAGTTGAATGACATTCGCTCATTCATTAATATAAGACAGAGCTTATAAATATTTATTTTTCAATAATAGGTAATTTTTTACCATGACTAAATTTGTTCTAAATTTTCATAACTGTGCCTTTCATATCTTATTCTCTTCCCAGAATCCCATGACCGGCCGAATCCTGGCATGCTGGGAAAAACTCACATATATTCATATTATCTATACTCTTTTGCAAACACTGGGCTCCAAACATTACATTTTTCAAATATGATTCTGAGATAAAAGATATAATATAATATAATTACCTTCATTCGGCGAATATGCATTATTGTCCTTGCTTGCTTCAGACTTACTTTGCGATCGATTTCCTCTGGTAGATTTCTTCATATTCAAACTGTGGATTATCACTTTCAAACTCATCCTGTCAATTGGAGTGTAGGCCGATACCCCACAACCTTTTTAATTTCGTTTTTAAGTTTGATTTTAATTTTCTAACTCGTCTACATTGGTTAAATTCTTAAACATAAACTCCCTCATTTGACAAAGATCCACTGATTTTTTCAAACACGTCAAGACAAAGGGAGGACAAAATAGAGACCTCATTTCTCAAAAAACGTCATAAATAACTCAACCCTCTAAATCAGGCTATGAGATAAACAAAAGAGCTACAAAACACTATAAAACTAAACATAAGCAGATACAACTTAAGACACTAATATATGATGACTTTGGGGCCATAAAAATAGAGGTAACCATATTACTCTAATTCTCCTAGAGTCCCGAAAATTATTTAAACTGCCAATCAACCTCACCTCTTTTACAGATTAGTGGGGCTGAGGATAAAATCACACAAAATTCACAAATATCTACCATTTCCATGAATTAATCTAACTAAAAATCATCTTCAAACTGCTAATCTTTCACATATTAGCGGGGCTCATAAAAAAAAAACACAGCACACAAAATATTTCTGGGATTTATAAATCACAGTGCTATAAAAAAAAAAAAAAATCTAATTTAGCCATCAAACTCTTAGTTAGTCTTTTACTCGTTACTACTCATTCTATTCTATTATTTATTTTATACTATAGCTGCAGCTGGACGAAGTCCAAAAAAGTTCCTTACGGGGAAAATAAAAATATATCATATAATAACATATTAATAAAATTCCCATTGTACCAATTCAGAAACTGATTCTCCCAAAAATATAGGCAAAAATTTAGTAGGCTATAGATTGAAATAAATTTTCTCAATCCCTCATTTCAAATTTACATATGTCGTTTTCAATTTCCTGAAATATCTTGCTATAGATCACAGTTCCCCACTCAACACATTAAAAATAGATCAGAATATAGGTCTATTCATACAGCCATACTGAGTTAACTAAATCTAAAACGGCTAAAATATCATTTAAAACTGAAAAAACAATGTTAATAACTCATCACTATCTATCTGCCTAGTTAGCTAACTAGCTAGATTTCTATCTAGATTTACGTTTTCAATTATGATTCCAAGCAAGACCTTTAATCCCCTCTTGTGAGTTGTAAGTGCAAGAGGAGAAGAGACCACACAAGAGTAGATGAGGTGGCGTGCAGGAAACAAATGGCATATTGCTTCTACCTGACCACAATGTGGGGGCGTAATGGGCTCCGAGCAGTCAGCTTGACCTCATGCAGCTCTGCATACGCCATTGTACCATGCCTGTTTGGACTGGCACGCTCACATATATACACACAGGGTGAATCTGGCTTATTATTTCGTTTTGTTTGGTATTTTGTGGTCTTAAAATGAGCACCTTATCACACTGAAGTCATGCTTTTATATGCAGCAGTTGGCTGTGGGTGAAATTCCAAGATATTAGTCCATGTAGTGGATTTTATTAGCCTCTCTTTTGGACTCTGCATGCCACCTATTACTCAATGTCTTTGGAATCAAATCCATGACATTTGGCCTTGCCTGGCAAGGCTGCCACCTTGCAGCAACAGGGAAGTCTCTTAGAATATTTTCCACTAGGGAAATTCGAATTTAAAACCACATTCATATCTGGTTATTCCCCAACCCCCTGCTGAGTAAACCTTGAGTGATTATATGGCCTGAGCAAACAGCATGGCCGCTGAAGGGCAATTTTTATACTAGTCATCAAGTTTGTGTGGCTGTATTTAGTGAAACATGTTTTGTGTACGTGTGTGTGTGTGTAATTTAGGTGTGTGTCGATACCCCTTGGGAATGTCGGGAGGACAGATTCAAGATGAGGACATCTCCGCCTCCAGCCAGTGGTCCGAATCCACCGCTGCTCGATATGGCAGGTAGGGTGTCTCACACATACACAACCGCAGGTGTGGATCACACCCCCTTCTCCTGCATAACACAGTATTTTTGATTAATATTCCATTTGTGGAATATGAATTGGCAGCAAAATCCACCCATTTTTATCCATCTCAGGGGGGTGGCCGCCATCTTGCAACTTGCTGTCGACTGTAAATGACATCACAGTGCCCAAGTGCTCAGGTGATGACCAATCACGGCTCACCTGTTCCCTGGGAGTGGTCATGGGACATAGGCAAGTTGAGCCTTCGGCACTGTGATGTCATCAGCAAGTGGCAATACAAGGATTTTGCCGCCCCTGAGATGGATGAAAACAGGTGGATTTTTCGTATTCATATGCCATGAAATTATTTAAAAAAATAAATAAATAATAATAATTGATGTGAATTCCCCTTTAAGTAATGTGCGCAACACCACATGTTCTTTATCATCAGTTGTAAAACGTCTTTATCTATATTATACTGCCCTCATGTGGCCAAGGCTTGCTTGAAGGAGCAACATGTGCATTGGATTGTAGCAAAAAGTGTGGTAAAAACGATTTTATTCTATACATTCTATTTAATTATGTCATTCATGAATGTTTACATAGCGTATTATATTAGGCTATGGAGTGTTATTGTTATCATTGAAAAATACAATACAATTTTTTTTTTTTTTGGGGAGAGCCTAGAACTGATTAATGATATTTTCATTCATTTCAATGGAAAAAGATGTCTCTTACTCACACTCACTTCATAGTTTGTTTTACCCTGATAAGGGTTTGGTGTTTGAGCGGTCTATCCAGCAAGGTGCCTGTTTATTTACAGGAAACCACTAACGGGCATATCGGTAACACTCACAGCCGCGCCATTAAAATGGTGCATGCGTATGTTTGTATGTTTGTGTGTGTGTGTAATGCCTTCACTTACAATCAGGATAATTCCCATCTGGTTGCATTTTGACTCTCTTGTTACTCAAAATGTACACCTGTGGTGTTTTTATAGGCTATAAAGAGTTTTTAAAAAATTATTGGATTTATTACAGACACATGTTCCAGATAAATGAGATTTTAAAAAATATATATTTTTGTAAAATAAGAAAAAATATTTTATTAGTAAAATATATTTTATCATGTTTTAGTTATGACTACACATTTTAATAAACATTTTTTTATTTTTTTGATAATGCAAATGCTTGTATCTACTCTAACCTAAATCTAACACTAACCATCTCCTATAGGTTGGACTTCGAAGAGGGCGACGGCGCCTGGTGTCCGGAGATTACGGTGGAGCCGGACCACCTGAAGGAGTTCCTGCAGATTGACTTGCGCTCGCTCCACTTCATCACCTTGGTGGGCACCCAGGGTCGCCACGCCGGCGGCATCGGGAACGAGTTCGCACAGATGTACAAGATCAAGTACAGCCGCGATGGCAGTCGCTGGATCTCGTGGAGAAACCGGCAGGGCAAGCAGGTGAGTCGCTCGTTATTTTTGCCATTTTTTCCTCTCTGTTACAAAAGTTCAGTTATCAGATTTTTACTCCGCCATAATCAAAAATGACAAAAATGGAGTGAGCCTACTCTTCTCCTGATTTAAAGCGCGACAGGAATGACGGGTGTGTGTTTCTCGTTCCGCAGGTGATCGATGGCAACCGGAACGCCTACGACATCATGCTGAAGGACTTGGAGCCCCCCGTCATCGCTCGATTCGTGCGCTTCATGCCCGTCACCGACCACTCCATGAACGTCTGCATGAGGGTGGAGCTGTACGGCTGCGAATGGCTGGGTACGAAGAAACAACAGCATAATAGACAATAGGAGTTCCTAATGAATTGTCCAGCAGGATGTTGATGATCTTCTATGATTGACAGATGGTTTGGTGTCATACAACGCTCCGGTGGGCCAGCAGATGAATTTACCTGAGCACACTGTCTACCTCAATGACTCTGTCTACGATGGAGCCGTCATTTACAGGTCAGTGTGTATGTGTGTGTGTGTGTGTGTGTGTGTGTGTGCTCTCATCTGCCACAGCCTGAAACTTTTCCTCATGGTCCCTTTGTTATTGTTGTTGTCACCCGGTCGCCATGGTGATAGCAAAGACACACCGGCGAGAGGGTCCAGGTGGCAAACCCTCCTCATGGGAATGACTGAGTCAGCCCGCAAAGGAATGACATTATTAGTGTTTGGATTAAGGCATTGTGAATGAATAATATCCTCCATGACACTCCGATGGGTCAAGTTTCACATAGTTAACCTGAGTTGCATTTGCTTGTTCAATGCCGCCACCTAGTGGTGGTAGCAATCACTCTGAATAGTAAAACAAAACACAACACAGTCAATTACAAACAAACAAATTGTATGAAGCACATCCTAATGATAATACACTACACTACATTTAGCTTTATTATACAGTGGGTTCATTTTTCCAGCTACCGGCGTGCTTACTCCATTTCCTGTGTCCTGTCTCCTCCCAGCATGACGGAGGGCTTGGGCCAGCTGACGGACGGCGTGTGCGGACTGGACGATTTCACAGACAGTCATGTGTACAATGTGTGGCCCGGCTACGACTATGTGGGCTGGAGCAATCAGAGCTTCCCCGGCGGATACGTGGAGATCATGTTTGAGTTCGACCGCATACGAAACTTCACCACAATGATGGTGAGACATCACTGAGTTTTTGCTCCTTAAAAAGTCAACAAAAAAAAAAGTCATTCGGCGCCATCTTGTGGCGTCTTGGCGTGAAAAAAAATAGTCATTCGGCGCCATCTTGTGGCGTCTTGGTGTTAAGGAGGAGGAGCTTCTATTAGGCAGAGCTAAGCTTTGGCCTGTCTAAAAATGTACGGTTACTGTCACTAACACTCTTTTAAATCTTATCTTATCTTATCTTTTGAACTTTAAATACCTTTATAAATTATTATAAAATGACTGTATCAATGAACTAAAAGATACAACAATGTGGTATGAGATAGACATACAGGTTATGGCCACTTTAATGTTAATGAACAATAGTATGAAAAACTGGAGAGAAAAAAATATGTGTGCAATTAATTTAATTGTGAAATTATTTGATTAAAATGTTTTAATTGACTGAAAGATAGTCACAGGATATCGTAATATTGCGTCTTCCAATTTCAGGTTCACTGCAACAACATGTTCACAAATAACGTCAAGGCCTTCCAGCACGTGATTTGCCACTTCCGCTCCGATTTGGACTGGGAGCCCACGCCGCTCACCTGCAGCCCGGCCGTGGACGACGAAGACCCCAGCGCACGTTTCGTCCCCGTCCCGCTGGCCAATCACATGGCCAGCGCCATCAAGTGCCAATTCTACTTTGCAGACGTCTGGCTGTTGTTCAGCGAAATCACCTTCCAGTCAGGTACAAGATATCTGTATCATACCGTATTTGCACAATCAATGGCCCTCGGTTTAGTCCAAAAATGAACAACTCCCTCATATAGACACTTCTGCTTGTTTCAAAACAAATGGTAATAGGCCTAAGTATAACATATGAACATACACACACATGAGCATTCAATAAACCACTGCTAAGCAAAACAGCAGCACCCAAACGGTCTCGTTAAATAACTTAAACGTAAATTATTTTTTCAGATACAGCCATGTATAACACAACACTAACTCCTCCCAAGACAGGACTTCCGCCCATCATCCAGCCAGGTTAGTGAAAGTCACATTTTTCTGTTAGTCTTTTTTTTTTATTTTTACCTCGTGTTTGCCTTTGTCATGCATTTCACGCAAACAAAACAACCGAACGGTTTAATTTCCCAAGTGATTCAATTTAAATAAGGAAGTAAAGAAATCCACTTTTGCCATTTTTCAAGGAGGACTGTGTCTTCCCGACACTGACACGAGACAAACGTTACAAAATTAGATTACTACGATGGTACTACTTCTCTGCTATTGTACTTCAAACACCTTCCCGTTCCCCTCCCCAGAGGACGACCCCACTCATAAAGTGGATGACAGCACTACACGCATTCTGATTGGCTGTCTGGTGGCCATTATTTTCATCCTGGTGGCCATCATCGTCATCATCCTGTGGAGGCAGGTGTGGCAGAAGATGTTGCAGAAGGTAAATGTAATTCAAATGGCAGAATTCATTGTGATTAGAAGTCATTTGTTCCCTATTAGTCATGTAATGTACTGTGTATATATATTTTTTTAAGACCCTCCTCCTAATCCTATTGAGAATTAAACATAGCTACCATGTGTAACCCTAAAGGCGTTATAAATTCTGAAAAAAGTTGTAATATTATGATATAAAAGTACAGTAATGTTTTTTAGTAAGGTCTGTCAAAACTAGTGTGTTCATTTTTAGTTCATTTAAAGTCCGTTTAACGCCACAATTTTTTTTAACACGTGATTAATGAACGCCTTTTACTTGGAAAGCCTGTACTGGGGAAATTCCAGCAGTAATAAGTTTAATAATAATGCATATATTTGTGGAGACTCGGGTCAAGTTTTAAAATTTAAAAAATGTGCAGAATTTTACAAATTACTTCATGTTAAAGATTAGATAGCTCTTAATATAAAAATAAAAATGCACTGAGCTGTCAGCCTGTCACCAACGTCTTACAAATGCAATGATGCCATCTAGTGGCAGATAATGAAATTATGAAATTATGAAATTACTGTATCAATCACTAAAAGATGCAGCCATATTTCTATTGGTTTATTCGTTTTTCCACTTTTATGTTAACAAGTGTATGAAAACTTGGAAAAAAATATTTTATTATACATTTAGAACAAAAAAAATGCGATTAATTGTGAGTTAACTATTGAAGTCATGCGATTAATTAAGATTAAAAACTTTAATCGTCTGACACCCCTATTTTTTTAGACAAGTTCCAGTAGTACTTGGAGAGCTAAGTATTTTTTTTCAATGGTACTTGACGTAAAAATCAAGAAAACCACTGTACTATCCAACACGGAGTCACTTTGTCAACACAGAGCGAGACCTTCACCTACAGTCACAACCAGTCGAGCACTGCCACCAGCGAACAAGAGTCCAGCTCCACTTACGAGCGCATCTTCCCGCTGGGCCCGGACTACCAGGAGCCCTCCCGGCTTATATGCAAGCTCCCCGAGTTCGCACAGAACTCCGAGGAACCTGGTAGGTTGATGCATGGGCGGCCAAATCTGGCATTTGCGCAGGGGTGTGTAGACTTTTTATAAGCGCTGTATGTTAAGCATCCATCGTCGCTGTTCTCCAGCTTCCAGCAGCACGGCGACCCAGGACGGCGCCCCTCACTACGCTGAGGCGGACATCGTCACCCTGCAGGGCGTGACCGGCGGCAACACGTACGCCATCCCGGCGCTCGCCATGGACATGCTGTCCGGGAAAGACGTGGCGGTCGAGGAGTTCCCACGAAAGCTGCTCACGTTCAAAGAGAAGCTGGGAGAGGGCCAGTTCGGAGAGGTCGCCACTTGTCGGAAGACTGTGAACTAAACAACCAGTAAAGTTATCAAAAATTTAACATCTCTTGTTGTTCTTTCCTTTTTTTTAGGTGCACCTATGCGAGGCAGAGGGAATGCAGGAGTTTATGAATAAAGAGTTTTTATTTGACGTGCCAGACGAGGCGACCGTTTTAGTGGCGGTGAAGATGCTGCGGTCAGATGCGAGCAAAAATGCAAGGTATGGAGTTAAAGTTATGGCGTAGCAGGCCATAGCCTTAACACAAAAGTTATTATGACACTTACAGGACCAAAATCACCCTTAAAAGGAGAACATTTCATGAGATTATGCAGGCGTACCTAATAATATGACCAGCGAGTGTTCCTGCATCTTCCCCTAGGAACGACTTCCTGAAAGAGATCAAGATCATGTCTCGCCTGAAGGACCCTAACATCGTTCGGCTGCTGGCCGTGTGCATCCACAGCGACCCCCTGTGCATGATCACGGAGTACATGGAGAATGGGGACCTCAACCAGTTTTTGTCCCGCCATGAGCCGGAGGGGCAGCTGGCGCTACTCAGCAACGCGTCCACAGTCAGGTAAATGCAGAGTTAGCAAAACAAAATAGCTTTCTTGTGTTAAAAAAAAAGAGAGGGGCTTTAATTTATGTGTTTATAGAATTGATGGCACTTTTTTAAAGGTCTATAAACACACTTAACATAATACAGACACAATTGAAAATACTGTATTTTAGAGAAAGCTAGAAAAAAAAGGGCAAAAATATGGCAGGCTCCAGAGTTACCAACAAATTCAGTTTTTTCCAAACTAGCAAACTTTGCATCTTTCGATATACGAATATAAATTAATCTACAGCCGTCGCTTTCTGTCGATATAAAAAGCAGGATTAAAGAGGATTTCGTGTTCAATCTTCAGCAAAAACAAGGCTGGGCTTGAAATACTTCCTGTTTTCTCTGTTCTTCTTTCAAATTTACAGTGTCAAACATAATAATGTGCCGCCACCTAGTGGCCGACAGTGGAATTAGTTGTCAAAATAAACTACCTGCATAACAAAATAGAACTTTTAACAACAACAAAAAAGGCTAATTAGCACATCTACGTATGGATTTATTCAAAATAAAAAATTGTATACAATCCGTTTTGATAACTTGGCATCCATCAGGAGTGACTTGATATATTTTTTTCCCCATCTTCTCCTCTCCAGTTTCGGCAACCTGTGCTATATGGCCGCCCAGATAGCGTCGGGCATGAAGTACCTCTCCTCGCTCAACTTTGTGCACCGAGACCTGGCCACGCGCAACTGCTTGGTGGGTAAGAACTTCACCATCAAGATAGCCGACTTCGGCATGAGCAGGAACCTGTACAGTGGCGACTACTACCGCATCCAAGGCCGAGCGGTGCTGCCCATCCGCTGGATGTCCTGGGAGAGCATCCTGCTGGTGAGGACCAAGCGAATTACATCCCAAACTATAACATCTTAAAGAGAAAATTATTATTATTTTTTTTACAATCAGAGAGTTGTTAAAATATAATTAGCAATATTGCCCCCTAGTGGTGAGTAATGGTACTGTAGTTTATATGCAGTGTTGCTCAACATTTTTGATTTTAGGGACTCCTTACAGTGGAGAGATTTTTACACACACGAAAAAACGCAAAGGAGGCAAAATGAAAAACCAAAAGACATTGGTGAGTTATAAAAACATGTCTTTGCTCACGCAGGGTAAGTTCACCACGGCAAGCGACGTGTGGGCCTTTGCGGTCACCCTGTGGGAGATATTGAACTTCTGCAAGGAGCAGCCCTACTCGCAGCTCACGGATGAGCAAGTCATTGAAAACACAGGAGAGTTCTTCAGAGATCAGAAAAGACAGGTGCGTGGATATTTATGCAAAGCTACCATTGGCGAATTTAACCATATAACCCGCCTCTCTTTAAATTGAGTCCTCATCAAATAAAAGTGTCATTTTGCCCTTTGAATGGCGCATGATAATATATGGAGGCAGCATTTCGTCACCAAGCTGACAAATTTTTACTGTCAGCTTTTGTTAGATTATATAGCCAAACACAAATATCGTATATATGGCACTTTTCAGACGTTAACACTGCTAATCTGTTCCAACACTGCAGCTCTGCTTACCTTCACGTTTTCACATGGTTATGGTTTGGGCGCCGCTTGAATATTTCTCTCTTGCTCTGGATGTTGATGCATGTCAGAAAAAAAACTCAACGTTGACCTGTACATCTAGCAAAACGTAATGCAGGTCTGCTTATCTTGCCTGGCTATTGTCAATAATTTAATTACATTTTAATTATTTATTTTTATTTAATCTATTATTTGTTATTTTTATTTAGTTAGTTATAATTATTTATATGTTTTTATTTTATTTTTGATTTAATATAACTACTGGCCAATTTAACCATATCCTACCCAGCCACACACTTAAAGCATCTACCAATTACTACTTTCCTATTAGCCATGGTTTTGACGCCATCTTGTGGCATTTTCAAGGTTGTAACAGAAAAAGCACTTTAATTTACTTTAATGTTTGACCAACCCTTGGTGGGTGGGCGGGCAGGCATACACTCACTCCACAGACCAAACTATTTGTACACAAACAATAATAACAAGTCATATTTCCACAATTAATATGTCCCCCAATATCTCATTTTCTGGCAGATCTACCTGCCACAGCCTGTGCTGTGCCCGGACTCGCTTTACAAGGTCATGCTGGGCTGTTGGAGGAGGAACACCAAGGAAAGGCCATCCTTCCAGGAAATACACCGAACCCTCCTGGAAATCCAGCCATAGAGCCACTGCGACGTTTCAGCCAGATGAAGACCGTGTGTCCGACACGATCCAGGCTTAAGCTACTTGTGCGTGTCACCTGTGTTAGCGTTTGGAGAACACTGTGCGGCGGACGTACACGCTACGGACCGACCAGAGACACTCGTCCACATATTCTTACAACCAAACACAACACAATGTATGGTTGTGCTACTCCAGTATAACTGTAGCAAGTGACATTCTGCACTTTTCTTGTTTAAATATGAAGTTGAAATGTCACATTTTAAGGTGACCAAAGACTTATTTTTGTGTGCCATTGTTCAGAAGACTGCTTGAATGTAGAGGGGGGAAAGTGCAGCCAATTTCAAGTGTTTCATCTCAGTCTCGTCGAATGAATAAGAAAGAAACGTCAACTCCGTAATGTCTTTATTTGCTGTGTGAATGACTGTTTTTATGTTTCAACTAGTATTTATATATGTTGATATTTGACTGTTTCTGTGTGCTTGATATATTTGTGTATTAATATGCTCTTTTCTTTCATATTCGGGGTACTTTATTGGATGAGTGACCCAAGCAAAAGGGTGAATGGGTGGATCATACAAGATGTGCGAGGGAAGTAACGCTGTTGGATAAATATGTACACGTTGTCATGGTAGCGTGTTTCTAAAGTGTCTTACGGGTGCCGAAAAGGGTCACGCATGTGTTAAATGATAGGATTTTAAACAGGGTTAAAAGGGGGTAGATATAGTTCCATGAATCAAACATAAAAACGTTTTTATACAGCATTGTAAGTGAAAAAATGTTTATATACTGTACGTGTTAACAAACGTTGTAAATTGATTTATTAAATAAATCGAATAATCCTATCTCGGACAAGCTGTTGCTTTATTCATGTCGCCCAGGAATTGGGCGGTCTTTCCCCCTGGCCAGATCATGCTTTCGTGATCCTATTGGCTGGACTGCTCACTCCTATCCAATCACAGAACAGAGAGGGCGGGCCAAGCATTTTTCCAGGGCGAGTTCAAAACCGCAGAACTTTCTGTGCCGAGAGAAGGGCTCTTGCTAAATGTTTTGCTTGATTTAGTTCAGTTTAGTTTAGTTTAACTATATTCACACTGTAGGGCGTGATACACAATTCGGATTATTTTATTTTTTTAACCGATCTTTTACTTAGATAATAGCAAGGCAGTGCAGTGAAAGGATGAATGTTTTGGTGACGGGAGCCAACAGGTAAGCGCGTTTGCTGTGGTGTGCCGCCCGTGGTTTGATTGGTTGTCGTATTATAATTAGTATTAATAAAAAGTAATATGCAATGCGCGATGCTACGGGGCCCACATTTTTTCTTTGTTTACATTTTATGCCGTACTACGTTTGGCTCACTTCCGTGTGTGCTGCAAGGACTACGGTGGCCCAAAAGGGTCAATCAAAGTAGAAGTACAGATATTGCACTTGTACTTAATATAAGTAAAAGTAAAACGTACATGCTTAAAATGTACAAAACTACAAATGGTCAATTATATAATAATATCCGTTTTGATATTAATGTCTCACACACACAAGAAAATTAATGAATTTAACTTCTTGTACTGAGAAGCAGGGTTGGGGATCCAGGTCCAGAAAGTAAAAACCCTGCCACAGGTGCTTCTGCTCAACTGGTACGAGCTCGTCTCCACCTGTTGAGTAGAAGCACCTGTGGTTAAAAGTATTCAGTAGAATGTACAGATCTGTTTTTAATTGTAGAGAGGAAAAATATACAGTCGTCAGAAACACACGCAAAATACACATCCCTAAAATATTTAATTACAGTTACCAAGTATGTGTACTACTTCCCAGTTCCCACCATGTTATTTTATTTATTTATTTGTTCCCCTGCAGTGGCATAGGCTTGGCTCTATGTGAGCGTCTCCTCAGCTCCCGGGATGCCGAAGGACTCCACCTGTGCCTGGCTTGCAGAAACATGCGCCGGGCTCAGGCCGCTCGCTCTGCCCTGCTCGCCGCTCGCCCCGCGGCACAGGTGACGCTGGTGCAGATGGACACCAGCAGCATCAGCTCGGTGCTCAGTTCTGCACGGGAGCTCCAACTCAGGTGAAAGCATACACTCAAAATTGACAGTATTGCTTAACTTGTATTTTTGGAATGTTGATTTTCCCTATTCACACTAACGAGCCACATGACACTTGGGCTACAGTTGGACATTTTCACTTAGGGGTGTACTCACTTTTGTTGCCAGAGGTTTACACATTTTCACCGAGCAAGTATAGCAAAATACACTTGCCCATTGCATTGATGTCCAGTCGACTCTATTGTGCACGCCACAGTTAAATGGTTAACTTTGGTTGTCTTCTTCAGGTTTAACCGGCTGGATTATGTCTACCTAAATGCGGGCATCATGCCAAACCCGCAATTTGATCTCAAGGCTTTCTTCAAAGGCCTCTTTTCCAGGTACATTGACCCCCTCCCCATTTACCGTCATAGCCATATTTTAGCCCCCGAGTAGTGTAGCGGCTGATTATTTCCATGACTTCCTCTGGGGAAATATAGTTTCTAAATCATCATATAACACACTGTAGTGTATTTGCCGTTTTATTTGCAGCAGTGTCATCACCATGTTTGCGACCGGCGAGGGCATCCTGACACAAAAGGATGGAGTCACCCCAGATGGTTTGCAAGAAGTATTCGCCACCAACCTCTTCGGCCACTTCCTCCTTGTGAGTCTGTCCGTCCTCGTTGACATTGATTTTCTGCAGTGGGAGCAACTCTTGAGGTCACTTTATCAGAATGCAGGCTACATTGGATACGTCTGACACTTGAGCAACAATACTCATTAAAAATGAATAGCTTTACTGTCCCAGATGCAAGGTCACGGGGTGAATTGTAAAATGGGAAAGTCTGAACCTCTTTCATCAAGCTCTACTCCAGAACTTTTAGAGGATCATTTGGATTTGTTGATATATTGTTAGAATTAAATTTTGAGGTAATTTTAGCGGAGATTGGAAAGTAGTAATTGGGTTTAAGGAAGTATGTTGAAGTGAGACATATCAATTGTTTCAATATCAGTAAATGAAATTTCCTTTCAGATCAGGGAGCTCGAGCCGCTTCTTTGCCAAGACGGCCGGGCCTCTCGGCTCATCTGGACATCGTCCAGTAACGCCCGCCGCTCGGCTTTTAGCCTGGAAGACGTGCAGCACCGCAGAGGCCGCGAGCCGTACAGCTCATCCAAATATGCTTCCGACCTGCTCAGCCTGGAAATAAACACGCGCTATAACAAGCAGGTTGGTTCGAACAAAATAAAATTCTCTGACATCACGTCCGAGCTAGCTTAAATAATAACACCCTCGTCGAGTTCTGTGTTGTGAAAATTCCAACGAAAGGACCAGGAATATCATGAGATCAAATACTTGCTCTTCAAAATGCCGTGGAACAAAATCTGGAACTCAACATGCCACTCAATATTAACGTCACTGACATCTGAGAGCCTACAGCGGCCATTTTGGAAAATTCTTACATCTTCATCTTTTTTAAATTCAGTTCATTTGAATTGTTTTTTTTTTAGAGTGGTAGTTTCCTAACAGCTCTAGCATCTAATAATGGCACACAAATCCGATGTAATGTTAGCTGAATTGTGCTCTCCAGGGCTTGTACTCATCTGTGATTTGTCCCGGCTTTGTGATGACCAACCTGACCTACGGCATCTTGCCTTCCTTGCCAGCATTCCTCTGGACTCTGCTTCTTCCTCTCTTGTGGCTGGTGGGTGACATGAGAAGTTTGGACTGATGTCATTCACCGCCATGCAACTCCTCTCCCATGTTATCAGATCCGGGTGTTCACCAATACTTTCACCATGACCCCCTACAACGGAGCCGAAGCTTTGGTAAAGCTGAAGCGAAATTTTACATTGAAAAAAAAAAAAGACACTGCAGGACAATCAGGGATGTGCTTCTCCTTTTTTTTAGATTTGGCTTTTTAATCAAAAACCTGAAAGGTTGGACCCGCAAGCCAAATACCACAGTTTAACATCCGGCTTCGGCCATAGCTACACGCAACCACGACAGGTATGCCCAGTAAATATTTCCACTTGGAATGAGCATCCCAGAGCGGATACTGTTGAAATGGCGCGGCAACTTATTCCCTCATTGCAGATGGATGTCAACTTGGACACGTCAGAGGCGCTCTTTAACCGTTTGCATACCAGGTGTGTCAGAAAAGTACCAGGACTGACATTACAAAAGATATTAATTGATATATATTATCAATATCATAATTTTTTTGACCAATGAAATGAAATTTGATTACCTGCTGCAGCACACCTGGTGATCTATCGCTGACTTAAACAGTGAAATGACAAACCTTGTAATATGAAGGTTATCACGCATTTCACATTTTAACATTCTTGTCACACAAATGTAGAAAGAAGCTAAGCACTGTTGATTGCAAAAATCATAATAAAATGCTTAACTAAATCTGGTGTCTGAATGTCTACAGTCTTCGTCTCACCCCCTCGTTGGACCTAAATATCAAGAATAACTTGTTTTTCCTTCTTCAAAGATGCCCTCACAGGTGCGGTTGTCAAATCCACAACGCTCAGGACAAAAGGCGTCAGATTCCCACAGCAGGCTCTCCGTGTCGTCCCCAAAGCGCACATAGGTGCAGTGAGTGAGCTCGTCGGCAGCGTTGGGCGATGCTGGCGGCTGCATCTTGGAATTCTCGCTCTGCCGCTCCTCCGCCCCGCTCACTTTGGGGTTGGAAAAAGCCCACACCATGCCGCACAAGTATAAAAAGAACGTCCCCATGACCAAAATCATGAGCGCGTAGGACTCCATCATGGCCTTGGTGACAACGGACGTCATGTCTAATGGGGTTTGCTGGGCTGCTGTGGTGCGCTCGGGTGATGCTGAGGCGGGTGTCGTTCTGTGGGCTGGACCAACGTTCAGTCCGTCTGTCAAGGCTGATAAGCTGAACTGGACTTGATATTAGAATCGATTCTCGTGATGCAGTGCAGTTGTAATCCAAGCATAATACAGGTACAGATTTTTAGAAAAATTGCCTAATGACAAATGTACAATAAAAAAAATGTGCAATTAAAAACCATAAGGTTGTGAAGCGGTTTAGTGTTTTTTTCATTTTTATTTTTTTACTTGGTCCATTTCAGCAATTTAAAACCAGGGGTGAGACTTTATAAATGTTTGTCAAAAAAAACGAATAATAATAATATAAATAACGCGACTTATTTATTTGATTTGTAATCAATTTAATATTTTTAAAAGGTATTTTTATTTTCAATTGTTTTTATTATTATTTTACAAATGCACCGCTTTAAAAGTTTACTTACAAAAATCTAAACCCCCACATTTAAAAAAAGAAAATGGAAGCAAGTTTTTCATTCTGAAGCTTTACCACCTATGACTTTTGATTTGTACTCTGTCGAAACTGCAGTCGTCACTTTTGGGATTAGATTAACCATGCGAGCATATTATTATTATTACTCATTTTGAAACAAAGATGGCCAAAGTTATGAATTAAAGGCATGACGAGTTTCTTTAAAGACTGAAAACGAGAGCAAAGTGTTTTAAAAGCGCGTGTGCACTGCTTCCGCAGGCGAACAACAAGAGCTACTGTTGCATTGTGGGTAACGTAGTTTTTACGGGCGTTTCCCCCATTGCTTAGCGCCCTCACCGGACTACACGCCCCACCCGCGCCTCCAACGAAGCCCCGTATGTCTATCGCGCCGGAAGAGAAGAAGCTCCTTTCCCCAGCCATCTTGTGGCTTCACCTAGCGAAGTGTTCGCACCAAGCCTCGTAGAATCGGAGGAAAATCCTGCTGAAGGGGCGCCATCATGCCCGGACAAATGCAAGAAGGTTTTGGCATCGCCGTAACCAATCGATACGACCAATTATTGGACGATGAATCGGACCCGTTTGAGCTGATGAAGCAGGCTCAGGCTCAGGCTCAGGCTGAGGCGAAGAAGAAGAAGGAGGCTGCCGCTTCTGGTGCCGCCAAGTCTGCAGCCCAGGCGGCCAAACAGCCCAAAAAGGAGTCCCAGAAAGACAGAAAAACCCCGTTGACCGACAAAAAGGCGGAGCCCCAGGCTCCCGTCCCGCTCAAGAAAGATGGTGAGCACGTTTTCTGCTTTTCGAACCCCTTAGCACAAGAGGATGTTGGGAGATGCTAAAAGCTAACTTGTAGCAAGGTGCATAACGCTTACATGACGTGAGCCCCGCGTGGTTGCCGAGTTCTCCGCGTTCTCTCTGAGCCCTTCTCGATCCCTATCAAACATGTTCGAACCTTGCGACATATCTATGAACAACCTCTCCCAAAGACCGCATTCTGGTTTGCCTCGAGGCCCTCATTGGCAGTCCAGGCCTTGTGTGAATATGACGTGCGAGTGCACGTTTGTCGTCATGTTAAAAACAAGTACACTGAGGAGAAAACATTACACAAGTCAAATGTCATCCAAGTCCGTGTCAAATAAATGATTCAACATGCAACTCGCGCTCATTGACAACAGACGATAAACAGGCGCGCACATGCTTCTTCCAAGCCAGCACTTCCTTGCTTTCCCTTTAGCATTATGCTAATTGCTATTACACACCGAGAATCAATCTTAAAAAGCACACAATTGGATGCACTTGCATGCTCACTGTTGGTCGTAATCAGCATGTGTGTGTCCGAATGTTAGGTCAAGTGATCCAGTTTCTGGAGAGAAGATGAGACAGGTGCACCCTGTGTGTTGCACCCAGCTGCTAGATGCTTCTATTTTGGTACACAGGGCGAATGAAGCAATGTCTCCGCTCTCCAACATGTGTAGGCCTACAGCGGCCATGTGCTGCCAGGGCGTCGGAATCATGATGAGGATGGTGGTGGAGCCGCATGGCGTTCAAGACGTTTATTAGCACACAATGTGATCAGGCACACGGCAGGCGATGTTTTGCTCAATGCCGGTCGGGCAAGCAAGGGGGGGGGGGGGATTTCAAATCTGGGGTAGTCACAGGCCGCATTCCAAACCATTCATCCACTGCTGCCTCAGCTAATGATTGGCGGTGTTGTAATCTCTAGTGGACAATTCCCCTCAATTGTCCTAAAACGTGCTGTGGAAATGATCAAGTGAATTTATCCGAAAACCGTACTGCTAACATGAAGGGGCCCTTTTCCTTATTGGGGGGAGCGTTTCACTTGTGTGTAATGTACATGTAAAAATTAAGTTTTTTGAGGAATATTTTCATAAATGTGTCCATCTTTAAACAAATTCCTCCTAACCATGAATAATTGCCACCCACCCATTTGTAATTTCCTATAGAGTACTGATTCCTGATACGATCATAAAGTACAAACGTCATACATCTTGAATTTACACACATTATTACAGCTGTGAACTTGTGTTAGGTAAACGTAGTCAGTTGTAAGTTCAGTTATTCACAAACTGACGTGATCTCAGACCTGGATGCTCTAGCACGTAAACAGCATAAGTAATTAAATTAAATGGGCTGTTGGTTGCTGCATTTGGAGAGAAGCAGAAACATACTTTCAGTTTCATGTTTGACATGCATGAGGTTCGTTCAATTTCAAGGACGTCTCTTCCATACTCAAACCTTTAAACGGTACCAATAGATTTTGCCTAACAATAGCCTAAAACTGGGGCCACATTCGTGCTTATGTTAGTTAGACCTTTGCTCAGAAACGGCAAATACATTCACAATATTAGTTAGGCATGCAAATACAAGAGCTGTGTTTGGATAAACCCTGTCACACAGACATTTGGTTAGCATTAAGAATTGGCAGCACACTTAAAATGTGATGCAACTGTCAAAAGGTTGTTTAGTAAGCCTTCAAACATATGTAAATATTTCCTCAATGTTTTCACAAATTTACGTTGGGTTAATTTTCTAAGCGCTTCTGTGCTGTAGTTACGTTTTACTAAGTTGTGTTTTTTGGGGTGTTCAGCTTTAGAGGTTCCACTCTATTAGTTTATACATTTGTGCTCTCAACGTGTCACCCCAAAGTCCCCGGCATGAGGAGAATGGGCCGCAAACCGGAGGGCGAAGGCTCGAGACCCCAGGGCGGCCAGCAGGGAGAGGGCCGCCCCCCCGCAGACAGACGGCCGGTGGACAGGCGGCCACCTCGTCGCTTCGAGAGGCCGACCGGCGAGCCCGGTGACAAGCCCCCCGGAGACAGGCCCCCCGGCGACAGGCCCCCCGGCGACAAGCCCGAGGGAGGCGAATTCTCGGTGGAGAAGTGAGTTTTCGTCTATCATCGCAGAACGCGTCCAGGCGAGCCGACAGTTAACGGTTGTTGTCGCTGCCGCCCTTCAGGCCCATTGGCGACAGGCCGATGAGAGGCCGCGGTGGCGGCAGGGGCTTCCGTGGAGGCAGAGGGCGCGGCATGGGTCGCAGTGACGGCTTTGACTCCAGAGGGAAACGGGAATTTGACAGGCACAGTGGCAGCGACCGATCGTAAGTAATTGTTTAGATTCACACAGTCAATGAGGTCATTAGTAAGGTTTGATGGGTTGTCATGCATTTCAACTTCTACTCAGATTGGTATTATACACACACTAATATAACTGCATATGCATGTAGAAATAAGTTAACATGGAGGAACAAATACATAAAAGACCATTTCTAAAGTTTGGGATCCTTTCACAATTTTAAGTGCTGCTAAGTGGACTGCTGACTCTGGCAAGGTGGAAAGCCGCATGTAGTACTAGTAGTAGTGGTGGTACTTGTAGTAGATAACAGGTCACTTCCTGTTGATTTAAAGCCACTTCCTGTTAAAATCCGGTCACCTCCAGGTCACTTCCTGTTGATTTTAAGCCGCTTCCTGTTAAAATCCGGTCACTTCCAGGTCACTTCCTGTTTAAATCAGGCCACTTCCTTAACAGCAGTTAAGTGCAGTATTGTCACCTGTAAACTAGAACTGCCTTATGCAACAATTTCAATTGCGACACAATTTAACGTATTTAACATCATTAGCTATTTTAACTTAGCCTACCACTGCTAGTTAGAACATATTGCAACGTCCCCACACTTGGACTAGGATAGATACAGCCGTCGTGCACTTCAAACCGCTTTATTAAACCAACGGCAATAAAATAAACGTTGAGTCCTGATGGTCACATCCGATGCCCGAAGTGGCTAACAGTTAGCCAATTAACAGCCAGCTTCTAACCTGCGCTCACACAGCCAATTGGCCCTGCCGTTCAAAGCCATCAGTCAAAAATAATACAGTGTAGAACGTCAGGATGGTGACCTCTAGGTGAACAATAATAATACCCACACTTCACTAGATACTTCGTTTAATAATGTCAAATTTTAAAAAACTTGATTGATTGGTAGCATAATGTATGGTGAGTGTATTCCATTGCTGCAGCCTGATTTAGCTTATTACACCAGTTTTTTTTTTTTAAACCAAATTATTTAATACTTAAGTAGCAGCATCTGTGATTTTTTTTTTTAAAAAGTACTAGAAATAGTAGCGCTTATTTCTAAGATGCCAAATTACATAATGCCCATACCTGATACATATATTCCTGCATGCTACATAGTTCCCGCTGTTGGTGGTGGCTAAAGGAAAAGTTTTTTTGTGTGGGGTGTTCTTCCTTCAGTGGTCTGAAAGGTGAAGAGAAACGTGGTGGAAGCGGATCTCACAACTGGGGCACAGTCAAAGATGAACTCAAGTAAGTCGGCCCCGCCCGCAACACGAAAAAGATGACGAGCGCGTGTCACACGAAGACTGAAATACAAGCGTGTGCCTTCCACAGCGAACTCGACCAGTCAAACGCCACCGAGGAGAACCCCGAAGGGGAGGAGCATCCGCCCGCCGATTCTGAGAACAAGTAACTTGATCTTGTCCTGCGCGCGGGCTTACGCCGTCAGCCGCCGCGGTGGGCGCTCACGGCGCGCCTCTCGTGTTTTTGTTGAAGGGAGAATGAGGTGGAGGAGGTGAAGGAGGAAGGCCCCAAAGAGATGACCTTGGACGAGTGGAAGGCCGTGCAGGACAAGGAGCGATCTAAGGTGGAGTTCAACATTCGCAAGGCCAACGAGGGCGCCGACTGGAACAAAGGATTCGTGCTGCACAAGTCTAAGGCCGAAGTGAGTTTGAATGCAGTTGATTGATTTCCACGTGGCTGCCATGTCAATGTCACAAGAACGTATGTATGCTTGGCCGAACACATTTTGCAAATGTCTGCTATGAAACTTGCTCAAATGAGGCTGAATTTGAAGCAGGTGTGCTTAGCAGACGAGCAAGGATTACTAGTCCATCTTTTTTTGGCCTACACGTCTAATTTGAGTAGAGCAGGGCGTCAACGTTTGATCATTTTGAGAAAACGCAACCCTATGTATTCATCTCTCCACATTCAATAAAAAGTCACTTTGTAGCGCCCCCCCCCCCCCCCCCCCGGTAAGGTACAAAAGTATTTGTCCCAATCGTACAAAAGGGCAATCACACAGAAAAAATAATCTACGGCCCATGTGTTAATAGAATAGGAAGTCGGCCATTTTGGTTTTGAGCAGCCATTTTGAGTGAATTGAAAGCTCATACTTGGATGAACAAAAAAACACCAGACTAAGCTCGTGTAAGGGAGAGACAAAAGAAAAAAAAAGGCACACAATCCACGACACACAGATTAGCATGTGACCATATAGTTGCTTCTGAGGCACTTCAATGTTGGGCTTAGAGCTTTCAAAATTAATTGATTAATCGACAAGTAATTTACTTTGAAAAACAATGACCGAACCGGTAACATAGTTTAACATCAAACACATCCCCCACACACACACACAAATACGAAGTATGAACATAAACAATCATTGGTTAATAAACAGGAAAAAATGCTTTTGTAATGCACTTTAATGCAAAATTAAATGGATCAGATTAATTGATTCTAAAAATATTCAATAGCGACAACACTAGTTGAGTTCTAATTGCGATGTTGAGAAACGCTTGAAATCTTTTGTTGGGCGTACATTTTAAAGCGTTTTCTAATTATTTGTCTGCCCTCTTGTAGGCTAAAAAGGGTGAGCTGATAGACGCAGAGGTTTTAGATTCTAAGGTAAGCTCACCACGTCCGCGTCACAAATTTCCAACAACGTATATAGAATGGCGTGACTGACTTCCCGTCTGTTTTTGTTGTTGTTGTTGTTGTTGTTGTTTTTCCCAGCTGGATGACGAGCACCACTGCCGCAAGCCGGCCAACGATATCACGTCCCAGCTGGAAATCAACTTCGGAGACCAAGGACGCACGAGCCGCGGACGCGGTGGACCGCGCGGCGGACGGGGCGGACGCGGGCGCGGAGGCCCACCCCCCGGTGAACGCGCCGGTGATACCCCTAGGCCGTCACGCGGAGGAAGGACCGAGAAGGTAAACATCTGAAGTGATGAAACCTTGAAACAAATAATAATTATCGCAATATTGAAGAAAAAAACTCTTAACACTTATGTGTCTCCGCCCCCTCGCTAGTCGACTGCATTGGTGCCCAACGTGGACGACCCCGAGGCCTTCCCGGCCCTGGCCTGAGAGCCTTGGCTACATTTTGGGGGAGAGGGGCCCACAGGAAGGCCCCGCCCACTCCTGAGCACCTCCATTACGAGGCTTGCATGTTCCTGGATCCTTCAGCTAAGTGAAACGACGGGAGAAGACTGTCATGAACTGTGGCATTCGACATGAGGACTGCGTTTTACCCAATAAAAACAAAACAGGTGGAAAAAAAATGAAATTAACACAAAAAAACACAAAAAAGAAAATGGACTTCTTGCTACTCGGGAGCAGCTTATTGGTAGAGGTTTTTGTACTTGGAAACAAAGTAGCAGGGATGCTTTCATACAGTATTTTTTTCAGAGGTTATGCATTTGTCCATTGATAGAATCTTTTGTAATTGCTGCTTTTAAAAGAAAAAAAATCTGCATTTGGAAAACAGTCAAGCATTGTTTGTGGTGTGCGCCGTTGGCCGGTGGGCCCGCCGTTGCGGCTGCACGCATTGAGATTTGTCTTTTTGTTTTTATTCTGCTTCAGCACTGGGGCGTTGTTTTGTATTTTCTACACAAAAAGGTCAATATTCTTAAGGTGGATGGCCTGTAAAATATTGCCGTAAATTCTTTCAAATTGATTGACGGTGCAAATGACGTCGTCTTGACGAACGAGGCTTCTTTTTGTACAGCAACGTTAGGTTTTTTTTTTGTTGTTGAAGGAAGGCAAAAGTAAATTCGCACTAATGAGACTTCTTTTGTCATTGGAGGTCATCTCATCGACTTAATTCGAGATTAGTTTTTGTTAGGGCGGGTGGCAAGAGTCTTCAACCCGCTACTGTTTACACACTCCGCTACAGCCGGTCACCGCAGTCTGTATGCGTTCCATCGGCCAAGGCAGCCTGCACCACCACCACCTTCGCATAATCGCTCTGAAAGAAATAACAGTCGTCGCTCATTGTGTGGAACAACTGACGTGCTTCTGCAAATGTGTGAATTCCTGCCCTGCTATTGGAGACCTCTGTCGGTAAATAAAAGATGGTCGGTAAATTGTTTGCACTGTCTTTCTTTTATGCCGAAAGAACCTGCAGGCTAAATTTTATCAGGAAAATGCAAACTAATATGCATCAAGAAGATTCTGCTGTTTCTGGCCCCTGGTGGAAGGTTGCCTGGCAAATCTCCACCTGAAAAAATGGTTTTGCAGTTAGCAAAAAGATTTGGATTTGGTTTTCCTCTCTCTTTAACTCCTCAAGTATTGTGTGGAGACTTTGTTGTAACTCAAGGACATATCTGCCAGCACAGTGGATTTTCGGGGGATTGGAGCTTGGGCCAGTGAATAGCGAAAGTCCAAATATAATTGATTGCCATTGAAATGTGTGAGTAAAAAAAAAAATGCTAATAAACATCCAATATGTATATTCTATGAACCCCCACATTTAAAAAATCTGTAGGTAGGCAAAAAATATATATACATTTTGTGACAGGTGCTACTGTCAAAATTTTTAGCAATTAACATTATGCATAGAAAACACCATGCCAAACCCTATAAGTTGCTATTACTATTAGTAACTTGACATTTTTCATTTTGTGCTCGCGCACCTGTAAAAATGTAATAATTTGACTCCAGGGATTTTTTTTTTTTATGTGCCATTTCCAGGCCATGTCTATGCTTTTCGTTTCTGTGTAGTTTCTCAGCACTAAAGGATGAAAAGTTTGGTATTTTATTAACTTGAAAGATGTTTATCTGCAACAACACTCTCAATACTCACGAAATTTACACAAATTGGCCAAAAATTATTAACCTGGCAATAGCCAGATTGATTTTGTGATTCACTCAAGGGAGTTGTCTGCTGCATGACGTCACTCCCGGCGCGACTCGACAGCACGCACAGACTTGCTTATGAATGCATTGTTAATACCGCTTGTCGGTAGCACATTGACCGACAATCCATTCAGGTGTAAATCAGTCATAAAGTCCTGTCGAGTCGCGCCGGGAGTGACGTCATGCAGCCGACAAATTCGGCCTTGTGAGTTTGGACACATGCACGGACAGACGTACAAACAGGCGTATATAATCACACGCGTCATCATGTGCCCACATAGACAGAAGGGGCCAGGACATCTGCCGAGTGACACACCAGCTTGTTTGCAGGCCCTTGAGGGGCTCGGGCTGTGGCCCACCACCTTGCTGTGTCACCTCTGTGTGGTGGGCTACATACACTCACACATGCTGATGAACTGTACAGTAAACATGGTGAGTTGTTGTAGGCTCATTGTTGCGGGTGTAACCACATTCATTAAAATCAGCTGCAAAGCTAGGAGGGCTAAGAGAGAGATGCGTACACCTTTGACTGGTCGCCAGACAATTGCGAAGCACATAATGGCAAACAGGTGTTCTTACGCACGTGAATTTAACACCTTGGGTTAATTTTGGCCCTGACGATGAATCATGCTCGTCTTTTGGAATGTGGGAGAAGCACCAGGAGGCCTAAGCAGAGAGTCAAACTCAGCTGAAATTGAGCTTTCATTTTCTCATCAGCTGGTTCTATCCATTGCAGGTTGCCCCTAAATCATACGTCAATCCAATCATTTATTATCCATACAATTAAAAGAATATACGGTCTTAAATACTTCTTCAAACTGTTTCCATTTCAGATTTTGTAGGTAAACATAAAAAAAACGTAGGTATTTAACGTGGAGTAAAATATTTTGTCAATCTGACAAAATAAAATTGTGTTCAACTGGCCAAACGTTACAATTGCAATGAGTCAGTTTTTTTTTAGTTTTTTTTTTAAATAAATTAAAATCCTTCATTTTGGAGTGGGATTGACATTTATTTTATTATATATATGAACAATGAATGGTGCGGAAAATTGATGGCTAAGAATGTTGTTAATTATAATATTATAGGCTATTTTATAATAGATATATGTATAAACACAATACATATAACTATAGTTCACAATATATTTTAATTTATTTTCCACTAATTACTTGATTTTTCATTGATGGAGAATTCATAAAACTAGGTAGCTATTAGATTTATTATATCCAATTTAATAACACAATCATTTCCCTTTTCGTTTCAACCACTTCCCCACATTTTTTTTTATTGATGTCAAATATCGATAAAACACTTTGTTGACACGCTTTTTAACATAAGAGTCTGTTTGTTAATTTAATACATCTTTAGCATAAACACAAAGAGGTTTAATATTAGCATTCATTAGTTGTTTCCTTCCATTTTCTAAAATAAAAATACACGTCAAATGTTCATCTTTTACTTTCAGTGCAACAACATTTATTTATTTATTTTAAGCCACATTGTGCAGTGCAGTTTGCAGGGTGTTCGGGGGCGGTCAATATGTGCATGGCGATAGTGCGTGACGTCACAAGCATCCAGCATTAGCAGCAGCAGCAGCAACAGAAAAAGCAGGCTCCAGCATCTTCTTCCTCCACCTCCTCCTCTTCCTCTCCCTTCAGCCAGCAACGCCGCAGCCGACTGTCCCTTTCACCTCCGCCGTCCTCAAGGCTCTCCGCTCCGGCCACCAACATGCACTTCTCCTCGGCCCTGCTTGCGGTGCTCCTGGCGGGGCTCGCGGCCGCCGCGTCCACCCTGGAGGTGTTCGACAACCAGCTGGGCGACATCAGCTACTGCAAGAAGCAATGCCAGCTCGCCATCAAAAACAAAGGCCCTGCTAAAGTAAGATAACGTTCCAATGGCAAAAACTGCGCGACTGATTGTGCAATAAAATAGATGCGATGTCCAGTTTCGTCTTTGAAATGCTCATTTTCATTTAGGCGGTTTTTTTTGGGGTTTTTTGCGCAGTGTCATCCTGCTCAGCCCGAAAATAAGTCGAGCAATGGGGGTGAAAGCGTTTCCGTGAGGCCGAAAAGGCACAAAAGGTTTTGCAGCACTGGATGTTTTTTGTTTTTTTTGTTTTTTTAACCCTCAGGTGTGGCCCCACATCTTGCAGCGGGACAATGGGCCCAGAAACCCGAGCGGACCACACCGCCTTCAAACCGGGACAATTAGAGGATATAAATAATTCCATAATTAATCGCGACAAAAACCGTGATGTTGTTCGGTTTTGTCAGGAAATGCGGAAAAGATGATGACAAGGCTGTTATGAGAGCTGTATGTGTGAATTGCTCGCGTTGGCCACCAGAGGGTGCTGTTTATTATCCGATTTGGAATTAACAGTAAGTATAGCAAAGGAGGACATTTTGGCATTTTAGGAAAATGGCTCCATAGAGCAGCGACCGCTGCGAGGTCTCTATTGTTTCTGTAGGAATTCTTATTATTATGAGCATCACAACTTTTAACATGCTATAATTTTGACAATTTAACATATACCAACTTTTGACATATTAGCATTTGTATCACATTACATTGCATAATTTCCAATCCTTAGCAAGCTGTCTTATTGATTACCAACTGTTAATATGTTAGCATTTTATAGGTTTAGCAGTGTAGCATTTGAGCACTTCCTATTAGAAATAATACCCAACGTTAGCTCGCAATGAACAATCTGCCTTAGGCTTAGCACTTTTGTCCTCTTGTTAGCATGCGGACTGCTAGCACGTCAGCATTTTATCTATTCAGTATGATAACTCGAGCAGTTTTGCATTTAATTAATTCTCATTCAAGGGATAACCCGTCTGCTGTGAGCAATGTACCATCCATAGAGATCTGCCCCCCCCCCCCCCCCCGGTTACTATATGTTAGCATACTATCAACTTAGCATACCGACTCATGGTGCTCTCTGTAGTCAGGCTGCCATCTCGCTACGTGCTAGCTAAGCAACTGTTAGCATTGTATTCATTGTCATTAGAAATAGTCAAATTAACTCCTTATCAATCTTTCCTTAGCACATTTCGTACTTTTAGCATGGCAGCTCTTCGCATTCTAGCTCAGTGTCGTCTCAAAGGCACTAATATCCATTCTATACGTGACAACTAACATATGGTGTTCTTGTAGGATTCCATAATGAACGCCTGCCACCGCGGCTGTCGTCTGTACTCCATCTGCCAGTTCGTCAACGGCAACGCCGGCTTCAACGCCAGCAAGGACGAGTGTCAGGGAGGTGAGCGGCTCCATCTGTGGCTCTCGGTTTGACTGGAAGGAATTGTCACTGGGGTGGGGAGCTACGCTTTGGTTACCCCTTACAGGGTACAAAGCAGTACCTTTTAAATTTTACAGTGTGGGAAAATGTCTGTAAGTTATTTCAAATAGTGGGAATTAACCCTGTAATGGATGTGATTATATTGTGTACCTAATAAATTGTCCCTCGATTCCCATCTGTGCTTCTTTCTCTCCTGTACTGCGTGTCCACAGCCTGCCAGGAGGCTTACGTCAAACTTGTGGAGCAGGAGGCGTGCAGCACCGGCTGCGCTAGCCAGCCCGCCGAACCCGAAATCCAGAGGAGGAAGGTGAGAGAGTCTTCACATGCAAACGTGCACACGCAATGACAGAGATTTCCCCCGCAGCTCAAGGCCATGACCCTGCGCCCCAAGCCGCCTTCCGTCATGGAGGCCGTGTCCAGTTGGTGCAATGACATCGTCAGCTCCGCTCAGAGCTTCATCTCCTCCACCTGGACCTTCTACCTGCAGGCCGACGATGGCAAGGTTGTCGTTTTTCAGGTAACGTTTACTTGTTTGATTAAACGTGACAATGCACCTTCGCTAGAGAATAGCAACCGTTTGTATTTATGTGTGCAAATCGCTACAGATGTGTGTTTTTTGCTAGTTGAATAGTTTGGCTCTGACCAACCAATCAGAGGAGGGAAGAATGTGGATTGGTTAAAGAAACAGTCACATTGCTAATAAAGTTATTTCAACCAGCAGTACTGATTATGATGGTTCTGGGCAGATTACATCAACATGGCAACAATTGCAGGCTGAAATCTGATTGGACAAAAAAATAGCAACAAATGTACCGGAAGAATCGCAAGTGAAACGCTAACAAATCAGGCAAATAGACAGTAGACGGGAATCATTTTTAGAAGAAATATTCAAATCTAGATTGTGTACAAAATATGAGGCTAGGTGTGAACAGGTGATTTTTTCCCCCCAATTAACTGATTCACTGCCATTGACGGCTATAGACGTCAAAAATTCATTAGAACAATTTATATTAGTTTAACATTTTTTCCACAAAAAAAGTGTACATTTAGAACAGATATAAAATTTGTGATTAATTGTGAGTTAACTAGTCAAGTCATGTGATTAATTACGAACAATTTTAATCATCTGCCCCTAATTTTAAATAATATTTTCTTATTTTTTTATTAATAAAAAAAATACAATAATATTTTTTTATTTTTAATAAACTTTAAACAAAACAAAAAATCAAAAAAAAAATCTTGGCAAAAATGAAGCAATTTTTTTGCATTTTGGGGGGAGGGGCAAATATTTGAATGCCATTATGTTTGTCTTATGATGTAATGCGTCAATGTGTTAAAAATGAGCAAAACGTTTAGAGAATGAAATTTTTTTTTTAATGAGCTAATATGTTGATTAAATCCATTTGCTGCTTGATCGGTTAGGCCCTCGTTTTTAATGAATAAAAATAGTATTTTGAAATATAAAAAAAGATAATGTAAATAAATGAATTGCTTTTATAAAGGTTACACACGCTGTAGTATTTGTTGTTGTTGATGTGTGCCTTTAAGGAGGCGTGGCCTAAAGAGTGATGTCAGGAGCTGTGACTCCATCTCCAGTTGGTCATTTCCTACACATCAGCTCAGTTAGCTTCTCCGTGCTCCTTGCCAGTGTGTTCATTTTGCATTTCTGTGTTTGACCGTTTATCCAGTTTACATCAGTCTCTTTCGTAATTGAACGCACCTCTTTATTTCTTAATTAGGTTCTACGAATAAATGCTTGAATGTAAACCAGCGGGATTTCACCGTACATTACCAAGCGTCTGTGCCAGCAAGGGCTCATTTTGGATTCTGCGTGTTTGTGAAGGTCGATGCGAGCAAGGGCGCGCGGAAGGACGGCGAGGTTTTCTCAGAGAAAATCGCAGCTTGTTAAAGTTATTTTAAGCCACGCCGCTTTCGGCATTGTGAATATTCCTGCTTGGAAAACTTCATGCGCTCTTTTGCCATGAAATCCCTTATTTTGCTATCAGCAGACCTAAATGTGGAATAACAATAAACATTTACTATAATTAAGGTAGAGAATATAAAGCCAACCACAGCGGCCAAAGTGAAAAGAGCTGCAGAATGAAATTTGGGCTTCGTAATTAAAGGACTGTGAGGAAATTGACAGTGTTTATCTACACTTGATGATATGTTGAAGCGCAGCGTGCACTAGGAGAAGCTGGACGTTACCCCATAAAGAGACGCAGACGCCACAAATGTTTTTTTTTTTAATTCAATTGTAGACCATGATGAATGTTTGCCGGTTGAAAAAGAAGCAGGACGTCAAGGTCTGTTGTGTAAATTTTGTCATTTGATGACTGCTTGTAGCGTTATTGTGACAGAGAGTTGCACTGCAGAAAGTTGTTTTTCTTACTTTTTGGAGTATTTGCTTTACAATACAGTGAAGAGTTACGTATGGGTCGGCATCCATGGATTCCTATATTCAAATTTTTTTTGTATGTTTTAAAAATCTTTTAATATTTTTGTTTTATTTTTGTAAGCCAATTCTTGTTCTTTTTTTTCGGTTAAAAAAATTGTTTTTTTGGGTAGATTTTTAGGGGGGGGAGGTCAAAAATGTTCCCCCCATTTAAATCCAATTATTTTTTATTTTTTTCAATATGCATCATTTATACATGGATTTGTGCTATTCGTGGGCGGGCTCGGTCCCTATGACCCGGAAAATAATGGGTCAACAGTATAGCGCTTTCATTAAATGAAAAGGAATAGACAAATGTGTAAAAATGACAGTAAGCCCACATTACTTGTAATGGAGAGGGATGGCGAGATGGCCACAACTTGTCAGTGAGTCGTTCTTTGCAGAGGATAAAGAATATAGTGGACCCCCACAGTTGACGGGGATTAGGGACCGGTCCGGCCTGTGAATAAAATGCGTGTATAATTTACGCCCTAGATATGTGTATATATATATTTTTTCCATAAAAACCAGGGGTTGGCTCCCCAAAAGCTCTTTTAGCAAGAATTTTACAAAAAAAGTAAATTCTTGGTGTTTCCCAGTTTTTATTACAGTAGTAGACATTAGCGTGGATGTTCCCATAGCTGACTGCTTGAATTCATGGAGACCACTGAAGACTTTTTTTCAGTTTCACATACAATGTGGTTATGTCGTGTGCATTGCTTTACAATTGCACTGCATCATACTGAGAGCTGTTTCGAATATATATATATATATTTTTTTAGCTACAGAGGGGCAGCTGAACCAAAAGTTGTGGGTGGCAAGTGTATGCTCTCGACAAAAAGTGTGTGTGTGTCGCTGAAGGCATCAACAGTGTTGCCATCTCTGACTGCAGCCGCTGTGCCGGCAAGGGCAGCGGCAAAGCAAAAATCCTTTTTTAACGAGGTCTCCAGGGGAAAACACAAACGCGCATCACACAAAAGAGCACGTAGTAGTGCAGCGCTGATGTCATGTGACGGATGAAAACAAAAAAAATCACTTCATACGACGCTGAATGTAGTTGAAATGGTATAAAAG
This sequence comes from Leptonotus elevatus, assembly GCF_054856555.1. NCBI lineage: Eukaryota > Metazoa > Chordata > Actinopteri > Syngnathiformes > Syngnathidae > Leptonotus > Leptonotus elevatus. The sequence continues at coordinate 15,497,702 of NC_141249.1, read as the reverse complement.
GAGACATATTGTGCCTTTTGTTCTCAATTTAAAGCAGAACAAAGACACTCCATCTCCAGGTTGTAACTAATTAAGTAACTGTAATTGTAGTAAAGTTAGTTCAGCTACGTAATCATTACTGTAACTCGGTCAGTCATGTTGATTTTGGGGCAGTCGGGAGTCACTTTTGTTTAGTTTGGGGCACTTCCTGTTGATTATGGGACACTTTCGGGTCACTTCCTGCTAATTTTTTTTCTCATATAACTTTATTAAACAATTTCAACAGAATACACAAACAAATTGTGAACACTACACACACGTTATTAATACAGAAAAAAACAAACAAACAAAACCCAAACTTCCTGTTAAATTTGAGGCGTGTCCTTTTGATTTTGAGCCACTCCACTTCCAGGCCATTTCCTGTTTAGTTTGGGACACTTCCTGTTAATTATGGGACACTTTCGGGTCACTTCCTGTAAAAAAAAAACTCATATAACTGTATTAAACAATTTTAACAGAATACACAAACACATTGTGAACACTACACTCACGTTATTAATACAGAAAAAAATAAACAAACAAACAAAAAAACAAAAAAAGCCAGGGGCGATATTTAAATAAAAACATCAAAAAAGAGCATGAAGCCAAAGTTCTCATCGCTTTCTTGTTGACAGATCTCAATATAGTATTAATGTACTGCTTGATTTCCATTTCAAAAACTTTGAATGACTAACTTTTGATTTGTGTATGTGAAATGTACTTCCTGTTAAATTATGGGACACTTCCGGGTCACTTCCTATTAATATTTTTCTCATATAACTGCATTAAACAATTTCAACAGAATACACAAATACAGAATACAGAAAAAAATTAACAAAACCCAAACTTCCTGTTAAATTTGGGGCACGTCCTTTTGATTTTGAGCCACTTCCAGGCCATTTCCTGTTTAGTTTGGTGCACTTCCTGTTGATTATGGGACACTTCCGCATCACTTCCTGTTAAATTTGGAGTACGTCCTTTTGATTTTGAGGCTCTTCCAGGTCATTTCCTGTTTAATTTAGAGCACATTTTGTGGCTTTATGGAACACTTCCGAGTCACTTCTTGTGTAGGTGTACAGTAATTAACTCACAGCTGCAACTGTAACTTAATAACTGTATGTATGCATGTTGACGACATGTCATCTTCCACAGAGCCAACCGGAGATGGAGTATTCGCTCCCCGAGCTGCAGGCGCCTCGTTCCAACGTGGCCGACAGCCCCTGGCCTCAGGTGCACTCGCACACGCAGAAGCCTCACGGTGAGCGCGGTGACGGCCATTTTGTCAGACAAATCAAAAATTTCCTGTAAAATTGCAACCTCTTATCTCCAACAAACAACTTTCTTATGGTAAGGTTACAATGTTTCGCCAGGTGTGAGGGGGCGTGGCGAGAAGGCGGGATCTAAAGCAGGAAGCAGAGGCAAACATCAGGTGCAGCACACCGATGAGAGTGCTGCCGCCGCTGCCGAGCACGACTTCCTGGGTTGCATGTCCAGGTGAGCCCAGATGAGAGATCCACTTTTCAACTCTAATTCTTCGTGCACTTCAAACGAACTGTCAACGGTGCTGTTTGTTTACTTTTGATATCAGCGTTGTAGTGGCGACTTAGGTCAAAATCTTTCATGGATTTTTGCTAAGACTCGCTCTCTCTTCTTCTCTGGTACAGAAGTACAGTCTTGCTCTTTGGCATTTTGTTCCATCTAGTGGTGAACACTGTTACTACAACTTAAAACAGAAATCATTATTTTCACAAATGAATCGAGGGCCACTCCGTTGCAAGTTGCCCCTCCCTGCTGTATTACTCATTCTCATCACACTCATCAAAGTGGAAAAAAATGTTAAACCAATAGAAATAGTTCAAATGAATTTTTGACGTCTATAGCCGTCAATGGCAGTGAATGAGATAATAGCTTCCATCTTCCGTGCTCGCGTTCAGGCGTTCGGGTCTGCCCCGGTGGATTTTGGCGGCCTGCCTCTTCCTGTCCATCATGGTCATGCTGTGGCTCAGCTGCGCTAGCCTGGTCACCGCACCTGATCAGCACATCAAGACGCAGGTACGACCCAGTTAGCACGCACTAGTTGCTATTATTTTGTTTACATTTTCCTTTCTAAAAAAACTTGTTACAAACATTTTTGAGGTAGGCTCTAACAAATTAATTTCCTTATTCGAGCCTTGGTGGAGGTCTTTGCTGCTCTCCCGTCACTCCGACTGTTTATTTGCAGCTGAGCATCAACGGCGACAAAGAGTTCCTGGACGACGCGCAGGCGAAGGTGAACCCGTACCACCTGAGCCCGCTGCCGGCCGTCACCGTGAAGCGGGCGGTGCCCGAGGACAGCCAGGAGGCGGGGCCTCTGCCGGTCAAGGTGGACCTCGACAAGACGCGTGTGTAGAAGCTTCTGGGAATCCCTTCACTCAGTCACTGGATTTTATTTTTTATTTTTTTTCAGGAGCACGGCACCTTCCGAGTCATTTTACAACATTATTGTTAATCCCTAACTGGATGTTGTTTGATTGGACGGCCTGTCTGAGAGCTTCCATGTTGTTTTCGAGATTCATTTTACATTCACAGTCATGAGCATTGAAGTGAAGAGAAACAGAGCCAGGAACTATAATCATCTTTGTATTGGAGAGTGAGCTGGCAATGTGTTGTTGAAATGAGCAGAAAGTTATCGTATTCATTCTGAATGATTGAAGTGCCATGCAAAGTCATTGAGCTGCCTGTAATATACATTGTAACATAGATGTAGAGGATTATTTACCAAGGAGTCACACTGAAAAGAAAAGACATATAACTATGAGAAAGTCATCGTTGTAGTTGCATTTTTCCAAGAAAAAAAAATCTGTATTTTTAGAGGGGGAGGAGAATCACATTTTGTTAAACATAGGAAAAATCTGACTTTAAAAAGAAAATTCAAACTTTCTTGAAAAAAAAATCTGCTTTTTCCACACGTCAGAATTTTTTCTTTTTTTTCATAGTTTCCCCCACCCTAAAAAAAATGTTTCAAGAAAAAGATGAGGATTTTTAAAGAGAAAATGTCAATATTGTTACAGAAAAAAAGTATTTCTTTTTTTTAAAGATGGGCTTCTTCTTTTTCCCCCCCAAAAAATATGTCTTTATTTCTTTTATATAAAATGTTATCGATGTATGACTTTGTTAATTCTCTTTTGACATAAGAAACAAAACTTTGACATCATTAAAAATGTATCCAGCTTTATTTTCTAAATAAGGTTAAAACACTAAATATTTTCACCCAAAAAGCTTTTTTCCCCATAACACACTTATTTTCTCATTTCCGTTCCACTTAAAAAAAAATATTTTCAAGAATTTCTCTTAACAACAAATTCAATTTAAAAATACAGATTTTTAAAAAAAGAAAAAGTCATCTTTTTCTAGAAAAAAAATCTTAATTGAATAGTTTAAGAACAATTTAGCATATCCCCCCTCAAATCAGATGTCTTTTTCTTGAAAAAAAAACTAAACAAATGGACTTTACAAAATACAACGTTTTTCACCTAAAATAGTTTTTTCAAGAAAGTTGATTATTTTTCAAGAAAACTTTTACCCAAAATACGTTTTTGCTTTCTTATTTTTAAGTTAGACTTCTTTTTGTAAAAAAAATACTTCATATGCATAATATTAAGAGTTTCATTTTTCCCATGACAATATTTTCTGGAAATCATACTGCCAAAATATGAGTTTATTCTATTGCATTTTTTTTTACTAGGTGATTTAACGGAAACGGGGAGAAATCTACATTTTTATTTTTATTTTTATTTTCTAACAAACGGGGAAAACAATCAACATACAGGATTTTTTCTTGGAAAAAAAGTCTGAGGATTTTGTCTTGAAAAAAAAACAACACTTCGTTGCAACAACATCATGTCTTTTTTCCCCCTCATAGTCTTATTGTGTTTTCGTGTCAGTGCGACTCTCGTAGTCCTTGGCAATTCTCGTAAAATTCTGCTGACGATGATGTTCTTGTGATGATGTTCTTCATCACTTCGGAAGCTTTTTGAGTGCATTCAACGTGCTACGTATGTGCTTTCAAAACCCACAGCTGACTTTTTTTTTTTGTAAATGGCGGGAGCACACCATGTCCCGAATCCAAAAGAGACTTTTGGTTTGTCATGGAGCCGAGTCGCGCGATGCTAGCCGACTTTTCGTTTTTGCTTTTGGCTGTCCTGTGACGCTCTCGGACCCCCACAAATGACGCGTGCATGCCGAGTCAAGCTTCCATAGTCGAATCCTGATCGCTCCCTGAACCCCCGCTGTAGATTTGTGACCTTTTATTGTACTCCTATTTACTGTAAACTTGGTTAGAACGTGTATTATTACAATAACAATAAAAATAATGACAAGGAAGGCCGATTTCATCAGAAGGACTTGAACAACAATAAAAGCCATTCAATCAATCGATATGTGAAGATATATCACGAAGATGATGTGAATTTACAACTATTGTATTGTTTCCTTTATACTGCTCGCTTCATTTTCAATGAAACAATAATTGCAACAAGGAATAAAGTGTTTTCATCAACAGTAGCTGTGTGCGTTTAGCTTATTCTTTGGCTTAAAAAAAATCATCCTCACAAGACCGATACCTGTGAAAAAACAGGAGGAAGGAAAGGAGGCAAAATAAAAGCAAAAAAACCGTATTTTTTCGAGAAAACAATTATTTTGTTTCTCCAAGAATATAATTTTAATTTCAACATTGTTGTAATCTCGCAAGAGTGAAGTTCTATTTTCGAAGTAATAAATACTAATACTTTGTAACAATATACGTAAATATGATCATAGCATTTGATCCCTCCCACCAAAAAATAATAATAAATCTGGTTACGTCCTTCCAGAGACTTCTTTTCTTGACAAGGCAATTCTTGCAATACTCCTATTGTCCACTTGATGTCAGCACAGACTAACAATTTAAGTATTATTCAGCGCAACGCTTCAGTTTCCAACCTTTCTTGAGCCAAGGCAAATATTTGACATACAGCACAAAAAAACAAACCAAAAAAAAAATCCCCAAAAGTATAGAAGATAGTTATTACTGATTGGCAACAAGTGGCTAGTCATGTTAATTAATTGTACATTACGCCTTCTAGTGGAAAAGCGTTTAATTGTGCTAAATCTGCCTCACTCTTCATCACTGACATCGATGAACAGTAATTCGTCACTGAGTTTTTACGTGACTTCTCCACTGATGACATATCTTATACGAGCATTTTATGCATTCAATGGGTAGGGAAAGTCCACACACCCCTGTTCAAATGCCAGTAACCACATTTGGAATGACATGTTTTCATGAAAGGAAGTAAAAATTTATTACAGAGATAACGTAACGTGTTCAAGTGAAAAGTGAGTTGTTGTGGTCAGCGGTGTTCCTTAAAGGCATCACATGTGAGCACGTTACACTTTCACAGATGCAAACGACCTCTCGCCACCTCCCTGTATCGTTGCACACCGGGGGAAAATAAACACACTTTTACGGGCACACGTCACTCATGAGCCGACGTTTATGAGCAGAGTGTGTACTTTGAACACTTATTCCTGCCAGCCGCAGTCAACACTCTGCCATCGTGTGTTTTTCTGTCCCCCAAGAGAGCCAAATGTAAATGGAGGGATTTTCTGAAGGGATGACGTCACTTTTCCCAAACACAAAAAAAACTTGAATGCGACGTGGGACAAAATGACTGAAGTAGATGAAACTTATTGGCCTACATATATATATATAAATAAATAAAATAATACTTATTACTTCAGTCAATATTTGTGCTTGCATTTGACACTTTCAGGGCAATTTTACACGTCATCGAATATTTTAAATATTTTAACCTCACTGATCTACTACAAAATTTACTGTACTTGATTTAGATCCTTAAAATCAGCCAAGTTAAAATTCCATTTAAATAGTGTGAATAAATCCGGTACAGGCTACTCAGACAGCAGTTTTTTTAAAACATAATTTTTACACGAGTAATTACATCCACAATGTGTTACTTTACTTTCCACTCTCAGCGTGAACACCTCATTACCCACAGGGGGCGCTATGCATCCAGCTTTGACTTCATTATCATTATCTATTATCACTATTATTATTATTCCGTTGTGATTGCTTACGCCTGCAAGTGTGTTGCTATTATCTGGACTCGCCTGCAACATGCACTCAGTCAACTGGAATTATATTATATTATATTATATTATATTATATTATATTATATTATATTATATTATATTATATTATATTATATTATATTATATTATATTATATTATATTATATTATATTATATTATATTATATTATATTATATTATATACACACGTGTGAAATCACATTAGAGTTGTTTTCCTTATGTTTACTACTGCAAGAGGTTGTAGTGCGTTACTGCTACTAATATGTAGGTTTAAGCTTTATAAGAGGATTAAACCATTAGGGACAGCTCACAGTGCACTTCTCATAAAATATAACGAGTGTAAATAGAAAACTGGGTATCTTTAAGACTTTATTCACTCATATTTGTTTATATTTACTCAATATTTTGGCGAGCCAGTGTACTGGTCGAGGCAGATGTTATTTGGCCACCTCTGTTAATGATTGCTATTCAAATCTGGCACGTAATGAATGAAAACCGACGTGTTTAAATGGTCGCTGGCCCTTTAAATGCATTGACATGACTACAAGTCATTATTATGCTAATTCGCGTGGCAAATATTGAGTGTACATATTGTGTGTGTGTGTGTGTGTGTGTGTGTGTGTGTGTGCGTGGAGGGGGGGGGGGGTCGCCCCTGCTTTGCAGAGTCACGCCGGCCGTGCGTGACAAGTGTCCGATTGAACATGTTACGTTTAAGGGGCGTGGGACAATCTCACATCTCCCAAACGGAGGGAGCGTCGACACGCGTGGAACTCTATCTGTCATAAATCCCCATCCCCAAAAAGAAATCATCCTCAATAACCCCAAAAGGGCCAATCGGCTTTACGGCATCGTCTCCCCCCTCTCTGTGAGTCCTTCCACGCGCGTGGACAGACTTGTATACACGCACACACACAGCCCGGATGCTAGCCGGACTATTAAACTAGGAGCCGGCCAAAAACGCCACTCGCTCCAGCGTGAGTAGCCGGTTTCAAGTTGCCCTCTCTGTGAATTGATTCTACTATGAGCTCGCACCAAGGTGGTCCACAGGAAGCAGGGGCGAACGCTCGGGAATATCTACCAAAAGCCACTCCATAAATACAATAAATGAAGCAAATTCAAACCCAGGTGATGTTAGTTAACTTCACTATATCGTTTAAATCGATTGCCCAAGCTTCAAACGTGTTTAGAAGAGGATAGCAGCGGTGCTCGGCGAGGGCTCCCCCCCTCTTGCTTTCCAGTGGTACGGTCCACAATTTATTCCAGGGAAAGACTGACAGTTTTTTGGGTCATGAAGCAGCTGTTCAAGTCAGCGGCCGGTCCCCCCTCCGCTGGAATAAGAAATTAGTCCATTTTCAAGTAAATAACTACAGTTTCTGGGCCGATAAGAAGGAATTACCCAATGGTGTGCGGAGCAAAACAGTTAAATCCAATAAATGTGAGCTTCCTGCTCCCGCGCGCCTCCCCTCCGCCATGTTATTATCAAAACAACATGGGAAGTCTATATCATAAGCAATTTACTGCTCTTATTTGCAAGCGGTTGCGGTAAAATGTGAAATTTGATAGTAATATTTTGGATGGAAATGCACATTTCCGAGTTAACAGTGGATTCCCTATTTTCAATACATTTAAATTGTAGATAATCAGTTTCAAGACAAGAATATAAATCAGCTTTATGTAGTTAAAGAGTAGGTGAGTCATTTTAGTTTTGAAATAATAGTAACTTCAATGCGTTTTTATTGTCAGCGTAGTTTTAAAACACTACTTTTACGGCATTACATTCAGTTACGTTCTGCTATCTATAATCTGTATTTACACTTTCCTCCGGAATGTGCTCGTTTTGGTTTGTTGGAGAGATTTCTGTCACATGATTGTTTCGCCAGTCTAACGTAACCAAATTACGAACCAGAACACTTAGGTCATGTGCTGTCATTTATGTTGGCCTAAAAATGTCCACATTTCAGTTTACAAGAACGCCACTTCGAACTTGCCGATTCACAAAGAAAGTTTATGACAATATCGTGTGGCTGAATTTGCCTTCATTGGTGTAATTTTAGAAAAAAAATCAATTTCATATTGTTGAACAATTATCTGAAATTGTTGAAATACTTGAAAATGTGTTTACTTTTACTCGAGTCATATGCTTCTTCTAAAGAGTGTAAGAGTATTGGTGGACCCGCCAGGACATGCCTCATGATGTGCTAGCTTGATTTAGCAATGTAGCAGGCTTTTGCTTATGTTAATGTTGTGACAATATTTTGCTCTCCCCGCAGTTCAATGTGTAACAATTACAACTACTCTTATGGACTTAGAGTGTCATTCGAAGCATGAAGGTCATTGGAGTAGTAATACTTGCTTTCAACTAACGTTTTCATGGCCATTTTGACCGTAGAGTGGCTTGTGTTGAGAGAAAAGAAGAATTTAAGCTTGATTATTTTTTTTGCGGTCCAGCCAATAACCATTAAATCACATATCTCAACAATGATTCCTGTAAACAAACGACATCTTGATTCCTGTTGAATATGTTCCAAAACTCCCGACTGCTCGGAGGCCTCCGCTTAAGTACTACGCATTGTGCCAACACGTAATTAAGCTCCTGTGTAGCTGTACCCGATTAACATCATGTATGCTGAGCTAATGGTTGTTTCCTTGTCACTTTATTTGTATTTGTATTTTTTTTGGTGTTGCGCGGCAGATGAGCAACATCCTTCTCCTTTTTTTTTAGATGCCTGAACTGGCTCGTAAAGTTTATTGTGCGATGAAATATGTTGACACCTTGATTAAAAACACGGCCCGCGGTTCCTTGTGGATATTATACTTTTGTACAATGAATGTCAGCGGAACTATAAATAAATGGATATGACTTGGAATGTTAACATTGTTCAAACTTGCAATTACGGCGTTTGCGCCGTCGCATTCATTAAACAAGCGACTTCATTAAAATAGGATGCGCACATACAGGATAATTCAGACTCACTGACCACTTTATTAGGTACACCAGCACCATCGTATTCTTGAATGATCAAGAGTTCTACAATATTTGGTGCGTTTCACAGACTTGGTTGATTAAAATGTAGATAATAATTTTTATTCATTTGGTCATTTATTAATTTATTGTAAATAACAGAATATAAATAGCAAAACTAGCATTTGTGTATTAATGTTATTAAATAATTGGCTAATTCATTATGAGTGGATGAATTAAATCAATACAATTAAAATAATTAATTACCCCCCCCCCCAAAAAAAACGAATTTACATATTTTAAATAATACAATTGTACCTTCCCCTACAAGTTTTTGGAGGTACAAGTGAGGGAATTGCATGCTAAAGTGGCAGCTAACTTTGTTACAAGCTGAAGTTTGGCAGCTAGTGACGGGAAAAAAAAGAAGCTGCCCAGTGTTTGTTTCAAGCTGTTTACTGCCATTCCCAGTTGAATTTTACTTTCAAACTAAAACATAGAGAATTACATGTTGAGTATTTATCAAATTGCTTGGTCTCAGAAAAGTATGTTAGCTTAATGCTAGCACACAATGCAAAACACCAAAAACCGGCTAACGAAACCTGCTTCAATGTTTTAGTAATTATAAATTACAAAAGCAGACGGAGGATACAACAAAACTCACAAATTGGTACCCTCTGTAAAAAAAACAACAACAAAAAAACTATTAATAATATTGCATCTTAGTTTTTGATAGTCATCTGTGTTTTATCACCAAATCAACTATGTATCAGACTGCCCCCTGGTGGCCAAAGGGAGCACACTAGAATGAAAAGCACAATCCAATCAGTTGAATTCAAGCATAAAATCATGAGGGACAAAATGCACAAACTGGATCTCGCCAAGTGCCACCACAAATATTCCGCAGTTAAGATCGCTTCTATTGTTGCCACAAAGAGGAGAAATTGTAAAATCACATGCATGGAATGCAGTATACAAGGCCTGCCTCCTGATTTTACAGTTGTTTACTTGTAACAGCACGTGCAAGATAAACCTAGCTGCCGAACCACATGCTGCTTCACCAAAACTAAGATAAAGGGCTCTATTTTGGTGACCAGTACGGCACATAGCGGATCTCTTCTTCGAGGCAGGTTAGACCTGATGTTTGTAATTTTGTAGACGAGCGCAGGGAGTGGTTACAGCCGACTTTAATCATGGCCAATCAAAATGGCTTCTTTCATTCCTTTTAAATGTGGCGTGTTCGTCTCACACTGGTCTCAACGGTGCTTTCTATGAAAATTGAGTTGATGACTTCCATTTCTCTCCCTGCTTCTGCTCCTGTGTGATCTGTTTAAAGACACTCGCGTAGTTGGTCGTAAATAATGAGATTGAGCTCAATTAGACTCCTCTTGAGGTGGCCGAGAAGAGCAGAAGCTCCAGTTAACCCGCAGTAATCCACGCCGCTACCGCTCGGCCCGCTGGCGGATTACGTCCTCGGGTCACAGTTTATCCTTTACGTAAACTATCCGCAGCGCGCGGCGCAGAGCGGAGCGCGGCCGACACCTTCCCGGCTCGATAACATCTGATCCCTCAGCTACTTGACAAAAACCAGGACACTGTGACTTCCTCCGGCGTCGCGGGCGTCCACTCCATCCATCTTCCCGCTCTTGCCGGGGATATCCATCAGCTGTATCGCTGTAACGTGCTGAGAAATGGCGATGTTGCCGGCTGATAGGCTGGGTGGGCTGCGGACCGCACTGTAGTTCTTCAAACTGTTGCCATGTCTCCGTTATAGCGCAATTAGTCGGTTGCATCATCCCTCCTGGTAGTCAGTGTAATTGTTTGACTTCATAGATGTTATCATTACGGATGTCAAATATCACATTTTCAGCTCGATACCAATGCTACTAGTACTTTTGATGCATAAAATGTCAATGAAAACAATGAAAGTTAATTCCGACTTTTGTGATCTCATCATCAACGGCCAGCTTTTCAGTAGATTTCGACATGGCTGCTTCGCAGCGATTTGTTAGCTCAATAGCAATTTTCTGTTGTTTTTATATAATACAGTGGACCCCCGCTATTCAGGTGACAGGTATATATATATATATACCTGTCGATACCTGTCGCCGCCAAAAACGGAATCTGAAAACAGTAATTTATATTTGAATTTAAATCACTTAACTTGCAAAATGAATTTGTGTGGTTATGTTTGTAAGTGTACCTTGACTATTGCTGTCATTCATTTTGTGTTAATTAGGGGCATATGTCATAAGCTTGACTTATTCCCGCCCCTTTCGTTTCTTTTTAAAGAAGATTAATTAATTAATTAATGAATATTTCATCATTAATTAATTAATTCATTCATTAAAAAAAATCTTATTAAATGTGAAAATTTTGAATTTAATTTTTAGTGAGGATCATCAAATACGTTTTCAGGGAAAAGCAAAACATTTTATAGTCTTAAATTTATTTTTCAAGTTTATCAGGCTACAGTTCCAAACAAATCAATTACAATTTTGCAATTTGGATTCAGTTTTCTAATTCAATGACTTAAATTAACTCATTCACTGCCATTGACGCCTATAAACGTCAAAAATTCATTTGAACTATTTCTATTAGTTTAACATTTTTTTTCACTTTTGTTAACAAGAGTATGAAAACCTAGACATTTTTTTAAAATAATCTTTTGAAGTGAATGAGTTAAACACTACAAATTAAATTAATGAAATTCAAATTCAGTTTTTCAATGCAATTATTCAAGTTTTGCGGGGGGGGGGGGGTCCCCAAACCTAAAAAATAACTAACACAAAATAAGTAAAAAATAGAAATAGAAAACATTTGACAACAAAATGAACAAACCAACAACACAAATATGCAATACTGTAGGTACTGACCAGAGAGTATGCGGTGATCCAATGTAGTGCTTTTAGTTTAGTTTCTCTTGACCTAAAGGGCTCTAATTTCATAGACAGGCGTGGGGGGGCTAGTCTAGTTTAGCGTGTTTGTGAATTTGGTAGCCATTCAGGCTATTGCATGCCCCCGGCGCATCTGGCAATTTGGTGACCAAAAGTAGGGACAATCCCTCTGAAACATTGTAGAAATGAATGAATGAATTATTATTATCATCAATATCACCCCTGACAATGCACTGATCTCCTGCATCACCTGAATTTAAAGTGAATGAGGGGAGCCGCTTCGATTGGCCGTGAGTCGTCTGTGTTCCCTCCCACAACAACAAGAAAAACTCCACCCATGGGTCCAGCTAGATTGCGCTTACGCTAGCCTTGCGCTGGGCATAATAATAGGGCCCAAGTAGGGGCCTCACCCAATTTGCAGCCGAGTAAATACTTAAGTGGCCTTCACGTGATCGTTTTGACCCTTTGAGGCCACCTTAGTTGTCATTATGCCAAAGAATCAGGACTCAATAGCAATGGAGTCGTGTGGGCTTCAATACAGGCGGAATTACCACTCGACTCTTCAAAATACACGCTCATCCTCCTTAAGTGCACCTCAGCAAATATTCTTTGTCCAAGCGGAATGGAATGCCTCTGGTTGAGGTGTGGCCCGTCTGTAGGCCCGCCGCTCTCCTCCCGGGCTTCCATTTTAACGGCGTGTCGGCGAGGCCCGCTCGGATCCGGTTTCAGTCCCCTTCGGCGGAGCCCGGGCCTCGCCGCTGACAGCAGCTTTTATTTGATGTGGACGCGCCGTGTTGGGTTTCAGCGCGCCGCCTTCAACATATGATCTCCATTATGAGCGCGGGAGGAGGAACGCGTGCTCGCTGGATGAATGGAGAGGAGGAGGAAGGAGAGATGGAGTGAGGCCAACAGATGGAGAGTGGTGGAAGAAGCGTGTCGGAGGTGGGCAGACGTATGGCTCAAGTGGACACGGAGAGAAGAATGGGGTGGGACCATGAATTAAATACGTTGAAAGCATTATTCACCAGCCTAACTCGTGCGGTCTGATAAGACCGAGGCGGTAGATGGCAACGAATGGCCTCTTGGAGGGTTGAACTTGTTAAGCCTGCCGCACACAGGAACTATCCACTGAGCAAAAAAGTCATTTCAGACTGTTTGCTCAGTGGATGGCTCATCATGCACGCACGCACGTTATTTTTGGTGAATTTTCCGCCTCATGAGGCCTTGAGATGAAGAACTAGCATGTCCGATGTATACTGTACATACGTAGTGGCACTTTGAGGTACGCAATTAAACTCACTTCACAACAATCAGCAGTTTGGCAGATCTTCCAAAAAAAAAGAGGCTTTAAACTGTTTATTGCTGCTCTCAGTTGAAGTTGAAGCAAAAACAAAACAAAGAGAAATACAGATGTATTTAAAATAAACAAACATTGGCTTAAGAATGCCTGTTCTTGCTTACATAATGGAAAACACCGTTGTCATGCGAATGATTAACATCGATCGACACACGTAGAAAGAAAATATGCCTGAAAAAAAAAACTAATATTATTCAGCAACTGCTGAAAAAGTTAGATTCGTAGCGATTTTTACCCATTTAGGTTTTTATGACTGGATTATACTGCCCCCTTGTGGCCAAGATGGGCACACCAGAAGGAGTAGTACAATGAATTGCATGAACCATTAAATCATGATGCACAAACTGTGAATTATTTACATTCTTTTTAATTATGTTAATACTCCGTAAAAAAAAAAATCACATTACAAAAGCTTGCCTCTTTTTTGGGGTAGCTGGAACGAGTTAAAAACCACAGTGTTGTGCAAAGTGATATCCATGATTTAACGGAAAGTGGCAGAATGACCGCAGTGGCCGCCACAAAATTCTATTGTAATGGTATAGTATACTTTAGGTGAAACCCTGCCAACTACGACAACTTTGTACTTGGGAGAGGTAATAAAACAATTAATATAAGCAAGTATTGTTTCTTCTTAATTTAATGAATCTAACCGGCGGTGCCATGTTAATTTCCCGTGTAATTAGAGCACACACCTACTTGATGTGAGGATGGAATATGGATATGAAGTTTGAATGTGGGCTGATATGAGAATTATGAGCGATGACAGGGGGGCGCCGGATGACCCCGTTTGGAGGCGCGACGCTGAAGGGCTTCACTTGTAACAAAACTGGAGAGATAAAGTCCGGCATGCACAAATGTCACGCTAATAAGAAAAATAGGAACAGGACCAACAATAAGAGCAGGAGAAATTAAATTAGTCCAGAAAAACGACATAAGATGAGTGAGATTTCTGTTTTAATAATAGCACTTGGACAAAAGGGAAAAATAGATATCATACGAAATTGTGTGGGCGATATGAATGCCGCACAAAATGGTTTGGGAGATATTGTGCGCAAATATTTGGAACGAAAGTGAGGATTGAGGCTTTCAAAACAGCTCCATTTCTGTCTGCAATAAACATGCAAATAATTGCCGGCCACAGAAAATACCACAGATAAATAGGATGTATGATTCCTCCACAGGACTTTTGAAAACAAAAATATATATTAGACTAGACTGCTCAGTTCTTACTGAATCTGAATTGTGCTAACATGCTAACAGTTGTTATGCTAACAGCTTGAGTAACAAATACACTCACCCAAACCAATAAGGAGGGTACAGGATGCCTAGTAGTCTGATACTTTTCCAAAAAGAGTAATTCGACTGCTAAAATGCTAATAATTACCAGTTGCTAGGCCAGCAGTGTTACATGTACGCAGCTTGATAACCTAATGAGACTGGATAAAATGCTAACAGTTTCTATGCTATCCACTAGCATGCCTCCATTGTACAAAATGATGGTAGAGCCATAACGGTAACAAAAGAACAACATGCACATCTCTGAAGCCTAAAATGCTAACTCGCTAACAGTTATATAGTAGAAGACCACACAGCTTACAAAAGACACATACGACATATGGACCTGTGTTTTTCAGGTGGCAATAAAGAGATACAAGCTGTCAGAAGCGAATGATTTATCCGGACGTGCGCACACGAGAGAAAAGCTTTTACTGACCATTTTACATGGAAGAACTCTGCCAGCAACATGATGAATATGGCGGCCCAGGAAGCCAACTTTTGCTTGTAAAATGGATCCGTTGCGCTTCCTTCTGTCTTGTCGGCATTTGCTGCTTATACGTATGGCAGACTTCCAGACTTGGGATACTAAAAAGGTTGTGCACAAGGTGAAGGGTCGTTATTTTTCTAAGGCACACCTGTACGGATTATACAGCATGCCAAGCAGTCAGATACTATATTATCTAAAATACTACGAGTCAAGACTAATAAAGTCCATCAAGTGAAGTCAACTTGATTATGAAAAGGTCGAGTGAATGGGTGCCTCATGAGACAGGGTAAAATGCTAACATGCTACTAGCTGTCATGCTAATTTACAGCAAATTAGCAAAATGAGTAAGAAGTGCTAAAACAGACACATCAGGATGCCGCCTAGTTAGATACCATTTAACGTAAGTCTGGGGCTGTTTTTTTTTCTCCCCTCCCCTTTCCTCATGTTTTTCTTTTCTTTTTATTTGATAAAAAGGTGACACTGTTCTGTATTACCCTAGTCATGTTTTATCTATGTCTCTTGAATGGGTTCCATTTTGTTGTACCTCGTGGCACAATGACAACCTATTCGGATTCTGGTTCTGATGCTGATTTCAAAACCCTGATTGTAAGATGCTAATAGTTTATATGTAAAGTAAAGTAAAGTAAAGTAAAGTAAAGTGCTAAGGGAGACCCAAATTGACTTTAAGAAGAATTTAAAAACCCACATCATAAAATGCTATGATGCTAACAGTTGGTATGCTAAATAGAAAGGTCACAAGTAGAGCAAAAAAACGTGCTAAAACACACATAGCCAGATACTATTTTGAAAACATGAATGAAATCCTGAAATGCTAACATGCTAACGATTGTATGCTAACATATAGCAAGTTATCATAATTAAAAAAAAAAGTCCTTATAAAGACACTAGAAGACTACATAACATCCTAGCCTAATGATTGTATGTTTTTTTCCCCGAAAGAAGTTACTGAATGCATGCATGCAGATTAAACGATAAAATGTTAGCAAGCTAACAATTCACACTGAAGTCTAGAAAATGTCCAGGCATAATTGTAAGGATTACGCTGCAAGTCTTGTAGCCAGGTATTTTTAAAACCTCACGCTAAATTGCTAACATGCTAATATTGTGTACCTTGTACGTTTTCAAGCAGACATATTAAGACTTTTGTTTTATTGACATAGCAAAAAATGTATACAGACATAGCACTGCACTGCATTGTCCTGAATCTTGCTTGAATCCATGTACAACTGAAAATATATCTATGTTGGCTCTGTATATCTACGCTTGCATGTTACTGATCATATCTTCAAGCTCGTGAACGTGAGAGAGCATTTGGTAGAATAAATGCTGCAACATGGAGCTTCTGTCATCTGAGCCTGTATATACAGTCGTGTAGCAGAAAGATGTATAGCCTCACTCCGCGTACGTGTGTGTATATGTGCGTGCGTGCGTGGGTCATTGTGAGAAGAGCTGGCATCAGCGAGCGCTTTCCTGCAGTCATCAGTAACAATGGAGGCCTACCTCTCTCAACCTGCCTCCCTCTCTCTGTCTGTGCTTTGTTCACATACCGTCTCAGCCCAGCGCCTTGGAATGTGTGTGTGTGTGTGGGGGGGGGGGGGGTGCGTGTGTGTGTGTGTGTGTGTGTGTGTGTGTGTGTGTGTGTGTGTGTGTGCGCATGTGTGCGTGTGTAGAAGAAGAAGGGGTGGTGGAGGATGAAGAGGCCCCGCAAAGGAGGAGCCAGACAAGCTGAAGGTAGTTAGTTGGCCTTTTCCCTGCAGGAAAGTGCACATGAACCTCCAAGTATATTTTATGATCAAAACACAAAAATGGCTCTTTTTATGTCTTTCTTCGAGTCATCTACAGACACCATGTGAGATATATAAACAGGGGCGTAGCTGTTATTTTACAAGCGAGGAGGTGGGTTGGGGTGGCGGGCGGCAAAATGCTCGGGAGCTGGCCAACTTTTAAGAGCAAATGATCGTCCTCTCGCATTCAACTGCTCCTTTGATAGCGGCGAATAACCAAACCGTCAAACTCCGGTTGAGGTAAAACAAAATGACAGCAAAGCAACATAATTAGCCATATGTTTTTTTTGTTGTTCTATCCTAACCCTCTGATTTGTCCCTAAAATGAACACTTTCTGACATCCTTTGTCCCCCGAGAGAGCGTACAAATTGAAGACATTCATGGACATCAACTCGGCTTTAGATTAACTGAGCAACATTTTTGACTTCAAATAAGAAGAAGAAGAAGAAGAAGAAGAAGAGGAAGAGGAAGAGGAAAAGGAAGAAGAGGAAGAAGAAGAGAGCACTCTTCTGCCAAAATTTCAACAAGTGAGGCCAGGATCTAATGTAATTTTTTTTTTGTTTCCAATGCTAAATAAATTTTTAGATATTTAGAATTTCAAATAAATATTTCCCCTTTTAATTATGTACTTAAGTTGACTTACTTTTTATGTTATTTACTAATACATACTGTGCATCTGAAGTGTGCATCATACATATTATTTCACAAGCACAATAATTAATGAGCAATATATTTATTTGTATGATCTATATATGTAATTGTTTATTAATTGGAATTAATTGCCTTTTAAAAACTTGGATTTTTGTCACATCTGGCAATGTGTATATTTTTGAAAATGTATATTAATAAATTAATTCTTAATTTAACTATTTTGACTTGATATTTAATTTATTTTTCATTTTTAATCATGTATTGTTATTTTGGAATACATTTTACAGACGTTATTTTTTATTAATGATCTTACATTTTGATGGTTTATCAAATTGACGTAAGAATTCATTTATAATTTTCTTAAAGGGATCATGATTTTAAATTATATTTATGCTGATTAATTGACAATATTTTTCCAATTATGTTGTAATTTTTTTTAATCAATTTAAAATAAGATATTCCCTTTATAATTAATTAATTCATTAATTTTAAATAATTAATACGCTTAATTCTTTTAAATGATTTTTTGTGTGCAGATGTTTCCATTTTATATTGATCATTTCCAATAAGTAAAGGGCAACAACGTTTATTTTTTTAATAGTTTATTTTTATTATGTTATGTACACTTTATTCTTATACTAAATTCATTAAATTGCAAAGAACACCTTTCTGAACACACACGGTTTGATTCAGTTTGATGGGGATAATGATGCAAAATGTCCTCACCCTTTAAAGTGATGACTCATGATCCACAGAAAGTATAAAAACAATCACGCATGCACGCACAGTATCAAGTTCATTAATGAATTGTAGCTCTTAATGGAGACTCACCGGCGGGTTTAAATGACACGAGCCTGGCAGATGTAATGACCATGTGTTGAGAGGTTGCAAAGAGGCACGTACCGGGAACATCGGCAGCCTCTCCGCAACATGCCCACGGCTAGGATGGGAGATGTAACATCATTTGTGAGAAAACACTTTGACACCAGCCTGCATTATCACCTGCATGGAGACCGTGTGAAAAGGTCTTCATGGGGTTCATCAGGCGCAATATTCTTGTGATAAATAGAATGAAAAATGTACTATTGTGCGCACGATGTAAAACCTGATGCTAACAGTCGTTATGCTAATGTACAGCGATCTAGGCCCGTTGTTAGTATAAGTGAAAGCAATATGATCTAATATTAACTCATTCACTGCCATTGACGGCTATAGACGTAAAAAATTAATTTGAACTATTTCTATTAGTTTTTTCCCCACTTTTGTTAACAAGAGTATGGAAACCTAGACATTTTGTTTTATTGTGCATTTAGAACAGATATAAAATTTTTGATTAATCGTGAGTTAACTAGTGAAGTCATGCGATTAATTATGATTACAAATTTTAATCTCCTGACGCCCCTAATTTTTAATAATCTTTTCTTTTCTTTTTGAAAATAATTTCTTTTTTTTAAATAATAAAAATAACTGGTGAAATCATGCGATTAATTACAATTAAACATTTTAATTGGCTGATGCCCCTAATTTTTAATAATATTTTCTTCTCTTCTTTAAAAAAAAGAGAAAAAAAGAAAAGATTAAAAAAAGAAATTAACAAAAGTGGAAAAAATTTAAACTAAACTTTTTTTGACGTCTATAGCCGTCAATGGCAGTGAATGAGTTAATATGGTCCAAGTCCAAAATCATTACATCATAAAAATAAAAAAAAGTATCCCGCAATCATTGCCAAGATTTATAATTTTACGCCACTCTCCTGCAAAATGGCAAAAATTGAGTTAGCTCTCTTTTGCTCTCAGTGGCTCATACATTCATGTGAGTCATTTTCGGCTTAAAGCGATGTTCTAAAGTGAACAAGTCAGCCCAACGCACGGCCGTGTGTTTGCGAGTCGATCCGCAGCCACCACCCTTCTAATTCCAGCCTGCATCTCGCCGCTCCAAAACAGCACCATAAACACGCCACATTAGGTCACAGTTGGTTTCGTAACCACTCCGTGACCTCTTTACGCTCTCTCTTTTTTTCCCTCCATCCTCCTGTCTTCTCGTCCTTTTTCCCCCTCTTGCACACACCAATCTGTCTGCTGGGTGGCTAGGCTCTCTTTTCCAATCTCGCCCATCCCACCGTCGCCCTTTTTTATGTGTTCTGTCGTCATACTTGGCTTTATAAGGTCCCCGCTGTACCTTTAAATTTCACAACTTGAGGGCTCCCAGAGTATCCCTTCTTCTTTTCTCCTTACTACGTTCAAACTGAATTTATTGGGAACTTTCTTAGTCACCGACTCTCAGTGCCCAGTGAACATGGCATTAAAAAAATAAATAAAAAACAGGGCATGTATACATGACAATGGAGTGTAGGACTGATGTAAAAAAAAAAAGTTAAAAAAGGTGTGATCTTAAAGGGCCAGAGCACTGATTTTATGTATAAAGCTCCTCCCATGTCTTCTTATTATGTAATCGTGGTTTCAGGAAACTGTTGGAGAGGTCAAGTCAATTTTTTTTTAAATGTATATGCAGTATGTAAAGTATTTCATTACAGGTACTTTACATTAATCCGAACTTTGATTGTTTATTAGATAGATTTTTTTATTTGTCATTAATTTTGCAATGTTTAGAATTTTTTCAATTATTATTTTTTTTAACACATTGACTTATACTTATTTGTAATTTTTTAAAGTGTCATAATTTTGGATTTGATTTGACATTACAAAATATCATGTAAAACATTAATAAGTGTGTTATTTAATTATTAATTATTTGTTCATTTTTATATTTTTCTTAAAGCATCACAACTTTGGAATTAATCATTTAAATACTTTGTGTTCATTTATTTATGTTTCAATATATTTTTATATAATGGTCAAAGAGTACGGAGAAGGACGGATCGTTGGATGGAATTTAAATTGTATTTTTTAAATTAATTTTTTTTAATTGACTTAATATTTATTTAATTACAATTATTTAAAACGTATGATATTTGTACAGTATATTTCAGATTTAAAGAAATTATTGTACAATGTTTTGTATTTACAGTATTATTCAAGAATTTTTTAAAATGTATTTAATTAAATTAATAACACGTGACTTTTGGTAGTAAATGATGACTGTGCGATAACTAACAATTAAGTTGTGTTCATTTGAAAACATTTCAATAATTTTAATTATTTGAATAATTATCACATTTGAACTATTTTGTAAACACATGCAAGGAATAAACAAAAAATGCAAGCGTTTTACAGGATTTCTTTAACGTTAAACATTTTTCTACTATCAATTTGCTGTTCTACTCTTCAATTTCGACATAATCCTGTAATCACATAAACAAACAGCAACCAAATCTCAATCTGCACTCAATATTGACCAAAATAAACAGCATAAATAAAGAACTGTACCCGAACTGGTCAGGCCGAACGAGATAAAAACCTTAGCAATAACATTTTTACGCTTAAGCTTGGATAAGGCGGGTCAACTAATCTAAATCTGGACCAAAGGGCATCATGCAAAGTATCGGAAAATAAAATGAATATTATCATAAAAAGCTTCTGTGATGTCTATAATCTGTTTACCACTGTACAGTATGTGCGCACATGCAAGGGTTGCATAACCATTTATGTCTATGAAAGGGGGGGGGGGGGGGTTGTTCACCAGTTGTACTTTTTGTTGTGGCTTTTTTTTATTTTTTTTATCCTCCATAAAATTAATTGATAACAAGCCGGCGCCCTCGTGCTCTAATGTTTGGTAATGTGTTGTGGTAATTTAATTAGTCGAGAAGGAACATGATGAATCAAATCAATTAGATTTCACTATGAAACATAAATCATGATTTCCCAAGCCTCATTATCAGCCTTGAGGTGTGCGTGTGCGCATTTGCTACTATGATGTTGAAAAAGATGGTTAAAAAAAAGGTAATCCCGTGTGTGTGTGTGTGTGTGTGTGTGTGTGTGTCCAGGTGGAAAGTAGAGCACCCGTCGATTTATCTCCAGAGTATATAAAAAAAAGTCTACACACCCCTTTCAAATGACTCTTTTGTGCGATATCAAATAATAAAACCAAGATAAATAATTTCAAAACTTCTTTCCACCATGAATTTGATCAATAACTCATATAATGATCGTACATGTGAAGTTTTAACTTTGGTTCAGTTGGCGCGTGAAAATCGGGTAAACCTTCACTGTCCATGTATGTGTGTGCGCGTGTGCATTTGTTCCTACGATGTCAAGAATTTTTGTTCTGGCCTTATAAAGGTAACAAAGACAAGACAATGTGTTTGTGCGTGCGGGTTTATATCACATCATGGAGGCCATTTTCTGGATTTTTACTGTCATTGTGGGGACCACTTATCTTTGTGGGGACATTTTGGTGCTCCCCATGAGTCCAAACGTCTTTTTGAGGGTCAAAATTTGGTTTTAGAGTTTAGGTTTGAATTGGGTTTTGGTTGGGGTTAGGGTTTAGGGTTAGGGTAAGGCAGTCAGTTGTGATGGTTAAAATTAGGGTAAGGGTCTAGGAAATGCATTATGTCAATGAGATGTCCCCACTATAAATGTAAACCCAACATGTGTGTGTGTGCGTGTGTGTGTGTGTGTGTGTGTGTGATCTGGGATTCTTCACTTATGGGGACAAAAGTCTGTTTACGCACTTGTCATGGCGGCGTACTGTGTGGGGAGCATAAATGAGGTAAAAAAAAAAATAAAAAATTCAGAAGATATTTTGATTGTATACGTGTGCATGTTTTTAGCATTGGCGCATTTGCCACGTTTTCCCGAGTGTGTACGTGTGCGCGTGTGTGGAGCCAGCGTGCGCACGAGAGCCGAATGAGAGGGATAAGCGTTCACAGCCGGCAATTATGTGTAATTTTCCAACAGCAGCCCAATTAAGGCTGGCCAAAACAAAACAAAGAGGGCAAATTTTACACAGTGGATGTTTCTAGTGAGTGAGAGAGGACGAGTGAATTTCCGTACAAATTTTATTGCACGATTATTCAAATAAGTCACATTCGTCATGTGGTTGAGTCACTTTGGTTTTCCCCTCGTTCCTCAGGCAACCCCGGTTGCTATGGCTTCGCCATGTCACATTTTCTATATTCCTCACCGTCAGTTGTCTTTTTTTATTTTATTCCTTGCAAAAGGAGGAGATTCCCTGTTTACGCTTGAGAGTGACTTGGAACGGAGAGTAATGAGCCACATGCTGCTTCACCAAGTTAATCTAGTGTTAAACCCGACAACGCCATTTTATCCTGCTTGTCTTTATTTGCCGCCACTCTTCTTATTGTCGACGTCAAGCCGCCATTAAACACCATCTCCGCCGCTTTAGCCCTCGGCGCCGTAATCCCATCAAAAGGAAACAGTATAACAACCTCGGCCTAATCCTTCATTAGCCCGACTCCTCCCCCGCCATCTCATCCACACCCCCAGCCGCCGAAGTGCTAGTAATTAGCTTAGCACTAACGAGTCGCCGGGGGTAGCGGCAGTCGGTGTTGAAGTTCAAAACCTGCCTGACGGAGAATCGGCCGTTAATCGCGTCCCGTTACTGAGCTCTTAAATACAATTTTGCGTTGTAGCCTGGTTGTCCCTCTTTTACTACGTGTGATTTCGTTTGATTGAGTTCTACGTCAATTCAAAACAGTGTGTACACTTGATGTCAAAACTGTTCAAGGGAAGTCAACCTTAAACATTTCTTGACAATAATATGTTATATGTGACCTCACTAGTCTAAACATGACATCCTGATTAACTCATTTGTTGCCAAAAACGTATAAATACGTTCTATTTAAGTGTCTCAAAGATACATTCATAAGTTTTTTGTTTTTTTTAGGCTTTGATGCAGCCTCTGAACTGCAAAGAATGGGTGAAGCAATGGTAGTAATTACATGAACGGCCAGCAGGTGGCAGCAAAGTATGAGAGATCAACCAGGGCCATGTTGCAAACAAGCTCATTTACTCACAGTTCTAAACAGATTTGTGAATAATGATTAAAATTAGCTATACTGTAATGCTAATTGCTGCAAAACGGAAACACATCTTTCTTTTGGTAGCTTCCATGTTTTAATAGCAATACAACACAATATTCTGAGGGCCTTGAAAAATCTGTCAAAATCCAGTAACACCGCCTGGAGAGAAGGGGGTTGCTTCAGTGAAAATGGCTGGGAGTGAATGATTAAGTATTACATTTGTGGGATATGAGCTAGGGAGCAAAATCCAGCTGTTTTTATCCATCTCAAGGGGCGTCCATTTCCCCCCTGCTTTCTGTCGACTGAAGATGACATCATAGTTGCTCAGGCAATGACCAATCACAGCGCACCGGTTTTCTGAAGCTGAGCTGTGATTGGTTGTTACCTGAGCTCGACAGCAAGTGGTAAAATGGCCGCCTTCTGATATTGATAATAATGTATTTTATTGTCAAGATTTTTTTTTTTAGGTTGACTTCCCCTTTAAATATAGAATACAAGACAGCACAACAGCACCGCCCATGCCCAAAGGTAAGGCAGCGAGAAGTTTTTTGTGTTTTTCTTCTTCCTGTCCTGCACTTTGAATAAATCCCAAATGAGTAAATCCTCCTTGTCATGCTGCTCACCCTTCATCACTTCTCCCTTGCTCTTGTGCCCCCCCCCCCCCCCCCCAACACTGCTCTACGCATTAACAATCGAACATATTCTTGTCTTGTACGCACTTGTGTCGTCGCTTTAATTCATACCCAGCGATCCAGGCTGCCAATGAAGGCACATTCCGGAGATTTTCAAGCATACGTTGTGCCCTCCAATTTTTTATAGCGTAAAAGTTGCGCAAGAAATACTATTGACGTATTATAGCCTATTTTGCTGTTCTTTGACAATGTTAATCATTGGTCAAACTTGTGATGGGACTTGATTTAAAAATGATCTAATTAATTTTAAAAAGTCACTTTGAGCTATATTAATGAATATAATCTCAAAATAATGTGGTTACACGAGTTTGGAGATCCTTATAACTCAAATGTGGTCGTTTTCAGAAATAACCAATCACATCCGCACACACCTGCCACCATTTGAAGTGCCTCTGATTAATCCCCAATAAAGTTCAGATGTTCTTGTGGCTTTCTTGACATTTTTCCTTCTCTTGCAGAAACCTGATCGTTTTGCACATTGATTACGCATTGGTATTTGGAACTGTTCATAATTCAAGTATGTGCTGCTAATCAGAAGCTAACGCTAATTTGTGTATCCAACAAAGAGGTGGAGTACACCATGGACCGGTCACCAGACTCATATTAGTGGATATAGAAAGTCTACACACCCCTGTTCAAATGCCAGTTTTTTTTGTGAGGTGAAATTCAGCCTGTTCAACTTTGACAAATAATTTCCAGAGTGGAAATAAGATAGTTGCATAAGTGTGCACATCCTCGTTCCTCTGGGATGTGGCTGTTCAGAATTAACCAATCACATTCAAACCAATGTTAAATCATCTACAAAATGGGTTAACTCCAATGTTTATGTGCTAACAATGACTATTAAGATCTTCTCATAATTCAAATGTGTGCTTCTTATCAGAATCGAACACTTTTAGCAAAGCTTAATGCAGCTTTGCTTACCTTCGGGTTTTGACATAAAAATGATTTGACGATAGTACCTTTTCAAGATAGCGGTTCAAGGAATCTATTGTCTATACTACGTCCTCTTTAATGTGTTACACACATACATGAGAATAACATGTATGCGGAACTATTGAACAATTACATTTTTTACATTCAAGCCCGCGTTTGTGTGTGTGTTGTTTGCACACAGCTCAGCAGATAGACATGCGCGGCGCGGCACAGCGCATCGACAGCACGCACTTAGGCAAAATAGATGGCGTTGCTGGTGTGCAAAGCATCTATCATTTCTGCCTATGATTAATAGTTGTCCTGGGGATGCTGCTCAGCAATGAGGAGGATGAGGAGGGGAGGGGGGGGGGCTGAGTGAGGTCTAGGGGGAGGAAGAAAAACAGCACAGAGGAGAATGAAACAAGGGGGAAGAAACCTGAAAGGAGTTCTGAATGTCGCAGATGTGTCAAAATCTGACACAATATTTATCATATTTCATACAATTATATAAGATGAACTTGACTAAGAGTCAGAACATGGTCCAATTTTGTATTATTATTATTATTATTATTATTATTATTGAATCATGTTCTGACTCTTGGTCCTTTCGATATTGCAAACAACATAAAATGACATAAGGAAATAATCTTGATCATACGGTACATCATGTTCTGTGAATGTAGCATATAAATAACGATCTGAAAAAATACTGTATGCCATGTGTTGCAAATGTATACTACTACCACTGCATAATAATAATAATAATAATAATAATAATAATAATAACAAATAAATAAATAAATAATAATAATAATAATAATAATAGCAACAACATAAAACTTGATTAAGAAACAAAATATATTAAATAATCTGTAGATGATGAAAATTTCTAACACTAACAATGTCTTAACTTTATTATGTACATTATGCAGTAAATAATAATGATGATAATAATAATAATAATAATAATAATAATAAAATACACATAATATACACAACAATATACATGCCAATACATAACAATAACAACTAATAAATACATGAACAAAAAAATAAATATGTAAACAAAAATAGATAAATACACAAAAATACATTTAAAAACTGTCATTTAAATAATCACATAATCAAATATGGCATGTGTTTCAAATGACCATTACCACTATCAATAGTATAATTAACAGCAGCAAATGAATGAATAAAGAAAAAAAATGCAAAAACTAAAACTAAAAATACATAAAAATATATATGTATATATCACTTTTTAAATGAACTTTTCTTTCACAAACATGACTAATTTACACCAGAATTCGTATAATTAAAAAAATCATCATCATCATCATTACCACCATGTTAATACCAACAATACTACTGCTACAACTAATAATAATAATTCAGAATATTAAAAAAAGAAAATATACCAATTGAAATGAAAAATGTAATCAAAAATATGTTGCACTTCAATACCAAGTGAGAAAAGCCACGTTTGCTGTTTGTTTACTTCCGACACAGGTGACCAATTTATTCCTTTTTGTACCAAATTGGACTTTAAAATGTCACGTGTCAACATTCTTGTCACATCATGCAGCCAAACACATCTGCCTGCCGTGTCATCGTGTCAATTGGAGGACGTCGTCACCAAAATGAGTCATGCAATATTCAAATTGCATTTGGGCTCGCTCACATAGGATGTGTGTCCGTCTACAAATTAACCATGCAATTCATGCACGTGTGTGTGCGCGCGCGCGCGCGTGCCATCTGCCGTGGTGTCGAGACAGTTAACTGCAAACAAAGGACACAATGCAAATCATGTAAATGGCCTTCTTCTTGGTTGTCTCTATGACACAAGTCACTGTTATATGCTGTGTGTGTGCGTGCGTGCGCGCGTGCGTGCGTGTGAATAATATGGATATGCTAATAAGAAGCCACACATGGATATGTAGGTCACGCCTGTCTATTTTCCGCAAAGGTTTCCGCCCCTTCAGCGTACACACACGCACACACACTGGCGCTCATCTTGTCGTGCTCACTTTTTAGAGCTTCAGGTGTCCCATGACAGTGTGGCTGCTTTAAAAAAAAAATAAAAAAAAAATAAAGTACAATCTCCACATTGGCGCGGCGCGGCACTGAGACGAAAGCTTCACATTCTGCAGCGTGCAGATTTGTGCCGGCACGCAGCTCAGGAGATGCTTAAGTGCAAGAAAGCAGATAAACTAGTGTAATTCCTCAAATGGTGAGCCCCAGGCGTTTTACATGTTGCCTTCCTTTGATTGGAATAGGAATGAAATGTGTAATGTCAACCTGTTATTAGTTTCTCTCACTAATGTAGCATAATGTTGTGACAATACTTTCAACATTGCAATGGTGCTTTGAGAAATGAGTGATCCAAGCTTTAGCTTTGACTTACGAGCAGAAATTTGTGTATAATTTTGTGGCAATACTTTGAGATATAAATGATCCAACTTCTGACTTTTTTTTTAGATACAAGCTGTCATTCGGGCGATTTTATGAGCAGAAGTTTGAGATATGAGCACTTTGTGGTGGCAGAGAACTTCAAGCAGTTTGGCAGATTGTCAACAAATCTTCCAAAAAGATACTTCAAACTATTTAATGGCACTCCCAAGTTGAAGTTTACTGTCAAACTGAACATAAAACACAGATAATGAAATCATGTGTATTTAAAAATCCACATGGCTTGGCCGTACAACAGCCTGCTTAGCCTAAAGCTAAATAACAATGCTAACACACAATAGATGGGCTAATACGATACCGCTTGTGGTCGTATTACGATCAGAAACTACAAATTAGAAATCAGAAGAATAGAAAATTATCTCATTCACTGCCATTGACGGCTATTGATGTCAAAAATCCATTTCAACTATTTCTATTAGTTTAACATTTTTTTCCACTTTTGTTAACAAGAGTATGAAAACCTAGAAACAATTGTTATTGAACATTTACAACAGATATCAAATTTATGATTAATCGTGAGTTAACTATTGAAGTCATGCGATTAATTACAATAAAAAATGATTAATTAATTGCATGACTTTACGAGTTATCTCACGATTAATCACAAATTTTATATCTGTTCTAAATGTACAATAAAAAAATTCTAGGTTTTCATACTCTTGTTAACAAAAGTGGGAAAAAAACTAATAGAAATAGTTCAAATGGATTTTTGACGTTGATAACCGTCAATGGCAGTGAATGAGTTAATTTCATGCAATTTTAGCCCCAAAAAATTTGATTGGTAAATATGGGTCTTTCTTTAAAATGACCTCTCATTGTTTTTTATACAGTATATCAACAGTATTAGTGGTCTGAAAAAATGTGGCATCAAACATCCCTAGTCTATTTGACAGGCACAAACCAAAAAGGAGCAGCACAATATCCATTCAATTGAAGCAAAAAACATCACTAAAATACAATATTGTAGAATACTAATAATTAAAAAAAAAATTAATTTGCGAGGCTGGAACAGATTAAAGTCATATCCATTCATTTCACACTTGAAAGGGAAAAAAACTAAAAAGACAACTCAAGATCTTTCCTATGTTTATTCCATTAAAAGCAGTGATTATTTGAGGTAAGGCGTCAATTAAAGTGGAGGCCACATCATGTTGAGAGAATACAACAACTACTTCCAGCCTACTCGGCTGGCAAGACAGGCAGCTCTATATTTATCATCCCACTGCGGACTATTTTCAGAGCTTCAAACCTCATGCAAATGGCTTTTCGTTACCGGCACTCACAACATCGTCGCCACGCGCCGTTCGGCTGGCAGAGGTGCGAAGAGCGGGTAGGAATGGACGCCCGCCCTCCAACCCTTGTTATTCAAGCGGCTGAGCATCTGCCCTCAACCACCCCGGACGCACACGTCCAGCCATCATGTCAGCTTTTGGCCCCTCGGTGACCTCCCGTCCATGCATCACGTGTGACGGATGGGTGAAACAAAGCGAGATGTCACATCGACTCGCGCCAGTACATTCAGTTTACTTGTGATTTGGAAGACCACATGCGTATTTTGATGTCGTCTCGAGTCAATCCCTCATTTCACTAAAGTGTTTAGATTTTTTTTGTTTGTTTTACTATTCATTGCATTAAGTTGATGTTATGATACTAGTAACGATAGTAAACGGTTAATCTCCCATTTATTATTATTATTTTTTTAGGTAGGTGATTTTGTTTGATGCGTTTTATACATGCTTTCAACTGCACTGACTAAATGGAGATGCTGGGGATTGAACCCAGGACCTCATACATGCGAAGCATGCGCTCTACCACTGAGCTACATCCCCAATGCTAATCATGGACGTATATAAACAACAAACCCGGTGAAAAATCATCTACAAAAAGTCCTACCCTAAATTGATCCGTGGTGGAAAAAAGGTTGGAGACCCCGGCGAGCAACCAATATTATTATATTTAACTGTTTTTAAGCAAAAAATAACAAAATAACAAAAAATACCCTTATGATGGCAAATCAAAATTGCTAAAAAAATAATAAATGTACTTTATAGTCTTTCACTGTCTACTGCCTATCTTCAAATCCGGACCAAGTCAAGGTCACATGCAGACTCCCGATCAATTTCTGTTAAATAGAAAAAAGGAGGAACTTTGATTGACCATTATTGAAGTCGGGTGTGACCACTCCCACAGCAACACAGATCCACCAGCCTGCTCTTGTCTGCAAAATTACCATTACTACATCTAACTCACCTCCAAGCATAGATTTACCACACGGCGTGCCACAAAAATAGAGTCTTAAATATTAAGGCCTAGATTCCCCAATCCGACGTCGGCCATATTTGACCGACGCCTACCCCCTGTGTCGAGTAGAAAAATGACGTAAATACACACCGCACCGACTGTTACGTACTTTCAGCGCATGCGCGAGAAGTAATTCCCCTCCATACCATCGGTGGCAGTAGTCATTATTCCTAAAGGCAACCGGAAACCTCTTTATGGGGGCGGGATATAAAAACGTGAAAAAATAATTATATATAATTATATTTATATATATATTATTAACAGTTGCTATACTTCTCAAGTATAAAAGTAAATCCTACCTATATCCAGTCATGGCATAGTTTGGCTTTCATACCTTCGTCGGCATACCCTTTAACAGTAATATCATACAATGCCGGTCTCTCTTGAACCAAAAAGACAAAGTCATCTTTCCGATCTTCTGTCCAGACAGACATTGTACGTTCAAATGCGGAGGGTACAGCAGGGTGATGAAAAAATGGTCCAGGCTTTCCATCAGTACTGTATATCCGCGTTCGTCACTTCCTCTTCTTGCCCCGTGCGCTAATTCGCTAGCTAACAGCCAATCACAGTGATCAAATGCCCCGATGCCTGACGTCAATTTTGCTGAAACCCCGCCCCTTGTATTCCAACTCGATCCGACTTTACGACAGTAATTTATACACTGATCAGACGGTGCATGTCGTCGGCCCAACGATGTCCGACTCCCGACGTCGGATTGGTGTCGCTAGGCCTTTACTTACCTGGGTTGACTCTTTCCACACAATTAATCTAAATTAGGGTAATCTCGCCATCATTCATTCATTTACATATTTAATGATTTACAGCAGGTGTGTTTTTACATGAATGTTTTTATGTTTGATGCATGGGGAAATTGTGTAAATGTTGAGTAAATGTTTCGTGGCCCTAATACAATGCCATGAATCGTGAGAGGCGAAAAAACGGAAACGTGTCGTACGAGGCATGCGGTGCAAATCCAGCCATCGTCACTTGAAATGAATTAAAGGTTTGTGTGTAGTGAACAATCTTCAGAGTGCTACCAATTTCTCTTCGTGTAGGGCACAGCGGAGTAGACGACTGCATACCCCCCGACTCCCTGGTGTGACAACCCCCATTAGCCCGTCTGTTTAAATCCCCTCCCCCACCCCTCGCTACGCACACATGCACGGGCCCTCAGGGCAGACTGAGGTCACAGTCCTATGTCGTGCGCGAGGATGAGTGGGAGCAGTGCCAACAATTAATGTGGGATTGTATACAGTGAGGGATCAGCAGCTAGTGTGGGCACATGCGAAGTATGGAAAGCCATTTGAATATTTATTCCTTATCCCAAATATCCAATTTTGGGTCCATGTACTAGTGCACTCATTATCCTATGTAGTAAGACAACTGTAGAACTGCGTCTAACTAGTTGTGTTTTGCCCATTACTGCCTTCAACAACAGTATGACATTTCTACGCAGTAATGGGACATCTACAGCTACTAGTGAGGCCAAAATACTACCGGGTACATTTTGGTGCTACTAGTAGGATCCATGGCACATGCTATAGTTGTATTACTAGTGCAACACAGTAGTTCACTAATAAGGGTTCATTGATCAATAAAATACTAGAAGGCCAAAATGGCATTAGGAGTGGAAGCGCTAGATAGATAAAAAAAAAAAAAAAGTAGAGACAAAGGCTGTTTAGCAACATCAACTCGACCAAGCAAGGTCTTCCTAAGAACGTACTCAAGAACGTACTTACTAAGAACACTAGTTTCATTGTGAATTGGAACAACTGTGTGGTTGTGAACTTCCCTTCTCCTGACGTATTTCAATAACAGCAGCACAAAACGTATCTTGGAATATTTTTACCAGCTCAGTATTCACAAGTATCCAACGAGCTTTGTTTAAGCTAGCAGACAAGAACAACATCCGGGTATTCTGTGCGTTCTTGGTTTATGCACAAACTTTCAATTGGAACAGGACATGGGCTGAGACAAATTGAGAAACAGCAAAATAGATTGCGAGCTAGCTAGTTGAATAGCTTGCTAGCTAGTTAGAGAGCAAGCTAGCTAGTTAGATAGCAAACTAGGTAGCTCGAAAGCTAGCTAGTTAGCAAGCAAGATAGATGTGAAGTGAAATTCACTATTCCTGTCGTCTCCACCTTGAAAACAACACAAGGCAACGCAGGCATGCAAAACTACTCATTCAATATCAAACAGTATATTAAAGGTACTGTAATATCCACACAAAGTATTTATTCTGTTCTTTTCTGAATAAAGACAGTTCTAAAACATTACCGTTAAGAGTTGTACTTTTTCTACTAGTGTGCTAAAATATCTTATTAGTGATGACAGAGCATACTAGTCCATGGACCGCAAGCATCAAGGATACGGAATAAATGCTCAAACAGCTTTCCAGGCATTCACATCGCATTGGCAAGCAAGCTTTGGTGTGCATGTCTTTAAATTTTGATGCTGGTACCACCGTGCCGTGTTTTTGGCATGGTGGCAGCGTTCACGCCGATGATGCAATTTCCACAAGCTTCCTCCACCCTTCTTATCAACCCGAGGAGCAAGTGACAGGAGGTAGCAGGGTACCACAAAGCCTGTTAGCCAGACAGCTAGCGGGCCGCTGTCACCTTTCCTGCGAGCGGCGTCATGGTAATTTGACTCGGTGTGAGCATAGCGAAGCCAATATGTCGCGGTGGCCGGTGAAGGAAGCGGAGATGATGGCGGGGTGGAGCGTGCCGGATAAATGGAAGGAAGGGCGGAGGGAGAGCGACATCAAATGAAACCATATGTTTCACTGTGCGCGCTCGTCGCCGTTTGCGGTCGCCGCCTAATACCAAACAGGCAGCCATTTTTCCCCCTCCCCCATCCTCACTGTTTGCTGCCAGCGAGGACGAGGATGTGGCGATGACATTCCAGCCATGCCTGGGCTGGATCAATGATGGAGGAAATTCCTCCAAAACAGCCATCTACTATTTCACGCTACTCGTTTTCCTTCTAGCACGGCGGACTCGTGGTTAGCGCGTCTTCCATATTCTCCCTCTGCTTGCATTTTTCCCATATCCTCACAAATTCCCAAAACAAGCATGTTAGGTTAATTTAAGAGTCTACTTTGTCAATTGTCAGCTAGCATAAGCTCTAGCTCACCTGTGACCTTATAGAAAATGGATGGCTGGACTTGGTGAAGCAGTATGTGGCTCTTTACGCAATTTTATTTCAAATGTCCTGTTCCTGCGCTCTTCCTTGAAAGGAATAAACCAGAAAGACAAACAGGGGTTGGCCAATCATGCCCGACACACAAATGTGTCAATTGGTGCCATTTTAGGCGTATACAAATATCTTTACACATACTTTCAAATGTGTTTGAATGACCAACCGTACTTGTAAGTACGTTTGAATGTACTTGCAAATACATTTGTACGTACTTTTTTTTTTTACCATAATGCCATGGTACGTTGACTTGCACATGCGCAAGTAAAAAAAAAAACCCGTTTTTTTTTTTTTTTTGCATTTGTGACCTACTGTACATTATAAATGATAAATTAAGAGCTAATGAATTTAATAAGTAAAAAAAAAGTAAAGTAAAGTAATATTTCTGATTTGTGTGCAATGCATGATTTCCGTTCACTATTTTTCCCATAATTCCACAGGGTTGACTTGCGCTTGCGCATTGCCGTATTTGCAAGTACAAACTTATTTAAGTATGTTCGAACGTATTTAAATACATTTAAACGTATGTGCCAGTCAAAAAACGTCTGTGTACAATAATGTATTCAAAAACAAATCTCTGGATTCACTTTGCAGATATTAGACTCGTGAGCATTAGTTCCTTTCGCTGTGGTTTTTTTATTAGCAATGTTCTGTTTTTATATAAACATCAGTCTTTTTTTGTCAGCACCCACGCATTCGTCTGCCACGCTCCCTGATGGATTTCCTCCAAACTGCCGAGCACTTTGACCTCGCTGGGGACATAAAGAAGCTTTTGAGTTGATGAAGGCGCCATCCTAACCTCCCCCTTTCGTGCCGTTTGTCCTACCTAAGTCAAGATGTGGAGGTAGAGTGCAAAGATGGACGAAGTGTGAGGAGAAGAGGGGGAGGCAGGCCAAAGGGGGCCAAAGCTGACTCAACCAGCTTGGAGCGGCTGCTTTGTTATTGCCTGTTTTGGGGTTGCGTGTTTCTCTTTTTCTGGAGCGATGCAAGGTCTTCCACTGCACACACACACACACACACACACACACACTCAAAACCACGAGTTCAACATGCATTAGTTGCCGAATTATTCAAGCTGTGATCAATTTGGAGTTGGCTTGAAGGAGAAAGTGAAACGGGGGAATTCCTCTGCCGGTCGAAAATTGCAGCTCATTGTGTTTTTCTTTCCCGTGCAGGCTGGATGTCCGGGTGGAGCCGAGACCCAACAGGGGTGCCTGGCATCCGACTTCATCACCGTTGAAGCTGTTGCATAACAGGGGAGGGTGGAATGTAGCAAAGCAGGCGCAACAATGGCGTCTTTGTCTTTTGACGCGGTGAAGCAGCATGTGGCTCATCACCCAATGTTATTTTTGTACTCCCCGTTTCCCGATTAATTAAGTAAACACGTGTAAGCGTGACAGCACACTCTAAAAACAGTTGGGTCAAAAGTAACCCAACTAAGGATCAAAAATGGACTGGTCCACTTTAGTGGTCAATTTGACCCAACTTTCCTGGTTGTTTTATACAAAATGACCCCATTTTTGGCCCAAGTAAACGATCTGACCAATATTTATGAGTTGTTTTACACTAAAAGACCAACTTTTTGACTCAAAGCATTCTGTACATCTGCTCTACTTCCAATGGTACCATAGTCCATTTGTGTGCAGCATAACAGCTAAATGCTGTTTCACCATGTTTATTTTGAAACTTGGGCTCCACTAATTGAGCTGATCCGCTCTATGCAATTTTGATGTGGACCTATGTACAAAATAAATTTGGACAAAAACTTGCTCACAATACTTTTGTTTCCCTTCATCTTATCATCAAGATAACATTATGTTAGCATGTGATATATGAAAAGACCTCAAATATTATCATATAACATTGAGTGGGTGAAACGTTCCTTCAGCTGAGTCACCTCTGGACCTCAAGGCGTACGTGCCGAATTAACTCTTGACTCCCGCCATCACATACATGACAACCCCATGGGCTTTTTGATTTTTCCTAACAATCATGTTAGGCAAAGATCATGTCCCACTTTGCTGCTCGGCAAGCGCGATGAGTCAAGCCTGCTTGTGCCGTGCTCTCCATTTGAATAGAAAATAATAAATAAAAAGTGAGTCAGTCGGTTATTATCATCAGAGTTAGCGCCCACAAAGTACAAATGAAAATCAATGCAAGGTCTTATAATGCACTTTTTTTCCCTGTCTCAAACCGCCTCTTTGAACAGACGCGGGAGACATTTCTAAGGCATAGGTCAATAACCGCTTGAAATTGTTTTCCCGCGTCCGATGATCCGCGTCGAAATCGACGGCGGGCGGCACGTATGCGGCGGCGGCGGCCTGCTTGATAAAGAGGTGTGACGGGTCGAGTGACAGTGTGAGGGCCGTGAGTTCGCCGTGTCGCACGAGCTGAACCCTGTGTGGGTCATCGGCTTTCACGTATGAGCTCTAAATGCTATCCGGCAGTTTGAGGAACGGCGTCTCGGCACGGAGCAGTGCTGGTATAGCCGGGTCAGCGCTAAGGGATCATTGACGGAATGCACGTTTTGTTGACGAATGACGGAAGCCTGACGCAACTAAGAGTACTTCCACTTCTTTCCTGGGATTGCTATTTAGTGCTCAGTTTGTTTATTTGACATCAGGCATGTTATTAGACAGCTAAGGGTACTTTGGTTCGCCATTTCAATTCAGGCAGGTTAGTGAACAGCTAAGGGTCCTAAAAACGAGTCCATTGGCCATGCATGGCGGTATTTGCGACCGTGTAGTGTTAATTTCGTCAACGAAAACAAAACAAAAATAATTTCGTCAACACACATTTTTCAGCAAACTAAAACTCGATAAGACTAAAACCCTCATTAATAAACAATAACTGGGAGTAAATCAGTATGCATTTTTGTAGACTAATGAACACGAGACAAAAATGTACTTCATTTAATAAAAACTGGATTAAAATCTATGGACATTTGAGTTCATGAACAAAATTATATTTGGTCACATCTTGTCTCTGCTAATCTGTCACTGTGACACACAGTGACATACCCCCTTTCAAACCTGCAGCAAACACATGGAACAGAAAGGAAGGTGGAGTTACGGTGAAAGGTTAAAAAATAAAGTAAGTCATAGTTATAACATAACATGAATCCAACGGCTATAACGTTCCAACAATAACTTTAATCCGACCGCTAACTAATGCTGGCTAATTTACTAGCTCATAGAATGGAGCCATAGTAGCCACTTGTTGATATACTCAAATTGTGTGCGAAGTTTTTTTTTTCATCAAAAAGATGAGAGAAGATGTGAAATAGTTTTAGATCCAAAATGTTCAACATAATCTGCTGACAAAAAAATACAGGGGTTAAATGATTGTCTTGTCTAAAACTAGATTAAAGCGTTGACAGTTTTTGTTGACTAAAACTAAACGAATAAAATTCTGTTTTTGGGACTAAAGTAACTAAAATGCTAAGATTTATAGTCAACTAAAAATGCATTATAAAAACAGGATGAGGCTGAGCCTGATTGAAACTGGATTAAAACTTGTACAAAATTTAAAAATGGCAATACATACTATATGTATTGATATGTTGTCTTATTTTGAAATAATTGACGATGACGGAAGGATGTCACGGCTGTTGACGATTCGTGAATGACACGCCCACTTAAAAAAAAAAACTTTTTTTTTAACGTGCTCTCCAAAAATCTGCATTAATCCTTTGGATTATTTGAGAAATTGTACAAAAAAATAATCGTTAAACTGTATGATGGTGTGGTAGCTACTTCTAAAGTGACAGACTGGGAATCAAACCATTATCAACCTCCATTATCGGGTTTGAGGAAGGCAGTTTCTGACAGGTATGTATAAAATGTTTTTGGGGTTTAAAATTTCGATTCTTCCCAGTGTTTTGCCAGCGTTTTTTTTTTTTTTTTCAATCTTTGTCCTGCTATGCCTCCCTAATTCCCTGCACTTTGTGTCCACCCTCACCAAAACCTCATGACAACTTGAAAGTTGACGTTAACATGAGACTTACTTATAACTGGCATTAAAGTGACTTAATTCCACCACTGCAGTAAACAATTTTTTCCCTGTTGTGTGTCGTCTCTCACAATTTAAAAATCGTTACTCCAGTTTAACAAGCAAAGAATGAGGTGAGAGGAGCAACTCGATAGTAAGCATGCATAACGCGAAACACGCCGCCCCTGTTTATGCTCAACATGGCCTTGAGTACTAGCACTCGCACGCGCACGTTGGCAGCGGCACACATGCATTTTGGGGAGCAGAAAATAACAAGTACAACATAAAAATCGATACGGCACCACCTTCTCCATCACTCGGTTTCACGGGTTAAAGCGCTTGATGCAACACATCTGCTTTACTGTAAAGTCTCAGTGTGTGTGCGTGTGGGGGTGTGTGTGTGCCCCAAGGCCTTAAAGCGCCACATTAAACTTGAAAGTGTATTTTTGTGTGTGTGTGTGTGTGTGTGAGATGAATATTCATATACAATATGTGCACATAGAATCTAAAGCATGCTTCTTAAGTTCTGGAAAATAATCAGAAGTGGAACAAGCCGTTCCGTGACGCTGGTTGATGTAATTTCATTATTTTTCTCAGCCATATAGAAAACAATGTGAACTGAATGAATGCCTTTCCTGGGCCACCATCATAAATTTGATTAGCGGCACTGGTTTAAGTAAGATTTTGTCGTTCCTAATGTAACTGTCATATAAGTATAAAAAGATGGAATCAAACTAAAATAAAGTAAAACTACTCACCTTGACACCTAATTCATGCTAACTTGGTTTATGGAACTAGTACCTCATGTTTGCTGCCCCCAATCATGAGGTACTAGCTTGTACCATATTAACATTGCCAATGGTTTTTACACCCAAAAGTTGCAACAAATACTCCACAGTCTCCACTCAACTGTAACGATCCATTTTCTTGCTGTCTGTCCTCAGTCTCCTCTTGAGAAATTAGACTACAAGCCAGCATCAGGTCACCCTGTTGCTATGCCTGAGTATTGGATGCTTCTGTATTATGACCCATGGTCTCCATTTTGCTTCAGTGGATCGTATATTTGCTGCCCTTAGTCTCCTCTCCAATAACTTACACCGCAGTATGATATTTATTTAGCTCAGTCTTGAATAACACGCTAGTTTACCGAGTTGTGGATGCTGCAGTATTATACTCCACAGTCTCCAATTTGCTGCATTGGTCCGTTTTCTTGCTGCCCTCAGTCTCCTGTAGAATAACGTACATGTAAACATGAGCTCACGCTGTAGCTATATGTGAGTTATGGATGCTCCTTTATTCTACTTCACAGTCTCCACTTTGCCGTATTTTCTTTTTGGTGTCCTCAGTCTCCTCTCGGATAACATAGGCTGGAGTTTTATTTTTCATAGTCTCCACTTTGCTGCAATAGTCCGTTTTCTTCTCCACTCATATTATACACTTGTAAAAGTGATCTTATTCTGTTGTTTTATTAATTATCTGGGTATTATTATGCTCCATATTCTCCAATTTCATGCAGTGGATAATTTTCTTGCCACCCTTAGTCTTTTCTTGAATGATGCATTCATGCTAACATTTGCTCATTGTTGCTTTTCTTAAGTTCCGGACACTGCACTTTGATACCTCGCAGTCACAACTTTTTCTTTTTGCCCTAAGTCTCCACTCAAATAATATACACATATAATTAATTATGCTAATATTAGCTTAGCCTGCTGCAGTGGCTAAATTCTAGGGAGTATTACACTCCTCAGTGTCCACTTTGCTGCAATTGTCCGTGTTCTTGCTGCCCTCATTCTTCTCTTGGATAACATAAGCTAACGTTAGCTTACCCAGTTGAAAATTACAATACATGGAGGAATTGTAGTCAAATGCCCATCCCCGCATGACATAACACTCAGGGATTGCCATGTTCAAAGAATTCTAACAATGTGCAGGAATCACGGCGTGTAAAGATGGGTGCAAGCCCGAACCCGCGACGTCTTATCAGTCACACGGTGCTATGTTGAGATGCGTGATTCATCTCCGGCTGATAGAAGCACATCTTCGGCTCGGGATTACTCCGGCAAACCTTTGTCAAGTGAGAAGAGCTCAAGTGAACTGACTTTTTGCTACCCACTGCTTTTGCCTGCTACGGGTGAGAGTTGGCTTCCAGATGCAACACCCACATGTCACTCGTGAATGAAAAATTGGAGTGCATGTTTATCATGACAGGATGCTCAAAATCAATACTATGCTGTAGCTTGAGTGAAGTGGGGAAAAAAGAACAATATATTGTACTATAATGCCCTCACATGCGGGCAAGGAGAGCCACACTTACCGATGCACTTTGGGTAAAAAGTGAAGTATACAAATACAAGACTTCACTAACTGCAGCTCCTGATGTCACTCACTAGGCTACGCCCTTTAAAGGCACACACAACACACAAATACTAGAGTGTGTGTGTTAGTTTTTGTTGTTGCATTTTTTGACTTTATTTTCAATATATTTATATGACTACAGTGCAATTTTTCTGCATTAAAAACAAGTTAGAATACGTTTTATTTTCTTTGTCGAATATGTGTAATATGACTTCAAATGTCAACGTATGGTGTTCCACAGGGTTCAATTCTGGGGCCTTTCCTGTTTTCGTTGTATCTGCTGTTCCACTGTATTTTTCAATGTCCATGCCATGTTAACAGATGAATATTGATTCCGAATCACTCCAGATGATTCACAGCTGTGTGCTATTATAAAGCGTTTTTGTATAGTATTGGTGGTTACTATAATTGCTCCATGATGGTGTATTAAGGGGTAGATTAAGTCGGGTTAAGTCCCTTCTGAGGGCCCAAGTACCAAATTCACGGCTTGCGACTGCCTTTTTTTTTTATGAATAAATGATTGACAGCATTTCACAATATGTATCCAATTGTGATTTACGGTGATGTGTTACAAAGTAAACTCTGGCAAACTATTAAAACAAATAATTACAGATCTCCTCCTGTTCCTGGGGGTCAATATACAAAAATGTGTGTTTCCCTTTAAGAAGCCCCCACCGCGCGCTCAGCGGAGGGAGGAAGTTCAGGTCTGCAGAACAGCGGCTGAGGAGAGGAGAGGGGGGGAAAAAAAATCCAGCCGATGACGGTTTCAAGTTCCCCCGATAGAAACTGTGCCTGATTTGTGGCCAATGTTGGAGATGTAAAAAAAAAAAAAAAGTGAGCGAGAAAGAGAGGGAGGAGGGAGCGAGGGAGAAAGGGAGGGGAGGAGGGAGGGAGAGAGGTTGGGGGGAGGAAAACACTGAAGGGGTAGCTATGGAGATGGAGCGTTTTCCTGGCTGCTTTCTTTGACAGGTGTTGAGTGGGGCAAAAGTCTTAAAACAGAATCCAGCATGTACGCCAAAGGTAAAGGAGCCGTGGTCCCTTCCGACAGCCAAGCGCGAGAAAAGTAAGTCCGAGCGTTTGTTTTCTTTTAAATCCCTTCTTTTAGAGACTGCTTTTACCTGCACGCGCCGCCGATGTGAACTTTCTCCAACTAGCTTCCGTCACTGTGGATTGACATTGTTTCCACTCACGCCTTCGAGCGCTTTAAAGGTGCACGCGTTCAACTTTTCACTTTTCAAACGGACTTCCTGCTCGTGTTTTTTTTTTGTGTGGAAAGTTCGCTCGCGGTGCTTGTTGCGAAGTGCTGCTCTCGCCGGAGAATCGAGCCTGGCTTGCGGGGCGCTCACGTGCGGGGGGCTGCACGGAGGAGTCAAAAGTTTTTGTCCCGGTAAACTTTTCAGTCAGGGTGAAGACACCGTTTTGCGGCGGAATGGTGCGTTTTTGCAGACTTAAAGTGCGAACTGAAAAGTGGACCGACCTCGCGGGGTCTGGTGGTTTATCGTGCGCGGAAATCACGGAGGTGTGCTTTAAAAAGCCACTTGCATCAGTCTCTTGTTCTTTTTAAAGCGTTTTTTTTTTGGCTGGAGACGAGGTATAAGCTTCGGTTAAATGCACGTGCAGCTCCTTTCACACCCCTGGGGCTTTCTTTCTTCTTTATTTTTTTGCACTAGCAACATTAGGATCAGTGGGGTTCATTCATTTTAAAGCAGGGTGGGAAACATATGGGCCGTGGGCCATCTATGAGCATTTCATCCGGTTGATGCGACCCAGAAGAAAACACTTGTAATACACAAGCCTGGACACAATGCATATACAAATTATATTTTCAACATAGCCTATGATCATTTTCAATAACTTCTTCAAAATGTGTGTCAACATTTGTGATGGAAAAGGTTGATGCGTTGTAATACGTACACCAATAGCATATTTTTTTATCTTAAAAAAAATAATATAGCATCAGGTTTGTGCATCATTATTTTATGCTTTAATAAATCTCATGGCTCCTTCTGTTGTATGAGTTGTGGCCACCAGGGGCAGTATAACATACTGTACATATGTTTATACATGAAGATGGCTTTAACTACTCAGTCAGTTGTGAGTTAGCATTTTTATTTTTTATTTTGAACATGTAAGACATGAAATAAGAAAATAAGATGGTATTTTTTTGCAGAGGATAAAGAATATATGCCTGTGGGTTTGTCTGTTTACATGTTGTTTCTGCTCCATTTGTGTTTAAAGGGTTGCAGCATCACAATGTTGATGCTAATTTTGTTAGCCTGTTTAAGGTGTTTTGCATTTTGTGTTAGCATTAAGATAACCAACTCTAGGTAAACAAACCTCTGGGGTTTGTTTACATTCAATGCACAATGTGTAATTAATTTTCTTTCATGTATGTTCAGTTTTACAGTAAATTACACACTGTGCAATGAACGAGTTTGCTCAGCCACATAAGAAAGAATATGGAACTCTGTCGTAAACCGTTCTGTCGGACTCGAATCGCTGAATTTAAATCAGCACATCCCATGTAATTTCGAGTTTGTCAAACTTTTTGTTTCCCCCAACGAGATGTGTGGACCCAAACTTACAATACTTTGTTATTAATGGGCCACATCTGCGTCATGGTTGCCCTCTGAGTGATGATGTCATGCGTGCTTTTCATCAATTTACATCATGGCAACTGCAATTTATTACTATGATTTTTTTTTAACCGGCATACTGATGGTCTTCATGTTTACAGGAGCCCTCAGTTACTGAGTTCTGTTCTTACACGCCGTTGTCTCTGACTAAACTACAGCAATGCAATAGTAAGATCATAATTATAGTCATTTTTTGTATGAAAAACATTTCTAGGACATAAATATAAAGTAATCCAGTGAAAAACAATTACTCATTTGAGAATTATCCTTTGGCACTGTGCAAATTAGTTCATTCTGTGCTGTTTATATCCTCGAAATGTCATAATTGCAGTCAATATTTGTTTGTAAAACACTTCTAGACTGTAAATATAAAGCAATAAAAAAAAACTTCAGTATGGCTGTAGCTGAGTGGGCCTTCATTTGCTGCGTGGCCCATTCTCCTATTTATTTGCTTTTTTGGAGAACCTATCCTTCATTTTTCTCTGATTACCTACTCACTGTTTTTATGATGAGGCCAAATCCATGTCTAATATAAAGATATAGCTTTGGTGCCATCTCGGGGTCAAGCAACTCTAATAAAGTGAGGGGAGGAGCTTCATTTAGCAAGACATAGCCTAGTCTAATAAAAAAAAAGTGCTTGGCCGCCATCTTCTGGCATGGATAAGCAGTTACTAACCTTTTTGAGTGTGCGTCAAATCACTCACAGATTTTTGCTTGGTCCCTAATGATGCACTGAAAATTGTCGCAGCACCCAAAATGGAGCCAAATTGAAAGTGTCCTAATATATATATACAAACAAGCAAAAAGTGAAGGTTCCAACGCATGCTCCACTAAACTCAAGCATTTCCGCATATGTGCCGTTGCCTCGTCGGGTCTGACATTGCGTCATCTTATACATACCGTAGCTGTGAATTGATGCGTGTGCGCATCCCAGGTGGCCCAAACGAACAGCAGGCATGAGGTGACACTTGAACCTGTGTATGATGCCTTAATATTACCCATGACGCGAGCAGACGCCAAGGCTGCGTTTACACCTGTTTTCCATTCCAGTGCCTCATCCACCTGAAAGCAACAGATTGATTGTAGGCTGATAATAAAAAAAAAATAGATAGGCATGCTCTTCTGATCATGAATGATCTTCTGGCACGTCGTGGTGGAATCGCTGCCACGTTTGAAACGATGGTGTAGGAGGAGGATTAATAATTCAGCTCATGAGGAATTCACGGCAGTTGAGAGGCCGCGACATGAATGTTACTGTAATGGGTAACAAAAGCCGCGGATTTGTCTGTAGCGCCTAGCGCGTCGCTTTGCGTTTAGATCAGATCGGTCGCATATGAGAAGCATCATGATGAATGTCATTGGATTGTGGGAGAGCTTGAACGCCAAGCATTTATTAATATTATTCAACAGCATTAAAAGCCTGTAAGTGGGCTACACACAAATCGCTTTTTTATTATAATTTTATTTATTTATTTATTTTTTATTATATTGGATGTGTTTATATTTAGATAACCGATTAATAGGGTCGATTAAAAAATAAAATAAATAAATAATAAAATAAATTATTTTTTACATCCCGTAACAAAACAGTAAAGATGTGAATTACAGGCAGAGCATTAAACTATTTTTAAAGTTTTTGTTTTACAATACTTTGTTAGTATTTGTTTAACTTTACAACAGCGAGGAAAAATTGGCAAAAATCCGACAATTTTTTTGTTGTTGGGGGTGAATGAGTGAATGTCATTATCTCTTTGTCTCGTGTTGTAATGTGTCAAAAAATGGACAAAAATAAATAAATAAATCACTCCTTTTTTGTTTGTTTTGGGTGGGGTGAATGATTGAATGTTATTATCTATGCCTTTCTTGTGGTGTAATTGTTAATGTGTAAAAAAATAAATAAAAATCAAATAAAAATCTGCCGTAGTACCACAACTGACCTGTGAGAGGCAGCACGGTGCCACAGGGCATCCAGACTGCCGTAAAATTTCAAAGAGTGGTAGTAGCAGAAGAAATCAAAGAAACTACCTTGATTGTTAGTGGTCTGGTAACTACATGCAGTTGTGAATTCTTCTCCATGCCATTTTTATTGTGTTGAATGACAACCAGTTGCTCCTCAATTTGTGTTCCGGTAACTTGGCTGTCTTTCATGTCTCAATCTCGACCTCCTTTGCTCCGCCCGACTGACATCACAAATAAGGCAATCGTGAACAAGGTTAACATTTATGATTGACTTTCTCACTGTTATAAAAAGTCCAATAAGCGTACTTTGAGTGGCCTGGTGAGTGACGTGGGTGTCAGCGAATGAGTGTGTAGAGTTGGCTGATGTGAGTTCAGGTTAGTGGCTGGCTATTAACTGGCTGACTGTTAGCCAGTCAAGCAGCTCGTGTGTGAAAGTGCTTATTATGTGTTTCGTTTGTTAGTGTGTAATTTGGAGGTCAGTGTGTGTGTGTGTGTTTGAGTGTTGTCACGCAGGCCCAACAGAGGTCTCTTGCACTCTTTTCCCCCTCACCTG
This sequence comes from Leptonotus elevatus, assembly GCF_054856555.1. Taxonomy (NCBI): domain Eukaryota; kingdom Metazoa; phylum Chordata; class Actinopteri; order Syngnathiformes; family Syngnathidae; genus Leptonotus; species Leptonotus elevatus. Next base: position 15,453,109 of record NC_141249.1, on the reverse strand, counting down.
TCTTGTCACCCTAACCTGCCCTGCAGGGCCGACACATGTTCCCTTGTAAGCGCGCCTCGGTGCGTCACCGAATTAGCCCGTATTTACATATTCATATGGCTCTTTCCATATTCACATATTGTAAAGGGGGCGCCAGCGGGCGGACAATTGAACAAGACTGATGTCATCTGTTCCACGGATACAAACGAAGGTCCAAGTGGCCAATTCACATTTAAAACCTGCTGTCAGTATAATTATTCAATAGTTAAAAACTACAACGAAATAAAAAGGAAGCATTTTCAAAAAATAAAATTAAATGTAACAAACCTGCAATGAAAGTTAATGATAACAAAAAAACAACTCAACAACAAATAACATGACATAACATGAAAATTCCAAAACTATTATAACCCAGATGACACCCAAATTGCATGTAAATAAGTACACACGGAAGTAAACAATAATACATACATGACATGTGAATCCGGCCACATACTGCGTCATTTGTTGTTGAGAAACAATGCTGTAACGTGAGTAGCAGTATCCAAAGAGCCAACGTTAAGAGCTGTGAGGCACACTTGCTAACCACTACCCCACCGTGCTGCCTCGCCAGCATTTAATTGAATTAAAGCGAGCGCAAGCCGTTCAGGGGCTTCTGTATTAATATCACCTTATTGTTCAGTCACTGGTAACTCTTTGAAATGCGCGCTGATGAATCTCGGGTCTTAATTAACGTTTCCGCGCTCGCTGATATCCTAGATAGCGATCAAACGTCTTCATTCTGTTTGTTTACAGACATGCTCTCGTGTGATTTGGAGATTTGTTTGGCCGAAAAGATCTTCAAGTGTAAAGTTAATCAGTTTGTTTCTTTACATCCCCCGCTCCTCCTCCTCTGGCTCCTCCCACGTATTTACATGCCGCTTAATGGTGGGGGATCTTCAGGTTCTCAATGCGCCGCTTTGACTCCGCACAGATGGCGCCGCCATCTGCATTTTAGCCTTTTGAAGACGGCATAAAAAGCTGCGCAGGAACAAGAGAAAACATTGCTGGAGAAGGGGAAAGGAACCCTTGATTTAGCCCCGGCACCCTTTGGCTGACTGCGCCGGCGTCGGGGAGATGACAACAGTCAATTAATGCTGCCGCTCGTCAGCCGCCACCGCTGCAAGTGCGTGTGCGTGTCAGATTGCATCGCTTGAAGTAAAGCACACTGTGCAAATATTGGATCTGTGGGTCTCAAGTTATGAATCAGTTTGACATCAGTGCACCAAAGGATGCCACGGTCGTTTTATTAGCGAAATGCAGAGCAGGGACAAAAGTGCGTTTGGTGGGCCTAATAATCAATTTTGGAGAATTTTGTCCATTGTGTGGAATTGATCGTTGATTAGTTATGCCTTTGAGAAGTTGAGTGCACTTCCTGACTGCAACCAATGGAGGCGCTGACGAGACACTCAACTCGTTTGTGATCTCAAGAAGAACATGATGTCAGCTATATGGTGGACTGACTCACAATTTGTGGCATTTTTTTTTTTTAACTAAACAAAAAAGGTGCACAAATAAATACGCTGATAAACATTCAATATTCGTTTTCAAAAAGCAAAAAAAACCCAGAATGAAATGGTGAAAAAAGAAAGAAAAAAGAAGAAAAAAAGAAGCCAGAAATGTTTAGTAAAATCTTTAAAAATATTGGAAAAAAATGTAACCCCCTCCCTGCAAATATATGAATCCACGGGACTGTACATCCACGCAGACCTCTGCTTACTTACAAATTTTTCAAGTTACAAGTGTCTTCTTGCATGTTTTTTTTTGGCTATGATTTGTGAACAAAAATAATGAATAAAAACCTCCGGTTGTAGGTGACTAACTAAACATAAGGCAAAGAGAATTGCATATTTTGTATGTAAAACTGCCACGTGACTTTCCCTTACCAAAGTCCACTAGCTTAGTGCTAACTTACAATGCGAAACACCATCGACATGCTAATCATTAGCATTGATTGTTGCAGTGCTACACAACCCTTATAGCAATGGATATTGAAACACAAACAGTGACAAACATGGACGCAGAAAATATCACAATACTCTCAGGCATATGTTCTTTATCCTCTATGAAATACGACTAATATTACGTCAGCTTACTGAGCAGTTGTGATCGGCATTTCGTTTATATCCGTATTATGCTTGAGTTTGTCCTTATCATATTAGAATGATTAGTTTCCCTTTAATATTACAATTTTACTATAGTAAATTGACAACCTATTTTGTAATAGTGAGACTTTAGTTTTGTAGCACAATGACTTTTTCACTCATGTTACAACTTTATTTTTATAACATTATTTCCTTTAACATCAATGCTTCATTATTGTTGACTTCTTGCAACGTTAGGACTTCTTTTCTCATTTCTTATCACATTACAACTTTTTTTTTCATCTTAATGTAACTTTTATTTTATTTAATATTCTGGCTTTTTTCCCCCTTTCATAATTTTCCAACATTACTCTGGCAACAGTAGAATATGTATTGTAAAATGTCATCATTTTATTCTTGTAACATGAATCTTTATTTTTGCAACATCCTTCTTGTCATACTATGACTTTTTAATATCATAAATTCAACATTCCTGAAAATGTGTATTATTTTCTTCGAAGACCTTTTTTCTTGTGACAATTTTCTCATATTACAACTTTTTCTTGTAATATGAAAAGTTTTTTTTTTTCTTGTTATATGACTTGATTCCGGCAATTACAACTTTATTCTTGCTATTTCATGACTGTAATCTTTTTCCACTAAATTACGACTTTTTGTCTTGTAATTTTACGACTTCATTTTCGGAGAGCGTTACGACTTTTCCCCTCATAATATTAGAACTATTATACGACTTTTTTCCCCCTTCCTCTCATCATTTTACTAATACTCCTCAGCTCATCAGCTGCTGTGGGAGGTCTTGACTGAAACAGACATTTACGGCAATATAATCTCCCACTAATCATTCTAACTGCTTTGTCTGTCTGGCTGTTGTGTTGATGATAAACAGATGAAGAAAAAAATGATGGGGCATTTTTTTGTTGTTGCAGGTGTTCTTCCGTCGTGCGACAGAAGTGTGTGTGGCTGTGCGTGTTTGCCGCCTTATTGACACTGATTTGTTTTGACAAAGGGAGTGCCGTAACAAAGCCGAGCAAATATAAACAGCGTGTGCGGTGGGAATAAGCTTTAGCGAGCGCGCTCCACTGTATCACAGCATCCACGTCGCTCAGCCGCCTTCAAGTGGTACATCCATACTGCTCTTATACCATTGTCATGAATAATTAATATTCCGGAAATAATATTTTGCGATTTTATGTGGCCACACTTGGCGGGTACGGTTTAAATTATGCATGCGACACATCTTTAGTCTTTTTTATTTTTTCTCTGAAAGATAATACTGTCTGTGAAACAGAGGTGCTTAATCCCTCTCTTTCCCAGCACACCTCAGCTCACCCTGCTCTCGCTGGAACTGCTGAATTATTGAAACAAAGACACGAAAGTTCATTTGCTAACTGTCTGCGCTTTAGCCGCTAAGCATGGCTGAGAAGCTCTTGTCTCTGGAGGCAAGTCGAGGAAAGGGAACGCCGGGTTTGGGGCAGCCTGGAGGGGCGAAATGTCAGGTGTGTTTCCAAGGGACCAGGTAGTAGAAGAGAAGACTTCTTGATGTGTGGGCGAGGAACAAAGCGCTTATTTGGCCCCAGGAAAGGAAACCAGGACTTGAGTTAGTGGTTGTTGGGTGGATCTTACAAGTGGAGCTCACATAGTGTAGAATGGTCAAACAAAAGGTTGTTCATCTTTGAAAGAAGAGTAAACAAAAAAGTTGTTTTGTTTTTAACAATATCAATGTTTTCTCTCCTGAAGAGCCATGCATTGTTTTTGTGTTTTTATGGTTACAGAGATGCTTTATTTAGTAAGAGTAAAGTTAAGTGTGTTTGAACAATACTGAGCTCTCTCAGAAAGGAAAAAAGAAAAAGAAAAAGTTACGATTATTGTGAAAAGCAAACCGGATGTTGTTGCGGTAAGCACTTCCTGTTTAGAGTCTTGACAGGAAGCTACGCTAAGTATGACTGCAGTTCCGTGTCCTCCTCCTCAGTCCTGAGCCAAGCACAACCTGTACGTGTGTGTAGTGAAAATGTTCTGTGTGAAATGTAGAGTTATATATTTGGATTTTTTTTTTAAATTGTAAGTTTGTATCAAAGAGGCGCTAGAAACATGTTTACTTACAATTAGCGTCGAGCTAACGATTAGCGCATTAGCTCACAAACGTTTGCATGCTATCTTAGCTTAGTTTCTTATTTATCTTATAGCACAAAAGTTGGGCACAGCATTTTATTTTTTATTTTACAACGGTATGTAAGGGTTTATTTTGTTTGGTGTTATAGTTTTACACTTTACAAAGTGCAAGAATCATCAATATTCAGTATCTAATAGTATTTTAGCGAATGTATTGGTATTCTTATGCAATGTATTCTGTCTTTATGAGGGTGACATTTACGATATGTCTTGGGACTGCAGATGAAAAATAGCCTTTTGGTTAATTCTGGCATATTTACTGAAATGCTTATTAATATGTACTGTTCCGGATGCGAATAAATAGAGAGAATACCAACAGGTGTTATCATTGAAGGATCTCAGTCTAGCTATAGCAGGGACATAGCAAGGGTAGAATACCGCCGCATGCTCATTGAGCTATCATCCTGTACTGTACATATTTCTTGTAAATAGCAAGGACAACTCGGCCTTAAATGCTTCGTCACCACTGTTTATCTGTAAGAATGTTTAAGAAGGCAAGAACATACGATCAACATGTCCTACATGCGCTTTCCCGTCTCGTCTTCTTGAGTTGAGTGACGTACGTTATTAGTGCCGGGGTTCACCGGGAAGTCATTCCAGTGTTCCTTATCCGCATAGGAAGGAGGAGGCTGCGACCTTGAGATTCCCTCTGACACCGTCTCTCGTACCACCTCCTCACGTCTCCTTCATCTGCTCAGCCTTCATCAGTCAGCCTGACAAAATGTCCTCACCTCTGTCCGCTTACACTTACCGCATCTGACGGAGTAACAAAAAGGTGCGCCCCCGCCCCAAAGTCGGGGCTCTGAATAATGTATTGCAGCTGGGGCGGGTGCCCGTCGCCGGGGCACCGAAACCCTCAGATCACGCCGGGCCCTGCCATGAAACTTTCATTTGCTACAGTCCTCTTGCGGTTGACTTTTGGAGCCCACAGACTGCCAAATGGTGCATGGGAGCAAATCACCTCTTTTTAGATACAGCGAACCCTTGCGCATGGAAGGGGATCTGTTCTTGGCCTACTGACATTTATACAATATTGAGACAATATTAAAACATTTTATAGCATTATGTTGTTTTCATCAAATGTTTAAAAAAAAAAATTTCATGGGGCTGGAAAAGGCACCAATAGTCAAGAGTGATTCATGTAGCTATACAAACAATTAAGAAGTCATTATATGTTCCTTTTAAGGGGAGCTTTATTAACAAACTGGGCCTCAAGGTATAATATAGCTTGCTATAAACAATATAATCTTATGAGGACTTCCTCACCACCACGACTTTCTCTTTTAAACCATGGAGCAAAAACAGAATTAGAACTGTCAAAATTAATCCATTATCAAATTAATCAACAACTATTCTAATAATCGGGTATAAACAATAATCAGGAAAGTAAAATAAAAATGTATTCAATTAGTCTATTAACTCATTTGCTCCCCAAAACACATAAAAACGTATTTTAAATATTACCATGCTCCTAAAAAAGGCAAAAGGCTCTTTTCCACCACTGTTTTAAACAGATTTGTGAATAATGATGAAACTTTGCTATATTCTAATGGTAATTGCTGCAAAACGGAAACAGATAGAAATATATTTTTTTTCCTGATGAAAGAAGAGACTCTAATCTTTCTTTTGGTAGGTTCCATGTTTTTATAGCATTAGTACACAATATTCTGTGGGCAATATCAGTCAAAATCCAGTAAAACAGCCCGAGTGAAGGGGGTTGCTTCATTGAATATGGCTGGGAGAGAATGAGTTAATCGATAATCAATAATAATAATATTCAATAAAATAATCAATTCTAAAATATTTTATAGTGTCACTATCGATTATTTTCAGAATCGGTTATTCTATCGATTATTCCATTGATTTGATTAATCGAATAATGGACAACATTTTTTTCTCCCATTACAGTATTGCAAAACTATTCTTTCCCCAATTACTGTTTATTAACCAATTATTGTTGTCCCTTTAGTATTTTTTAGTGATAAGACGAGCAATATTATTGAGAGGAATTGATGTTGTACTCACTGACCTTTTTGAAACTAATTCAGTCACGGGTTCAGTCGTTGTTTTCCAAAGTAAAAGTAAATGTTTGCAAATGTCTTATTTTAATTCAAATCAAAAGATAATCGGTGTACTCTGATGGACTACAAAAGTCAGGGAATAATTATTGTTGAGAGACTGAAATTGGAGGATTTGGACAATTTTATTTAAACGATTACTCGATTATTAAAAGACTTGTTGATTAATTTGTTAATCGATTACATGACGATTAATCGATTCATTTTGACAGCTCAATTTGATAGTAATGAGTAACTTTTTTTGTGAAACCAATTTTATTAGTCCAACTCTTGACTCCGTCGGCCCCGCAATACGTTCCGGCCTCGTTTGCGCTCCTTCTTCTGTAACCAATGTGCTCACCAAGTACTCCGGGATCCTCCTCTAAATGCGTCGTGCCAACGTGTGCCTTCACACCTCTCAGTCATGGAAGTTTCATCTTTTAGAAACCAGTCACGTCACTTGGATGCAGCAGGAATCCTTTTTTTTATTTTCCCCACCAACCCGGTGTTGATATCTGGTACTTGACTGCGCTCTTCACGCCGCTCCACATTGTTGTGCTCGCGGCCTCGACAGCGGCGTTCCGCGCACCGCAGGGACGTGGCCGAGTGCCACGGAGGCTCTTTGGCTCCGAGCTGGAGAGCTTTACGGCGCGTATTTACAACCCGTCCGTTGTGTATGCGATCTTCATACTGTAAAATCTTGTTTATCCCGGCGCCCTCTCCTTGATATCGCGGCGATGATTCTCCACCAGTTGTGTGCGTTTTGTTGGGCTCATTTGAATGCATCATAGAGAAATAATATTGTCACATTAATACAAATAAACTTACACACTTTTTCTTCTTCTGTTTTGCAGGTTAGCTTTATACGTTTACGAGTATTTGCTGCATGTTGGCGCACAGAAATCAGCACAGACCTTCCTGTCAGAGGTAAGAGTTCACTCTCACGTCATGCATCATGAAAACAGGTCGTCCACCGAATTCCAATTCCATTATCGATTGGATCGAGAGCTGTCAAAATTAATCGATTCATCGGCAAGCAATCGATTATCAAATTAATCGACAACTATTTTAATAATCGAGTAATTGTTTGGAGCCATTTATGAATTGAATATTGTCCAAAATCCTCTGATTTCTGTAGTCTTTCATAAAAAAACAACTGATTATCTTTTGTGACATTTGCAAACATCTGTTTTTACTTTGGAAAACAATGACCAAACTGCTAACGTAGTATATGAACACCCCCCCCCCCTTTTTTAATCACAAGTACGAAATAACCACCAATCGCTGATAATAAACAGTAATCAGGGAAAAAATGCTTTTGTAATACACTTTAATGCAAAATTTAAATTAATCAGATTAGTTGAATAGTCGATAGATGAATCGATTCTAAAAAGATTCAATAGTGACAGCACTAATTGGCTTGTCGATTCTCATTGGCTGACGGTGTTTGTTTGTTTTAACGCTTTAATATCTTCAACTTTCGACAGTTGATTCTAACTAGAGATATCAAAAATAATTAATTATTATTATTTTATTATTATCGATGATCAAACTCGGCTAAGTCGACCACAAAAATTGGGCGAGACGGAAAAAAAAAAGACCAAATATTCGATGGAATCATTGAACAGAAATCAATTCGAAAAATACTCGATAGTGACAGCCCTAATGCTAATTCTAGGAAAAAAAGTTGGCTAACTATTAAGTCGACGACAAAAATGGGTCAACACCAAAAAATATTTTATTTTAAAAAGATTGTTTTGTGACAGGCTCAGCCATAGATGATCCAGTTTATCCAGAATACACTCATAATCTGCTAGTCGACATTTGACTTCCTTAAACCTGCAGACATCGTCAATAAAGCATCCTAAGTGAAGAATAACATTAGCAAGCAAAAAGTCATACAAAGAAAATGCTAAAAATGCTAAAAATGTTTGGCATGCAAACGAGCCAAGCTTTGTTTTCGTTCACAATGCTCCCTTGACTCCTTGTTAATTTCAGACAATGTAAACATGGCATCGGTTCAGCTCCTTGATATGATTACCCGCCCTTCATTATTAGGCCTAATTTGTAGTAAACGCTGTATAATTAGATCACTTTGACGCGTTGTAAGCATGTGTCGTTGCTCGCTTTGTGCTACGACATTTAAGACGCTCAGCCGGCCTCCTCCCGCTGTCAAGGTAAATTTGGAAAGCAAAGTTGCCACTTGTCTGCTGGACTTATATTTAGGTCCTTGAAATGTCCGAGATCTAAAACCTAATGTGTTGCATCATCCTCCGTAGCGGAAATTCTGGCTCTGAGTCCTTGCTAATGATTCCACATGGAGAGTCTCTGTCATACAGAAAAGTTTTTTTTTGAGTGTTTTAAAGTGCTAATCAAATCAACAATTCGCTTATTCGTCGACAACTAATCGATTATCAATTAATTTGATAATCGAATTGCTCATATATTTTTGAATTAAAATGCTCAGAATTTCTATTCTCAGATTTCTGTAGTCCTCCATTTAGAGCCGACTTTACATAATTGTCAATATGTATATTTTCCTCATGTTACCGACCAAACCATCATAATTAATTCATGTTTGTGCACTGTCAATTTTAAATAATGTCATGTTTTTGAAAAAAAAAAAGAGAAGGAAATGTTAACGGTAAAAAAAAAAAAAATTCTGATTAATCGATTAAACCAAAAAAAAAAAAAAGGCAAATGAATCGATTACTGAAATAATCATTAGTTCCTTATTTCAGCTCTGTTTTATTCACTCCCAAACACCTTGCCAAGAAAAAGTACTCAGTAAATTGGCATCTGTTTATAAAATTGTCAAAATCATAACATGGATTCGGCAGGCTTCTCAAATCAAATCGTTTTGAGATGCTTGCCAAATGAAGGACACAGACAGGTAACAGTTGGGCCAATGGGAATTATTCTGACCTTCAGTGGTGACTTACCTTGCAAATATAGAAACGGTCAATACTATATGAAATCCATTTCTCAGGTCTGAGACCAAATCCATTTCTCCTTCATTGTATTGTGTCAATTTTATGTTTGCAGATCGCTACAGATGCGTTTTGCTCGTCAAACTTGCCTGAAACAGTTTTTCTATGACCAACCAAACAGAGGACGCAAAAATGTTGGCATTATGGGCCAGCTCGAGGCAAATTTGAAATCTGACTGGTTAACTAAAAACTCTAGGGGTGGGAATCTTTGAATGTCTCACGATTCGATTCCGATTTTTGGGCCTGCGATTCGATTCAGAATCGATTTTCGATTGAGAACGATTTTTGCTTCAATCTATAGATGTGCAAGGAATTGTAATGATCTACTCCAGTCTGACTCGCTAATGCTAATTAGTGCCCTACTCGTGACACTTTTATCACTCAAAAGAACAGCTCCACGCTGGAAAAAACAACAACTTTTATTGGAATAACTTGATCGTGACTTTTTCCTTCTACTCTCTAATGTGGCTACAACTTAACAGTGTATTATAACGCGTGGAACCACACTGCCCTTCAGTGGCCAAACCGGGTACAACATGAACAGCGGTCCAAATAAAGGCACACACAGACAATGGCAAGACAGTATAAAATAATTGAAATAAAATTGATTTGGGGACATTTAAAATCGATTCTGAATCGTACTAAATGAGAATCGATTTTTTGGGCACACCCCTAAAAAACTCACATTGCTAAAATTGTTCAAATTGCCAAATTGCATTGGCCAGCACTACTGATTCGGATACATGCATCATTACAACCCTAACAAAAAGACAAGCTAGCGAACGAATCTCCCCGAAATCGAGAGTCCTTATTGACTTCTACGTCCGACACAACAACCTCATTCGTACGTTTTATTTCATTTACGCCATCCGCCGCGCCGCTTTGATGTCGACATCTCAAACGGCCTGCGTATTTGGATTACGCCGACAGTCGAGTGTACGTGTGAGCAAAAGCAGCAGCTTGACCTTTCAACCGCCCCCTCCCTCCCTTCACGCAGTTGTAGCAGGAGCACATAAAGTGAGTGGAGTATTAGACAAATGGTCGCGAAAAGATACACTCTGTCAGCCATCTGTATTCATCAGTGTTCACTTACCAGGTTTACACTCCAGCTCTTCATGAATCACCAGAGCGCTGCCTTTTTTTTTTATTCCCACCCCGACTCCCCGTTTACTTTTCACTTGGGGTTCATTACTGAAGCGGAAGTAGCTCGACCCCAAAACAAAACACTACACGTCCATTTACCGAGCGTTTGACCTGATGACAGTGTTTACGGCTCGCGGGCGGGTCGTCCATAAAAATCACATGGCTAAAAAAGGGCATCGTTCCCGGGATGAAGTTGTTAAGAAGGAAGGAGAAAGTTCATGACAGTGAATGAGAGTGTCGGTCAGCCTTGCTCTACCACCTTTAAGATGTTTGCTGGACTTTCGTCCAAATTGACTTAGGGCTGATTGGTTGGAAAATTCAGTGATGATGTTCGATATGCTTACACGTGTTCAAGAAATACTACCAAAAACTAGTAAGATTAAAAGCAAGTACGTTCAATAAAGGGCCTTGAGATGGCTCCCATTTTGCTTTCTTCTTAACTCATTCATTGCCATTGACGGCTATAGACGTCAAAAATTAATTTAAACTATTTCTATTAGTTTACATTTTTTTCCCCACTTTTGCTAACAAAAGTATGAAAACCTAGATTTTTTTTTACTGTACATTCAGAACAGATATAAAATTTGTTAACACAACTAGTGAAGTCATGTGATTAATTACAATTAAAAATTGTAATCGCCTGACGCCCCCTAATTAAAAAAAATATATTAAAAATGAGGGGCGTCAGACGATTAAAATTTGTAATCGTAATTAATCGCATGACTTCAAAAGTTGACTCACGATTAATCACAAATTTTACATCTGTTACAAATGTACACACATTTTTTTCCTACGTTTTCATAAAAACTGAAATGAAAAAAAAAAGTTAAAGTAATAGAAATAGTTTAAATTAATTTTTGACGTCTATAGTCGTCAATGGCAGTGAATGAGTTAATAAGAACTTTATCAATGGCTAGTCCACCATTGAACTTTTCTAATATAATGGCCGATGGAAGTACATGGGATCTTTGGTTTACGATGTGGTTTTATTGACGCAAGCCAGATTTGTACAAACGGCACCCTTTAGGTGCCACTCCACCGCGGTTTGGGCACGAGTGATTTCATTCATTGTGATACAAGTAGAGTAAGGGTACGAAAACGGAATCTCACTAATTGTTCAATAGCCCCTACAAGGTGCAGGGAAGGAAGGCAGCAGCGAGAGAGGTGCTCAAAGAAGAAGTGTAATTTAATCAAATTAAACAAAAGGGGCAAACAAGGTACTTGGTAACTTCACAAAATCAACAAAGTCCAGAAACAAACAATAAACCTAACAACTAACAAAAAACCAGACGAGACGCGAACAACTGCAGGATGTGGGGGAAACAACAGGACAAAAACCCGACAGCGTGAAACGACAATGGTTCGACACAGACAAAGGGGAGATAAGAGACTAAATACACGCACACACTAATTGACACAACGAGACACACCTGGGCAGGACACAAGTAGCAGAGGGTGCTAATTGGTTGACACATGAGGAAGGACAGGCAAACACAGGTGGACATGACAATGCTTGAGAAGCACACAAGAACAATATGACAAAAACACAGATCATGAACGAAACTAAACAAGACCCAACCAAAATCATGACAGGTACTGATTAATTAAATAAAACCCCACCCAAAAATGAGACAATTACTTTTTTCCTCCGGTGGTTGGCTTGGGTGCAAACTAGCTCATTCCACGTCATTCATAATCAGCGGTGGCGACGCCGTCGGAATTGACGGACTGTCTGTTAGTCCGTCACTGATGGGCGCCCGTTTTCTGAATGACGAGAAGCTTTAAAAAAATGACGGACAAAGCACTGACCGAAGTGGGTCAGTCCGTCACTGACCGACGCCCATTTGTCTGTCGGCCCTAAAATAAATGGTAAATGGACTGCTTCCTGCATAGCGCTTTATCTACACCATATGGTACCCATAGCCAGCAAATCGCCGTTCAGCATCTTGCTCAAGGACACTTCGACACGGTCACCAGGCATGAGGATCGAACCCAACCACTCTATCACTGAGCCAATGCCGCCCATGGCTGGAAATTTCTTCCGTCAATGTTTCAAAGTTATCGTCAATCTTCAGACAGCCATCGAAAATGGGTGTCTCTGGGACACACAGATCATGCTTCAGTCCTGACGTAGCGCTGACAACACGGTGTACATGCCCACCTCTGGTCAAGACCACCGTAAACCGAAGACCCTCCGTAATAGGGCAGTGCCATTTACACTGTATCAGCCTTATTATCAACGACTAACAGATGACGAGGTCGTCAACATCCGCGCAGAGATAGCTCATCCCCGAAAACAAAGGCATCAAAACTGCTAACAATGTTTTTTGTTTGAAAGTTTAATATTTGCTTTTGAACTTTTTATTTTATGGAGAAAACAATCACACTTGGAAAGAACACAATGTAAATGTGTAATAATTACACCAGACCGCCATGACACTTTTAATCTCACCCTCACCCCCTCATCACAGTTTGTGAATCCCTGCCGCATGCAGCACAATGAAACTGCTGCTGAATCAATCGACGCCTAAATACAACCGGTCAAAACAACTTGTATATTTGAAACAATGGGAGCTAAAAATCTTTCACCTAGTGTTGGACACAGTCTAGTGCAAATAACTGTCAGTAAAAAGTTCAAAATATTTATTTTGCGTATTTGTGTTTAGGCAAACGACACCTTTGAGGACAACAGCTTAAAGTGATTTTGTTCAGCTCAGCTCACTGTGCAGCTCCCTCCATGTCTCCATATCTATTATTCCCTTTCTCCCACACGAACAGAGATGTTTAAAACGATTAGGGACCTTTGTCGTCGCAGGAAGACTGAAGGTATGCTCAGTCGCTAGCTTCTGTCTAATGAGAGCACTATCGCCCAGACTCTCAATTAACCTTTGGTTCTCCCACGGAGATGTGCTCAGGTTTATAGTACCTGTATGTGTCTACTTGCTGGGACTAGAATAACTATGGTTGTGTGCGGTGATGTTTTTAAGTAGGCTTTGTGGTCTGCAGGATTCTTGGTTTCTTCTTCTATCGCTGGTTTCAATTATGAACCGAGACGCTTCAAGCCTTTACGTCAAAGGAAAGACCCGATTTGTTGAATGAAATTGGACACAAAATGATTCACTTAGTGATCAACAGTCGAATCGGAACATGCTCTTTTCCATCAGCCACACTTCATTCAGAGATTATTGTTTAAAAGCAACGCAAGAACCTCATTGATTTCTTGGGTCAAATGTCAGATCGGTGGGTGCATGCTCTTCAGAACTCTTGCATTGTTCGCAAATCATCTTAAAACTTTTCTGCAGATTGTTGCTCTATGTCGAAGCCAAAAGCCTCTCAATCCACTCCCGAGATGTTCGAGAAAGCTGGGTCAAAGTTTAGGCTGCCAAATTTCCACCCATTTTCCTGCTAATCATTGTTGACACTGCAGGGACGATGAATTATCTGGATTCCCGTGTAGGATGATAAAGAAATGGCATTGCACATGATCTCTCGTACCCCTTTCCGTGAATTGGGCCGGTCGGTTTTCTGCTTCAAATTAGTAGTCGGAGGAAACCACGAAAACCAGCCCAAAAAGGGAGGTTAGTTAGAATCAGACAGAATAAGACTGCAACAATGGAGGCGAATGAGAGCACAAAGTTTGGCTAATCGGGATGTGACTGTTGCCAACAGTGCAGAGGCTGCTATTCCAAGGGAGACTGAGGACGGACAGAGAAGTGACTGCTCCGGCAAAGTGGAGACTGTGGAGTATAAGGCTGTCACATCCATAGCTAAGGGTGTTATTCAAGAGGAGACTACGGACAGAAAACTGATCGCTTCAGCAAAGCAGAGACTGTGGTCTAAATCTGCAGTGTCCTGAGCTAAGTGTGTTATTCAAGAAGAGACTGTGGGCTACAGTTAAGTGGATACTCTGGACAATGCAGTGTTGTACTCTAGAGTCTAGCATTTCAAAAAGACTGAGGGCAAAACACTGATTGCTTTGGCAAAATGGAGACTGTAGAGCATAGGCGGCAAATCCAGGCCCAGAAAGTAAAAACCCTGCCACGGTTTGGCTATAGCCGCAGGTGCTTCTACTCAACCGGCACATAAACAAGCTCCCGGAGCTCGTTTACCTACCGGTTGAGTACCGAGCTCCTAGCGCTCGTTTACCTACCTACCTTCTGGACCTGGATTTGCCACCTCTGCTGTAAAGTATAACAATATAATGTTCTGAACTAAGTGTGTTATTCAAGAAGAGATTGAGGGTATAATAGGCACAGCTGCAACAAAGTGGAAACTGTGGTGTACAGTGCTGTAGCATCCAGAGATACGTGAGCGAGTGGGGGCAAAAAAGTGTGACTGTGAAATGCAATGCTATGCTGCGATATCCATTGCCGGGCATTGCATTCAATAAGAGACTGAGGGATGAAAACTGACCACTGCAGCTAACTGGAGACTACGGAGTGACCCGATGAGCGACCAGTTGTGGATTATGCCACCTGGTACCTCATAGTTTTTGGTTTTGCCATTAGTTTAGGCACCTTGCAGTGTGGGAAAAGGCACGTAGTTTTCCTTGGTGTGTGCTGTCTGTCGCAGTGCGCGTAGCAGGTAGCTGGTCCTCTATCACACTCTGGATCTTATCTGGACGTCCAGATAGCGGTTGGAGTTCTTGCTGCTGTGTGAGTGCAGCGGAGAGCGACAGCCTCTCGGGGGGGAAAGAAGCCAAGATTTTTCTGTCCGACCAAATAAAGTTTGACGGGCGTTCAAGCAAACTAAACTAACACTCTATTTCTTGTCTCCCTCTCAGATCCGATGGGAGAAGAACATCACACTCGGGGAACCTCCGGGATTTTTACACTCGTGGTGGTGGTATGTATATACGGCGATCCTATCAAACTATGTCAACACACAATCCCACACACATGGCTCACGTTACTTCTGTAAGAGTGCTCATCGTGATGAACCAGAGGAATGCGTAGAGGGGGGGTGGGGTGGGGGCAGTAATTGCAGGGAATGCTAAGTGCATCATCTCACATATGTTGAAGTGCTCCTTGCATTGCTGCCATCCACCAGTGAGCTCACTTCTATTCTTCTGCTATTTGGTAAACATTTTCTTTACAGTCAACACAATAAGTTAACGTGTTTGATTTCTCGTGGGTTTGTTTCTTTCATTCTGCCTCTTTTAACAAATGCCCCAGGTTCGCTAATGGTTCATAAGCAGCGGACAGTGTGTTCTGTTCTGTCTGTCTGGGTCGGGTCAGTGCGCTTGCAGGCTGACACTGTTGTCCTCCGCAGAAACAAGCCGCGTTTCCAGCCGAGTGGTATGCAGTTTGCCACAGCGCGGTGTAGTGTGTAGGCGATAAGCTGGTAGTTATGTAATTATCATGGCAAGGCCATACAGCGATGTCTTCCAATAAATTCAACAAAGAAGAAAATTGTTGTCCTTCCTGTTCAATTGCTCTTCCACTCCATCACCCAATCAACAGATTGCAATGTGTCTAGCTTTACGCTTTAGGCATAATATCTCTGCAGTTAGGACCCGAAAAAAATGGACCCGAAAAGCTAACTGCTTTTTCCATAGTCCCTGCAAGATTATCATAGTGAATCGGTAGAGATGTCTGAAAATGTCTGGTGTACTGTACTGCTAGATTTGGCTTTAAAGGCAATACAACCCACCAAACGCACATTCCTGCTTTCAGACCAAGAGTTTTACAAATCCAACTTTGCGCTAAAGTGGAAATGTGACGAACTGCGAGGAGGAAGTGGCCGGGAAGGTTGCACGCAAAGAGACAGAGAAGCCTGGGAAGGTGGAGGATGCTGAATCCTCAGCATTAGCGGCACGGGGGCAGCGAGAGGCAGAATAAGAGGTTTGACAGGAGGTCCGCTTTGTTCATGATTCACGCTCTTCCCCAAAGGCCCCCCGGCCCGGCTCCATATAGTAAACGTGCCGCTTCATTCATTCATCCTGTTTGGGCCTCAGTGTGTGTTGTCATTGTAGAGCGTGTTGACACGGCTCATAATGGTCTTTAAAGAGCTCGGCTTCACTCAAATATACAGTGTGGAGTGTGGGAGATGACCTAGAGGCTGCTGGGATTGCTACCGGATTGTGGGACGTTTGGTACCAGGTTCCACAGAGAGACTGAACCAAAAGAATTGTATTGATCATCAGAATCTAACATGTTTTGGTATCAATCTTTGAAGACTAACGGATTGGAATAGCAGAAGCAAGCAAGGCTAACTACAATGCTTAGCCACATTTCGGACCTGCACAGGCATATGAAGAATGTGTCTTACCTTGTTGTCTGGACATTTCATGGTTCCACAGAGACTTAAAGTTTAGCAACAGCAGCAGATGGACGGGTTGAAAGTCGTCTCTAGATTGGCCAAAATCACGTGATTAGCATAGCATTAAGTTGATTTCAAACGTTCAATGTCAATTGGTTGTACTAAGGTCAAATAGTCGACTACTTGACTAATCAGTTCAAACCCGAGTAACATGATGGATCACAAATGAGGCAATAAAGCCTACAAAATTGCTTTGACCTACAGTACCTTGCTTCCATTTCCAACATTCTATCAATGGGAATCTGGATTTTCTGCAATGACTGTGACCAAAACAAAATTTGGGAGTAGACATTACACCTTGGGTATTGTTGTCTCTCCTTACCCCAAGATGAGCCCAGCTTGTTCAAGAGAAATACAAATACATTTCAGCATAGTGGTGTGTTGTACTTTGAATCTTTTGTTTTTGTTTGTATGAGGGTCCGTCAAAAATATGTCTTCAGTGGAGACCGGTTGGGACCATTGACCTCGAGTGTGTGTTTGAGTGTGTGAGTAGAGAAGGGGGCTGATGATTAGCCGGGCAGGTCTGTGGAGTATACGACATAGCTCGGGGCGTTTGTCTGGGCTGCGCAGCACGTGGACACGAGGACGCACGAGAGGAGGGGGAGGGGCGTTTGGGATCCCGCGGTTGTCGCCGGGGTCCACCCATTGGACACCAACCCCCCGAACTCCTCTTTCTCGCAAACCTCCCCCAAAACAAAAGCTCCAGATGGTAGGAAAGCCACCAACCTTCCACATCGCCCGCCCCACACCCCTGCCCCCTCGCAACCTTTGTCTGGAGGTCTGTCCTTTGTTTGCGGAAGAGAGACCCCCGAATGGATTAACTCTTTGCATTTCAGGCTCTTTTGTGTTAAACAGCCAAATCTAAGACCCCGACCTCGCTGTCACCCTGGCCCCACCCCCCAGCCGTCGTCTCCTCAGTACCTCACTAGGCTGTTCTTCACCGCCTCTATGGATGCTTCCTGTACGATGGCGTGGGGGGTGCTTTAGAATACGACTGAGGAAGGAGTGGGGAGGTGTTGTGGGACTGAAGCTTTTTAGTGGGGGGTCACTCATCCACATCTGTTGTTATGGGTGGAGGGATAAAGAAAAGCCTCAGTGAGGGCTGCAGGTGTTGATTGTGTCATTAGCTCCTTCTCTATTGGCCACTGCTAGTTGTCTCCTCTTTATCCCCAAATCGATTACTTTAACCAGTTTTCACTGGATGACCACTGAATTCTAAACCCTCCTGAACACACACACACACACACACACACACACACACACAGTAATCCCATCACAACAACAATATGGCATGGCAATCTCTAGGTGCCATCACTTTGTTGGCGTTTTTATGTTGAAACACTTTAAAAGTCTAAAGATAATTACTAATTTCCTTCTTTAAACAAAATAAAAAAGTAGTACATTACATTACAAACCTAGTAAAAGTGTATTTTCTCAGAAATTTAGTAGTTCTTCTCTGCTTTGTGAAATAGTCAAGTGGAAATGAGCTGATGTTAGCCATGCTAGTTAGCCATGCTATCTGCCTCAATATCACCACTTGTAGACATGCTAACTCTCTTAGCTATGTTTATTTATAGACAGCTTCAACATTACCTTGAATTTGTCAAAAAGTGATGCGTGGCGCTTTTGTAGATGTGATATTGTATTGGAGGTTTTGTCTCTTCTGGCAGCCACTCTTCGTAAGCACATTTTGCATATCCTTCCTGGACCAAGCCGCGATACCCAAAAAAACCACGCTACCTTTTGATCACAAGGGACACACATTTTTTTCCCCATTTCTTCTGAGACTGAGTCACCATTATTCCTCCCCCCCCCCCATATACCCATATTAACTACAGATGTGAAGGATTAGTAGAATGTTGCATCGCTAAGCTAGCAAGGTTGTGACATCTGTCGCATACGAACGTCAAGACACGTATGGAACTCTTGTGTTGCGCATCACTGTGTTCATCTGTCAACACAGGAATGAGAGCTTTTTGTCTACTTTAAAGCTGCTTTAAGGGAAAGCAGGCACGCCTGCTAATTAAAAATGAGTCCTGAATGCCACCACAATGAAAGAAAAGTGGGCAAGAGATGAGCATACCTGTGCAACTTAAATATTTACAAACCTAATGAATTTCTACGTCTGTTTCTGTCTGATATTGCTAGCTGTCTGCTAGCTATCCGCTAGCCAAAGCGCAGACAGGATTATGGTGCAGACCTGCCAAGCTGTGTGTGTCTGGCTTTGTTTACGTGCCTTATTATAGTGCAAAAGCCCCATTGTAACCACTGGCTTTGTCAGACCACAGTTAATTGCAAATAATTATCGTGATGGCATTTAATTTCAGTAATTGTCTTCTTCTGGACGTTTGGATGCTAATCCCTTTTCCTGTTCTTTTGCTGATGTGTTGGTGTTACGTCGTATTTTTTTTTTCAGCTTTGTTGCTTCTTTGAATGAAATAATGAAAGACTATCTGTACATGTTTGCATCACCTCGAAAAGAGAGCGGAAATGGCCCCCCGTGTAGCTCAAATAACAAGCCTTAGTACTGAAGTAAACTGGCAAAGATTGGATCATGAGATTGGAATGATTGGATAATTGGATATAACTTGTACAAGGGTACGCTATTTGTTATCAAATAGCTGATGGTAATTAACTACAAATGTTGATGTAGCAGATAATCTTGATCTGCGTGAAGGAAGTAAAATACGCCTCACACATGTGCGTAGTGTATAGCGTGAGACCGCAAGGCCTGCCGCACACGGAGCGATGCGGCGGAGTTTGACGGAACAGGAGCATTACGGAAAAAATATAGTCGGCGACTCGCAGCCACGCACGCCAGGCGATTGACCACTTTGTGCATTTAGGTGACTTCACGCTTTGCTTTTTCAGCTACAAGTCCACGTGAATAGTTTAGCTACAAGTATTATTGTAAAATGACGAGACGTCACTTCTAAAAAGCAAATTTTTTGTAGTGAATGCTCTTGATATTTCGGTGACACAGACTCTCCACGCTTCTCTTTTTAACCAAAGTACATATAAAATCATATAGTTAAGTATTATTGTAAGTATATGCTGTATATACTGGTTTGGTGGCGGCCAACCTTGCTTGCTTAATACCTAGAAATGTTTGTTTTTGTCATGTTAACCTGTCAAATTCTGAATCGCATTAATACTAGCTCAACCACTCATGGAAATAGTGCACACAGGTTGGTCTCTAGTTGACTGCAGGCTACAATTCATAACAATTCTTACTTAAAAAATACAGTGGACAAAAGTTTTATAATGGCCAAAGCTTGACCCTGGATCGGAATATATTACATACCAACAAATCAGAGGTCCACCAATGTACCAGGATGGCGAGTATTCGGACCTCGGGCGTTCCATTGTAGCTATAAAAATCTATTTGTTTCAAATACAGTATCAAGTTGGCTCCTTTAAGGCACTCCTACTCAATCTTCATCAAACCCACCACCTGAAATATTGTAGTTTCCAATATACACCTCCATTCCTGTCTCCTTCAAACCTACACAGAAGGATGCATTCAAGTCTACAAATAATACCAGGAGAATGAAAGTGTCAGATGATACGGAGAGATTGACAATGAGATTCCTCAGGTCAGCTGTTCAAATGGCAATATATATCAGACCTCACAGGCCAGGAGATGTTAGATCACCCTGCACCTTAAAAGCCCCCACAATGTGCTATTTATTTATTTTTTGTAACAAACTTGAACCTCGGCATCCCCTCTCACTTTTTTCCCGCGAGAGCTGATTGGATTTGTGATGGTCGTGCCTCTCTCGTTGCCCCGCGCCGCATCTCTGGCGCAGCAGCAATCTCTTTAACACCGACTTGGAGATATGATAATGTACACTGATTTTATTGTCATGTGGGACAGACACACACACATACACTCACGCACAGTGCTTGTCAAGCTTTGTCTTAGAGGGCATCCATCCTTGTGCTTGCAGAGCGCCTCAGGGCACCAACTCTGTCCTTTCATCTATAAATACTCTTAACACTTCTATTTTAGTTCACATTGTCACAAGTCGGAGAGGTTGGTGCTAAAGGTTGAAAAGTGTTGTGCTTTTATTTTAGGAACTTTGATTTTGGCACCTTTTTTTGTTCAAATTGTTCAAATGTCATCAAAATGAAGGAAAAACAAAACAGTGTTCAGAAATAAGGAGGAACTTTTGAGGTTGAATATAATCTCTTTTGGGAAGCTGCTTGAACTTCGAGTGGTTCAAGAAATAATTAATTCCAGAGTCAAATTGTGGCCATCATAAAACCTCTCTTATCAAATGTGAAAATAAATAACCAAGTAAGTCAAATAAATTCAAACAAGCGAAAAAATACAATTACACATTGTGTGACTGAAACAATTGCTCAGCTTTACTTTGGGACTATTAACAATGTAAACAACACTACTAATTAGCATGAATGTCATGCTGTTATAACCCTTTAAGCAAAAGATATTTGAACATAAATGTTCGAACAACACATGTAGACAATATAACAATACTCACAGCCATATATTCTTTATCCTCTGCGAAGAACGACTAATATCACTGCGGCTTGATATCATTGAAGACTGACCGTCTTCATGCTCATGCTCGGTAGAAGCCTCTTACTGGCTTGTTCACTCTTCAGTTTGGTATTTATTTTCAACTTTTTTGGAGCAGCACAAGCAATTTCCTCACCTCAAGAGTTGAACATTGAAAATCAATTGGACAAGAATGAGACCGACTTACCAGGTACTTGATCTCGGTGTAGTAATTAAGGGCCCGTTTAGAGCAGGACCCCTCATGGCCCCCAGAGACATTGGGGATTGGTGCTAATGAACTAATACGGCTACGGCTGATTGGACACTAAGTAACACCAGCGCAGCTGATTGGTCGATATTGCGGGTTGTAAGGGCAGACAGGTGGGACATTTGGTGACCCCTTTTGGCTTCCTGTCTTTGGACTTTTATTTTTAACATTTAGTAGGAACATGCATTACTATTATTTTTTCAATTAAAATGTTTATTTTTTATTTTTTATGTATTCTATCCAACTATTAGGGTCACAGGTAAGCTGGATCCTATCCCAGCTAACTTTGAGCGGGAGGTAAATAGAAAGTTCTTACATTTGAGTACTTGCCGATACGTGTACCATTACTTGATAATGCTATTAAGTCTTGCGACTGTGGTGAAGATATTGTTTTATTTTAATTCAATATTGTTCAAATAGTCACATACACACAAATATATTTCTTTGGCACATGGCACACTCTTACGAGGGGTGTCTAAACTTTTTCAATTTTGATAGGATAAAGATATTGCAGCCTAGAGTACTGTCCGATACCGATATTGTTCTGGCACGATATCAGCAGGAATGATGCATGCTTTTATTTATTTTTTCAGTATGAAATGTTTTAAGAGACTTGATCAAGTGATACTTTTCAAACAAAGAGCAATACTCAGTTACAGTAGGTATGAAAAATATGACTGAATTCATCCTCAAACATGAGAATGCACTGCACTTGACTAAAATAAATACAAAAGAAATTAAAGAATATATATACATATATATATATATATTAACATCCAACTGCATGTTTTGCCTCTTTGTCTTGTCCTGAATGTAACCTTTAACACAAGGCATTACAGTTATCTGGTGTCTCAGTCTGAGCACTAGGGGGCACTGTGTAAAAGCAGTGCATACCGCAGAGACAAAGAAGAAATAAGATCATAGGTGTGTGGTCTTGGAGTCCAAATATGAGTACAGAGGTATTGTGCAACCCTGCTAATTTAACACGTGAACTTTCGGTGTAATAAAATGTCAGTTGAACTTAAGAGTTTTTGTAGAGTACTTAAAAAAACACACAAACAACAAGAGCTGTATGTGTGTGAGAGAGTTAAGCGTGATATTACATTAGTTTCGATCACAAGTTATAAAATTCAATTAAATGCTACATCGAAGCCTTTTTTGCTCCCTGGTGTGTGGAGGAATTGTTTGTTATTTTCAACTTTATGTCTTATCTTCGCCAATTGCCATTTTATTACGCGCGTGATCTGCACAGCCTCTTTAATACATCCCGCTTTTACTTCAACGCGTGTCTGTTTGCATGAAGGGAACATGAAACTCTGATTGCACTTAATAAATAAGCCTAAGAAGATAGTGACAAGAGCATCCCAGTGCGGCGGATGATCGTCTTTTATTTTGGATGCTATATTAATCTCTGCTTTTTATGTGCACGTAACAAAAAGGTACACTGGAGCGTGAACCTGTCTCACTTTGTTTGGTTGTCAAAGTGACACACAAAGGGGAAAAAAACCCCCACAAAGCCTCGATGAATCACAGCGTTATTGTCGCTTTCTAGTCATCTGCACACTTGTCTCTATTAGATGACATAAAGCACATATGAGCATGTTTTTCCATGTTTTAACACTCCTCTTTTCCTGTGTGTGTGCGCGCAGCGTATTCTGGGATCTCTACTGCGCCGCCCCGGACCGGAGGGAGACATGCGAACATTCCAGCGAGGCCAAGGCCTTCCACGATTATGTGAGTCAACCAAAACACACCGCAGCACCCCCGTCACTCACCAGAGTTGAGGGGTGGGGTGGGGTGGGGTCGGGGGGGTGGGGGGTCTCACGCTGATTTGAGGTGCTACATACAGTAAGCTTTTCTGTGGTTGTGCTGGTTTCTCTTTTTTTTTGTGACGGCTGCCTGAAGCTGGATGTTTTTAAAAATGCATCACCTGGGAATGCTGTGTTTTTATTTCATGGGAAAGCCTCGAGACGTCCATCTTTGAATAATTGAGAGTGTTCGTGCCAGTCTATTATTTTTCACATGATTTGGTATCACTCTCTGTGGTTATCCAAAGTGCAGAAGGACCAAAATTTGACAACAAGCCAGAATGCAAATGCAAATGGGTTCCTCTTGGAATTGCAGTGTTTGCTATTTTGACGCGAATCCCCTTTTCGGGGGTCTCAACATGCCCGAAAAGTCACCAATTTTGGCAAGCCTGTGTATTCTACTGCAAACTTGTGTATTTTACAGCATAATACCCCAAATTGTTCAAACGTTTGAATAAAATCACCCTCCTGCACCAACAATCAACATCAAATTTAGTTGGCATGCCTATCCTGACGAGAGGCACGAAAAAGCCACAAGGACCCAAGCCCAAAAATGAATAGGTGGTCAGCCATTTTTGGTTTGAAACAGCCATTTCAAGAAAAAATGTCAAGCTGAAACTTTGACAAACTTCTACTAGAAAAAAACAAACAGTTGCCAAATATATATACACGTTACTTGGACAGAGACCCTCCATGCTTCCATAATTCATACAAAGGTAGAAATTGTAACTATAGTTACAGTATTGGTTAAATATTAATGTTAATCATATACTGTATATATTGTATTTTCATTTTGGGTAACCACAGTTGTTCCAATGCTTTACCTCCACACTTTCTCGAACACTGACTCCTGAACTCTCGGCTCATGAGAGAAAACGTTGTCTCCTGATGAAAGATCACGCCACGTCTTATTTATTGGTCCACTAAAGGTCAATAAAGCAGCTGGCCTGGCTAATCACACAAGAACATTAGCACTCAGACGCACACAATGCATATGCACATAAAGTATATTTAAAAGGCTTCTGCCCTTGCGGTGGCTGCAGGGTCGAAAAAAGGCCGGGGACCCCGGCCCCCTTGACCCTGTCATCTTCTGAAGAGTTGGGGTGGTCAAACCAGTACCATCTGCACACATACACCAAATTTCCTGTATATATTGCTCTTTACCTGAAACGGATTACGGCTGCTATTTTTATCCTTTGCGTTCCATTCAGGCGCTTTTTTCCCCGCAGGCAGTCAAACTCTTGTATGACACTTGACAACCCAACATATTACATTTGTTGTGCATGTCATGCGTGTGGGTGTAGGCACCAGCTGACACGTCGGCGTGTGTGTGCGCATGTGTTGGACCACCATAAGATTAATTACATGGTTAATTAAACCTAGTAGTTAATTAAATCTGACAACTGTGTCTAATTAATCTAAATGCCATATAATTTGATACACCTTTCTCCAGAGGTAGGCCAGCTGGATACCTGCACGTCAAAACTTAAATGACTGCCGGGTTGGCCGAACTTTAACGTCCGCGGGCCTTCAAGAGGTGTGTTTTAAAGCTGGCAGTGCATTAGAGCTGAAATGTGGACGTACGCCGCGCTGCTATTGGAATAAATGGGAGTCTCGAGGAGTTCAAGGATGCAGGCGATGATGCTTGAGTTTTGACCTGACTGAAGTTGAGGAAGTCGGTTGAGGAGCGAGCCGGCTGACTGAGTGGGCTGGAAGAGTAACAACTTGTTGTTGGCCTTCAATTTATTTGCACTGATGTGTCTCTGAGGTTAGAAATTAGCCTGCCCCTCAGCCCCCTGCTACTTTGTAGAAAATGCTTGAACCTTTAACCGAAAAGTCAGCCCACAGTGGAACCTATAAATGTTGTACCGTGACGCCAGTTTACTTTAAAAGCAATTTCCCATTGAGCTCAATTATATGTGGAATATCTATCTTTTCCCATTGAGCTCAATTATATGTGGAATATCTATCTATCTATCTATCTATCTATCTATCTATCTATCTATCTATCTATCTATCTATCTATCTATCTATCTATCTATCTATCTATCTATCTATCTATCTATCTATCTATCTATCTATCTATCTATCTATCTATCTATCTATCTATCGCTAGCTTGCTATATAGCTACCTAGCTGGCTAGCTAGCAAGATATCTATCCATCTATCTATCTATCTATCTATCTATCTATCTATCTATCCATCCATCCATCCATCCATCCATCCATCCATCCATCCATCCATCCATCTATCTATCTATCTATCTATCTATCTATCTATCTATCTATCTATCTATCTATCTATCTATCTATCTATCTATCTATCTATCTATCTATCGCTAGCTTGCTATATAGCTACCTAGCTAGCTTGCTATATAGCTACCTAGCTGGCTAGCTAGCAAGATATCTATCTATCTATCTATCTATCTATCTATCTATCTATCTATCCATCCATCCATCCATCCATCCATCCATCCATCCATCCATCCATCCATCCATCTATCTATCTATCTATCGCTAGCTTGCTATATAGCTACCTAGCTAGCTTGCTATATAGCTACCTAGCTGGCTAGCTAGCAAGATATCTATCTATCTATCTATCTATCTATCTATCTATCTATCTATCTATCTATCTATCTATCTATCTATCTATCTATCTATCTATCTATCTATCTATCTATCTATCTATCTATCGCTAGCTTGCTATATAGCTACCTAGCTGGCTAGCTAGCAAGATATCTATCTATCTATCTATCTATCTATCTATCTATCTATCTATCTATCTATCTATCTATCTATCTATCTATCTATCTATCTATCTATCTATCTATCTATCTATCTATCTATCTATCTATCTATCGTTGAGCAGACCACATTTTTTCCATGGTAAACAATACATTTACATTGTTATTTAGAAGCGTGTCTTAGGTTCCATGCAGTTGTGTTCATCTACAGACAACAGTATTGATTAATTGCTTCATCATAATACAACCAGTGAGAGGGACAAGTTTGCTTCCCACAAATTAATTCACAGCGGGTAGACTTCTATTTGAAGGTAAGTCGTTTAAATGTGTTACATTTGCTAACCTGTCACTCATTGAGCCCTGATGACGCCGCTCAGCGAGCCCTTTGGCCATACTGTTACCTCCTGTGGTATGTGCGGTTTTGCAGATTTAGTTTAGTTTTGTAGTATCTTTTGGCATTCCCTGACTGTCGGCAGCGTAAGCAAAATGTTTTCATGATTCACTACGTGTCTCTGTTTCCTTAATGAGTCGTGGATGAGCGTGAAAGCTTGTGGACATTTTGGGGACAAACTCACAAACAACTTTGATACTGTCTGAAATGAGGTCTAGTGAGATGCACTTATTTGTCTGTATTGGTAGTTCCATGTAAAAATGTGTTGGACTTGGAAGGTTCCACAAGCCAGTGAACTGCAAAGACGGCAAGCATGCGCACACTACTCCCGACTGTTGCTTTTTGTGCGACGCAGAAGGAGAACCGTCAGGGTCGACGCCGTGTGAATCCCCGGGGTGACAAGGGGTCTGTCTGTGTCTGATTAACTCGGGCTCGCGGGTCCCTGCGGACCGAGCGGCCCGATCAAGCCTCACTCGCGGCCCCTTGCTGATAACGGCTCCCTCGGTCCCCCCCGGATGGCAGAGTGAAAAACAACGCAATTCCCAGGAGGAGTCACGCGCACACACGCCGCCTGGCTCGTGTGGAAGATTAATCAAGATTGTTTGAAGATGGGCAGCACGGTGTAGTTGTGGTTATGTATCTGCCTCGCAGTTCGGAGATTTGGGTTCAAATCTTGTCTTTCATATTTTAGGGAGGCTATACCTGCTATAGAAATAAATAGGTAGTCTTTTGTTTTCACTCTACAAAACAAAACAAAAAACAATATTAGCTATAAGTGACATTTAATCATTTGTGTCCTGGAATTTATTTGGTTGCTTGGCAACAGCGTTTTGGCTCTGTTTCACCATTTTGGAAAGCGTATCTTGCTCAACTGTGCCCTACTAGTCCCCTTTGACGTTTTGGACCCTCCAGTTTGGAAAGATAATGGAATATGAAGTGCTAATCCTCAGATTTAGGGACGGGTTGACAGCTAATCCAGAGGAATGTGCTGGGATTGGAGGCCTGGCTGCGCTCCCGGAAGCCCTGGAAAGTCCTCGTGTTGTCACGCCATAACAATGCAGCCACGCTGGTATGCAAACGACTGCGCACACACACAATATTGTTTTAACAAAGAGCTTCATGGAGGCATACTGTGCATTTTTGTCATCATTTTTTGACAGTTTTACGTGGAGAAACTTGGCTTAATGCTAACAAACAATGCAGACTGGGAAAGATGAGCTAATGCAAGTAGCATTGATGTTAAAATAACTAACAGCGCAGCAACATTATCTCGACAATTTTAACAACACTTTAGGCACATTTTCTTTATACTCTTTATACCTGATAAATGCAATTATATATACAGTAATGCTATTTTTCATATTAAAAACACTTAACAAAAAAGTTTTGAGTTAAGAGCGTGGTCACGGAATAAATTAAACGTGTATCTCAAGACACCACTGTACCTCTGTCAAGTGGCCTCTCTTGTTGTATTAAGTTTTGTTGTCTTTCTGTCAATCTCCCTGCATCTTTGTTTTTAATCACCTACAATTCCCACAAGAGAACAAAGTCACGTTTTGTGCTCCTCTTTTCCCAAATTCTTCAAAAGCACTTTGGTTACGGCAACGTCGACACGGATGATTAAAAGACACGAAGAACGCACCCATTCACACATGCATATTAAAGCAGACGGAAGATCGACGCTCTCCGTGACACTCGCTTATTACGACGTCTTTCAAGGAGCGCCGCAAGGAGAGCCTTGTTGTCGCAGACGCTTCGCGCGGGCTCAGCCAGAGGTCCCGACCCCGAACATCTGCGATCCGTGCCCATCTGAGGTCAGCGGCCCGCGGAAGCGTCGCGGATTTTACGCCGCAAGTGCGTCACTGACACGGTGGCGCGGAGAGCTGTCATGATGAGGGCTGAGGTGCGAGGGCATAATCTGATATTAGTGTCCAGAAATAGACGGATAAAACCCGTGTTCGCATTTGTGGAATCTAATCCTGAAGTAATAATCTATTAAAGCAACAGAAAGAAATATTGGATTTTTTTTCCTCCCTTGTCCACATGTGAAGTGCGATTTCACTAAATACAAATGCACAGGGTTGTTTTTATTTTTATTTTTAGTGCTTAGAAAGAAACATAGAAACATGACACATAATCACACACTGTGTTGTTGGATAGTATTTGTAGCACTGTGGCTAATGCTAACACATCACAAAGTGCTTTCTTAGGTTTTTCTATGATATTTAATAGTGAGCTCTGGTAAGAATTCTGATTTTGCTAAAGAGTGTATTTTATTAATGAGATCATTACAGAGGAAGTCAAGCCCCCATTTTCTTTGACAATAACATGTTCTATGCAGCCCCGCTAGTCTAAATATGGTTAATATAGCGTTAGTGGAATATGAGTTAAGCAGCAAAATCCAGCCATTTTTATCCATCTCAGGGGACGGCCATTTTGCCACATGCTGTCGACTGAAGATGACATAAATGTTGCTCAGGTCTCGGGTAACAACCAATCACAGCACAGCTTCAGAAAACAGGTGAGCTCTGATTTGTTGTTACCTGTGCCCTGAACAACATTGATGTCATCCTCAGTCGACAGCAAGTGGCAAAATGGCCGTCCCCTGAGATGGATCAAAACGGCTGGATTTTGCTTCATAACTCATATTCCAAAAAGGTAATATTAATCAGAATGTCATGTTTAGACTAGTGAGGTCACATATAACATATGATTGTCAAGATATGTTTAGGGTTGACTTTAATATTGACTCATTCAGTACCCTGGACGTTTATACTTGTCAACCCGAATTCGACGTATGTTAAGACTTTCCTCTTGAAATATGTAAACATGACTCTTGGTTTGTCAACCAAGTTGTTGTTCTCTCTCTTTCCGACATCAGCTGCTAGGTGAAGCAGTACACGAGCGCCTGTAAATTGAGATGAAAAACGCTATAATGATGGGACGGCCGGAGGTGCGCAGTGTGCCGTTG
Organism: Leptonotus elevatus; assembly: GCF_054856555.1. Classification (NCBI taxonomy): domain Eukaryota; kingdom Metazoa; phylum Chordata; class Actinopteri; order Syngnathiformes; family Syngnathidae; genus Leptonotus; species Leptonotus elevatus. Next base: position 15,423,603 of record NC_141249.1, on the reverse strand, counting down.
CCAGGGGACGTTTTGGGAGGGTTAAACATTTGTCAGGCTGTACCACAGTAACAGGTGGCACAGGGGGAGGAGCCGCTCTCTGTAAACAAGCTTGATGGCTCGGCCTTTGTGTGTTTGTGTGTGTTTGTGTGCGCGCGTTTTCCAGGTTGCTGCTCCAGGTGCGCTGCGCTCAGACCCTCCTCTTCGCCTCTCTCTTTGTCCCTTTTTCCTTTTGGCAGAATTTACTCATCCATTCCTTTTTCCTGCTTCCATTGCTGTCAGGTCTTTTTCACCGCCAACAACGCACACACCCCGCTGCTCTGCCTTTTCTTTCGTCTCTCTTCTGCGCTCCCTCCCCTCCGCACCGTTTCCCGCCACACTCCCGCCCCCCAACCCGCCCGCCCGCCTGCCTCCCCTCTCACAGGAGATTGATTGGGTAATCTGGCTGGGTGCCAGCAGTGCCCGCTTTCTCGCTCGGGGGAAGGAGAGAAGCGGGGGCGACATGACGACATGCCGGAATAATAATAACATCCATAATGTAAGCAGAGTAGGGTTTTTTTTTTCGGATGGAGGGATGAGGGAGGGGAAGAGAGAGAGAGAGACAGTAGAGGAATGGAGTTGGCAGGGCAATATCTTCTTTTTCTTCTTCTTGGCTGTTGCTTTAAGTGCTGCCTACACACCGTTTTTCCATCATCTTTCAAGTTTCCCTCCCCCTCCTATACATTCTCAGTTTGTCCCATGCAGGCATTTCTGTCTTTGTGGTTGTTTACTGTCCCTTCTAAGGTCGACGTGTACACCTTTATACTATATCCGAGGCGCGCAAAGTGCTGCCCTCAAGCTGTGTGCGCGCGTTTGCAGCCGGAGGTCTGCGAGTGACAGAAGCAGAAGATCAAATATTGTTTATGATTCCCTCCAGCCGCAGGTTGATTGTGGTCCGGCTTAAAGTGGCCGTAAAGCATTTGATCCTCGACTCGGGGTAGCGTGTGAGCTCCTCTGGATGCGTGTTTGACAGACGTGGACAGAAGGAGGCTTCAAAGTGAGGCAACGGGCGGCAGGAGCAGGAAAGAATATACGAGGGAGGTGCTATTGTAGAACACAGTTAGGGATGGCGTCAAAATCTTTATTCCCGTTTGAAAGTGTGCATATTAATTCAGTCCAGGTTCAAATGATGGCCGGTAAAGACCGTTTTATTGCTGTACTTTTTTTTTTCATTAATTGTTTTTGCATTGATTACCTGGTTTTGTCATATTTACAGTCTATAATACTGTATTAGCGTAGATTTGCTACATCAGTTAGGTTAGGGATGTGCAATTACTCAAAATGTAATTGTGATTTTGATTTTGGCTTGTCACGATCATAAAAACATTATAATTAAAGAAAAATGATTAATGTGCCAAACGGTGCGGTGTGTTTGCAAGTTACCGACATTTTAAAAGCGCCCCGAACGCACAGTGTTGCTTGTGCAGCATGCATGTGACAAATGTTATTCGACCTTCCTGAGTGTTCTTTAAGATGCTTAATGACACCCCAGTTAAAGTTTACAAAAATAATTACACACATTGTGCATTTACATACAACAGATACTTGGTTTAAAAACATTGCCATTGCTGATGCTAGCAGTCAATGTAAAATCTCATTGACAAGCTAATAGAGAATTAGCATCGACTTCTGGAGTCATATCCCTTCAAATAGCTCAACGCTAAAGTGCTGACTTAGTCATACAGTAAAACCTTGGCCGTTCCAGAGTTTGACTAAAAGGACTTGTACAAAAACCAAAGCAATATTTCCCATAGGAAATAATGTAAATCCAATAAATCTGCTCCATACACCCCAAAAAAACCAACATTTTGTTGACAATAACTATAGTTTAACGAAGGTACAATTAATGCAACTCTTAACTTTATTGAAGAAAAAAGTTGATTAGTTAATGATTAATGGCTATGACTACGTCCGCTTCCGGATTCATGGTCATTATCATATTCCCTCGCTTGGTCATCTGTGGTAACCTGTGGTGCTATCACAAAAAAAACGGAATCAGCAAAGTACACTTATGGAGTTCATCCTTCAGGTGCTCACTGAGACTGAAAGCAAAAGAGCAAGTTTGGGAAAAGCAGAGATTAAGGATGCAACTGCGGGAAGAAAAAAAGAGCGTTCCATCAACCGGGTCGCCCGCATGCATGGGCGAAGCGATTCCACAAGGCACAGCTTTGACTTCGCCTCCCCCTCACATGCGCATTTCCGAGCCAGTCCAATTGAATTCCCTTAACCCAGTTACCCACGAATGCCCTCTTAGTTGCAACATCATCATACATGGAAATTTGAATAAATGCTTTAAATGAATACTACCTGCTGGGAAGTGGTGTCGTAGCGCATTGGCCCATTTGTTTACTTCAGCTCTCTTTTGGGTTACGTTGTTAGTAGGAAAAGATAATTATTTGTTCTTTTATGTCTGAGCAGCCATGTCTCTGGCAGTCTGTAAAGTGGCTCTAAATATGCAGCACATGAAGTATTAGACACACCTCTCAGTGTGATGCAATGCTGTTCTGCAAAGCACACCACGGCATACTAAAATCCCAATAACATATTACAGTGTTACAGTGTATTTCATCAATGTCTTTTTGCTTAATGCTAACATGAAATGCAAAGCGCCATAGACATGCTAATGAAACTAGCGTCAATATTGCAATAGTTATATGGATATTTGAACACAAATGGTGCAACAACCAACGTTATTAATCGTTATCAGTAACTACTGAAATAATTGAAACTAAAATTTTAAATAAATAAAATTATTGCTTAAAAGTGACTGAACATGACATTTTATGTTTATAAAACTTACCTATAATTATATCGAAAATGTCGTTGCCTTTGTCAATTGTTGCGGTAGATTTGAAATGTTTTTATTATACACAATAAAGAAGGTTGAAGAGTTGTTTGGGAATTGTAGTTTGCATTCACTCCACAGTACATAGTAGAGATGGGTGAGCACGCCGCCCTCTTGTGGCCGTTTACGATAATACATGTTAGTAACGTTTTTCTGGGTTTTACGAGCTTGGTCGCTGAACGAATTAAACCCAAGTCAACGTACTGCCTGATTTCTCTGTCAATCAACTTACAAACCATTTTAACATTCTGAAGTGTCATATAAGGTTAACCACTGTTTAATCATGTTAAATCAAAGTAAACGAAAGTGGGGTAAGTTTGAGGTGGGCGCTTCCACGCCGGAGCTGCTTGTGTCTGTGGCATGTCGTCTGTGGCGTTTCTCCTGCCAAGCCCGCATTTCCTGTCTTGGCTCAGCATTTCACGTGACGCTCCGCGGCACACGAGGCCGAGCCGCACGCGTGTGGCTTGAACTCTGCTTTGATAACTTTTTTTGGGGGAGAGGCCACAAGAACCTGGCAAGAGGTTGTTATCCCTGAGCTAACGAAACGTTCGGCCTCTCTTACTTTTAAATAAATGTCAAGGGGGGGGGGGGGGGGGGTCGCTGCTCTTTTCCGGCCGCCCGGCTTCCTGCTTTCTTTTGTGAAGGACCGGCTCGGAGTAGCACTCCAGTTCTGCTGTTCCTCATTAGCTCTGAAACAGTGACGAGCGCTCAGAGGATTGTCAGCCCCGGTCCCTGGGAGACTTTCAACTCGTTGAATCGTTGCATTGAAGCTCCTGCAGTGAGCAGAGCTGGAGAATATTTTGGATAATTTCAGTATTTAGACTGCTGAGAAAGTTAATCCTTTTAGGTAAACGCAAGAAAACTCAAACAGGATAATGATAGCTTTGTGTTTAGACATGGTGAAGCAGCATGTGGCTCATTAGCCAAGGTTATTTTTGCTGAACTGTGGACTTATGACCCATTGCTTTGCCTATTTCTTTCTTTCTTTCTTTCTTTCTTTCTTTCTTTCTTTCTTTCTTTCTTTCTTTCTTTCTTTCTTTCTTTCTTTCCAAAAGTCCAGTTACAAGTGCTAGCTAGCTGGTGTTAGCGAACTTCACAACAATCAGCAGTTTGGCCGTTAGTAAATTCTTCAGTTCTTGAGTGAAAGAGCCTCATCCTCCAGGCACATAGTCTTTATCCTCTGTAAAAAATGTTTTAATTCATTGATTGTTCCATACCTGACCTGCTGGCAAAACCTACACAGAACCCATCGTCCTTCTACGGAAACGTGCTATTGGTGTATTTTCGGATGTGGATACAGACACCACACTAATCCAGTATTTATACAACAACAAAACTTAGAATTTAATTAATTGATGGAGTTTAACTGCTTTAAAATAATGTATAAAGCCCATCATGAAATTTTGACCAGTCAATACAAATCAAAGAAGAAGAAAAAAGGGAAAGTGAGTACAAATTAAGAGGAACAGACATTTTTCCCAAATCTAAATATATAACAATACAAAAAGATGTATTTCAACTCAAGGTGTCAGTTTGTGGAACAATCTGGATTGTAAAAGAAAATCTTCTCAGTCTATCTGTATTTACATTTTACAATTACAGGAGACATAGATATAGCACAAGGACATGCTGTTGAATTATTTCATAGAATTGTTACATTGACAGCGTCTTGACCGCCCGCTGTCATTCATTATTTTTTTGTGTGTCGATCAGGGGCAAATATAACAAGTTTTACTTCTTTATGTCCCCTTTCATTTCTTTTTTTTTTTAAGAATAAAATCAATTTGAATTGATTGATTGACTTTTACTGCAGTATAATCTTCATGGATTTGCCATTAACACATTAAGTCATGATTCAAAAATTGTTTGAGTCTTTGCATACTATTTGCTTATGTTAGTAAAGTATTGAAGTTATTTTTATTATTATTAAAAAATACGTCCAAGATTAATGGCATTTCCATTCATTTTAAGTGGGAAGAATCTTATCTGAACACAGCGTATGAGAATAATTTGGGCAATAAACCACATGCTGCTTCACCAAGTCTACGCCATGACGCAGCCTGCTTTTGTACATTTCCATTATGGCAGTACTGTATACCTAATAAAAGTTCCTGTGAGTGCAAAGCAATGTAAAATTTGTATCTAGTGTGCAGTGCGACAAATTAGCGCAAGTTGACTAATGCGGCCGATAGGAGAAAATACTAAGCTCAGCACACACACCCTTGCTATAGTCTGATTTTGAAAAGGGTGCAAATGCAGCACAATCTGATATCTGTGAGAAATGGCAGCAAATCCGGCGAGAACTTAAGAATGGATCGATCTATTGATTGCCCGAGTTGCTTTTCTGCTCGTAGTCTTTGGCCACCACTTCTCTCATTGGGAGTGGGTTAGCCTGTGATTGGCGTCAAAACCTGGCACTGTGTGTGTGTGTGAGTGTGTGCGCGTGTGTGCTGCACCACAGCCTTGCCAGTCCACCAGTCTCAAGTACCAGCTGAGCACCCAAACTCCCAACTCAAATAAACAGGCCCGCTTTCTCAATGATGCTATGGGTGGATGCACGTGTGCATGTGTGCACGAGTGCCTTAATTGTTGTTTTGTGTAATCACACGCACGCACGCACACACTCGTATGCCGTGCACACTCTTGTGTGTTTGTGTGTGTGTTTGTGTGTGTGTGTACGTTGTCCCTTCCTCATTGAATTAAGCATTGAAACAAACAGAGTCCTTGAAATCTGCAGGACACTGAGGCCCTCTATGTTTGGATCCAAGAGTAAAACAATGTCTTTTTTTTTCTTCATTCAAATGCTCTTAAATGCAGACTTAATCTCGCCTTTTCTCTCATACACAGCAACAGTAAGAGGCGTGATGAATGTGTGGGAGAGACACAGATTCTGGCTACATCGCCGACACACATACTTCAACCCATTTTAGCCAAAAGTTCCACAGAGGAATTATGGAGCTAATGATGCTAATTTGAATCTCTGAAGAAAGCTTAACTCTCTCTTATCGAGACCCATCAAAATGGCTGCGTTGAGATTTTAACACAGAACACAGCAAAGTGGCTAAAATATTAGTTTGTGTAAATGACTAATGACCCTGAAGGCACCGTATGCCTGACCTTTGTGGCATGGGAGATAAAAAGGGACCCTTAGAAGCTAGTCTGGCGTGACGTATAAAATAATCATTAACTTCCTGACATGTTAGGGACCAAACCATTTATAATTTTTTTTTCACTGTCAATGTGGAATGTCCTGTTTTTTTAATAAAGCGATGGAAAAAAATAATAATAATTTTTTATCCAATGTATGGATTAATCGCAAAAATAATCAACGGCTTCATTCATGATCAAGATAATCAGCAATTACAGCCTTACACTACATATAAGCAAACCAATTTGGCGATATCAACAAGAAAAAAAACTCTCTCTCAGGCAGAACGAGGAAGAGAACCATAGGCACAACAACAGTAAAAGTCCAATGACAGGCAACAACGCAGGCCGTTAAATGCAGGCAGCATTGTTGCGCCGTCAGTTCACTTTATGAATGAATGGAATGGGAAAGAGTTGAAACCCCAAAGCAGCCCGTGTTTTTAAGAAGTCTTTCTCCGGCATCAGACAATACAAACAAAGTTCTGTTGCTTTGCTTACGGCACTTGCTGTCATTCACTTGCCTTCGCCTTTCCCGCCTCACATCATACACAGTGTCGCTGCGGCTCTCGTTCTTTACCACTACCCAGGGTATATTTACAGACGGTGCCTTTAATGCCCCGTAATGATTATTTTTATTCAAGGTACTTGTGCAACCTGCTGGCTTGGAGTGGAACGACTCCCCATTGGCTCGCTGATTACCTCCGTGGCTGCAGTCACACCCGCACTCCGCCTCTGCCACCTTTACCGTTGCGCCGCTCTCACTTGGACCTCCCTCCTTTCCTCTGCATTCATCATCCCGCCTGACATGTATTTATAGCAGCGTTTCAAGGGATTTCTCACTAATTTGACCTGTAATTGATTGTTAATGTAAAGATCCTAACGCAGGATCTCTTTTCAGCAAGCTCACCCGCAGCCGCATACGTTTTCACAACATCGATTAATTTAAAATGTGCACAAAGGTTTTTTCGAAGAACTCCCAGAATCAGTGATGACCCTTTGTCTGAAATCCTATTACATTTCCATAAGAACAGTCTTGGTACCAACATGTGAATCCACCTACATTCTAATTAATCAACAGGCTCAATTCTTGTTCTTAACATACATCGTTTCTCTCCATATTTATTTATAGTAGCTAGTCAAGGAATTTCTCACTAATTTGACCTGTAATTGATAGTTAACCCAAAGATCATTACATAGGATCTCCATGTAGACAGGAAATATAACAATACTCACAGGCATAATATTCTTTAACCTCTGTGAAAATAACTCATATTACTACCGCGTACTGTTATTTACAGTAGTTGTGAAACTCTTTTATTTTGTATCTGCATGACCATATTATACTGCCATTAGGTCTCACACACCATATTGAAGTATCACTATAATATGTTTATTTATTTATTTAATTAATGTATTTATTTAATTGTATAAAGCACACTATTAGAGGGTGCTATTTTCCTTATTTAAAAAAATACTATAGATATATATATATATATATACATACAGTATTTTGTCAGATCCCCAACGCATGCATATACTTAATAACGAACCACTAAATGTCACTGCTGACATGCTTGCGCCCCACACGTGTGTCAGTCCTCCGACGTATCCCCCTTGTGCGCTCAGAGTCGTGTTTATTGTTGCACATCTTCTCTGTAAAACGTTGACATTTGCAGCGGAGGGATCCAGCACACTGCTTTCTTAATATGGGGGAAAAAAGGTCAGCGTTCACTGAAGGGAGTGCATTCCGCGAAAAGTCTTAGCAAAAGAAGGTTTTGAAGCTTTTGGACCTTTCTCTCCGCTTAGCTGTTTCGTTAGGATGCTGTAATCTCCTCATCGTTGACCAGATTAGCGTCCATATTGTGTGGCGGCAAGCAGCGGAGCTGTCTGGAGGAGACGAGGGAGAGAGGGAGGCAGGCCATGATTTGCCACCACATCAGATTACCTTTTTATTATTAATATTTCCATCTGGACCTTTGCTGTATTTGGGTGTTTGTTCTGACTTGTTGTGTGTGCTTATGGATACACAGAGGACACCCCTAATCTGGATTAAGCACTGCAGATTTCTTAAAAATAGTCTTCATGCGGGGTTTCTCAAAGTGTGGTTCCCAAGTTATCTCAAATTAGTAACTTCATCAAGGCAAAGTGAAATCTATGACTACCACTTTTGTTTGTCATTTGTCATTCTTACCATCACCGTCCCTGTTTTTTGATTGATACTTTTTTCTTTTTTTTTTATAAAGTAGATGATTTACATTTTTTGTTTTTATCGTTTGGTCAAGTTATTTTTTAGTTAGTTATTTTTCTGGAAAAAAAAACTGAGCAGTGTTGCTTAAACTACTTGGAAAATTTTGCAAGCTGAACTACAAGATATTCCTCATTAAATGTAGCTTCCCTTGACTGATGCTACCCGTCAAAGAAATATATAGTTTCCAAAATTACAATGGTTGACCAGCGCGAGGTCAACAGCACAGACAGCTTCCAATAGCTGCCGTGGACGGGCAAAAAAGTTGCTTAATTGAACTGCCAACCGAGATAGCATTTAGCATTAACTAAAGCAATAACAACCACCATTCATGAGTTTGACTAGAGATTAAATTTGAGTATTTATTGTGTATTTGATTTTCAGTGAATTTCAAGTGTCCCTTACTTGAATTTGTGTCTAATTTAGATTGTTTTATTTTATTTGTCATATCTGTTCAATTCCATGTCGACCCCCCAACTGCTTACATTGCCGTGACGCAGATCCAAATTGGGCCACGCATGAGGAAATAATTGAAATTGCCTCACTTTACTCATGTAGTGTAAATCCTTAGCCTATAGGAAAATGTCCTGTTTGCTACCACACTTGTGAAAAACAAATCTCGGATTTATTGTATCTTCATCCAGATATTTCTTGGCCCATGCAGCAGCCCTTTTACAAAGTTTTGTGAAAACATCAAATAAACCCAGTTTCATATCATCAAATGTTGCTCACACTTTGTCGAATTCCCTTTGTAACTAATTCCGCGCGTGCGTTGGTTTACTCAGCATCTAAAATGATTATATAACTGGATAATTTTAATCTATAAAAATATATATAAAAATGTATTTATGGAGCTCTACTGCTTCCCCACACGCAGCACGTCTTCCCCTCCATCTCCTTCTGTCTCCGGCGCGCTCCGTGCAGAAATGATTTCCATTCCTGCTGAATTTAATGAGGTTCTGCTGAACTGAGGAAAAGGCGCGGGGAGTACAAACACACACACACACACACGAACACACGAACACACGTACACACGTACATGCAGCCACATATCTACTATAGCCAGATTTAAGTCTGCATTCACTCGCTCTCATAGTAATTCACTGAAGCTTGGCCACATTCTTGTTTCCGCAAACAAATTGTTTTTTGGGGTTGTAATTTTTGTTGTTGGTTTAAATTTCAGCCGCTGTAAAACAGACACACAAATATTACCAGCACGATCTTAGATGGCGTTTTAGTGCCCGCACACACTCACACTGACGAGAAACACATTTTGGTTCGCCAAGCACGCTGCTTCATGGGCTCCTTGGGGCCCGAGCAGGGGTGGTCACCATGGTAACACGCTACTCTGTTAAACGCTACCAAATGCTGCCTGCCATGTTTGGTGCTGTTGAAGGTGGCTTTATGTACTGTATGTAGTCACACAACCTCAAATCACAGACATTTGTCTCATACAAATTTTGTTTAGTATACAAACAATTTTATTATTCATCTCCAGAAAGCACAAAAAGTGTCAAAACAGGTGGCAGGTTGGTTTCATTCCTGAACGGCAACTCATGCGGCGCACATGAAGGAGCATTTAGTCAAAACGTCATAATTGCGGCAGCCGGCAGCCATTGTCACGCGCCACTTGAAACCTCCGTCAAGCTTGCGGGAAGAACAAAGGAGGGGCTGATTCCAGCGAGCTGCTTTCTAGAAACCAACGCGTGGAGTTTTGATTGAAAGCTGCTAGAAACTTCAGCAAAGACTGTTAGTTAGGAGCATGCACTTTTGGTGGGTATCATGGTTAGACCAATGAGAAAAGACTTGAAATGACACAGGCCATTTAGGTTTGAAATGGACATTTGATGTTCTTTTTGTAATCCTTTAAAACTGTGGTTCTCGGCGCAATAACGCAACCACCGCTCACGAGATTGAATAGCTATTAAATATGTTATGATTCCCGAGTGTTGCCGAGCAGACCTGGAGGGTTGTTGTTAGAATACGCATTGCTATCTGCTTAAACACCTTGGAGACCCAATGTGACACACATTTGAAAGGGAAAGCAGAGTGGGAAATTATTCCACGGCACACGACGAGGTCTGAATACGGTGTATGAGCTGTCCATTGTGGGGAATAGTCAGCCATTTTGGAACGGAGTAGCTATTTTAGTGTCATGTCCGTCATTTTCAGGGTAACATTTTCAAGCTAATTTGTCCTGGAAATTTGGTTTGATTTGATGAGAAATGAGAACTACATATACAAGACAAAAATGCTGATGCCAAATTGTGGATTTTTTTTCTTCTTCCATTTTTTGCATGTGAGTGGAGCATGGCAGCGAAGACAGGAAGGCGGCCATTTTGGTTTGTAGGTTCTATGTGCCATTTCCAGGGCTTCTTCTCAAATTGAACTACAAATTTTGTGTTTAATTGCTTACAAATGTTAATTAGGTATAATGGACAGATTGAAAACACTAAATTGTGAAAAAGTGGGTAAAGCATGCCAACAAAGTGCGACTCACCATTGACGCAGCCATTTGGGGGATTTTTCCACAGGTTAAGTTTATCATTGATCCCAGATAGATGAGTAAAGTATTTCGGGTGACCTTTATTTGTTTCTTTGCCATTTTTGACCCATTCATCATCACCAAAGCAACCAATCTCACAAGCTCTCATTCCTTCTGTCGGCCCCCTCCCCCTCTTCTCGGGTCCTGAGCAACCAGTCGGCACTCAATAATCTGTTAAATAGCATTGATCACCACCGTTTAGTTTCCTGGCCGGCTACTTAGGTTGTAAAGCTGATCAATGCATGTGAATGGGAGCCACCTAGATGGCGGATTGACTGCTGGGGCGCGCTCTGCAATCAAATCGTTTGTCTTCATTTGCGCCTCAATTATTCGCCATAATGGCCGTTGTCAAAAACAGCCATGCGCCGGCCCGCCCGAACCCAAAACCGACGGCGAGAGGAAGCGGTATCGCATGTCCCGATGTGCAAAGGAGCGTGTTGACGAAGAGGCTCCACAACGTGTTGGTGTGTGTGTGCGTGTGTGCGTGTTGCAGATGGTCGATGAGGTCTGACCCAGACTGGACTTCCTGTGTCAGAGAGCCTGCTTCCTAAAATCATCAATCACTTCTTGTGAGGCGTGAATGCGGTGGTGTGTGCGTGCGCGTTGTGGGGGTGTTTTTTCTTTCCTTTCTTGGCTTGTCTTTCATGTTCTTTTCTTGCTTTATTGATGGAGCTCATTATCATTACACATTCGCAAACATGCTGGAGTCATCAGTGAGCAAATGTTGTACACTTAACGTTTTCTTTCAGCCCTGTTGGCCCTTTAGAACTCCATATACTGTACGTTAGCGGCATTCTTAAAGGCTCTGTTTCAGAGATTTGGTCCAAAATACATTATAGTTGCTTGAAGATAAATGCTGGAAATGTTCAAAGACTGAGAAAATTTGAGCGCCTTCGTTCGTATCAGTGGGTATCCGGCACAAGTGTGACATGCAGTTAGCTAGTTTAGCAATGCCTACACTGCGTGTGGACATGGGTTTCCAGCTGGTGCGGCTGCTTTAGAGTGCCTTGTTGTTGGCTGTGAGTGCATGCAGATGAGGGAAAGAAGGCAGAACAGTGATTTAATAGAAAAATAACAGCAATAGCCAGTGTGTGGACAGGGACTTCCAGCTGCCAGGCAGCATTAGAGCGCCTTGTTGCTGACCATGAGTGCATGCAGATCAGGGAGAGATGGCGGAAGAACAAGATAAAATAAAATAAAAAAATGTATCTGACGTGTCAGTGTGGGCGCAGGGGCTTCCATCTCACATGGCCGCTTTAGAGCGCCTTGTTGTTGACCGTGAGTGCATGCAGGTTATGGAGAGAAGGCAGAACAGTGAATTAATGAAAAAACAACAGCAACGGCCGTTGTGTGGACAGGAACTTCCAGCCGCGAGGCAGCATTAGAGCGCCTTGTTGTTGACCATGAGTGCAGGCAGGTCATGGAGAGAAGACAGAAGACCGAGATAAAACAAAACAAAAACAAAAAATCTGACAGGAGAATGGTGTGGGCAGGAGCTTCCATCTGACGTGGCCGCTTTACAGCGCCTTGTTGTTGGCCATAAGTGCATTCAACTCATCGAGAGAAGGTTGAATAGCGAAATATAAAAAAAAAACCAAAAATTGACGTGACAGCCAGTGTGTGGACAGACTTCCGGCTGCGAGGCAACATTAGAGCGCCTTGTTGTTGACCGTGAGTGCATGCAGATCATGGAGAGAAGACAGAAGTCTGAGAGATTGGACATGACAACCAGCATGTGGACAGTTGCTTCAATTTTGATTGGAGGCTTTAGAGTGCCTCATTGTTGCGGTTTGGAAACGACATACATTTATTGTGGTGTCCCATTTCTTTTGTATTGGATGGAACCTTTGAGGAGTTCGGCTGAGTGTTTTTGTCCAAAATCGTTTTGTCATTAGAACGGCAATTTGATGAGCTAAAAATGACTGCAACCATGATGAGGACCCCAATATGGTGGTATTGAGGTCCTCGCTAGCTTAGCTCTCGTCAGTATGCCTGACTGAAAACAATCATTGTATGCTTTTATGAACTCTCTTTAGTTCAAGTTTCTTCTTCTACTGTTTTCTTGTACATTTCTGGAGTAAAGTTTCCCTCCCAGTGCTTTTCGTGCATAATGTGTGACTTTACTGCAGGCATGAGAGGGAGGAAGGGCGCGCTCTGGTTCATGTACCCCCCCACCCCCAACTTACTTTCCTGTATCGCTCTCTTTACATCGGCCCCTTTTCTTCAGCCCCCCTTTGGATTTTATGGGCAAAACTCCCCACTCTGGCCCCCATATGGTCTGCTCAAATATCACCCCCTTCCTCCTCTCTATATGTTCCCAAAGGTTGGGGCTACCTGCTAACAAGTCACATGACCCAAATGGACCCAACAGGGCTCCGATTGGCCGAGAGGGTGCCTGACAAAACATCAGCATGTTCGGATCATCATCATCAGCTCGCCGCAACCTTTAATATCGCCCCTTTGCGACATTCATTAGCCCCTTTCGCTCTTCTTGTTTTCCTCTCTCCCGTGCCCTTGTTGTCATTTAGCTGCTCCCTTCTGCCCGCTCTTCCCCTCTCTTTTCTCTTCTCCATCCCGCTGCCCTTTAACTCCTCCGCCTTCCCCTCATCGCCTCCATCCATCTCTCGCTCGGGCTGAGGACAAGGAGGTGAAAGCCAAGCCGATTACAGCGGCGGTTTAATCTGGCTGACCCGCCAAGGGATTGCTCTGCGCTTTGCCGCGAGGCTGGAGGGCAGCAGGGATGGGTGGGCGGGTGCAGGGGACGGGGGAGGCGGAGGATGGGAGCAGGTGAGCTCTTTGGAATATGGCGTCAGAGGGAACGCGAGCGCCACTTTGCCGCTAATTTCTTTCCATCAAGTTGTCCTGTGTGAATGCATGCCTCATGAATAGAAACCCTCCACATATTAACGAACAATCAGTATCAAAGACAGAATACAAAAACGTCCTTGGCTCCAATTCTTTTGCTTTGTCTTCTGACAAAATGTCTTTTTTTCTTCCAAAGCGCCTGTCTTTTATGTTTCAGTTTAGCAAGTGCTGAACCCTGATTGATCAGGTTCAACGAGCGCTGAATCAGATTGCATCTGCTTGGGGTTCGTCCGTTTTTTTTTTTCTCGTTTTTCTTTTCGTTATTTGGAATCACTTGAAATCACACATGAATGGTGGCGGTAATAAGACAATTTACATAAAAGGGGTTGTGCGGTGTTCATCTTGGTGGATGAGTCCTCACATTGACACACACACTCAAGATGGATTTACAATGCAGGTCCAAAGACCAATTTAATGTCTCTCTCTATTTTTTTTACACTACTCTATGTATTTTTATAGTCACACATATCTGTTATGGTTGTTTCCACTTATGGTACACATGAAAAAACCCTAATGCATACACATCCAAATTGTACATAATTAACAGCCCCAAAAAATCTAGCCTGATTTTATTTTCCCTGCTAGCTAGCATCCTTTAGTCTGTTTTAGTCAGACTCCAGTTGGTCTCCCCCTTTGGCACAGTTTTTGGTGTACCCAAACCTCCTTCAAGAGATGTAGCACGCGGCACGCAATAACAATAGCATTAGCATCGGCAACAGGATGAAAGAAGATGTTATATTTATTGTCAGTGTAAACCTGAATATAATAGCTGTAACAACCCACACATAAACCAAATATTGCATCTGTGTAACAGTGGATTGAGCAGCGATTAGTCATGCCTTGAAAGTGAGGCCCAAAGATGACATGTATTATCATCTTGGATGCTACATTAGCATCAGAGCTAACCTATTATGATTCCACACTTCAAAGTAATGTTATGAAGTATGGACGGTTATGTTGCATGGTTAAGCGTTTTTATCTTGCACAGTGATATCTATCATTATATCACACAGCATAATCAATAACATCTTGCCTCATCCTGTTAGCTGCCGATGCTAATGCTACAGCAGCTACTTGTGAGTGTTCTCATTTTGAGATATTGGATATGGATAACTTGAATTTAGATAGTTTACGGCGGAACTGATTCAGTAATTGCTGGCCTTACAGTTTTTATTTTATTTTAATTTTAATGTTTTATATTCATGTCCTGGAAGCGTGTTTTTTGTTGTTGTCATACATTACTGTCATTCTCACTTTAGTCTTGCGTTGTTGCCTAAGATGGTGACAGACTACGACACTGCCCAACTCATAAGAACGGAACTCGTTTGGAAACTGAAATAGAGATAAGCTTGGCAATAAATCAGAATTCGGGACTTAGACTTGCAGTGTAAACCCAGCCGAAGATACATAAGAGTCAAACTAATGTTTGGTGTATATTTCAATGTAAACAAGTGAAGAGCAGCATCTCTCCCAACAAGGAGTCCTCTCCTCTTCTCCTTCCTGCGGCTTCCTCTCTGCTTTTTCAAGGCTGGTTCCCCCCCCCCCCCCCCCTTCAGAATCAGCACCAGTAGGAAGCTAATCCGCCTCTCCGACCGGACCCCTCCTCTGAAGCGGCACAGCGGGGTGGTCTGATGAAAGGAGGGCTGATACGAGGGGTATGAAAGGCATTGTAGAGGCAAACACAGACACCCGTGCCGCCTGTAGCTCACTGTACCGCCACGCCGGAACGTCCCGTCACTCAACGCGGCTGTCAAAACGTTTTCCCCTCGCGCGGCCATACGTTTCCATTGGGGCCGCGCACAGGTTAGACACTTAATGCCGAAACTGCGCTCTCACAACCATTAACATCCCGTTTGCTCAAGGCCAAGCCTCTTGACTGCGTCACTATGTTTTCGCTCGGTGAAGGACTGCAACAAATTGAGCTTCAGTAAAGGGGAAAAAAAATATTTAAAGAATAGCCTGGAGGCCATGCTAAATTTTAGTTCAACTGCCATGTCAACAGTCACAATGAAACAAGCAGCAGCTGTAGTTTCTTTTCAATTGGGACAAAGGGCCACACGAAGGCTGTGTTCACACTCTTCACTGCATTTTAAATTGCTTCATTGCTTTGTCGTTGGAAATTAGTAGGCCGATATTTTGAGAGCTTTCCCTCATACTGAAAAACTTTTTCAGGCGTTTGTATCCTGGTGAAAATTTGTATAATACAGTATATTCAGTATGCACATTTATATTGCGTTTTGCAATCATTTTCTTTCTGCACCTGTCACGAGAAAGCAGAGCATGGAGAGTCTCTGTCACTGAAATGCATGGGTACAGTCAGGAAATGGGGTGATCGGTCTTTGCCAACAGCCCTCAAAAATAGGGATGTTTGATATCACTTTTTCTCAGACAGATAACAGTATGAGTAATCAACTCTTTCGTAGTCACCGATACCGAGTACCAACACCACAAGTACTTTTGATACATAACATTTCCAAAAGAAAACAATGAAAGATCATTTTAAAGAATGTCTAATTTCTAGTTTTTGATCATGAAACAGCCACACAAAAAAAATCGCGATTATCGATAACTTGTAATAAGGTCATGTATCAGCCCGATACCTGGTATCGGTTCTCGCCCATCCCTACTTGAAATTTTCAACCTCTCTTTTTTACATTTGCCTGTTTCCTCTCTTCGTGTCAATGTTTGTTCCTTGACAATTGCACCATGTTTTTGTGGCTCCATACCAAATAATACAGTACGGCATATTGCAAGTGGAGCAGGGTTGCAAAATAACGGGAATTTTCAAATCCATTGGAATTAACGAGAATTTTAAAGTTTGAACATGTTCAATATATCTTTGTTGGAATATAGTTTCCCCATCTATATTTAAGTTCCCTTTTGAGGGCCAACCTTAAATTTGGAAAATGTCTTTTTTATTCCCATAAATTCCTGTTCATTCCCATGGAAAGTTTCCTCAAACACAGGGTTTTTAAGTTTTTTCATTGCAATGGTCAATCGCTAGATTTTTTCCCCCGCCGTGGTCCAATCCGCAGTGGTCTAATCCTGAATTGCCACAAAAGTAATCCAATAGCGCCTCCTGCACTTAAAAAAAACTCTTGGCCTGACAGCAGTTTCACCGATTAAAATCAAATTGGATAGCTGCATCACAACAGGATGCACAAAAAGTCTCAAGGAATCATGACTGAAATTGAACAGGAAGTCAGCCATTTTGTTTTGAAGTTGCTTAGTTTTTTATTTTGGTGAATTGTTACTTTGAGGCCGTCTTGACTGTTTGCTGTAATTTATTTTGTGTTGACCTTTTGTGTGTGTGGGTTGATTAGGGGCAGATATCGCAAGTTTTTCTTCTTTCTATCCCCTTTCATTTATTTTTCTTTTAAAGAATGTTTTGGATTGAATTGCGCTTGTATCCTGATGTAGATAGGCAACGCTAAATTATGAAGATATTTTCCTATGCTAGTATAATTTCCAATTTTGAAGGATACGCTATAAAAAAAGGTGGTCAGAAGGCTCACTCCTTGTTTAAATATGACCTTTTTATTACAATTCCTTTAGTGTATCATCTCCATAACTGCTACAGCGCTGCTACTAGCATGCACCTGCTCTATGAGAATAGTTATGTGACCCTGCACCCCACCATGATCAGCGTTGCGCCACTCCGCATCACGGGGCTTCTTGAGGACCTTATTTTGGGCCGCGCCAGGTGCAAGTGGTTTGGGTTGGTTACTTGATCTAGTGGGGAGTGTGTTTACATGTATGTGTATGTGTTAGCGGTGGGGTGGTGTCAAAAGAGGTGTGGTTTTGTATTGGGTCAAGCCTGCCCGTCTGCATACTGGAGTCCAGGAAAGGTCATAGATCGGGCGGAGGTGCCAGGAATAGGAGTGTGAGATGCCTGCGCGTCTGCACACACACATGCAAATACACACGCGCACACATATGCATGCATGCGCAATGAAAGCTGACCAAAGTGGGGCAGTTTGCTCCCAGTCTCCTCCTTCTCCATCTTCCTCCTCCCCTCCTCATGTAAACACAATGCTGCTTTCTGGATGTGGGATGCCTGAGGGACAGAGCGCAGACAGGAGCCCCGTCACCATGACAACAGCTTCTCCGAGCTTGCCTGACACCCAGACACCATTGGCTGAGGGCTGAGGGGTGGGGTGGGGGGTGGGGGGCTGGGGGAGGAGGAGGAGGAGGAAGAAGAGGAAGGGAAGGAGGGTGGGGTGATTGGAGAGAGAGGAAGTTAAGCAAGGGGTAAAAAGAGGAGGAAGGGGGGTGGTGCGGTGTTGAGAAAAGGAGATAACGGAGGCAAACGACCCCATTTCTCCTCATGGGGTTGTGCAGCCTGCTTGTGTTCATGTGTGGCTTTCAAATAAAGACCAAGAGGAGGGTGGCTCACGAAGTGTGTGTGTGTGATACGGGGTGCATAAACCTGCGTGTGTGTGTGTGTGTGTGTGTGTGTGTGGGTGTGTGTGTGTATACGTGTGTGCGTGCGCCATCTTCTCAGGGTCGTGTGCACACACCGCCGTTCCCTGTTGCATGTAAATGTTGGCACACGTGTGTTGCTGCGTGCTAATAAGCCCAGCTTCCTCCCCTGTGAAAGATATGCGTACGTGTGTCTATCTAGATACGCTGAATAATTAAGTCACCTTGTTTTTTTTATTTGAAAAATAGACACCATACCCTTAATAAATGCTACAATGACTTATGCAGTTCAGCATACAAACACCCCCAGCCAGTCCTTCCGTCTATCTATCTTGCTAGCTAGCTAAATTGCTAGGTAGCTAGCTAGCTTGCTAGCTATCTTATCTACCTAGCTAGATTGCTATCTATCTACTTATCTGGCTAACTAGCAAGCTTTCTATCTATCTATCTATCTAGATTGATAGCTATCTATCTATCTATCTATATTTTATTTATTTTAAATGAAGTAATGTTTAAAAATGGATGCCTTACCCCTGAGAGATGCCTGGTTTGCTCCGCAATTGATTACATAAAGACCCATATCCACTAATATTTAAAAATTGATGCCATACCCCAAAGACATGCCCAATACACTCTGCAGTTGAATAAATAAACACCGTTATCTAGGAAATAAGAACAATCGTAATAGTGGTGCTTTGTAGGGAAAACAGTCTGCTACGATATAATGGCTCAGATTGTTCTGAACTCCTACTGATGTTTCAATGGATGCTCTATTGCTAATAGATAGCTGGTTCTCTTCCCAATTCACCTGCATCCACAATATGAGGAAATAAGAGTGGTAGTTTTGTAGCGGGAAAAGTCCTTGATAGTCAGTTGATTATGTCTCTGAATGTTCTGAACTCCTGTTTCGATGCCAGCCTGAAGATAACGTGCAGTAAGAGGGCCCACTGGCACCAGATGACCCGAAAGTCACTGATGCCTCTCCGTACATGTTTGTGATCTGATGGCAGAAGCATGACAAGACCAACAGGGCTCAAATATGAAGCATTAGTGTACTTGTGTGTGGTGAATGTGTATGTGTGTGTGCGTTGGTAGCCTTCTGGCACTGCTCGGGGGACAGAAGAATGAAATTGGTGTGTGTTTTTTAAAGGATGTCGAGGAGGAGATAGTGTGTGTATCCGCAGTCTTCCCGCCGTTCTGTGATCACTGGCATATTTAGACTAATCATTGAAGAGGTGGAACATGTGTCTCCCTGAATATGATCTGCATGGTGCATGCTTGCTGTGTGTGTGTGTGTACATAAATGTCTCAGGCTGCGCACTGCACATGTCAAAGTGTATCAACGTGCAGACGCACACACACACACACATCCATACAGATGTGCGCACACACAATTTAATAACGACACTTGTGTGTATCAACCAAAATGTCCCCACAAAGACACACCAAGACAGAAAGACAAGAATATACACACCCGCCCTCTCACGCACACACGCAGTCTAACAGAGCTTCCTGTATAGCGCAGTACCAACAAAGACAGAAAGATAAGAACAGACAGATGTACAGAACACACACAAATGGCCACACACACACACACACACACACACTCTTGTCCCCACAAAGAAATATGTACTCTCTCTCTCTCTCTCTCTCTCTCTCTCTCTCTCTCTCTCTCTCTCTCTCTCTCTCTCTCTTTATTTTCTTGTGTAGCACAGCTTAAATGAAAGACAAGAACAGAAACACGCACAAACGTGCATCTGTCTAAATGTACCAACAAATAAGAAAGACAAGAACACGCACGCACGCACGCACGCACGCACGCACGCACGCACGCACACATACAGTTTAGTTTTAGCTTGGTGTGGGGATCAGCCAACCTGTTCCCACAAAGACAAATGTCCCCTTAAATACCTTAAAAGGTGGGACGTCAAAGGCGATGCCACACAAAGACAGAAAGACAAGAATACATATAGAGTCTGGGTTTTCCGAGGTGACCATTTCAAACGTATGTAATACAGTATGTGCTGTCAAAGGTGATGCCGCACAAAGATAGGAAATCAAAAACACACTGTAGTTTTTTTTTTAAGCCTTAAAAGGCTAAAACTACCCCCCAAAGTCATTCCCATTTGGAGACACACACAAAACAGCTCCATTTCTTTGTCTCAACTTCTGGTTCTGATTTAGGAGCTGCTATTCGTTCAGCACCCTCCCCTTTACGCTCAGTGTGTGTGTGTGTGTGTGGGTGGGTGGAGCCAAAGAGGGTCAAAGGGAGGCAAGCATGTTCCACCTTCCTGCCACTGACTAATACTTGGAGACATCTTCTCCTCCTTCTACAAATGTCTTCATTTTCTCCTTCTCCCTCTCGTATGTGTTGTTCCCCGCCTTCGTCGTGGCGCTTCATTCGTTGTGTGTGTGTGTGTGTGTGTGTGTGTTGTCCTCCCTTTCTGGGTGTGCGTGCCAATGTGGCGCATGGCTAGCTGCCGCCGCGCCGTGGATATTTCTGTCAGCCTCCATTTATTTATTGATGGCGAACGCTGGTGAGCCAGCCTACACGTGCGCTCCGTGCGAAGCCGCTCTTCCTCATCCCTCCTCCTCCTCCTCCTCCTCGGCCTCTGTTGTCTCAGAGTAAATATTTGTCAACCTCCATCCCGGCTGACCCAGGAAGTGTTGGCTCGGCGACCTCAGGAAGCACTCCATGAGGGTTTAATGACAATAAGTCGTGGCAAGCGACGGGACGAGTCGCTTGAGGGAGCGATGAGGTCTTCAGAAGCAGGATTGTGACCGGAGAATGTTTGTCAGAGCGTATTTTCTCAAATGGCTTAATACAAATAAACGCCTCCCTCACGTAAACCTCTCCGCTTCCCCATTCGGGAAGAAAATGTATTAGTATTATTTAATTGACGCTATCCTTGAGCACATTTGAACTATGCTGCTAACCAAAACAGCAGCACCTACCGACGCATAAGCAGTGTCTTCGAATAATTCAAGTGTGGAGACATACCACATGTTGTAAACAAGTTTCCTTCATGGTGGTTGCTGAACAACTTCAGACGACCTTTCTTTAGGGGTTATAGTACCATCTGTCGCTTTGGGTTAAAGTTAGTGTTAGTTTTTAGCAATGCTAGCTAGTTTTATTTTTCATGTTCATTGATTGAAATGAAATACACTGATAAATACTGGGTCAAAAATAACACAACTTTGGACTGACTAGCTAATTGGGTCAATTTGACCCAACGTTCTTGGTTATTTTGCATAAAACAACCCCCGTTTTTTCTATAAAAAAAAAAGAGTAAAGTGTCAGTCCATTTTTTTTTACTAAAATTGGGTTATTTTTGACCCCACGTTTTGTATCACAAGTATACAAAGTGAACTTAATTTCATGGATATTTTGTAGCATCTACAATTTTTGAGTTACACCCTTACAACTGTTGTGTCAAAAAATTCACCCCATTTTGGTAAAAAATTGGACCGGCCCACTACTTGGGTCAATCTGACCCCATTTTGGGGGTTGTTTGATACCCAAAAATTGGTTGTACTGTACACAACAACCCAGAAAGTAGAGGGTCAGTTTATGTTTTATTTTTTAACCAAAATTAGGTAATTTTTTGGCCCATCACTTTTAAGAGTGTTGTATCACAAGTAGGCAAAGTGAACCTAATCTGATGGATATTTTGTAGCAGCTACAATCGTGATGTTTTTGAGTTACACCCTTAAAACTGATGGGTCAAAAAATGACTTGAATTTTGGTGAAGAATTGGACCGGCCCACTACTTGGGTCAACTTTGGGTTCTTTTGATACAAAATAATCCAATTTTGGGGGGGTTGTTCTGTACAAAACAACCCAGAAAGTTGGGGTCAAATCAATCCAAGTAAAGGGTCGGTCCATTTTTTTTATGATTTTTTTTTTTTACCAATATTGGGTTAATTATGCCCCAGCAGTTTTAAGACACTGTACATCCTTAAAACTTTTGGGACAAAAATTGGACCAACCCACTAACTTTGGTCAATTTTGCCCAGCCTTAGGTTGTTTTGTGCACAGCTACCAATTTTTTGAGGTTGTTTTGTACAGAACAACCCCCCCAAAATTGGGTTATTTTGTATCAAAAGAACCCAAAGTTTGGGCCAAATTAACCCAAGTTCGGTCCAATTTTTTGACCAAAATTGTGTTATTTTTGCACCAGCAGTCTTGACTGTGTGTTCTTGTGATATTTTTCAAACACTCAAGCAATTTTCCATGTTCTCCTTGCTCTGTGAATCTCCCCCCTCGTTTACTCTTGATACTTTCTCTCATCTGAAACATTTTTACCCTTCAGCGGGCCACGTGCCCCCGGGGGCCCTCCTCGCAGTTTCAGCAAGTCCCACAGACCAGCCATTGTCTTGGGAATGTGGTTTTTGGTCTCCCCCGCCTTCCCCTCCTCCTCGCTGTCTGGCAGCAGACAGGCTGAGGTGTTGTTTTCTCGACGGGTCTGAAGACTAGAATCTGACTTACCCCGGGAGTGAGACTGCCAATAACGCTGAACTTGACTGTGTGGATGGCTCTTTTAAACGGGATAACTATATTTCCCTGATTAACTATGGCTAGACCTTGAAAAGTTACTTGCTGGGCAAGTGTGAGTTTTCTTTCTTGCTCTTTAACCGTCATAAGTTTACCACCACTGCACAATGAGGAAAATTAACGATCAGTTCATCGATTAAAACGATGAAAACCATCACCGTTTTTTCCAAGAGCAGTAAAAAGCATTTTTACAGCAACATATTTCATATAAACACACCACAAATGACTGTTATTAGACAGATTTAGTGCCAGAAACATCTATTCATGAGTCGCTTAAGTTGCTCTCAGCTGGCAATGATGTGTAACAAAAGCTCCTTCCAAACTGCCCATTTAAGGCAGCGGAGACGGCTTTTATTTTTCTACCTTTTTGCTTGTTCCTTCTATAAGATACAGATGCAGGAAGTGAAGGCACCAATTTGTCATCTACCGTAGGTCATTTTAGAGGCGGCACGTCACCAGTGTGTAAAGGAATATCAAGATTACCACTCGAGACTCAGTGGTCACTCTCACGCTGTGTGATTATTTGTAGAATCGAATATTCTACAGATGATCCCATTCATTCATTAAATATATCCGTGTTATTAACTCATTTGCTCCCAAAAACGTATAAATATGTTCTATTTGAAATGTTTTAAGTTTCCCAAAGACGTTGTTATACGTTTTTGCTAGAGCATACAGAAGGCTATGATGAAGCCTCTCAACTGCAGAGAACAGTTGAAGAAATGGTAGTTATTACACAAACGGCCAGCAAGTGGCAGCAGAGCAAAAGAGATCAACCAGGGCCGTGTTGAGCATAAGCACAGTGTTCGCAATGTTACACTGGCTTAGAATAATAAATGTACTTTTTTTGAATAAAATAAATTTCTAGTTTTTGGATGAACACATAGGCCTACTGTATTATAATGTTCGTCATTTTCATGGAACCTGGACAGCTAAGCATTTTTTGAGGTAGTACTTGGATGATGAAGTGCTGCCTCCGTGAAGGAAAATACAGTTGATCTTTTGACTGTTTTTGTGGCGGTTTGCTTTTCTCTTCAGACTGCGAGCTGTTTGAGAACAAGTCACCGCTCACCTAGTCGCAACGCCCTAACTGCACACTTGTTGTCATGGTAACGAGAGCTTCACTTTGCATTTTAAAGGCGCCAGTTTTGCCTAAAATACACTGATAATCGTGCTAAATGCTAATGCTAAAGAGATGTTCTTACTGGAGGCTCAGGGGGAAAATGCGTACACACGTTGCAGTATTTATGTTTGTGCTTGCTGGCTCACCCTGGACGTCACGTGGCGATTGACTGACTGAGGGGATGACGCAACATGACGCACAATAAAATCTTTCCCTGGTCGCAGACCACCAAGTGAATTTTTCCATTTATCAAAACGTTTCGTCCCAAGCTTTCGGTTTGGCCTTTGGAGGTGTAGGTGGTCTACACGCCGCTGCCTCGGGGATATGAAATGGAAATGAGTTGTATATGTGTGTGTGCGTACGTGTGTCTCATCGCCCAACCCCCCAATGTCTGGTGCTCAAGAGGACTGTTCCTTTGGGAATGCCTCTTCCTGCCTGGCTCCACGCACACATTAACACACACATGCTCAGACGCGTGTTAAAATAGAAACGGGTTGAGCGGATCAGACTGGCGTGCGATGGTTTTAAATGTCTCGCCGGTGTCTTGTCAGTCGCTAAACATACGCAGCGCGTCCACGCGGGGCAGGTCGCTACGTCCGACGGGGCGCAGGTGGTGAAAGCGAACGGACCCGACCCACAATCCTGACGAAGCTCGATTTGGTGACATTATGCAGGATAATGTATGCAAATGTGTTCAGTCTTTTAAGCTACAGTCGTCTGACTGCAGCTTCCATTGTATTACTGTTGGCTGCACGGAATACACACACACTAAAAAGTCCTGGGTTATTTTCATAACCCACTCACTGGGTAGCTGTACATTTTGAGAAGATTGGGTTATTTTTACCCAATGATGGGTTGATTGTTTTGACCTAGCAGATTGGGTTGAAAATAGGTGGCTGTCAGTTGTGCAGTGAAGCTGGGTTAGAAAATGTTGGTGGCGGTTAGATTGCTTTGGATGCGCGATCCAGGTTCAAATCCCGGACATCTTGTCGAATCGGTTGACAAGACCCAATAGACCATATGCCAATTCCCAGCCACTGGCCAACCCAAGCCTGAATTAAAAATGGGTGGGTTGGGTCAGGAAGAGCATTCAGTGTAGAAACTGTGCCAAACATATCATGCACTCAAAAAACAGTTGTGTCAAAATAAAATAACCCAATTTGGGTCATTCGCACAAAACAACCCAATCTTGGGGGCTGTTTTGTGGGTTATTCATTTTGACCCAACTTTTTGGGTTATTTATTCCCTTTTTGACCCATATTGGGTTATTTCTGACCCAACTGTTTTTAAAGTATGCAAGTGGATCATCATGGCAACCCCTGACAGGGTAATGCTGCTTCTTCTTAGAAAATGTTGGTAATAAAATTAATATGATTTATAATCACATCTACACCGATAAACTGGTAACCAATTTCCTGGTATCTTAAATTCATCAGTATGGGTTGTTTTTACAACTCCTTAGATCTAAATCTTGACCCAAAGTGCTGGGTTAAATCGTCAGCCTAATGCTTTGGGTATAAATAACCCAGCATTGGCTTGGTCCTGTTTGGACCCACGCTGAGTTATCTGTTCTCAACCAACAACCCAATTTGGGTTACTTAGAGTGCAATTTCTCTATCATTGTGTATGTTTTCCTCTTCTGAGCTGAACAGATAGAAGTAAGGAGGAAAAAAAGAGCATAGCAGCAGAATAATATGAAAGAATGCCCGAGAATAAGGAGGAGGTAGATATTGCTAACAAGGTTGCCAGAAACTCTTTTCATTTTTAATAGTCTCGTAGGAGGTCTGACTGATGAAGTGTTATTTTATGTTATTATATCTTGGCAAAAAAGTTGGAGCTGCAACACGTTTCAGTAGCAAGTGTGGAAGCGTGTGTCTGTAGGTTGGATGACACCCTGAATGCAAAGATTCTATTGGCCACTGTTTGCATTTCTCAAGAATAGAATGTGGATGTTCCCACAGTCAAGCTCTTTCCATCACAAAACTTTTGTTCGCTGTTCAAGAAAGTTCTGCAAGTAATATTTGAGCATTTTTAACTGTCATGCTGTATAAGTGTAAAATGAGGCCATCAGCAATTGACAGCTTAGGTTTAGCATTTTTTGGAAGCATATCATCCCCCTGCCTATGACTCGCCGATTGACATCGGAGCAGCGTTGCAAAATGCCACCTGGCAAGAAGTTTGCCCGTCCCCAACTACAGTTCAGCGCCAGTTTGACAGGTTTTATGGCCGTCATACTGCTCCAACGTGAAGCGCAATTTATGCTAACCATGTCAACTTTTTTGAAACGGGATGTGTTGTTGACAAATTACACAGCGGGAGACCGGCTACTGGCATCACTGATGAAAACACTGAACTGTAGAAGCAGGCGTTTGCGTAAAATAAGGGAAAGTGTATTTTGGTGATTCAGTGAATGCTTTGAAGAGCTTTTTTCTTTAAAACAAATTCCCAGCTTAATGATCAAACTAGAGCTGGCCAAGACTTTTTTCCCGCCCGTTCCCATAAAAAAAATTGTTGCCGACAATTTCCGTCGCTGGCGCTCCTCGTTAGGATTTCTGTTGATGACATCAACAACCTCGACGAGCGTCAAAAAGAGTTTAGAATACGGCGAGGTCTCAATTTTTGTATTGCTGGCATGGGTGAGAGGATCAGTCGCCGGGAGTGTTCAGTTCTGTCATGGGCCTTAATGATAACAAACAGTCCATTCAAATATGAAGAAAGCTAGTCTAGCATCATCATAGCGAGCTTCACAAAGATATGATGTATGACTAAATAACGTTTTCTTCAATTTGAATATTAATGATGAACCTCTTCAATATGATTTGCAACGTTTGTGACGCTTTGCGAGATTCACACAAACTCGATGCGATAACTCCACATTGCTGTCAATTGGAGCAAATTCAATCTTTATGCGTCCAATCAAGTTTGTTGCATCTGTGATTTTTTTCATTGATCCATTTTTTCTCCTTTAGCATACCGCGGAAAATAAATTCACGCGGGCTAATGTTTGATGAATGAGGAGAATGCTCCACATGAAAAAATAATAATCGAGTGTATATCACATCTACATATTTAATCTGTGGAGTTAGAATTAATGATATTTCCTTTGTCTCTCCAGACTTATGGGATACCTTTTATAATAATAATATATATATACTGCGTGTGTCACATTCCTTTCCATATAGTGTGTCCATTGTATTAATTCAATCTTTTGCACACTTGTAAAGGCACAAAGTGACACTATTTACACATATATTGTCTTTAATTAGAATTCGTTCGATTCATATTTGCTTTCCTCAGCTCCAATTATTTGCATATATTCAAATAAGAGGGCGCAGGAAACGTAACAGAAAAGTGTCGCTCAGCAAATCAACATTAAATGCCACTCTGTGTTGCTCGCCAAATGTCAAAGTGCGTATACAGTATGTTCCCACCAGCTAACATGTTTGTGTGTGTGTGTGTGTGTGTGTGTGTGTGTAGGTGTTATTTATCATGAGGCTCAGGCAATAAATGCATTCCTGGTGTTTTTGCTGTCAATCTCCATACCTTTTGTGGCGCCAACTCTTGTCGTCTGCTGCTTTCCTTTGCACACTTCCCCGCTTTCCAGAGAATTCCGCTGGCTTCAGATGGCAGCCTGTGGAATTTCGGATGTTTTTTTCTTTCACATGTATGTACAACATGTAAGCACGTGGTAGCAGAGTTGGATGAGTTTTATTTTTGCGGAGAGCGGTTGTGGCAACGCTTCTGTTCTAATGGCACCCGCCATCTTTATGATTAGTGGATGTCGGGGTGAAAGTGCGCCTGATGAAATGTGCGCTCGCTCTTTGATTTAAAGGCGCTGGCGGGTTGTTTTTCACCTCTGAGGATTTATGTCCAGTAGGCCTAAAGGAAGAAGAACAAGAGAACAAGAGTCTCTTTCTCTCAGAGATTGGGCAAAAAATTGCCACAGCATTTTGTCTCTTGCATTTAACCTAGGTGTGATATTGACACTAACCTTATTTGTAGAAAAAAAAATCTGGGCCCTTAGACAATGTGGTGTTAATTATGAATAGTTACATTTACCAGTCAATGTTATCACACCTTCAGGCTTCTGCTAGAAAGCAAAAAAACAACAACAAAAAACACATCATTAACAGCTGAACTTTATTTAGGTTTAATTAGAGTGACTTTAAATGGTGGCAGCTGTGTGCAGACTCCCATTTGACAGGAATTTAAATGTGATTGGTTAATTGTGAACACAGCAACGCTACATCCCTAGTTTGTGACTAATTAAGTAACTGTAACTCCCTGTTACTCGAACTAACTATTAAGTAACTGCTAACTGTAACTAACATGACCCATTAAATAACTGTAACTAAGTAACTAAAGCAAAGTAAGCTAAGCAAAAGATAATAATCAAATGAATACATACATAAATAAAAAAAGAACAGGAGCTTAAATTAGGAATACAGCCACATCCTTAGTTTGTAACTGAGTAATTTAAAATAAGTAAATATAAATAAGTAACTTACTGTCACTCTAGCTATTTGTTACTAAGAAACTCACCTAAGTACATAACTGTAACTCGGTAATGAAAGTAAAGTAAAGCCTCTTAGAACAGCTGAACTTTATCTGAGGTTCATTAGTGGCAGGTGTTTGGTGAATCGCATTTAGCAGGCGTTTAAATGTGATTAATTATGAACACAGCCAGATTGTAATTAAGCAAATAACTAATTCACTAATTGTAACTAAGTAACTGTTTCTGTCACTCAGTAACTCTTACCTATAGGTAGTTAGGTAGGAGTTACTACATTGTACTTACCTACTACCTCAGTTACAAAGTTATAACTTAATAGTAACTAAAGCTAAAGTAAGTTAAGCTAAAAAACAAACAAGCAAACTCTTAAACAGTTTTGGGGCGGGGGTTCAGAGGCACTTTAAATGGTGGCAGACATATGCTGAGTGCCGACTCCCATTTAACATAATCTTAAATACTAATGGGTAA
Source organism: Leptonotus elevatus (assembly GCF_054856555.1). Classification (NCBI taxonomy): domain Eukaryota; kingdom Metazoa; phylum Chordata; class Actinopteri; order Syngnathiformes; family Syngnathidae; genus Leptonotus; species Leptonotus elevatus. The sequence goes on along the minus strand of NC_141249.1, from coordinate 15,394,857 downwards.
TTCTAAATACAGCCACCTCCCAGTTATAAGTGGGTGTGCACACTTGTGTAACCACATTTATCCAGTTTATTTTTACTTTCCCTTTCATATTTTCAAATTGCAGTTAAAATGTGCACTTGATAGGCCACATTAATAGTGGAAAACATTTTGACATTATTTATCTTGCTCTCATATTTTTGATATCACAAAAACACCAAGACTGTTTATATCCACTGTAAGTTTTGCAATCACAATATGACAAAACAGAAGCACAAACTCCCTTCACTCCTCAAGCAACGTCATGTGCTAGAGTATACAGTACTGATGTGCACCTCCAAAGTAAATAAATAACTCAGCAAGAGCACCACTGGAGCAGCCCGGAGCAGCAGCAGCACCACGACAAGCCATGCGCGATTCATAACTTGTCTGAATGGATCACTTCCCTCCCTCCCTCCCTCAGTGCACACCTTTCATCCCGCCACATTTAGCTTTGTCTCTAGCCTCCGAGCATTCCCTAATTAGCAGCGTTAATGATCTTCAATTAGGCACCTAGCTGCAAATGCATGTTCCACTCGTAGCGTGCGCATGTCTGCGCGTGCATTGGTCCCGATCCTCTCGTGGCGACATCGAATGCCTAATGAAGGGAGTGAAAGGCCACGGGCCGAGCGAGTAGGGGTGTGTGTCGGGATCACATTGGTGTGTGTGTGTGTGTGTGTGTTTGTGTGTGTAATTAAAGAGAAGTGCCAGCAGGGGGGACCTGTGTTAGAAAGGGTCACCCGGGTGAGCAGCAGGCCGTCGGCAACCTATGGTCATTAACTACCGACACTGCCAATAAAGTGTGCGGGGTGTGTATATGGAAGCCACTCACTAAATGACATTCCTTCGATACTTGATTTACTCAGGTGGTATAAATTCACGTCACCTTAACTATTTAAATGAAAACGAATAGAAAAGTATTGCGTTATTTTAAAAGTATTTTTTGAATTTGAGCAATTACAGATAATAGACTGTAACGATACTCATAAGCAGAGATTCTTGATTGATTGATATTACTGCGACTTACAGAGGAGTTACGACCGGCTTTATCTATACATCGCCTGTATTATACTGCCCCCAGGTGGCCAAAGCACAAACTTCAAAAGGAGCAGCACAATGTCCATTGAATTGAAGCAAAAAAAAAAAAAGTGGCTGCTAATTTTTTATATCTGTTTTAATTATGTCATTATTTGTTTTTATAGAGTGAAATAATTATTGATGGCTATTTTTCTTAACTCTTTGACTGCCAGAAGTTTTCAGAAAAGGGATGCCGTCAGTGCCAGCCGATTTAAGCATTTTGACTGATCTTTCAAGGTCCACAGAAAATGTTCTGTTTGGACTATGGAAACACACGTACTACCAAATGAAAGATTGGACTTTCATCTTTCATCAGAAAAAAGAAGTTTGTTTCTACCTTATTCCGTTCTTTAGTAATCAACAATAGAAAATGGTTAGTTTGACTCAATTTCGCCTGTTTTGGACCAAAATACGGAGAAATCAAGCTTTTAGTGAAACTATATTATTTCATGCATTCTAGTGAATTTGACACTTCTTTTTGTCCATGAATGATGCCACAAACACCTAAATAGTGCTTTACTTCTATAAAACACTACCACCAAGAATGAAAAAGTGTTTTTTGATAGCAAAATACGTTTATTTACATTCAACAGTGTAACAATTTGACAACAATTTGGCAAACTATTTACAAATGTGTGCAACTGTGGTGCTATTTACAAATATGTGGATGTTTCAACGACAGTTTTTCTTTTTGTAACACTCTCCTGCGTGCAAGGAGACGCAACAGCATTTGCACAACAGATTGCCTCTTCGCGTGCGCCACTTTCTTGCAGGCCGTTTTTTTCCGGGGAATAGCAAGTATATACTGCAGTGTGTCATCAAGTCTAATATCAGGATCATGCTACGGTTTCGTTACGTCTCGCTTCGTGTCCTACAGTTGCTATACCGGGTGGTAGGAGATGTTCTGATCCATTTTATCCACTCCATTCATGGTGGCATCGTAGTCCAGAAACAGTGTCTTCTCCGTGATCAGACTGTACCCGCTCCTCCGATGAATATGCATTGGACTCGGGGTACTCTTCATTGTCCGATCGAATGTCCGCTTGTGCAGCTCCGGCGTTAGCAGCGGTAGCCGCGCTTAGCCGGTGAGGCTTACTACGTAATCATAGCAGTTGCGTCAAAGCTTCCAACTTTGGCGTCAAGCTCGGAGTCATCATCATCATCATCATCAATCTGCATTGGTCGATGCCAACTCTCCATCGCCCGATCGAATGTCCGATTGTGTAGAAGTACCCGGCCGGCTATTGTGCGCGTTTTCCGGCCTTAGCAGCGCTAGCCGCGCTAGCCGCGCTTAGCCGGTGAGGCTTACTACGTGTTCATAAACAGTCGCGTCAAAGCTTCCAACTTTGGCGTCAAGCTCGGAGTCATCATCATCATCATCATCAATCTGCATTGGTCGATGCCAACTCTCCATCGCCCGATCGAATGTCCGATTGTGTAGAAGTACCCGGCCGGCTATTGTGCGCGTTTTCCGGCCTTAGCAGCGCTAGCCGCGCTTAGCCGGTGAGGCTTACTACGTGTTCATAAACAGTCGCGTCAAAGCTTCCAACTTTGGCGTCAAGCTCGGAGTCATCATCATCATCGACATCAATGCGCTTTTTAGTATTGATTGATGCTTTCCGTCTTTGAAAAAAATGCTCAAGCGTGAGTTGCTTGCAACCGGTTGCTTGGTCAAGCCACAATGGCTTGAACCAGCCATTGTCTCCTCAACACTCTAGCTCCGCCTCACGTCTTCTACTGACGCCCACGGTGGGCGGCCCATCCAACCTTGTGCAAAGAGAGTCATCGCTGCCCTCTAGGGGCCAAAACGAGTCTTTTACTAATCAGATCTGCCTGATACTTTCAGCACAGCTGCCCAAGGCTTTCCTGCACCCGTTTTTGAAAAAAAAAAAAAAAAAACATAGGGGACGTCTTTTAACGTCCTCGGCGCCCTTCCCTAGGTTTATGCTAAACGTTTTATAACGTTTATGGCAGTCAAAGAGTTAACCAAGGACAAGTGTTATGGGAAAAATTTTATTACTATCTCAGGGTTTTCCTGGCTCAAATGATGGCTATGATGGGTGACTACCGATACCAGATATCGGTATTGGTGCCAATACCAGTCTTATTTTAAGGTATTGGTACTCGTGGCAGTGACCAATACCATTATCGGCTGCCCTCCTGCAACCATTTTACGATTAGGGACTAGAAATTAGAAATTATATGAAAGGTGTGCACTGAATGAATACAAAGTTGCCTTTAATTTTTTTTACTGCAATCATTAAAAATTCATCCACTAATACATATTGAATTGTAAATATAGTTCAGTGTTGTTGTAAAACACTCTTATGTTTATTGTATATACTGTGTTTTTATGACTGGCTAGAGCGCGCCACCTCAGGAAATGGGTGTGTGCAACGGTTGCTCCATGATGTGTTTCATCTTCGGTACATTAAAGTACAAAAAAAAGAAAAAAAGTGGGTTTTTTTCCCGGTTTTTGCTTCAGGTCTTCCCGGTGAACTGCTGTTGATATAGCGCCTCCATAATGGCGCAAGATTGCAACTGCAGTTAAAATGCGTTGCTGCTGAGCTCAATCAATACAGCTGGAGCGCTGTGTTAAGCAATATCAGTGGATAAGACTGGAGGTGGCAAGCAAATTAAGTGGAGGTGGCCGCCTCTGAATTTTGTACACAGGAAAAACCCTGTATCTTCTGTTAAAATGTTTTAAGTAACATTTAAAAATTGTGAAATAAGACATTTTAGCCAATGTGCAATAAAACAAAACTACTCATTCTCGGATGACATGCTGAGGGAGGCTTGATGCAAGTACAAAAAAAAGTTGTTAACCTGTATTAAAACTTTCAAAACATGCACACTTAACATTCTTAACTGTCACCTAAGTGTGATTGGCTGGGGGAAGCCATTTTGACTGATGTTTGAAGTTGTTAGACATGGTTCCTTGCCCGTTTTGAAAGCGAGTGAGGATGACATCCCCTTGACATTTGGAAGTAAACACATGCTATGTGAGCATGCTTCAAACAAAACATTTCTGTGGTGGCCCATCAAAAGCAGAAATCCATCAGAACCCACCGGGGTGCTACAATAGCTGCTCACCTGCATTGTATGTGTCCTGCGCTGCGTATCCTTCTCTGCAGTCTTCCGCCCTAATCAATATCAAGTTTACTGGCAAGCAGCGTTGTCGTTGTTCCCGTTTTTATCTTGCTCTGTGAATGTGTGTGTGTGTGTGATTATTTCATCAGCTCAGGTTGTATTTTCAGAGCAGTGAATGCATGTACTGCAGGCGGTGTGCAGTGAATCGCCGACTCTTAAGCTAAGCATTAGATACAATTTAAATACAATTAATGTAAAAACATTGTTGTTCAGGCTTTATTTTTCATACAACGTTGCACAAAGGAGTCATCATAACACAAGTTATCAATCATAAATGTGATCAAAACAGGTATTTTGGGGGGGACTGGTGACTATTTATCATTTATTAAGAACAAAATGACCTGCAGTCCACGAGTTTCTTCATGTTCCAAATGCCAATTGCTCTGAATTTAAAAAACTAAAAAACATGCACTGTTCCTGTCATCAATGTCTATCATGAAACACTGATGCCACTTACTGGCAGAAAATTACCTCAACACAAATCTATGACTCACTATTTCACATTCCTTTTAAAGGTTTAGTATTCTCTTTTTAACTAAAAAACAACAACAACAACTTATAAGTCACTGACTATCAATGAACCAAACGGTACAACCACATTTGTATTTGATAAAACTTACCTTAGCCACCTGGGCGGAGTATAAGAAAGGAAGCCCGAAATGCTGTACATGGACATCTGTTCAGTATAGACATCTCAGCTCCTCACAGAGGATAAAGAACGTAGAGTATAACTAAATACTGTTATATTAGATACCCAAATGTGTTGCTGCACATTTGTTCTGAATGTGAGTTGCTTAACTCTTTTACTGTCAAATCTTATCCAAAAAAACAACCCCAACAGTCCCAGCCGATTTTCAACATTTTTAATCATCTTTCAAGGCAAAAATAATATTGTGTGCTCTGACTACAAAATATTGCATTCCATTCTTTCCTTAGAAAAAAAGTATGTTTCTACCTTATTCCGTTCTTTACTAATCACCATTTGAAAAAAGGTAATTTGAGTGACATCTGGCGAAAAGATACATTTTCTGCACAACAGTGACTTTGACACAAATATTTTTTGTTTAGTGATGCTGAGAATAAGGCTTTGATCATTCACGTCGTCCTTGAAAATGTTCTATTTCCTAAGATCCGCCATGTTTTCTTGTAATTTTATACTACTGGGAGCCCATTGAAAAGAAATACAATGCTGCCATCTGCTGGCGATAATTAGTGGCTGTTTTGTGATTTTTTTCCTCCCCACCCGTTCACAAAAGGAGCGCTGCACAAGACGTTGAAAAAAAACCCATAGTTGACATCAATTGACGTTATTGGCGATGTACAGTGGGCGTGTCCTTAACGTCAATTGACGCTTTTGGCAGTAAAAGAGTTAGTAGGTTCTATGTATGTTTCCCATTTTGTAGTAGCGTCAGCATTAAGCTAGCAGACTAAAGGTGAATGGCGGCTTGTATCTGGAAAAACTCGAGTAACTAAGTCAGGCCACTTGCATCTCAAGGCACCACTATATCCTGTTAATACCCATAAAAACGATTGTTAAAAGCAATATACCTGAGGCGTGGATGATGAACCGTGATATAGTGAGGGAAGACTGTAGATTCCACCCCAGATAGTGCCTTCTCTTTGGACTTCCAGTTCTGAGCGGGAAGACACCCCCGGAGTGGCTCCTTTCTTTTCTGTGTCACGACTCTCACGTCTGCTGCCCCGTCACACGCTCCCGCCTCTGCTTATCACGGTGGGATCGCCTCGACTGACAGACTTATTGGACCACTTGTGGTCGGGGGAAGAGGAGGTGAAGGAGGGTCGTGACAGAAGGTCCCCGCGAAGGGAATAGCGGCAATGACGGTCGCGATGACGAATTCCTGGCACGGCTCGTGAGGTTATGGAGACTAAAAAAAACAGCAATTTGGACTATTATGTGTGGAAAACACATTCACAGACACACTTGCTGAAGCACCAGCCGTGTTTCAGTGGCCAGCAGGTAGTCGTAGTAGCGTGTCGGTTTGCTTGTTTGGAAGCAGATAACAGCGGATCCATTACTCCCCGGAAGCGGCGGTCTGATCCCCGCACTGATACAGACGCTCATTCACCGTCTGAGGGCCATCCAGCCAGCCTGGCAGGCAAAGTAGCCATTGGCACGGAGCTGAAGAGCTTCACAAACTGAGGGGCCAAAGGATATCGGCCCCCCCTTTGTTGTTCGAGAGAGCCATCAAACAGGAACCGCAGACGGAGATGTCTGTTTTCCCACTTTTAACCCTAAATGAGTCAGACTTGTTAAAGTGTTACATTTATCCTCGTCTGCCCTCAATTACTCACATTCGTTTGAGTGTGAACGTGTGAACTCCACAAATTGTCAGTGTCGGCAAAAAAGTGTAGCGAGTTTGCGGTTTTTTTGGTCAGATTAAAGCACGCCTGGAATTTAAAATAAGTGTATTTGTCCTCAGTTAGCAGCTAATGCAAAAGGTCTGTCGCTGGTTTTCCACTAAACTTTACGGGCTTTGACGCAAATTTCCTTCAAAACAAAATACATTTGCACACACCATACAGCATTAAATGAGGAAGAGACTGCGGGTAGAAAGAGAACTTGCCAAAATGGGACTCTGTGGAGTATGATACTAGGCAGGCCGATTTAATCGTCTGACATCAAGACATACCCCTTCCCACCCCAATTTATTTTATTCATGATGTATGTTTTTAACTCATTTGCTCCCAAAAATGTATAAATATGTTCTATTTTTAAATGTTAATGTGTCCCAAAGCGGTATTTATACGTTATTTGTATGCTAGAGCATACAGAAGGCTTAGATACAGCCTCTCAACTGCAAAGAACGGTTGAAGAAATTGTAGTTATTGCACAAACGGCCAGCGGGTGGCAGCAGAGCAAAGGAGATCAACCAGGGCCACGTTGAAAAAAAACCTCTTTTACTCACAATTCTTAATAGATTTGTGAATAGTGATGAAATTTAGCTATATTCTAATGCTAATTGCTGCAAAACGGAAACAGATAGAAATATACTTTTTTCCCGATGAAAGAAGAGACATTAATCTTTTTTTTTGTAAGTTTCATGTTTTAAGAGCAATAGAACACATTATTCTGTGGCCCTTGCAAAACCAGTCAAGATCCAGTAAAACAGCCGGGAGTGAAGGGGATTGCTTCTGTGAAAATGGCTGGGTGTGAATGAGTTAATTGACCGGCTGATTAATCGGTTACGGAATTTTCTTCTGCCAAATACTGAAATCAACATCAGCCTAAAAAAAATCCATATGGTTTGGCCCTAGATAATACTACAGGTGGTACAAAGTGGAGACTGTGGAGTATAATACTGCAGCATCTAGACCTAAGGCACAGCAACCGGATGAGATATGTGTGTTATTCATGAGGAGACTTGGGACAGAAGAAGAAAAAGGTCTCCTGCAGCAAAGTGGAGACTGCGGAATATACTGTAATACTGCAGCGTCCAATACTAACGCACAGCAACCCAGTTTATTCAAGGAGAGACTGAGGGCCGCAACAACAACAACAACAAAACATCAAATGCACCTCAGTGGAGACTAAGGGGCATAACGCTGCAACAGGCTAATCCTACTTAAGCATAAATGATATTTGAAAGCGAATTGATGGCAGCAATAAAACGGTCCTGTGCAGCAAAGTGGAGACTGTGGAGTATAATAATGTGATTTTCAGTCACAACTGCAGCATTAGCTATCTTAATCCATGTGTATTGTTTTTTAAACATGACTGTTATTCAAAACGAGTCAAGAAAACGGTCTGCTGAAGCAAAGTGGAGACTATGGAGTAAATATAGCGGCATTCAGAAGTAAGGCGTAGCAACAGAGGATGCTAATGTCCCTTTCTGTGTTTATCAGTGTGGTTGTACGTGGTGTCAGTAACCTTTTTTTTTTTTGTCAGCGAGAGAACGGAGGCGACAACAGAGATCCGTCTGACTGCATCCCTCTTTTCGTTTTGCTTCTCTTCTTCATTTCATTTCTCTCTCTCGTTCTCCCTTGCTCGCTCGCTCGCTCGCTTTCCCTCCGCCACCCCGGCCATGCTGTTGATTGACGGCCTGAGGGTTTTAATGGGCACTGGAGTGCAGGAGCTGAGGTCGGGGTTGTCATGGCAACTAGGAGAAGGGGGCCTTTTGCTGCTACTGCTGCTGCTGCTTCAGCTTCACCTGCGTAGTGTGTGGAGCCTTCTTGGACGTGCACACAAGCACAGTAAAAATCAAATAGTCAACGTCTTGACCCTTTAAGTCTTATTTGGAAGCAGAAGTGGGCACTTTTTTCCTTCTTCATTTCTATCCTTCTGTTATAGATCATACTGTCTGGTATGTTAGCTGTGTTTTTAGGCAGCCTACCTCTCTCCAGCTCCCCCGAAACATCCAGCAATTAGGCGTTTTATTAGGGCCAGGTCGAGGTTAGCGGGGTCTCACATCTCGGGCTATTTTCCTAAGAGAACTTGAAACAATGTGACTCATTCCGCTGAAGCAAATTCCCAAGAAAAAAAAAAAGAGTCTATTATTGCCTTTCTCGGATGTCATGACGCGTCCAAGACAAACCTGTTGAAGACATAACAGGGCGGGACGGGCCTCAATAGCCTGAACACTTGAGACAAACAGGACAGTGTAACTCAATAGAAGTAAAGACCGAAATGACGACAGCTACAAAATGGAGGTCCCCGGAACTGTGGGAAGCTTCATGTATCGCAGGCAAATGTATACAACTTCCAAGCAGAATACAACTGAACTGTACTTAATACATGTACTTTACTAGATTACAAAAAAGGTTGATGCCACTGTAACGTTATTCACAGTTTCAACATTAAATTCAGACTTTTTTTTTTCACGTTCCACTAGAGGAGCAATGTTGTATATTTTGAGAATCATTGATCAATCCAAATTTGCATCGTAATTAATAGCAACACAACCGGACTAGTCTACATTGATTAAATGTTTTCATTTTTTTTAAAAGGTGTACAAATCGTTTTTTATTTTTAAAATAGCAGCATCATTCATTGCTGAGAATTATGTTAAATAGATTTTTTTTTTTTTGTATTTACCGTTAGTTTAAGCTTGCCCAACTATTTAATTAAATAAATGCAAACTTGGGAAATGTATATGTAAAACTGTTTATTTAGCTATTTTTTTAAATGTCCAAAACACAATTTAGCTTTTTTATTTAATTAGATAAATTAATATTTTTAAATGAATAAATGCTTGCATAATGTGTAATATTTAATTTGTTGATTTTTATCATTTATAATAAAGATAGATTAGCAAACTATTAGATCAAATATTTTGTTGTTATTTAAAAAAAGATTTGCATTTTAAACTTTAATTTAAAAATATATGTCGTTCTTTATTTTATTTTGTCAATTACTTAATTAAATAAGTGAATACAAATTGGATTACAAGTGAATTAATACATTTTGATTAACCAATTTTAGGGAATAATTTTTACAAAATTATTTCCACAAACTTTACAGGACCCTTGATATTAAAGTGGCAAATCAGGGGTCACCAACCTTTTTGAAAGCGAGAGCTATTTCTCAAATTACCTTTAATTGTGTTACCATTAATAACTAATGATATTCATTTATGATTTAACAACATAGGAAACAGATACATTTTAATATGCAGCACTTTAAATATTTAGTTTTGGCATTTGCAAATGATAATTTATACACCATTCCTAGGAAATAACAATGTCCCATCACTGGTGAGGTTTTTTTTTTAGAGTTGGTCCACGGGCTAAAGATTGGCGGTTGTGATTTCGACTCACGAGAGTCATATCTTACTTATAGAGATTTAGCGCTGTTGTTCCATGGCTCAACGTGTGCTCCCTTTGTGTTTTCCAGAGTGCGGCCGCCGCCCCCAGCCCAGTGATGGGCAACATGCCGCCCAACGATGGCATGCCAGGAGGACCCATGCCTCCGGGATTTTTTCAAGTAAGAACAAATTTCACTCGTATTTTTCCATACAAGCTTAGCATCTGACATCTACATTCAGTCACACACAGCACACATTCTTCTTTGAATTCTTTCAATTTCTGACGTTCACATTCCGCTATACAATCTGCATTGTCTTCTACACTCTTAAAACTTTCGGATCCCAAATTGGGCTTTTGAACCCAGTGCTGGGTTCAAAAACAACTGCGCTACGGCTGGGCTATTTGTTCCCGGCGCATTTGAGTGAGAAATTTACCCAGCATGTTGGGTCAAGATTTTGATCCAACAAGGGGTAAAAATGATCAAACTGATGAGCTAATGCTACCAAGTAATGGGTTAGCAGGTTATCAATGTAGTTAAAAATAATACTCTCTTTATTACCAACATTTTCTACGGAGAAGAAGCAGCAACTAAATTTGCTCCTGTCACTAGTCGTCACACCAAGTTCGCATCAAACAGTCGTAAAACTCCTGGGTCAAAAACAACCCAATCTCGGTAAAAAAAAATTGGACCAACCCCCTAACTAATCAATTTGAATTTACTTTGTAGATAGTTTTGCGCAAAACAATAACACCCCATTTTTTTTGTACAAAACAATAAAAATGAGTCGTTTTATACAAAACAATTAAAAACTGGGTATATTTGACCCAAGTTACTGGGTCGATCCAATTTTTGACTGAACATTTTTAAGGGTGCATGTTTGGCCCAGGTTTTACATTCACTCTTAAAGTTGCTGGGTAAGAAATAGCCCAATTTTGGTTTTAAAAAATTGTATCGACTCGCTACTTGGGTCAATTTGACCAAACTTTCTGGGTTGTTTTATACAAAACAAATTGGGTAAAATTTACCCAAGTTATTGGGTTGGTCCAATTTCCCAACAGTTGGGTGTATGTTTGGCCCAAGTTTTACATTCACGCTTCAAACCGCTGGGTGAAAAATAACTTCTTTTTTTTTTTTTGCTACTTGGGTCAATTCTACCCTATTTTGTTCTTTTTTTGTTTTTAATACAGAACAGCCCAGAAAGTTGGGTCAGATTGACCCCAAAGTTTAGCAGGTCTGTCCAATTATTGACCCAACAGTTTTAAGGGTATAGGGCCTAGGTCTTAAAATTGCTGGGTTAAAAGTAACCCAATTGTGGGCAAAAGTTTAGACCAACCTGTTACTTGGGACAATTTGACGCAACTTTCTGGGTTGTTTTGTAACAAATAACACAAATTTATGTACGATACAGGCCCCCACCCAAATTTTTTTTGATACAAAACAACCTTTAGTTGGGTCGAATTGACCCAAGTAGTGGGTTTTTGACACAGCAGTTTCAGGAGTGTTTGGTACCCTTCCTGACACAACCCACCTGTTTTCCTTCAGTGGGGGAACACACCATAACCAGAATTTGAACCCTGATCAATGTTACCCACTGAGCCATCCAGCTGCCTGTCAAAAACTGTGACCACAGCTTCAGAATCCAATTTCCAACCCAATCTACTGGACCGAAACTAGTAACCCAACCTTGGGTAAAAGTCACCCAATCCCAAACCCAGCATTCATTCCCTTTGGCAAATGTGATTCTCACACTATGTACAGTTTGTATACAGTATGAGACTCCACTGACAACAAGCTCTGCCCCCACCCTTGACCACCCTCAAACCCATCCTACTGTCTCTTCCTCCTCCTCCTTTTTTCTAGCCTCTTTAGCTGTCCTAATCCCTGTCCAGATGTGCGCCCTTCTCTGTCCCACTGCCCCCCGCCCATATGTCACACAGCCCGCTTGTTGACTCCTCATGCACTTTGTAGCCTTTTCTCCCCGCTTTGTAGCCATCACAGGCTCTAAGTGTGTCAGTGAAGGTGGACAGAGAAGAGACTGTTCTCCCTGGTTTGTGTTGCTTCACTAATTCCTCCTGTCATCACTGTTCTCTAAAGGCTGTCTACAGGGTCTCACACGCACACTATCCCTCGTTTGCACGCACGCACGCACGCACGCACGCACGCACGCACACACGCACACACGCAAGCCTTTTCCAGCACGCTTTACTTTGACCCACATCCGACTAGTTTGAGTTTGAAGGTTTTATAATATCTTCTATTTAGACAGAAGGCATTCCGACTATATGTTACTTAACAAACAAAACACAGATGATGGTTAGATGATGGCATGGAGATGAGCATTCATATTTCATGGCTGTTTGTCTCCTGGCGGTGTCCTTGAGCACAACTTTAATGGTTCTGTCAGTAATGAAGCATGGCGGCGCACACACACTGTCGTCTTTTATCATGTTATAATTGAAATATTGTATCTGTACGCTGCTGTTCAAACGTTTGGGGTCACCCAGACAATGTCAAGTTTTCCATGGAAACACACCATTGTATGTACAATTAATAAGTTTGAGGGTCACTGTGAAATGTCCTTGTTTTTTAAAAGAAACATTGTATTATTTAGGTGTTGTTTTTTTAAAACATTAATTGTCATAATAATAATAATAATAACAATAACATAATAACATAACAATGAAAGCATCAAGGAAATTTGAGCAAGTTTGTTATTTCAGAAGTGTGTAGATGGATGGATGGATGGATGGATGGATGGATGGATGGATGGATGGATGGATGGATGGATAGATAGATAGATAGATAGATAGATAGATAGATAGATAGATAGATAGATAGATAGATAGATAGATAGCAAGCAATTTTGCTAGCTAACCAGCTAGGTAGCTATATAGCATTCTAGCTAGGTAGCTATATAGCAATCTTGCTAGCGATAGATAGATTGATTGATAGATATTGATAAATAATGATAGATAATGAAATTAAACTGTATGCTTATAAATGTAATTAAAAATAAAATTGAGTAAGATTAACGTCCTTTTTTTCAACAAAAAAACTTTATGTAAAATGAATGAAAATGGATATCTAAAAGAAAAGAAATGAGGTGAACTAAATTTATAAAATGTAATTCTGCCATATTTAAATAATTACAGTGATCCATCATTCTAACATTACCTGTGACAGCAAGAGGACAAACCCGCTTTGGAATATTTCTGTATACATGCGTACCGTGTGCACCGCAGCCATTTGCATACATATCCGTGTGCTGAAGGATGTGAGATGTGTGTGCGTGCGTGCGTGTCGGGGTCGCGCAGAATGTTAATGATGTATGAGCAGTGCGCAGGCAGGGAGAAAGCTATCTGGTGGTGTTGCGTGAGTGGCACGGCGTTCCATAAATAGACCCCGCGCACATGACAGACAGACAGGCGGACAGACAGGATGGCAGAGGGGATGCAGGGAGTAACAAGAGGAATGGATGGATTTATTTCAAGCATGACCACATTCTTCACCGTCTTCATTCTCCGGTTTCACTCGCCAACAAGAACATGCAGAGAAAACAGATGACACATGAAGTGTACGCAGGTCATAGGATAACTTCGCATAACATAACATTAATTTCTTCAGCATTTTTATCCGCTAGTTGTTATTTTTATTCGCTAGCTGTCTTTTATTTTCCAAATTGTCATATTTCATTACAGTTTGACAGCAGGTCACCTTAGCAACAGCTCTTAAGCATTTGATTGCATTGTCTATTTTGGCAAAATAATAATTTATTTGCAACTAAACAACTATGAAATAAGCGACTTTGTCTCATCGCATGGCGCCGCATTGACACTTGAATGTAACAGATGAGCTAGGCTAGACCTTCTTCCACGCCCACCTGTTGAAAATTCTACCTGACGAATACAAACAAATGAGTTTGATGAGTGAATTAGTTTTTTTTGGGGGGGAAATCGTTTTTTTCCCCTAGTTATTATTTATCATCTTTGATTTCATCTCTCAAATGAACTGCCAGCCATCTCCTCAGCATGCATTTCCTCAGAAATTGCATTCGCTTGTCATTATTACATACATTCAGATGTGTGGTGTTCATATGTCGATTTGTGCTTTAAGAACAGGGGTCAGCTACCTTTACTGTCAAAAGAGCCATTTGAGGCCAAATAAATAACAAAAAATCTGTCTGGAGCCGCAAACAAACAGTGTGTTAGTGTTAGTCTAATATACCCAAGAGCTAATTCTACACCATAACCAAAAAATACCCAGCATGCCGTACTTTGAAATTCAGTTTCTTCAACCTTTTGTCTTCCGTTTTTGGATTTTGATTTTGATTTTTTTTACACTTTACATTTTTAGATTTTTTGGCCTTTCTGTCAAATTTCTGACATTTTTAGCAATTTTATGGACATGATAATTATCTGCCACTTTTCTTCCTTTCTGGGACATTTTATGTATTTTAACCTTTTTTTCTGCAATTTTGTGGACATCTTATGGTAATTTAGGGGATTTCTTCTTTTGTTTTTGGACATTTTCTTTTCTGCCTTTTTTTTTTTTTTACCTTTTTGGTAATTTTGTGTATATTTTACAGCAATTTTCTGCTTTTCCTCTTCCTTTTGGACATTCTTAGTTTTCATCTACCTTTCTTACAAACAACTTACAAATTTGGACTTTGAAATAATTCTTTTTTTTAAATCTAAATAATCAATTCATTTAAAAAATATTGCATCTAAAAAATTTAAATAAATATGTAATATATATATATTATTATTATTATTATTTTTAAGAGATCCACAGGGAGCCACAGGAGAGGCTCCAGAGCCGCAGCTTGCAGACCCCTGTTGTAAAACAATGAAATTCCAATTTTCACCCATTTGGGAATCAGTACAAAATCACCACAGAGAGAAGTGGTCCGAAACCAAAGGAGAGTTTTATTGTCACACGCTTGGAGCAAACGCAGGCGAAATGCACCCTGCCCTTCTTGAAACTTGAAAATTACACAGACGCGCACACACTACTGTGCGGTAGTTTGAGTATGACATCGCTGAAACTGGAGCTGAAGCGTACACGCTGCATTCCTGGCGAGCTGACATTCACTCCCTGGTGAACTAATGGCTACTGCGGTTGCCAGCCTTTTGCGCTACTCTCGCTTTTGAAAGAGGAATATTTTTCCTCTGATTCTTGTTAAACTCTCACTATATCTCTCTAAACATTGGGATGTCAAGTCATGTGTAAAAGGACTTCTTTTCTCACCACGCCGCTTCGGCGACACGCGCTTACTCGCCAACTCGTGAACAATTTTTTTTTAATTTGCCTTACCCGCTGTGCCGGCGAGGTAATTAACACGGGCGACCCTAACTTTGTTTGCGGGAGAGGCAAGGGTGAGGGGCAGAGGTGCCACGAGCCCTCCGCTGCATGCAAACTGTGGATAGATGAGATGCACAAACAGAAAATAAAGACAAGGAGACGGTGCGAGGGTCTAAACAGTGTACACGTCAGGTTTATAAGCCCCCTCCCCTCCCAGGCAAAGTCCATCACTGCTGCATCACGGCCCTCTGGGGAGGACAGGCAGAGGGGAGATGGCGGGAGGAGGGGGTGAATTAATGATAGCAGGAGGGAGGAGGAGGAAGAGAGCACACAAAGGCATCAGGAGACTCTTTCACCGCTGTTTCTCGTATGCATAGGCATTATAATCGATTAATTGATCTGTAAGAATTCTCTTGATTGTGTATGCAATTAACTGGGTGACATTCACGCTATGGCATAACTACTGGAATCAGAATAATTTAGTACCACACTGGCATGGAAGCAAGAGTTCAAAACATTTCATAAAAAAACAGACCATAAATAATAAATATTTGATCGTTAATTTTGTAAAAAAATAAAAAAATAAAATGTTGTTTGTTTTGTTAAATCATCTTTTCCCATTGAAATGAATAGAAATGTCATTAGTCCGTTCCAGCCTCCCCCACACAAAAAAATTAATTGTATTTTTAATAATAAAAAACACTCATTTTGTACTTTATAAAAATATAGATACTAACAATATTAAATACAATGTAAAGATTTTAACAATTTGTGTATCATGATTAATTTATTGGGGTTTAGCCACCAAGGGGCAGTATAATGAACAAGTGTAGCAATATGTATAATTTTCTTTCCAATCACTTATTAAATCGCCTGCTATTTTGCTATTCAAAAGTTATTTTCCAGCCAGACTTCTTCTTTTAACAAATCCACTACTTTCAATACCACTCCTTCAATTCCTGTCTTTTATGATTGGACAAACTGATTAATCCTGGTGTGTCTGGCCATTGTCGTCGTGGTTACTGAGGTCAGGCACACCTGGATTAATCAGTTTGTCCAATCACTAATGAGTGGTACTGAGTTCAGGAAGTAGTGGATTTGTGCAAAGAGCCCATTCCGGTGTTTCACGATTACATGTCAATCGTAGGTTAGCTTAGCAATTAGCATGGCTTCTCTGTCTTCCTTGTCATCCCTTTGTGGGAATGATACTTGTCAGAAGTGTAGCTTATTCATTGGCATGGATTCCGTAGCGTGTTTAGCCACATTAGCTAACCAGCTGACGTTTGTTGCTAGCTAGCTTATGTAGTACGTAGCGCTGAGCTAGCCCCTATTTCCCGGTGTAGGTCACTTAAGCGCGTATCCACCCCAGCATATCTTTTTGGGACAGTATCACGATTTTCGGAGGAAAAACTTTAAAAATCTGTGATTCTCAGTTTTGCTTTTTTTGAGCCTTGTAGATTCATTATTTGAAGTAAATACATCATTTTTCAGACTAACTAAGTGAAATTGGATTTATTGTGGCAATGTGAAATGACACATAGCCCATGTGTACATGTGGAAATACAGTATTAAACGAAGAATTGGGGTCGTTTATCAAAGCAAAATGAAGAAGCGCTATAAAAACCTGCATGACATCAGTGCAAATAATGTCATGTGAATACCTACATCGGGTTGAAACACCTCGTAGACGTGTCTGGGCGGGCGGGCAGGCTCCTTAGGCCACAATGGCGTGTCTCCTCTTGCCCAAAAAACTAAAAACGTGATCCCAAGAGTCTCGAGCGGAATGGTTTTTTAGCACACAGGTATTTGCAGCGCTTCCGGGACAAAGCCCAACAAGAGGATTAAGTTTGATGACACATTTAAGAACAAGAGGCGCAAGTATCAAAGGCAAATTCAAGGAGGCTGTTCAAAGCGGATGCATGGCGAGCACGTGGCGAATTAAAGAGACACCTGCTTTTCCCAAAAAGGTTAAAAAAAAAAAAAAAAAAAAAAAGTCTACAACTGAAATCATCTAATAAAGAATAATGAAATTTCTTAATCAATAGCTGCTGTAGTCAAACATGGTTGCCTAGAGGTTCAGGGTTCGAATCTCAGCTCTGCATGTTCTCTGGCACTCCTGCCGTCCAAACACAACGGTTCTTCAAAATCAATTTTCGTTCAGGTGTCTAAATGTTCTATACCTGCAAAGACGGCGAAAAATGGTCATCCACTATAGCGCTCCGGGGAAATCCCTGAAAATGTTCAGCCCAAATATTGCGAGTTGGAAATATCTCATATGGGCCAAAAAGGTGTCAGTGGCTTCAACATCAAAACCCACCGAGGAATGGAACCATACTTGACTCTTATCAGTGCTGCTTGTATCGCCACAAAAGTGACACCAAGCGATTCTTCCTCAGGGATTCCAAAGAATGACGGGCACTTGAAGCATTTCTTACCGTCCTTGATCGTGTTCACTCAAGGTAAACATCAGCTGTGACGTTTGCCTCAGACGGCAATAACAAACAAAAAAAATTCTATAGCTCTTATCCTGTTCAGGGTCACGGGGAAGTTGGAGTCTATCCCGGCTGACTTAAGGCTGATCGCCCGTCAATACAGTGAACCCCCACTTATTTGTGGTTCATTATTCACGTATAATCACATTTGTGTTTTATTCTGTGGGTCCTGTTCTCAGTTGTTCACGCCATGAGATGCTACAGAGCCCTGGCTAGTAAGAAAGTGACAATTGGTGTCAAGGAAGTATGTTGAAAGGATAAGCTAACAAATGTCATTATTGCTCAATTTGATTGTTATTGCTTGATAGCAGTTCTGCTTAGACATAATGGCTTTGTATGGTGACACTTACAAGTAAAGAAAATGCTAAACCAGAAGCAGCCGCCACATTATTTTACAGCTATTGTGTTGTGTACAGATTAACTCATTCACTCCCAGCAATTTTCACTGAAGCAACCCCCTTCGCTCCTGGCTGGTTTACTGTATTTTGACTGATTTTGCAATTGCTATTGCTATAAAAACATGGAACCTACCAAAAGAAAGATTAGAGTCTATAGAGTATATCTGTTTCTGTTTTGCAGCAATTAGCATTAAAATATAGCTAAGTTTCATCATTATTCACAAATCTATTTAGAATTCTGAGTAAAATTGCTTTTCTTCATTATGGCCCTGGTTGATCTCATTTTACTCTGCTGCCACCTGCTGGCCGTTTTTATAATAAATATCATTGCTTTAAGCTTTCTATTCAGTTCCGAGGCTGCATCAAAGCCTTCTTTCTGTATGTTCTAGCATGAAAAATATAAAAATAAATAGGTTTTTGGGACCTTGGTAATATTTAAAATAGAACATATTTATACGTTTTGGGAGCAAATGAGTTAATGTTTGAATAAATGATTACTCCAAAGGAAAAACACCATTATACAAAGTCTTCTGACTAACACAGCAGCAGCTGTTGCACTTGTGCTAAACAGTAGCTGACTTGCGATAACAAACATCAAATTGTTGACAGTTATTAGGCACAGCGAGTACAAAAACAACATTGGGGAAATGAGCCACATGCTGCTTCACTAAACCAATTCCTAAGCTTACTTGATCATGTAAACATACATACATCATTGAGTCAGTCATACATGTTTTGGGGCTGAAAGTGAAACTCGAACCCGGAACTTTCTCCGCGCTGTCCGATTGACACGGGCGACTCGCCGCCTTTCTATCACGTTTAATGCCTCTCATTCATCCCTGATAGCATTTTGTCATCTTGTCAGCGTGCTATATATATTGTCAGCTAGCTGGAGAGCTCTCTGGAATGTTAGCAAGGAGTGACAATGTGCGTGCGTGTATGCGTGTGTGTGTGTGTGCTCGGATTTTGTGTGCGTGTGTGTGTGCGGGCTGTTCCTCCTGGCTTTGTTTGTTGTGTTCAGTGATGCAGGCTGCTTTGTATTCTCACTTTGCGTGTGTGTTTGTGTGCATGTACGTGTGTGTGTGTTCCTGCTGCTTGACTGCAGCTACACACTGCCCTCTAGTGGCGCTTGAGTTAAACTCACCAACTGGGCTGCTGCTGCAGGTCTTGCTTAAGCTGAAAGCAGTGTTGGAAGGCGAGGGGGGGTGCGTTGATGCTTTTGTGGTCCCGTGCCAAGCTGTTATCTCCTTAGCCGGCTAGAAAATTATTTTATTAATTGCTTCATTTAACGCTCCCTATGTCCCCCCCACCCCCCTCCCCCCTCTTCCTCCACTCGTGGCCGCTCATAGACAAACACACACACACGCAGTGTTGGCCGGCGTACACCTCTGTGACAGTTGAAGTGTTCTTTCTCTGCGGGGACCTGCGGAGGGAACAGTGCGCTCATAAAGGCCGTATGCCGGCCCATTCACATGTAATGGCAGGAAGGCCCGCAGAGGCCTGCAGAGGCCCCGGCCAGCCGCGGCACTGTGCTCCATTATGGCACATTATGGGGTAAGAGTGTGCGCGGGTCATTCTTCATGCTGTGGGGGCATGAGACTGTTTACACACGGGCTACTCACGCCACCACCATTTTCAGGGATAAGAAACAAGTTGTCTTAAGTACAGTGAGACTCACGTGAGACTTTCGATCAGCAAGTTTGAAATGATTGGTTGTTAAAAGAATGTGAGAAGATAATAATAATAAGAGTAATGCCTCGTTAATCGCGGCGATTATGTTCCCAACTAGGGATAGACCGATTATCGGTGCCGATATTTAACATTTAGACGAATATTGACATCGGCTATTTTTTACAAATCTAAAAGTCTGATCAAG
This sequence comes from Leptonotus elevatus, assembly GCF_054856555.1. Taxonomy (NCBI): domain Eukaryota; kingdom Metazoa; phylum Chordata; class Actinopteri; order Syngnathiformes; family Syngnathidae; genus Leptonotus; species Leptonotus elevatus. Next base: position 15,374,784 of record NC_141249.1, on the reverse strand, counting down.
CGTTTGCGAACTTAATGAATTTGGGGTTTTCTTTAGGGTTCGTAAAATGTTGCAAAAGGTTGCAAAGATGCTCACAGACAGTTTTTACTTAACTAGTTTTTTTACAATAACTAATACTCTAACGCATTACTTTTTTAAATACAGTAACTCAGTTACAGTTACAATATGGTGCGTTAGTCACAGTTACTTGATAAATGATTGAATTGAATCATTTAATTGTGCGACACTCGTGAGGATAAGCAAATAATGAATGGATTCGTCCTGTTTACAATTGATTGCCGCTGCCGTACTAATGAAGAAGTTGTATCGTGGAGAACCGGATTCGGGAGTCATGGAGAGTCAAGGCGAGCGCAGTGTTTCCACATGGAAATACGCTCATTACTTGACTTTCGTTGAGCATAAAGGAACAGTGTATGTTTTTTTTTAAGTAACTAAAGAGTTACTTTAAATAGTAACACATTTCTTTTTTGTTTAATTAATCATCAGAGTAATTTAGTTACTTTTAAAATGAAGTAAGTCGTAACTGTAACTAGTTACAATTTTTTTTTAGTAACGAGCACAACACTGGTCACAAACAGGTTTTCTTGTCACAAAGACATTTTGAACATGTTCTGACAAATTTTCACTGTTTACGAAAACCTTTTGAAACCTTTGATGAACTCTGATGAGAACCCAAAATTTGCTATGTTCGCAAGCACAGAGAGATACCAGCCTAAGAGATCAAAACTGGGTTAATTTCATGGAACTTTCTATGTATGTATTTATTTAAAATTGCACCTAACTTTATAAGAGATGCTGCTTTTTGCTTTTGTTCAAATTAAAACGAAAATAAGTGGAAGTTTAACATTTCAGTTATATTTGGAAAACTATTTACTATAGAAAAGTATTTACTTTTTGTTAGAGATGAAAACAAAGCTTTGTCTATATGCTGTATTTTAAATTAAAAGAAAAACAAAACATGTTGAATATTTGAAAAATTGCTTTTTATTTTGATGCTAATATTTTATATTTTACTGCAAAATATTTGCTCCAAATATCGGTTATCGGCCTCCTTGCTTACTAATAATTGGTATCGACCCTGAAAAAAAAATCGGTCTATCACTATTCCCGTGCCCTGCCACCCCACTTTCCTACCAGAGCCAAAAATCTGCAAAGTAGCGACCATGAAATTATTATTATTATTTAGCTCTGCTTTGAAGCTTTATACATAATACTAGTAATACTCTACTGCTGTAGTAGCTGTGATTGAAGTAACGTGGCTTTAACAAGTGACACCTGGCCTGTTGAGTGACGTCAGAGTTAGCGAATGAGAGCATAGCTAGCTGCTAACTGGCTAAATTGTTAGCCACCTGCATTGAGCGTCCGGCCATCGGTTGAAGCAATTGGCAGGCCGTGTAGGAATGTGTTTGTGTATACTGTAGTTTGGTTCATGTTTAAAGTGATTAAAGTGGCACTGGCAGCTGTTTCTATTCTAACCACCTGTGGAGGGATTACAATTCATTCTAGCTAGCAGTCGTAGGCTATATCATATTAGCTAACAATGTTGACATGCAGTTGTGTATCATCCCAAAACATTAGATTTGTTTCTGTCTTTATGCACGCTTTCCCCCAGGCACGCGTTTATTTACATCACAACATAAGACAAGCATGCAAGAGTGAGAGTTAGTACATTAGAATCTTTTTCGCTGTGCGTTTAAGGTTAGGGTTAAGTTGACCTGCGAATTTGTCATCTTCATAGTATAAGAGGCGCACCAGAGTGTGTAAGGGAATAACAGGATGTAGTGACTAGAGTGTGAAGCTTAACACCCGAGACTGCCCCATGCCCACTGTGTTGAAAGCAATTGTCAACACCAAGCGGGTACCACGTCTGCCACGCAGTCAAGAGGCCGCGGGTTGGAATCTCAGCTAAGCTGTGTGCCGTGAACATGTTCGCCCTGTGCTTTTTTGATGAGAGAATTGTCAACCGGCATATCTGTTTCATACATCAGTGGCGGTTGACACCAAGTATCATTCCAATTTAACTCATTCACTGCCATTGACAGCTAAGGACGTGAAAAATTCATTTTAACTGTTTTTATTAGTTTAACGTTTTGTTTTTTTTCATTTTTGTTAACGAGTATGAAAACCTAGATTTCTTTGGTACATTTAGAACAGATATCAAATGTAATCATTTATTTTAAAATTTAAAAAGGTGCAAATGTATAAATGTACTCAAAAATTAGTATTAATAATCTTTTTTTTTTTACGATTATGCCGATTTTGTAATTGTGGAGTCTAGTGAAGTCATGCGATTAATTACGGTTACAACTTTTAATCGCCTGATGCCCCTAATATTTAATAACCTTTCCTTAAAAATATATTAAAAAATCTTTTTAATTTTTAATAATGTTTTTTTTTTTTTTTTGGGTGGGGGGGATATAAAAAATTAGGGGCTAATAAAAAAATAATTCTAGGTTTTCATACTTTTGTTAACAAAAGTGGGAAAAAATGTTAAACTAGAAATAGTTCAAATGAATTTTTGACGTCTATAGCCGTCAATGGCACTGAATGAGTAAATAATACACTCAAATGCTGTATTATGAGGTTTGGAAAACATACACGTGTGTGTGTTCATCATATTATCCCCATGCCTCGCTACTGAACTGAACTGTGATTTTAGGAATAGAATAGCTCCTTCTCAGATGATACAGTGAATTATTCAAGGCGAGTGTTGAAGCAGGAAAATGTCAACGCGGGTTCCTCCTAAGTGAGGAAAACTAGCCCGTGTGAGTATATAGAGAAGAAGCTGCATCTGGGTCAGTGCAGCCAGACCCTGCAGGGGTGTCTTGTTAGACACACACACACACACACACACACACTCACTGGCTGGATGGCTGGCTTGGCAACAACCACAATAACCTCCGAGGTCAGCCGGAGCTCGTGCTGCATTAGCCCCAGCGTGAACCTGCTGAGAGACAGAGTGGGCCAGGACAGCAGGTGTTAACCACCCCAAAACACACACACACACACACGCACAGATGAGTCACTACTGTGCCAACACATCCAGACCCCGCCGCATGTCCAACTAAACCAACATTTTCATAACATGGGGGTAGATTTCAGGCCGGCTGCGTGCTGTTTGTCTGCTTAATAAGCGGCTTTACCGCACTCGTCTCATAACAGCTTGAAAGTCAACAGGCGAAGCCAAAGGAAGCACCTGCATTTATTCCTGGCGGGGCGTCCCCCAAAAAATGTGTTCACTCTTTGACTGGCAACGTCTAATGAGCTAAAATGAAAGAAAATTAGGGGTGTTTGATAATGCTTTTCTTTTTTTTTCAGCGCAATACTAGTACAAGCACTTAACTCTTGAGTAGTCTAAGGTCTTCCAAAATATTGCTAATGGACATGTTGAACTGTTCCATCAGCTTCAAATTAGGGATGCTGCAATATCACTATTTTCTTAGGCCAAGACAAGTAGTTATTTTTGAGTACTCACGATTATGTTCAGAAACACAAACTTTTATTGAACATGGCATACGATACGCTGAAAGACAACACTATTCGTTGGCCGGTGAATTTCCACATTTAATTGACTGGGGGAGAATTGTATAAGTAAAAAAACAAATAATAATAATAATAATTATTATTATTATTATTATTATTAATAATAATAAGAATTTCCACATTTAATTGACTGGGGGAGAATTGTATAAGTAAAAAAAGAAAGAAGATAAGAAAAACTGTCGTTGAAACATCCACATATTTGTAAATAGCACCACAGTTGCACACATTTGTAAATAGTTTGCCAAATTGTTGTCAAATTGTTACACTGTTGAATGTAAATAAACGTATTTTGCTATCAAAAAACACTTTTTCATTCTTGGTGGTAGTGTTTTATAGAAGTAAAGCACTATTTAGGTGTTTGTGGCATCATTCATGGACAAAAAGAAGTGTAAAATTCACTAGAATGCATGAAATAATATCGTTTCACTAAAAGCTTGATTTCTCCGTATTTTGGTCCAAAACAGGTGAAATTGGGTCAAACTAACCATTTTCTATTGTTGATTACTAAAGAACGGAATAAGGTAGAAACAAACTTTTTTTAGGTTTTTTTTCTGATGAAAGATGAAAGTCCAATCTTTCATTTGGTAGTACGTGTGTTTCCATAGTCCAAACAGAACATTTTCTGTGGACCTTGAAAGATCAGTCAAAATGCTTAAATCGGCTGGCACTGACGGCATCCCTTTTCTGAAAACGTCTGGCAGTCAAAGAGTTAAGAACTGTTTTTTTTAAAGTACATTTTATTTTTTTATTTAACTGTTGTGCAATACATTTGAATGTATCATTATTTACTCTAAGACCATAAAAAAAAACATGTTCTATTTAAGCAGAGTTTTAGTGCTCAAAAATAGCGCTGCTTGATTATGGAAAAAATAATAATCACGATTATTTTGGCAATAATTGATGTCACGATTATTCAAACAAATATGAATTTTTTGGTACAAAACAAGAAAACGTTTAGGCATTTAAAAAAAATTAAGACCAATTAAAAAAAATAGAAACACTATAATTATGTAAGTTCCATTTTGGACCGAACATAATTTATAATAATATATATTTATAATAATATATTTATTTATATATTTATTTGTGTTGTCAAAAACTTGAAGTGTGTGTGCAGCATGTGCACTGTGCAATAGGACGGTTTTTTGGGGGGGGTACAAAATGTTTAAACATAAAAAACAAATACAAAATATTAAGACAAATAAAATTATTTTCAAACACTATAATTATGCAAGTTAATTTTGCATGAGACACATTTATTTTAAAATTTAAAAAGGTGCAAATGTATAAATGTACTCAAAAATTTGTATTAATAATCTTCTTTTTTTTACGATTATGCAGATTTTTTAATTGTGGAGTGTAATAATTGAAATTGTAATTGAATTTCGATTCATTTCACAGCCCTACTCAAACATGTTGCATTTTAGTTGATCATGATGGTTGCATTTGGAGAGCTACGTATTTCATAGGTGGATTTGGTGTTTTAAAACCATTGTTAAGGTCTGTAATGGAAGCAAGGACATACTCGCATGTACTAGCTACAGAGACTTCACCTTGTTCACTTCTACCTTGTTTCAAATTTGATGAACTTGTAGTTGGACAGCACGGCTCTAAATTATCAATAGGTGTGAACGTGCGTGGGAATGCTTGTGTGTCTGTATTTGCTCTACGATTGGCAGGCAGCCAGTCAAGAGTGTTGCCGTCCTCCCGCCTCAAAGTCAACTGGGATAGGCTGCAGCTCACCCGCGACCCTAAAGAGGACGCATGCTATCAAAAATGGATGTATCGATGTGGTGAAAGATTTGCATTATTCACAAGACTGAAAAAACGAGAATTGTGTCATTGGTATGCTTCAAAAATGTTTCATTGAGTAAATAATGACTGTGAAGGGAATAATCCATTTATTAATCAGGTCAATTTCCCATTGCACTTATTAAAAAAAAAAAACTAATGTTAAATTAATAAAGAAAAACAATCATCCTTACCTCAGTGACATTGTGTGTGTTTTTCTTTCTGATTTGCATGCCAGCATAATTACAGAGCACATCCGTGTGTGAGTGTGTGTGTTTGAGAGAGAGTTTTAGTGTGTGTGTCTCAGGTTATATTGCAAGTAATCCCATAATCCTTTTGGCTTTTGGCTGCGATGTTAGATACACACCTGTTTGAGCATGCCTACACAACACACAACACCTGAGAGGAGAACACACACACCTGTAATGTCACCTGATAGCTGGGTACTTACAGAGTTGGCGGATAAGGTTTGAGATGCGAATTCTAAGCACATCCCATTTATAAGAGGGTGTGCACACTTTTGCATCCACATTATTTCAGTTGTTTGTTTTTACTTACCTTCTCAAAAGAGATGTTTTAAAAAGTTGTATGGGTAACTTAAATGATGTTTGAAATTATTTATCTTGGGTCTCATTATTTATATCACACACACACACACACACCTGACATTTGACCACTGTACACAGTAAAAACTAGGGGTGTGCCAAAAAATCGATTCTCATAAGAATCACGATTCTCATTTAGTACGATTTAGAATCGATTTTAAATGCCCCAAACTCGATTTTATTTAAATTATTTGATACTGTCTTCCCTTTGTTTGTGTGTGCCTTTATTGGGAACACTGTTCATGTTGTACCCGATTTGGCCACTTAAGGGCAGTGTGGTTCCACGCGGTCTGATAGTGTAGTCACATTAGAGAGTAGAAGGAAAAAGTCACGATCAAGTTATTCCAATAAAAGGGTTTTTGTTCAGCGTGGAGCCGTTCTTTTGAGTGATAAAAGTGCCGCGAGTAGAGCACTAATTAGCATTAGCGAGTCAGACTGGAGTAGATCATTACGTTTCCTTGAACATCTATAAATTTAAGCAAAAATCATTGTCAATCAAATCATTTTGAATCAAAAATCATTCTAAACCGAAAATCGATTCTGAATAGAATCACACTCCCAAAAATCAGAATCGAATCGAATCGTGAGACATTCAAAGATTCCTACCCTTAGTAAAAACAGTTGGGTCAAATGTAACCCTATTATGGATCAATAATGGACCAATCCACTTTATGGGTCAATTTGACCCAACTTTCTGGGTTGTTTTATACAAAATGACCCAACTTTTTTACCCAAGTAAAAAATCTGACCAATATTTATGAGTTGTTTTACGTTGAACGACCCATTTCTTGACTCAAAGTTGGGTCAAATCGACCCAAGTAGAGGATCGGTCCATTTTTGACCCATAGTTGGGTTATTTTTAATCCAACATTTTATAGAGTGTACAACAAAAAATGTGTAACCAATGGAATCCTATGGAATTTAATCTTGATTTTTATCGACATGACCATGTGTGTTTGTCTCCAGGGACCCCCAGGATCTCAGCCCTCCCCTCATACGCAGCCTCCCCCACACAACCCCAGCAATCCCATGATGGGCCCTCACGGACAGGTAATACGCACAAACACACGTACACTTCCTTATTCACACACTCACTCTCTCGCTGGCTCGGGACAAGCAGCATTCAGGACGGCGTGCCGGATGAATAATTTAGCAGCGGCGGGTCGGGCTGGAAGGGGCGGAGACGCATCTGGAGGGGCTTCTCTCCCCCCTCGGCCAGGCACTCGCCATCCCGGAGTCCATCAGTGGAGCATTAATATTGCAGCACGGCCTGACAACGGCGCGTCTCCTCGCGCATAAACCCACCACAAGTTGGTCACGGAGGAGATGAGACAAGAGGAAAAACAGTTGTAATAAGTCAAGATGGCGTCGCATAACTTCCCATCTTCACAAAATTGACTTTTTAATGATTTTTTTTTTTCACATCTGACACTGAAGTACAGTACTCCCTTTTATCGGATGTGACAATAGTATGTATTTGTATTGTGCGTTTATGTGAATACAATGTAAAAATCTGTGGACCTAGTTTAGAGCCTTGTGGAACACCTCCAATATCGATCTACAGTGAGTTCCTTTTCGTATGATGCTAATGTGCTCGCATAAGAGATTTAAGGAGCCAGCTGCCTATTAACATGCTCTATCTACTCTTATCCAAGTCTACAACTTGACTATGTTCAACTAAATTAATATTACTCTCTTATGCTCTTAGCTGATTTTTTTTTTTTATGTGGGAGACCCCATACATGATTGCATAGATATTTAACTGGTTTAACATTTATGATTGTTGGCCTCAAACCTCAAAATCACTCTTAACACACACACGTAATTATAATCTCCTCAGGATAATATTTTAGAGACATCCAACAATCCATCCTTCACTGATTTTGGCCACAAAAGGAGGAAAAAATTTCCAAATTCTGCCTTTTTAGCGGTGTCATTTTAGCTTAATGCTAACAAATGATTAAGCTATTGACTAGCTTTGGTGCCATGTGTCATGAATTTCCTTTTAAGCAATAGATATTTGAACACGCATTTTTGAGTAACACATATTGACAGCAAATATAACAATGTTCACAGGCATATATTTTTTATCCTCCACGAAGAACGACTAAAAATACTGCAGCTTACTGAGGAGTAACTTGTGACCATCTCCATTTACATCTATATGTCTGTGTTATACTGCCCCCGGGTGGCCAACATGCACACAAAGGAAAGAGAAGCTGTTTAATTCTCCTCCCCAAAAACGTAATCTACAATAAATTCGTATTTCAAGGCAAATTTTGCATTATGTAAAATACATTGAATAAACAGAAAATGGGAAAACACAAAGTACAAAGTAAAAAATTACTGAACAATATATTTAACTGACTACTAGTTGTCTCATAGTGGAACAGAAATGTATGGAATATTTGTAATATCTGGTTAGGGTTAGGGTTAGTAATGCCAAGATATTTTGTCATTTAACTCATTCAAACCCAAAAACGCATAAATGCGTTTTTATACTTTGTCCTTCACTCCCAAAAACGTATTACCCTATTACCATTCATTCATGTTTCTCCCTTCTTCTTTTTTTGCAGCCATTCATGTCGCCGCGGTACCCAGGTGGTCCGAGACCCGCACTCCGCATGCCAAACCAGCCACCAGGGAGCATCCCTGGATCACAACCTCTCCTGCCAAACAGCCTGGACCCCACCAGACCTCAAGGTGGCCACTCACAATAACTAGGCATCGATTTGGGGGCAAGGTGTCGATTGAAGGGGTTTATTTGTGCTAAAATTGAATATTGCATATATATTTGATCATGGAATGAAAATTGATCAAATCAGGCTGCTCCATGTGATCAGATTATTATGTCTTGGTGAAGTAGCATGTGGCTTAATGCTCACGGTTATTTTTGTATCTTCTGTTCCAAGCTTCATTTTTTTCTGTTGTTTTTCTTTGTCTCTGTTCTGGAATAAATAAATAAAAAAGTAAATTAGTAGTAGTAGAGTTACTAGTAATCATAGTTGTGTGGAGGCCACTATTTGAGAAAATATGTTAGCGCTTCAAATGTTTTTGCAATTATTCCGATCTAAACATTTCTTTACTGGTGTTGTTTTTAAAAGGCTGTTTTTTGTCTTTCTGCACAGGACATCCAAACATGGGCGGTCCAATGAGAATGAATCCCCCTCGAGGAATGGGAGGCATGGGGCCACAGGTACCAATGATTAAATTACAGGATATTAACCTACCCTAAGACAATCGTAAAGTCATAATTACACAAAATATTTGCACCCAAAAAATAAAATAAACTTAAACGGTCCAAATAAAAAACAGTCACTACAGAGGTAACTATCAACATATATGTAGTGAGGACCTAGTTTTTTAGCTTTTACCAGTTTTCTTCTGTCACAGCAAGCAATTGTGACATTTATGTGAGTATAAAAAAATATGCACCTAGTATAGAGCCATGTGGAACACCTCCAATATCTTTTTTTATTGGAGCACCTTTTTTATGGAGGCACTGTAACCTGAATTTGCATGGCGGTCAGAATGTGTCATAGTCCATTATTAACTTTCACATTAGTAAAATCATAATAACACTAACCATTTGCATGAAAAATTCTATCTGTACCATAAGTATAAAATAATCAATTTAACAGTAATTACAGTTGTAATTGATTGTGCTTTTTTGTACTGTGTGACCATGTTTTCTTACATTGCGAGGAGACTACTTCACTGCACACTGTTCCCAACCATAAAACCATATGCCAGGATTGCTTAAACTGAGGACCCCCAATATTTTATCTATCTTTCTACTGTAATGCCAAGATATCTTTATTTTTTATTTTATTTTTATAATTTGTCCTTCACTCCCAAAAACGTATTTATACGTTTTTTGTCGTTTTCTTTTCTTCTTCTTTTTTGCTAGAGCATACAGAAGGCTTTGATACAGCTTCTGACATGAAGAGGTCGCTTAAAGCAATAGCAGTTATTACAAAAAAAATGCCTGTAGGTGGCAGCATAGTATAAGAGATCAGCCAGGGCCATGTTGCAACAAGCTCTTTTTGCCAGTGTTTTCAACAGGTTTGTGAATAATGATGAAAGTTAGCTATATTCGAATCGCTACAAAACGGAAACAGATACAAATATACTTTTTTTTCTGTAGAAAGAAGAAACCCTGCTCTTTCTTTTGGTAGGTTCCATGTTTTTATAGCAATAGAATTTCTAAATCTAAAAAGTCTAAATCCAGTAAAGCAGCTGGGAGCGAAGGCGGTTGCTTCAGTGAAAATGGCTGGGAGTGAATGAGTTAATTGACCTATTATTGAGCTTTGAGGACATTCACCTGTTTTCCTCCATAACAGCAAGCAATTTTTACATTTATGAAACCTATAATGTAAAACTATGTGGACCTAGTAAAGAACCTTGTGGAACACCACAACACGGGTGTCCAGCTACAGTACGTTTGTTTCCTACTGCAGCAACATAACCCTAAATCCAGAAGTCAAGATGTAGCATAGTCTCTTACTAACTTTCTCGGACGTAAAATCATAATTACAATAAATATTTGTATGAAATCCACTTTTCGGCCATGAACAAACAAATGAGAAACAGTAAAAAAGGCAATAACTGAGTACTCCCGTAAACCGAAGGTCTTCTGTATCTGCGGCTTTTAAAACGGTGTCGTGCTTCTAAGTAACACTTTAAGCTTATTTGACTATCGGCTGTACCGTTAATTCTTCCAGTCTGCATAGTGAGCGCAAACTCACTCACTGCTACATTCCATTGCCAACTTGACAACTTTTTAATGCGAGCTTGGCTCCTCACTGAAATCTGCCCACACTACCCCACACCCCCCTGCCGACTCCCACATTGGGAGGAATATCACATGCTTGCCAACACATTCACCAAAAGTTGTGCCAACGCGACACACTTTCCTTTTTACACTTTTGGCTGTCGCTGTTTTGTCCTGTGTCCTTTTAAATGACAATGACTGGACAGCTGCTTGATTGTGCAGCAGCCTCACAACACACACACACACACACACACACACACACACGCACACACACGTAAAGACGCACACGCAGAGTCGCCCGGTGACCCCATCCCGCCTGCACTGGGGGCCCCTTTTACTACGATGCCACCCTTGGCACAGAGCGCGCCGGCAGCTGGTGTGGCATCTGCTCGACAAGTGTAATTGTCTGCTGAACAAAACTCCTCGTCGCAGTGGAGGCTCCCTCACAGCACACGCGTATATACATATGCAAGGACTCAACAAGATACACTCGAAAAAGAGAATTGTTGAACCAATTTAAGATTACAAATTCAATTGTTGACCAACTTAATATAATTGCTTCAATTGATAAGACACGATTGAATGAAGTTCATCCAAAGTGAATATATTAAGCAGGGATGTTCAAACTTTTTCCCTCCGAGGACCACTTACAGAAAAATCAAAGGATACAAGGGCCACTTGGAAATGTTTCAACATGCCAAAATCAGTCACTCAAACAATTCAAACATTTAGTTTGAAAAATGTTGGGGAGGTCAAATGTAATAAGGCAAATAATTTATGATTTTTTCCCCCAAAATATTGGGGTGGCCCGGCCCTTTCTCTTATTAGATTAGAGCCGCCCCTGCACTAAACAGCAGCCTTTTCTTTTCTTGTTTTCAACGGTGGTATTTCCATTATGTTTTTGAAATCTAACCAAACTAGAGATCAACTAGAGGTTTAATGGTTCCATTGTAATGACAATTCTGCCCATCATTAGCCTCATAGCATATTATTTTTGTTTGTTAAATCAGTTGGGTTTTTTCCTTTTATTTTTATTAAATTCAATTAAAAATTATTTTATTTTTTAAAAGAAAAATAAATAAAAGGGGACAGAAAGACGAAAAGTGTGTGATATCTGCCCGTAATCAACACACACAAAAAAGGTCAACACAAAATAAATGACAATCAAAGTAACAATTAAACAAAATAATTCAATGGAATGACCTTGTGCTAAATATATTTTTCCAGTAATTGTGCTTTTATAATTTTTTTAAAAATACAAATGGACTGAGATGATTTAGTTTTATAATTCAGATTGTTCCACAAACAGACACCTTGAGTTGAAACACATCATTCTTTTTATTTTGTTCTTTATTAAGGTTCGGAACAAATATCTGTTCCTCTTAATTTGTACTCTTTCCCTTTTTTTTTTCTTTTTTTTTCTCGATTTGCATGCTAATTGGTAAGATTTCATAATGGGGCTTTATGCATTATTTTAAGGAGGTTACTTCATCAATTGATTACATTTCATAGTTTTAAGTTGTATGAATATTGGATTAGTGGGATCTCTGTATAACCAAAAACTACACGAATAGCACGTTTCTGTAATCTTGTTTTCTGAAAATGTTCAATTATGACAGAGGCAACTATGCCAAACGATAATCAACTGCAGAATTATTGGCTGGTGAGCTTCACTCACTCTTTTGTGTGCCTTTTCCTGTTTTCTCCCCGCAGAATTACGGTGGAGGAATGAGGCCTCCTCCAAACTCCATGGGGCCAGGGATGCCCGGCATGAACATGTTAGTAGACTGTTCAAAGCACTTTCAAAACAATTGTGTGAAGCCCAACCAAATTTTCATGAATTTTAAAAACATTTGTCTTCAGTTACAACAAAATAAACAAACTAGACAAATTAATGGTGGCATGAAAATGCACAACACATCACAACACTGGGGGCACAAACTGCCATCCAGTATGTATAATAATAGTGAGCATGTATATTTGCCTCCAAGGGGTCCTGGTGGAAGAGGTCCATGGCCGAACCCCAACAACAACTCGGTGAGTGACACTTCCCCTGTCACGCCTTTATTTGCGCTGACATCCCAGCGTGTTTGACATGGCATCGTGTCGTCTCTCCACAGATAGCTTATTCGTCTTCATCTCCGGGCAACTACGTGGTGAGTGTCCTGCTGACGTCTTCTTGCGGTGTGTGTGAGACCGTGAAGGGATCCGTCCTCGCTTTACTCTGCTATTTTCTTGTTTGGCTCTTCAGGGCCCCCCGGGGGGAGGAGGTCCACCAGGAACTCCCATCATGCCAAGTCCAGGAGGTGACGTTTTGACTTTTTCCCGTTCCGTTTTGTATTCCAGGGCAGGGAAATTTAAGAGTTCAATCTTAATGAAACTAATATGATCCACTAAGAAGAGTGGGCTTACTATTGTTTTGTAATTTTGCAGAAGTGTGATCCAAATATTAGGGGTGTCAAAATGAGTGCGTTAATTTTGAGTTAATTTAACTCATTCACTGACATTGACGGCTATAAACGTCAAAAATTCATTTGAACTATTTGTATTAGTTTTTGTTAAGAGTATGAAAACCTAGATTATTTTTTTTATACATTTAGAACAGATATAACATTTGTGATTAATCATTAGTTAACTAGTTAAGTCATGTGATCAATTGCAATAAAAAAAAAAATAGCTTGTCACCCCTTATTTTGAATGTGTTTTATTTTAATTTAATTTTTTTTATGAATTTATTGCAGTGAGTAAGTTCAAGTTCCTTTAACGCCACTACTTTTTTAAACACGCGATTAATGACCGCCCTTTACTTGGAAAGCCTGTACTGAGCGAAATTCCAATCGCAACACAGCAGACAGTAATACATTTAATAATAATGCATATATTTGTGGAGACTGGGTCAAGTTGTATTTTACAATTTTGTGCAGAATTTTGTTACTTCATGTTAAAGATTAGATAGCTCTTAATATGAAAAGATAAATGCACTGAGCTGTCACCAACGTCTTACAAATGCAATTATGCCATCTAGTGGCAGAAAAATGAGCTAAACACAAATCAATATCACACCCGTTTTTTTACAGTACAGTACATCTTTGCTCAATTTTATGAATTATTATGACATTACTGTATCAATGACTAAAAGATGCAGCCATATTTAGTTACATATATTTCGTTTTAAAAAAATCCACTTTTTTTTTACAAGAGCATGAAAACTTGTTATTATACATTTTATTTTATATTTAGAACAGATATAAAATTTGCGATTAATCGTGAGTTAACTACTAAAGTCATGATTAATTACGAATAAAAAAAATGATTGCCTGGCACCCCTATCAAGTATATTTTATATAATTCACATTTTACGCCTTATTCAAACACATTGTATAGCAAAACTGAGGAGCACAGATGTAACTTTTTCCGATGGCTGAACCGCGGAGTAACGGACGGGTGCTACTTAGAGCACACCAGCAGCTAGCTAGCAAGAAGCTTCGGCTGGCTACTAGTGCGGCTAATCACGTTGCGGAGTCAGTAATCCTTGCCTCCATGGTGGTGAATAAGCTAAATAAACTTCTTACAAGTATCGTTCTCACCAAGGGATGATGAGTAGTAATCAACAGAAGACGGACAAGCCGTGCTAATTGCTAAGCTAACCTAAGATTGGCATGTAATCGTTACAGAAGTCTCCGTTGAAGCAGAGCGTATCCAACTTTGAACAGCAAAATAGACGGCAGTGTAGTTAAAGAGAGTCTGGAGAGAAAGTTGTACACATAGCCATCAATATTGCTACACATACAGCTAAAAAGGACCATAAACCAGAAATGAATTATGTTACGTTGGTTGTGGCGTACGTCAACAGGGGAAAATGGCCTAGAAGATTAAAAGTATATAATTTATATTTGTTTGAAATTGTCCCACTGAAAATCAGTTTGCACAATGTGAATTTAAGAAATGCAAAAGCCATTTGTTATGTTGTCATGAATTTATTATTTAATAAAACCCTTGCTTCGGGTTCTTGGGATTAACGTGCATAAAGTTTCTCCTAAAAATTAGTAAATCCTCAAATAAAATAATGGAGTCATTGTTTTCGCAAAACTGCTCCTCAAAGGGAAAGAGTTATTTCAAGCCTTGTATGTACATACAGTATATAGTGGATAAATAAACCTGTGATAAGATATAGTGTTTATTTATTACTAGCCTCTTTTGTGCTGAGTTGCCCGGGAAACCTTCTATACAAAACGTTCCCGCTTTCATGTACTCAACGAGCAAAGACATCTTTTCCATTGCCGGTCGCCAAGACTACGCATCATACACACGCTTCAATCCCTCACAAAATTGTACACCTCCCCCTCAATATTGGCCCTCAGTACCAACAACAATGGCCAGATTCAGGCACTTTATACATGCCTGCATCCAGACATCCAACATACCCCCCACCCCAATGTCTTTTATGCGCAACTTTCAGTTGGCAATGGCAGATCAAGGTCACCTCATCCTCGTGAGTGGCGACTGTTGCTAAGTTGCCAGGCGGTCCCTGTAACGGCACGGCCTGCCTTAAGTAGGCTGACATAATGGCTCTTTTTTGGTGGCTACAGTATACGAGGCTAGGACTTGCTAAATGCTAGGAACATGAGTAGTTATTATGGAAGTATCAGGGTCAGATATCAAATTAACAGAAAAATTAATAAAATAAACATCCTCTCACTTTTCCTTGTAGATTCAACAAACTCGAGTGAAAACATTTACACGATGATGAACCCCATCGGCCCTGGTGGAAACAGACCTAATGTGAGTAGAAAGGGCAAAAAAGAAATTCTCTAATGACGACAATACATTTTCTTGTTAGTGACTTTTCAATTATTTCTTTGCAGTTCCCAATGGGACCGGGGCCAGACGGGCCCATGGGTGGCATGGGTGCCATGGAACAGCACCATATGAACGGCTCGCTAGGTGAGCATTGAAGGCGGAACTTTACTAGAAGTCAGACTGCGCCCTCCAGAGGCCGACTGTGGAATTGCTCCCTCCTTCTCTTTAGCTGTAATGAAAACAAGATTAGATGAGTGCAGATAGGCGCTCTTGTGTGTCTAATCCTCACGGCTTCATTCAAGTCTATTAGGCTGCTTGGAACGGGTATGTCAATTAGCATGTACTAAGCTTTTATTTCTGTTGTCTCCTCACAGGCTCTGGTGACATGGACGGGTTGCCAAAGGTGAGGTCAAATACAGTTTTTTTGTGGGTTAGGGGATGCACGATTTTTTTATTTTTTTAAAGTCGCCACAAGCATGTCAATCTACTTACTGATTGTGTTGTGCGGTTGTGTGGTAGAATTCTCCCAACAACATGGCAGGCATGAACAATCCCCCTGGCACTCCGCGGGATGACGGCGAGATGGCAGGCAACTTTTTAAACCCATTCCAAAGTGAAAGTGTGAGTAGAACCACATATTCAAAGACCTCCACCAAGGCCACGCCATTAGCATTGAAGTCTAAAATGTAACGGCTTGTTTAAATTGATTCAGTCAGTTATGCTGAGACTTGCTAAAAAAATAAAAAATAAATGTCTCTTTGCGGGGGGAAATTCAAGTGCTCATAAATTTACATACCCTGAGAGAATTTGTAAATTATTGGCAATTTTGGGGGGGAAAATATGACTGATGACTGAATTGAGACCATCACATTATTTTCTCAATTACTAGTTTTGTTTAATGATTGTGCATTTCTGAAGTGCTTTTTCCTAATCACTCATTTTCTTTAAAGAATAGTACACATCTGACAAATTCTGCCTGGATATGTAATCTTTGGAGCACAATTCTATTAATAAGAGCCTGTATAAGTGCAATACATTTCTATCTGAATCTTAAACCCAATGTTAAAGTGCTTCAGCTTCGGAGATTTTTATTTAATTTAAATATACCAATTATTACCTATGACCCTACATACTGAAATAATAATAATAATATTTTATATAAAATAACATTTTAAATGTTATGTTTAATAAGTTGTTATCATTATAAAATGTGTTTTAGTTAAAAGTAAATTACAATTTATGTTAATGGTTTTATGACGTGGATTCTCCCCCCCCCCCCCCCCCCCGAAAATATGCAGAAAATATCAAACACTGGTGACACAAATATACTCAAACTAATACAATAAATTACATATTTTTTCTGTTATTAAGTTTATAGTTATTGTATATTTAGTTATGTTAGTGGTTAATTGCAGTGTACTCTATTTTTATTTATTTGTTATGCATTTAATGTTATTTTATTTTATTCATTTTAATGCGCCCCCCAAATTTAATATTTCAGAGCCAAGTTTTTATTTGTTGTATATACATTTGAGATTATTTTATTTTAATTTATATAATATAAAGTATACTTTTTTTAATTTTATTTTACATTTTTCAATGCTTGGGTGAAGTTTATAAGTGCACTGCGTAGATGGCTCCAATTCTACTTTTCAAAAGAAATTTAAAATAATAATAAATTATAATTCAAATTCTCAACAGTCCTCCAGTAAGAAATGAATTCTGTTCAATTCAATATTCATGTGACCTGCATCCATCCAACGCAATAAATGTTCAGAAGCGTCCTGCTGGACGTACAGTATTAAGATTGTGATACGTGCTTTTGACCTGGAAAAAAACACGGCATGCATAACCAAACACACGCATGAATTGGAAACACAACAAGAGTGCATGCAAAATGTCATCTTACCAAAAAAGACACGATGATGTTGATGATGTTGCATCACAATCTATCACTGCCACCTTACATTCCTTAACATTCTTCTGTGGGCTGCACTACTCCTCCTCCTACTGTATGGACTACGCTCTGCTTGCTGCTGGTTTACTCACATGATAATATTACATGACCTGCTGCCATAAAAGGGGGGGGGCTGCATTTAGCCCAGTGTTGCTTGACTAAGTTGAATAAGAGTATGGGCTTATCTTTTCTCTCCCTTCCCTCTCTCTCTTTTTCTCTCTTTTTACAGTATTCACCCAACATGACGATGAGTGTGTGATTCTTTTATTTTATTTTATCTTTTATTTTACTTTTTCATCTCCCTTTCATCCTCCCCCTCACCCACGGTGCGTCTTGCATTGCCCTCCTCCCTTCCCCTTTTTCCTCCCTCATCCGTGTGGATCGGCGCGCAGCCCCTCGGGATGCCCATGGACAGCAGGACGCCCCTCAAGGGCCCCCATCCCAACGTCTGTAAAATGGGTGTAAGAACATGAGACTTTCTTCCTCGCCTGCTGCGACCGCTCGCCCCCATCCGTCCTCGTCATGAGCCTTGGAGCCCCACTTCCCCCCCCAAAAAAAAAAATCACCCCCAGTCCATTCAACCAGTCATGAAGCTCAACAATGGCGGAAATAAGCACAAAAAAGTGCAACGTTTTTGTTTTTATTTTGTCTCTTGATCTTGACGTATTTTGCTGCATTCAAGACTTGCTGGAAAATTGGAAATATCCCAGTCGAAGCTCAAATGGTTTCAGTAGAAACGTGAAAGAATTGTACGAGGTCAGTATTTGTTTTATTTCCGTTTGTTTTTAAAGATATACATGTGCATATATGATACAGACATACTTACTGTATATGATGTACCGTGCTTATAAAAAGCCTGCTAGAACAACTGAAGTTTATTTGGGGTTAATCAGAGGCACTTTAAAAGATAGGTGGGCACTGACCGCTTAATTCTGAACACAGCCATATGCCTGTTATGAGAGGGTGTGCACACTTGTGCAGCCATGCCTCAGTTGTTTAATTTTATGTTCCACTTTGAAAAAAATAAACAAAATAAATTGAATCACATTAGTGGTGGGATAAGTTTTGAAATTATTTATCTTAGTCTTGATTTTTTTTTATATCACAAAAACATTTGAACAGGGGTGTGTAGACTTTTTTTTTTTTTTTTATATGCACTGTACATCAAGGTACATTGTGATTTCCGCCAAGTTCATAAGTAGCAATTCTGACTTGAAATAGCTTTTTTCTACTATGAGGTCCTAAGTTTCATGGAATCCAGCATACCTGTAAAGTTGAGTCTGTCAAGGTGAGCCATTCATCTGCTAACAGATTTGATCTTATGTGTAAATATTTAACTCGGATTGTTCTTTTAGTCTTTAATGCATACAATTGTGCCTGTAAATCCCTATAATGTGTTTTTAATGCTCAAAAATCCTTCTTTTTTTTTAATGCATTTTAACCACGCCTCTTTTCAATTCAAGACTTATTGTGGGGTTTTTTGGACGAGAAGCCAATCGTGGTAATTTTGCCAATTGGTATGAAGGAGTTTTAACGCCACACTGTAAAGAAATTGTATTGTGGGATTTTTTTTTTTTTAACAATTTTAAGAGAGAAAATGAAGCAAACAAATTGAGTTGGTTTTTTTATGATAATGAAGTCATATCACTTGTGAGAACGGGGGCATGGTGGCCATCGGAAATTTCAGGTTAAGAATGAGTGTAACGTTTCCTTTTCCTCTTATTTTCCTTCCCCCTTGTGTGGCCTTAATACTCCTTCATACATTGGCCATAGAGGTTAAATAATCCAGACTATTGGAAAAGTGAGAAACCACCAAGTGATATTTTTAGTTTTTCCCTTGTTTTGTTTTGATGTATTCACCTGTACGAATAATCCACGGAATGTCCTCAGAATCTACTATGTAACATGATTCTTCCTGTACATTTTTTAAAGGGATACAAATGCTATTATAATTGTATGTGCTGGGTGGATAGCTCCAAGATTTAGCTCCCAGAGGAAGTCGGTGGGGGGGAGATACTCGCCGGTCAACACAATGACACCCACCCTCCCTTTCTTCCCTCGAGTACCATCCCCTTATTTTTTATTTTTATTTTTTATTTTTTTTTTGGGTCATTTTTGTAAATACTGTACAATGCATTTTGATATCATGGACATGTTTTGATATGTCAGTCACTACCGATGAGTACAGCTGAGAGTAAATTATTAATGAAACTGTCCATGTTTTTTTTCATAGAAGAGAAAGGACGCCCATCGACGATTTGGCTCGCGTGTGGCTGAATGTCCACAAAAGAAAAAAAAAAAAGGAGTAAACATTAAAACCTGAATTCATATTGCAGTTTTTAATATGAAGGATTTTTTTTTTTTTTTGCCAGTTAAAACACTCAAGAGGAGTTTGTTTTTAAATGAACATGAGGGGATAAAAAGAATTACTGTGTCCTTTGCTATGGAGTCCTGTATAGACACTCTCAGTCCTCTGTGTATATGGATCATCTCTGTACTTCTATTGTGATGTATAATACTGTACCATTAGGAGTAAAATCTGCTGGTCATGTTGAGTGTGGGAGGGGGCGGGGCTTAGGGTATCTGGGGCGGGGGGACATAATGGATTCTCCTGCAGTGTTCAATATGAAGCAGTCTGTCTCCTGGTTTGCTTTGTATTTCATGCTAGGATAGTTGGGAATCTTGTCTTAGGGACGTAGATGTCTTGTGTAGGTAATAAAGATGTTCTTTGTATGTTTCTTTATATTGTAAAGTTTCTTTAGGCAGAAAGGAGGGAAAAAACAGATAATTTGCTTATCAGAAAGAAGAAACAATGCATCAATAATAAATGTCATTTGATTTTTTCCCCCCTTGTTTGACTCTCTTCTGCAAAATGCTAGTCAGTGGAACACAATCCATTTTCACATATGTTGCTAACAATAAATGCAAAAAGAAATTAACAATATGATTTAAAATAATAATAATCAGGGTCACATTTCAATTTCAGTTTAATAAGTAGCATCTGCTTGATTGAATTAGATTGCACGAAATTGATATTTTATGAATGTGATTGTATATATTACTGATTGTATATATTACTGAGTAGCCAGGCATATTTCCTGTCACAGAAAGTGCCATGTCTGGTTCTATGGTTATCATCACAGTTGTGCGGTTGCATCACAGAGTACGATGAGGCAGATGTTTGCACAAGTGCGTCACTTGGCCCCGTTTGCAATTTGTGATCAAAGTTGCGTAGCATAGATATAAAGTTTAAAATCTAAAAACATCAGTACTGTACATCAATAAAGCTCGTGCGTGTGTGAGACAAATGATTAGTTATCCACGGTTGATTCCGGCTAACCATTTATTCTCATCATTACGGTTAAAGAAAGGCCTTCATATGAGTTCATTTCAAAGTAAGAAATTACAGTGATTACGCTGACTGACAATTTAACGTCAATTAAGAAGTATCAATCATTGAGTTTCATCATTGTATCCTTTGTAATGGTTAGTGACGTGGGATGACAGCTTCTTAAGGTGCATACATAAACGTTAGATTTTTATTTTGAAATTGTTTGCGGCCTTGAATGTTACCGTAACGCCGCGTGGTTAACCGGAAGTGGTGGGATTTGACGAGCTTGTTGCCTGTGTTATGATTCAATCCGGCTGTCTTTTAATAAATAGACCAAACCTCACCGTCAATTGAATGAGGAGTTGGGCTGCCACCGCAACAAGCGAACGTGATAGAAGGTAAGATACACATCTGCGTAATTTTTTGGGGGATGTAATTAATAGAAAATAACTGACAGTAGCTAATGCTAGCTAGTTAGCTTCCTAGGATAACTACATCAAGGCCACCTGTCACGAGAGCGGCTATCCTTGAAGGGACCGTGAGAGAACTTTCTGGAAACTTCCATAAACGCGAGGAAGGCTTGGAAATAGTGACGTGTTGTACACGCTTTATTAAGTTAAGAGTTAGTAGTCAACAATAATGGCGGCTTATGAGCACGTTGAGAGGAAAAGTAAGCGGTTCGAAATGTTTGAAATCGTCACGAACGGGACCTTGAATTGTGACGTCATCAGACGCAGTGTTGATAAGGGAGATTACATTTCCTTTACTGCTTTATAACCCACTTTAGCGCATCCATTTTATGACCGGGAACCATTATGGACGCCGTCGATAGTCAGGGCAGCGCGGCGGCCCCGGACAAGAAGTGCAGCCGGACGTCGTTGCTCGACAGCGGGGAAGACTTTGAGGTCTTGGATGAAGATGACATTGACGACGACCCTCCTCCCCTGGAAGACGCTGGCGGTGGTGAGGACCAGGACCCACGCGAACATTGCGTAAACACGGAGGCAGACCCCGAAGAAGCCTCGGATGAATGGCTGGATGTACTCGGTAGGTGTTTTGCCTCGTGTTGGTTACTGCGATTGTTTAGTACATAAAGCGCTTTTACACCCAAAAGCCCAAGAACTTAGAATTCCTGGTACAGACAGTTCCTGATCTTAAGAGGTTGTGTAAGAACTTAGAATTCCTGGTACAGACAGTTCCTGATCTTAAGAGGTTGTGTTTAGCCCACTCGTTTACTTTCACACACGGCAACACTGGGCAAGGTAGTGAAGAAACTAGCTGCACTACCCCTTCTGTCCAACAGGTAGTTGCAACAAAAGAAGCTCGGTTGCAGAATCACGTACGGTTGATAATGTGACTTTTTGGGGGTCGTGTGAGCATTTTAGTTTACCTCACCAAGCTTGGCAGTAATAACGTGGTGGCTTCAGTGACGCCGATTCGAAGTCTCGCTGAAAAGCACCCCTATTTACTTTTTTAAAATTATTATTATTATTTTTTTAAATAGCTCAGGCGAACAGTGATGATTTGCTGCACTGTTAAATAAAACAAGTTTAATGTGAACCCTGCAATTTGGAAGATTGGGACAAAGAACATCTTAAAATAAAGAAGATCCACAAATTACCTAGCCTTTGGGATTTTTGTTGATTTGCAGATCAATTGTTCCTGTTTGAAACAGAATATCATGCAATGTGTAGGTAATATTAATAATGTTTTGTCCCTAGGTAATGAGCAACTGAAGAAAAAGGTCCTGGTGGCAGGCAAGGGTCAGGACAGTCGTCCACAGAAAGGACAGGATGTGACCATTTATCTTAAAACATTCCTGGAGGATGGAACGTTGGTGGAAGAGCTGCCCGAGCTCATGTTTACTGTGGGGGATGGCGATGTCATCCAGGTACTTTATGTCAGTTGATACCTGTTGATTAGGTTTCTGGCCGCCTACAGAATTTTGTTTTGGTCTTTATAATGACCATTTCTTCTTGATGTGCCCAATGTTTTATTGCAATCTTCCATTTTGACTAAAAATGATCTGTCTTTCCATTTTAACAAAAATATGTTTGCTCCTTCCATTGTAATCAGAAATGGTTACTTGTTGCATTTTTGTCCTCGAATGAGATCACCTTTTTTACATTTTGAACCCAGAAATGTATCTCCTTGCATTTTGACAAAATTTTGTAATTTTCATCCTATTAAGACAAATAGTAATCTACTACTTCCATTTTAAGCAAAAATGTTGCCGCCTCCCTTTTTTTTTTTTATTAAACATGGTCTCTCTACTTATTACAGTTTGACCATAAATGTTTCACCCAAAATTGTCACTAATCCTCCCTTTATCTATTTTTTTAAGTTGAATTTTATTACCAGTTTCCTGTTAAGATAGTTCCTACTACTTACATTTTGACCAAAAATGAACTCTACTACACTTTTACAAAAACAATGTTTTGTTTCAGTTACTGGTTTGGTCCGTAACATGTTTAAAAAAAAAATAGGACAAATGTAAAAGCAGGGTTTGCAAGTGTCTTATTTTGATGAAACATGAAAATAATTAGTCTGCTTTCATGGAGGACTACACAAATCTGAGAATACAGTATTTACTGATGAGAGTCTGAAGTTGCTTGGATTTGGACAATTTTAAACTAAACACGCTCTCAAAATAATCAATTATTAAGTTGATAATCGATTAGTTGTCAATTATGGCCTGCAAATGTCAGTACAGCAGTGTTTACATTTTCAAATGATTACAATCATCAAAATCACAATGTCCCATCACTGGTGAGCTATTTATTGAACTGGCCCTCGTGCTACTCATGTGTTCCTTGGGGGCTACCGTGTTGTCCGCTGGCACTATAATTGTTTTGATGAAATGTTGAAAAGAACCGTCATCCTTCAACTACCCCACTAGGTGGAGCGATTACACTTAAAAAAAAAAATCTTTGTTATTGATAATGCATGAGAAAGATCCCAAGGCATCCAGAGCTGTACGTTGTTGTCATTTTTGCAATTGTTGCAGCGACTTGTTTTCCTCTTTCAGGCATTGGATCTAATAGTGCTGCTCATGGAATTGGGCGAGAAGGCGCTCATCCAAACTGCTGCTTTATATGCATACGGTACCTGGGGAAGGTGATAGTGTTTTGTGTTGTCTCATAAAATATACGACGCACGCCATTTCAGTATGTTCAACGCTATTTCCAATGTGTTTTTCCAGCTGTGAACCGGACGTGCCGCCCAATGCTGAGCTGTCGCTGGAAGTGGAGCTGAAGGAAGTCCGTGATGCAGCAGACTTGGAACTGCTGACCCCGCTCGAAAAGATTGCACTGGCCAGTGGAAAGAGAGAGAGGGGCAACATCCATTACCAGCGCGGAGACTTTGCTTTCGCCGTCAACTCTTACGGCATCGCCCTGCAGATCACCGATTCCAGCTCCAAAGGTAGCGTGACAAGTTGACCTTTGCCCCACGAAAAGACCAAATCGCAATTTGTGTTCCTCGACAGTGGACATAACGCCGGAGGAGGAAAACGAGTTGCTCGACGTGAAAGTAAAGTGTCTGAACAATATGGCGGCTGCGCAGCTGAAGCTGGACCACTACGAGGCCGCGTTCAAGTCGTGCGTCGCCGCCCTCAATCACCAGCCAGATAACATCAAAGCACTCTTCCGCATGGGCAAGGTATACATTTCACATGCTTTCACTTAGCCTCCTTGTCACCGTTGAAACTGACGGTCTATTTGAGTGATGTATTCTCACACCAGGTGCTGGCCTTACAAGGCGAATACGGAGAAGCCATTCAGACTTTGAGAAAAGCACTGAAGCTGGAACCGAGCAACAAGGTAATGTGCACACAGCGCTACGTTCCAGTCAACTGGGTTGTTGGAAATTTCAGACCTCTGACAATGATGACAGTTTTGGTCGTCTTAAATTGTAATCTCAAACTGCAAATGACACAAATTGTTCTATGTTGAAAACTTCAGTTAACTACAATGTATCATGTTTTTGAACGGTAGGAATCAAAAGCGACAACCAAACACTAAATATCAAGCATGCAAGAGCCCATGAAGCGACTGCGATCAATTTGAACTGACAACCTTGATGCACTATTTTGAATGGTGATCAAGGAGATGAGTCAAAAGAGATGGAACTTTGAAGTTAGACCCACCTAAACTCCAATTAGATTATTTCTCAGCAGTCTCTTGACACCAGCCTTTTCCATGTAAAGGCACTGTAATGAGCCACTAGATGGCGCCACAGGGCAAACTGTCACATCCCACAGTCTGAGCCGCTGATTCATCATTTGAGAGGATCTGCTTTCGAGTGGCTTTAAATAGGTTTCGCTTTGCACGCCGATGCCATCTCGTGCCTTCTGTTCTTCCGCTCCCACAGATGGACATACAAGGTTCTGTGACCGTGTGGGATTCAGGGCCGCAAAAACACCACGAGTACGCGCTAAGAATCACTGAATTCATCACAACGTTTAAAGCATGTAATACTCTACTAATACATTAAATTATTTTTATTTTAATCTAGCACAATATTTTTTATGATATATGAGATTTTTCTTCCCTAAACATTAAAGTACATGTTTGGTTTAACTTGTATGTGCAATACATTTTATTTGAATCATTCAACTACAGTATTCCTGAATTGAAGTGCAGTGTGACATCTATACATGTATGCAATAATCCTGTTACAAAGCGCAATGTATAATCGAGGAATGTTCAATACCATGTTTTTAGACCTTTATATCACAATACTGCATTTTCCCCTAAAATTGCATGAAATTGATGGTAATTTTCTATTCAAATTTCTAGTTCCTGATCATAGAACAGCGATAATGGTATCTGCCACCATCACGAGCACCAATACCTTGAATTATGGCCAGGTATTGCCTCAATACCGAAACCTGGTATCGGTGCTTGCCTATCCCTGATATAATCCCGTTTCCATTTTCTGAACTGCTTATTCCTCACTAATTTATATGCATATATGTGTACTTAGCAACGCAACTGTTAACGGCCCCAATAAAAATATTTCGAAACATTCTTAGGGAAGACTAAATATTTACAAAAATTGGTGTTAATTCGAGAGTGAGGTGTTTGTAGGGATGGTGGTTCCCCTTGGTGTAAAAAAGTTGGGGTTGCAGTGTCCCTGCACGAAAGTGCACACTTGCAACAAAATCCTGCTACACTTGGTGAAAGGCAAAGGTGGCTGAATGCCTTATCGACTGAGGCTCTGATGCAGCAATTATACAACCTCTGTAAAAAAGAAGTTGGTATTCGATTCAAATTGCAGACGACTGACTTCCTAACTTAATTTGGTCACATTGAAAAAAAGTCAGTTTATGGCACAAGGTGTTTTGTGTCACCTGCACGTGATAAATGATGATCCTTTTTTTTTTTTTTTTTCTCAATGAGTGGCCTGTGAGAATGATCAAGCTTCTGTGGTATCCATCTGTGCTCCGGCGAAACGTCTGGCCACATTCCTTTTGGCATTCATCAAACCGCCAAGAGTATTAATGTCAGCCTGTTGTCCTCTTGACACATTCCCATTACCCGCGTTTGCTCAATTGTCGCCATTGTGCCCTTGCAGACCATCCACTCAGAGCTGTCCAAACTGGTGAAGAAACACTCGGAGCAGAGGGGAGCAGAGCAGGCCATGTACAAAAAGATGCTGGGGAACCCCGCCAGCAGCGGCGCACACAAACGCTGGACCAAAGCGTCATGGGTGTGTTCCTCACAAATGTCTCTGTGAATGCTGTTGATGTTAAAATAGGGCCGAGGAAGAACCTCTTGACAGTTTAGTAACTACTTCCATCGCTTCCCTTCTTAACATAAATAGTTGTACTGCATGCTAAAAAATTTTTTTTGCCACTTTTCTACATGACTTACTATTTCAAATTTAGTTAGTTGATAAAAAATATGTACAGCAGCAGTCAAATACAAGGCCAATACAGTGAATCCGTGTCACCTACAATTGATAAGGGATTGTTTGTAATTGGCTGATAGATGCCACAAAATGGCAGTAAAAGGCAACGTTTGTCTAAATGAAGCTCCTCAACTCACTCAAAATTAAAGTAAAGTTTTTAAACTTTTATGTACCACAAATATGTCACTGTAAACTGTTCACTGAATATATATATATAATGAGGTTTCTCAGTTATAACAGCCCTCTAGGGGGAAACGTGACTTAAGATGGGGCATGTGACAACAGTTTTGCCTTCCCTTAAAAGTGAATTTCCAAGTTGTATTCTCATTTGAATAAAATGGTGGCAAGCACTGTGGCCTGGTGGTTAGCACATCTGTCACAGTGCTAATGATAATTTAGACGAGATGGCGAGTAGTAGAGCTTGGACTCGTCGTAGTCCAGAATAGTAATAGTGTAGTATGATCAATTCATTCAATGAAACTAGATAAACATTTTTTCTTTACATGATTAGGTGCTATATATATATATATATATATATATATATATATATATATATATATATATATAGAAATAAAGTTGACTTGACATGTCTCTGCCCCACTCTTATATTCCATTGTAACACGGAAGTGACAATTCTCTCTCCGCCAATCAATGTACAGCAACGTGTTTAGCTCCACCCTGCACAAATGAACTACAGTGAGCTTTTGTTGATAATTTTCATATCATTTTTATTTTTTATGCAAATAATTTGAATTCGGTCTACGGCGGGGGGGGGTGAGTAGGTAAGGCTAATAACAAATAGCTAGGTCTTCACTGTGCTGCGCTTCTTAGCTCAAAAAGTTTCAACTGGGTTTTTTGTAACCTCATTTACTAAGAGAGAGGAAAACCTGCTCAATTTACTTTACCATTGTGTTAGTATCAACATTAACATGCCCTTTTTCTTCTCCAGAGTCTCAGCTGGAAGTGGTTATTCGGCGCCACGGCGGTCGCCATCGGCGGCGTGGCCTTATCGGTGGTCTTGGCTGCCAGAAACTGAAGCGAGCCCCTTTTCCTTTTTGCTGGCTAGTGAACGGACCAAGAAAGAAGCACATCTGGCTCGGAGGACATATCAGTAGAGTCAGTCGGATGCCTTTTGAGGATTTAGAACAATTCTGTTTGTTCATGGCAAGTTTGATGTATGCGTAGCTTATTTATATGTTCACAATTCCTCGTAGCAGCTATTAATCAGCAGTTGTCCCCTTTTAGCAAATGGCCGCTGTCTATTCAAAACAAAAGGGGTCTGTCTGCATGAAGAACAGTTATATAAAGCTCCTAATCGTTTGCTCAACAAAAGTTCACAATACATAATTAAGTGAACTCCCACATTTTCGCTAAATGCTCACCACTTTGCTGTTTTTGTGCCGAGGCCAAAGCTGTGTCTGAAATGAAAATATTGCTTGGTTGCCATCTTAAGAACCAGTATGTTGAAATGAGGGGAAGGAAAGAAAGTTATTTGCCGCCATCTTGTGGTATCTATAGGCAATTACAAATGTTTTTGGTGGGTATCTTAGTATTTGCCATCTCTTGAAAATAGTGGGGGTTCACTGTATGCATCTTCTGTCTTACTACCAATTAAAAAACTGGCCTCAGTCCTTTCAGTTAGTATTATCTATTAAAGCGAATGTTGAATAGGGTGCAAGGTACGGCATGCTTAGATAAAACATCCAAAGCGAAACATTCAGAACGCTTGTTGAGGTGATCTGGAATGTGGTTAAACAGTCCTACCTCACGTTTGTCGTCATCTCATTAACACGGTCAACAATTGAAGATGCAAGTGAAGTATGTCAAGTACGCATTTTAATTACAAATTATAATTGACGCATATTAGTTGTGACGACCAGGGCGGAGTGGCATGTTTTGACACTTCAGAAAGAGAGCCTATTTATTTTGGACATTTTTGTCACCTATACCTCAGGTTTTGACCATTGAAGACCAAATGTTGAGTCCAATGTGGATGATCCGTGTGATGTCCAAGTACTTTAATTCCTTTTGAGTTAATTTATTCTAGCGTCGTTGCTTTGTAGGAAATGCACCTGCACTGAATTCATGTGACCTTATTAAAAAATAAAAAAAATATGCCATTAACAGTTTGTGATGAAAGTTTTCCCAAGTTTGTTAAATTTATATTCATCAGAATAAACTTGTTTTCCCGTCATCACACGTGTGCTGGTTTATTTTAGGATCAAACACAATGCAAAATGGATAATATCCCAATTTTGATGCGAGATGTGAAGATACATTTCCATGTCTGCCTTCAACAATCTGCAACACTAGTTTCCTGTAATAGAATGTATTTGTAATTATAGAGTATGATTAAATTTAATATTTACATCCGTCTGATTTAATGTTGTATTTTAATAGGTTTGGCTAATTGTATTTAGGTCTGAATCATGAATTTCTGTGCAAACAACCTATATTCCCACACTCGTGGGACTCTTACCTTGTAATGACGTAATTAATATGATCTAATACCGCCTCCTTTGAAATCAGAAGTGCTTTTTACCGTAATGTTTGTGTACATACACCACAAGTAAACGTGAGGGTTAGTTTGACGGATTTTTGTAAATGGAATGCTGTCCATCTAGTTTCCCAGTTTGGTCGCAACGCATTTTTAATCTAAATTCTTTAAAAAAATGTAAAAAAGTTGCAACTATTAACGTACTTACTACTCTAATTTATCTCGATGTGATTGACGCGTTTGTATGCGGGCGTGTCAATCAAAATAGGTTGACGTGACGTCACCAGGTGACGACAGTATTTGACTACCCAATTTCAAAGAAACAGTTTACGGTTTACGGCACAAGTGCGAGTGCGTGCGTGAGCCGTGCGTGCGCGCGCGTGTGTGTGTGTGTGTAGCGGCGGCAGTGGGAACGGCAGCCAAGATGGCGGCGCTGGAAGAGGAGCGGAGCTACGGGCTGTCCTGTGGAAGAGTGAGCAACGGCAGCAATGTCTCCGTCTTCCACGTCAAACTCACTGACAGCGCGCTGAGGGCCTTCGAGGGTTACCGGGGCGGCAAGGTAAGAGCACGCCCGGCCCCAGCGAAACGAGACATTTCGGGTTGAGGTGAGGTGAGGGAGGGGGGTTTGTTGGAAGTGTGTCCGCGAGGGCTGTGACAGGCGGCAGTAAAGCCGGAGTCGGTCCACACCAACTCGCTCACCCCCCTCTTGAGCCCCGACAGGCGGCCACACCAGGGGATTTTAGCGGCCACTCGGTTCTCCCTCTGAGTCGCTTGACTTGAATGAGGCAGCTAGCTTATTTTTTTTTTTTCTTCTTCTTTTTTTTTTTTTAAACAGCAACACTCAGACTTGAGTCTTAAACCTCCACTGGACAATCGATTTTTATATTTTATTTGTTTGGGGTTTATTTTCCCCTCTCTGGTTAGTTTGTGAAATATCATATTTCATTCCAAACTTGTTTCCAGAAAGTTTGTTTAGCTGTCAAAACAGTCTGGTGAAGCAGCCAGCAAGTGGCCACACCATCAGTGGCAGCTTCTTAAATTAAACAAAACTAGTGTACAGTAGAGTGGTGCGGTGCCCTGACTTACGATTTTAATTCGTTAAATGATCACCCCTCATAACTCAAATCGAATAGAATAGATAGAGATAGAATATAATTTCCATTAATCAGTTCCAAACTCTCCTCCCCATGCAAATGCAAATTTTCGTTATTGACATCCATCCATTAAATCATTAAATATAAAATGGAATAAATGCTAATGTAAAAAAAAAAAATCGCCTGGTTTTATGAGGTGTAATTAAACCAAAAGTCTCATACGCTGTCGTACATTTGTGTATTGTGCCTTTAAATGGCGCTCTCCCACTATGCACTCTGTAGCAGGTGCACTGTCTGTCTTTCATTAGCAGAGGTTCGGTTTTTGTGATATCGAAGTTATTTTCTCCTAAAAAAAGTCACATTTCCTATTTTGACAGATCAACTCCCTTTAAATATAAAGAAAAAGCAAATGACAGTGACATTATTCAAAACTTGTCAAAGTTGGCCGTTTAAACACAACTCTAAATGGACTTGGCATTATGATATAACATTTTAAATGTTTGACAGTTTGTCAATAAATTAACCGCCACCGTGTCCTCACTGCATTTCAGCAGGATATGGAAGTCACACAAAAAAAAGAGATTTTTGATGAAGCCCTAGCTGAGTTACCGTTAACAATGCATGCCTTTTTTTTTCTTTCTTGAATTATGAACATACAGTAAATGTGAGTTACAAGCGCTAGATGGCAGTAGCAAACTTCGCAGTAGTCAGCAGTTTTGGCAAATATTGAACAGCTCAAATGTTTTTCACTCTACTTTAAAAAGACATTTGCATGTTATGCATTTCACCAAAACGCCACGTAACTCTCTGTTTGAAAGTCTGCTAGCTTAATGCTAACACACAATGCAAAACACCCCCGGTAAGCTAATGAAACTAGCCTCGACGTTGCCGTGCTGTGAGCAGGACATTTGAACGCAAACAGTGCGGCAGCACGTCAGACAATTTGCAAATAGGGGGCAGATGATTTGTGACGAGTGTTTTGTCATAAGTGTCATAAGTCAACGTACCATTTTGTACAGTGCATTTTTATATGGTTTTCACAATCACGAAAATGGGTTTGACGCCCTTGGTTTAATTTGTGGAAATAGTTGTGCTGTGGTGGGACTTGCTGCTCCTTGCCCAGAGGATTGCCTTCTAACATTTCAGCCTCTATAAATATTTGACAGGGAAAACCTGGCTGGTCAGGAGAAGGAGGCCTTATCTCCTCATGCAGTGTTTGTGTACAGTGCCACTAACAGCTGATAAGAGCCAACTACCAATTGCAGTGGCTAATTACTAGCTTCCTATTTAGTTTTTGTCCTTTTTTGAAATATTGATAATATTGTCACGTGAGCTGTCTTAGCAAGTATTTAGTTTAATTCACACATGTAGTTGTAGCTATGTTAGATTTTTTGGGGGGTGGGGGGTGAAGAATTTTGAACCCTTTTTACAGTATTGTCATAGTAGCTGCGTTTGCAAAGACTTTGACCGCATTCTGATGTCATAAGTGTTTTTGAGCATTTGGTATTATGAAAATAACTTTTTTTTTTTTTTTTATAGTGTTGTAGCCAATTTGGTGGCATCAAAGTAATGTGATGTCATCATTGTAGTGGAGTTGACGAACATTTTAAAATAATGCGTCACAATTGCAATAATTTTAATTATATCCGTTAGGTTAGGGTCAATTTGTCGGAAGTATTTGGTTATTTGGACGTGAAAACATTTTTCATTTGCTGAGTTGGCAGATCATTTGGTAGTCTGTAAAGTATGTCACGTTACGATACTCTCAAAGTAGCTGATTTGGTAAGAATTTCATGGCGTCAAAATGATGTAATTTTAATGGTATTATCGTAGCACTATTAGTGAAAATGTCAATTAGATTTAGTCAAAATAACACCTTTTCACAATATTGTCATCGTAGCTGAGTTTGCGCGAATTTTGTAATTTCATTGTCCAAATGACATACGTTTATGGTATTGTCATCAATCATCATAGTTATGTTTCTAAAAAATGTGGTCACATCAAACAAATAATTATTTACAATGTTGACGAGTTTGCACAAATTTGGTAACTTCAAATTAATAACTTTTACCTTTTTATCGTGCAAATGATTGAAAACTGATGGTGTCAAAAATAAAATCTTCGTCTAATACTGTCATAGCACAGTTTTGTAATTTTATTATCAAAACGGCTTCTTCTTTTTTAACGACATTGCCATCGCAGCTATGCTTGCTAATAAACTGAGAGATTCAACGAATGTCTTACTCTTAGTACCCTTCTTCTTCGCTTGCTCAGCTGCTATGACGTGACAACCAGTTGTAGAGGCAGTCCAGTGGCATTATGGTGGGGGGGGGGGGGGGGGGAGTTATTTGTGACGACGTCCAACGTGCAACAGCAGTCATCAGGCAGTGAGACGACCGTGGCGTTTCGATGCTTCCTGTTTGAGACGTGACTGTCGGCTGGTCGGGCTCTCATGACGACAGCAAGCAGCAGCAGCAGCAGCAAGCCGGAGCTCGTCTTCCTGCTAGCCGGCTGTGTTATAAGCGACAAGTGAGCCATTTAGGCCCCCGGTGCAAACTCAGGGCGACTTGACCACAGTTTAGGATTTTCGTGTAAGGGTAAAGTGATTGCAGTCCTCACCGTGCAATGATTGCGTAACTTTTGTCTTAAGCTTTTTGTCGTCTGTTTATATGAGCAGTAGGGGTGTGCCAAAAAAATTGATTCTCATTTAGTACGATTCAGAATCTAGTTTAAATGTCCCCAAATCGATTTTACTTCAATTATTTTATACTGTCTTGCCTTTGTCTGTGTGTGCCTTTTATTTGGAGCGCTGTTCATGTTGTACCTGATTTGGCCACTTAGGGGCAGTGTGGTTACTGTTAAGTTGTAGCCACATTAGAGAGTAGAAGGAAAAAGTCACGATCAAGTTATTCCAATAAAAGTGTTTTTTGGTTTTTTTTGCAGTGTGGAGCCGTTCTTTTGAGTGATAAAAGTGCCGCGAGTAGCGCGCTAATTAGCATTAGCAAGTCAGACTGGAGTAGATCGTTACAATTCCTTGCACATCTATAGATTGAAGCAAAAAATCATGGCCAATCAAATCATTTTGAATCAAAAAGCGTTCTTAATCGAAAATCGATTCTGAATCGAATCGCAGACCCAAAAATCGAATTGTGAGACATTCAATGATTCCCACCCCTAATAAGCAGTGTTTTCATGGCCATTGGTGTGTAAATTAGCAAAAAAATCAATTTGGCAATGTTGTTACATTTTTGTGAATAATGCTTAATTATTAATGTCATAATTCTGAAATTGCATTGATGGAAGTTTAGCATACGTTAGCATTGTTAGTCCTTGGCAGCAATCTACACTTGCAGGTTTTCTGTACCTCTTAGCTTTCCGATAAAGCGAAGAATGCATTTCCTGGTTGCAGTATTTTTTTATTTTTATATCTGGGGTTCAACATTAAGCCCTTTCACACTGTCATTCTAAGATGGCTTTTCACACATTATTCCCACCTTGCTGTCCTGCATGTAACGCACCGATGTGGCATGAGAAGATTATAGGCGCCCTGTGAATTTACCGCTATCAGATGCGCGTAACCATGTGCAAGGAGCCGCAAACGGAGTGTTACGTTTCACACTTGACGCTGCCCATAACCCTTAGCATTGAAACCGGCAATTGGACTTCCTCTTCTAATGCCTAAACCCACGTTTTTCCACTTTGTCAAACTAAATCCCATTCTTGCAGTTCGGTGTTTTGTTAAATAAATAAATACATACATGCTGTTTGTTTATTTATTTATTTACAAATGGTGAAATCCAGTCATATGGTAGGAGTGGTTCGGCCTTGCCGTCTGCTCACACATGATAAGTATGATAGTCAAAATCTGCGCAGGAGTGTTTTCAGAAAAAAAAAGCTATTTACCTTTCTTGGTATTTGTCATTGGCTTCACTTTCACTTTTTATTTCATTTGAATCGCTGGTCATACACACTATAGGAATGATATGGGAAGAAATGGAGATGGGCTTGGTTGGGGGGGGGAGTTGAAGCGGGTTAGCATGTGCCACTGAAATGGTTATTTAAGGAATGCTGACTCTCCAGTTTCAGCTGATCATGGGACACGGCGAGAGAGAGAGAGAGAGAGAGATGACCGTACCCGCTCGGGCCAAATATGACTCGAAATGTCACAGTAGTCCTCAGTCTTTTGTGGCGACCTTCTCACAAGCGATCGCGTCACCCCGGTGTCGCGGCGTACACGCCAGATACATCCCCTGACCCCACAACGCGGAAGTGGTGGCACGTACGTCACGCGTTGCCTCGGGCGTGCGCTCAGACTTGAGCGTTATGCCAGCAGAGTGAGTTTACGCACACGCAGGTTTTGTCTTCATGATAAGCCCTGGTCCACTTTAATGACGTTCTGTCACTCATTAGGGAAGTGCTAATGAACCAATCAATGGCCAGACTTGTCTTAATGATTCCTTGTGTTTTATTAGCATAGGCAGAATAGATAAATGGATATGAGGATGGACTTTGGCCAAAAGAGTCTTTGTTAGATTAACACTAGTGTGTCCATGACGTTTTGAATAATGCCATTGTCCTTTGTTTTTGTTTTTCTATATTGGAAAGAAGGGAAAATTCAAATCAGAAAATCTGATTTTTGGCAGGAAATAAAACAGATATGTGACCTTTTTTAGGCCGTATGGGCCAGCCCTAGTTTAGCATAGCAAAAGACCTGGCGCGCCATCCTTCAATCAGATAATTACAAATGCGATGATGTCTGTTGTGATGTATATCTCGTATCGGTGTTAAATATAACAGCTCTGTCCTGGCACCGCCGACTTCCCTGACACGCCGATGTCGCCCCTCCTCTGTTCACGCCTCTGCTACAAACTCCGCTTCTAGTTGCCAGTGCGTGGCGGCATCCACGGCCGTGTCATCGATCCCACGGTCCAGACCTGTGCCCTGTCCCCAAGGTTAGCTCTGTGGAACATTCTGGGATCAGGTCCCAAAAAATAGTGGCATGTCAGCAGCCTATTCAAACGAACGAGCTGATGGTCGCACTATGTTTGCGGAGCCGGGAGGGAGGGGGGGGGGGTGGTGGTGGTGGTGGTGGTGGAGTGCTAAAACCGGTGCAGAGTCGAGGTTTGACCAAGGAGGGTGGCTCCATGAATGGTCTGGTGTTCCTGGATAGGTTCTTGATGTTCCCACTGGGCTGAGCTTAAGAAGTCCAGGTCATGTTTATAAACGAGAATTGGTTCGCAAACATTTTTGCCTGGTTAACTCATTCACTGCCATAAATTCATAAAATAAATAAATAAATAGATTAATCAATGAATGAAATGAATTTTTGACGTTTATAGCCGTCAATGGCAATAAATGAATGAATTAATGATTGAAAAAAAAAATTTTGGGGTGTCAGGCAATTAAAATTTGTAATCCTAATTAATCGCATGACTTCACTAGTTAACTCACAATTTATCACACATTTTATATCTGTTCTAAATGTACAATAAAAAAATCTAGGTTTTCATACTCTTGACAAAAGTGGGGAAAAAATTTTAACTAATAGAAGTAGTTAAAATGAATTTTTGACGTCTGTAGCTGTCAATGGCAGTGAATGAGTTAAATACAGTACAAAAAAAAAAGAAAAAAAAGTGAAATGGTCTGTTGTTGGAAAAATTCATCATGAGCATGCATTTATTGGCGTGAGCATAGCAAGTTTGATCAAAATTGTGACACAGAATCTACTGTATGTAAAAACGGCCACACAAAAAACAAACAAATTTCCCTTTAATGTCTTGTACTTTAATTGCATATACTAATTGCAGTGTAGTTGGAAAACAAAACTCAGTCCTCCTCTAACCTCATGATCCACAAGTGGGTGACGGCGAACTAATGTTACATGCGGTATATCTGGTCGTTTTTTGGGGTATTTTTTAAAATATATTTTTATTAAATTTTCTTGAAAACTTCTTGGGTGGTGGCCCGCCCAAGTATTAACATGTTGTGGGAAACACTGATTTCTGCAAATTCATGCTTTTTTTGTCTTTGTGCAATCGTGAGTAAGTGAGCTGCTTTACAAATTCCCAGCATTTTCCACCAAATGTTAGGCCATAAATTAATTAATCATGCAGTCAATTTTGTAAGCAAGGCGCTGTCTGAGCAAGAGCTGTCACACGGCCAGTGAGGTTTGCAGAACCAGCTTCACTTAGTCTGTCAGGAATGTCAGGGCAGGATTTGCACCCAGCTCTCGCTCTCTCTCTGAATCCCATGACGTGAATACGATTCCCTTTGTTTGGGTGCCCAAAACCGATTTCTCTGAAAATGTACGTTATGCTGAATGGCACTGATTTCAGCGTCCTAATACCCAGCCGCTCCGGGTTGCGAAATGGGTGGGTTGCCTCGGGGTGGAAGGGCATCAAAACTGTGCCAAACAAATCATGCGAGTGACTCGCGGGTTTTTCAAGTCAAAAGTCGCAATGCCTTGTGACTGCCGTTAAACTAAGCTTTTGTTGCATTTCATGCGTGACCTTAGTTGGTCAACTATACATTCCAGAAAAAGCGGATTCAAGCCAAAATCATGTGAATTATAGGCTTGGCAGAAGAACGATTGAATGTTTCGTATGTGAGAGTACAAAGCGTGTTGTATTTGATTGACTTGCCTTCGCGTGAACTTTGATTTCATTTGAACCAACCCAGTGTGGAGGGGGGAACAGCCAATTTGACTTCCTCTTTGTGGTGCGCGTGTCCTCACTCTTTGCTGGAATGGGAGTCAGATTTCTCATACTTTCTTCTGCAAAAAGTTGTTTTAATTGGAGACATGTTATGTGCATTGTTCAAAATCAAATTTGTTCCTCCTTCCGCGATGAAGCACAAAATGTCAACAAAATCCTTAATGTGCTTTGCAAAGACGGGATGACGTTTTTATTTATTTTTTTATTATTTTTTTTTTTTATGGTGACAAATGATTGCGTGTCACCAATGGACCTGACTGAGTCTATTCTGCTACGCGCGGGACTGAAAGTATTTGGAAAATGTCTGGCTTGCTCCCACTGTTGTCTGCATGAAGGACTCAAATCATCTCTCTCGTCTCTAGGACGCGATGATAGCAAACTTGCTGGCTTTTGCTCAGCTTTGTATTGATTAGATTAATTGCAGTTCACAGCTGTTGTCATTTGCATACTGCATATAAAAGTGTTGACTGCTGAGCCCATTTGAAATTCCGTCGCTAACCAATACAGTGCTCTCTTTGTAATCAAGTTATTCAGGTTTAGGACTGGGTATCGATTTTAATTTCCTGAATCGATTCAATTTCAATTCACAAGAGTTCAGTTTGATTCAATTTAGATTTTTTTCCAATTTGATTCACTTCAGTTCACTCTGATATCAATTAATTATGGAACAATAATTCTTCTTAAATGTCAAGGACATGATAAAAACTCTTCAAATATTGCGTATATTGGAGGCAGTAACCGGTCAAATGATTTAGTTTATTAATGAAAGTAACGCGTTATAATCACTCAAGTGTTACACAAACATTGAAATCAGTAAGGATGAGATGAAAATATTTTGATAATTGTAATTCAATAATTTTGAATATAAAAGTCATTCATAAATGTAATAAAATACTTTTAAATTCATGTGAACAGTACATTTTGAGAAAATATACTTTCTTCTTAAAAAAAAAATTGGAAAAAGAGACTTAAAATAATTGGTTTTATTCATCGATATTGGGATCAATAGGAACATCGATTCAATGTAATTGTTGCAACCCTAGATGTAATTGACATTCATGAAATTATTTAAAGAAATGCATTGTGATAATTGTATAAATTGAAAGTGGTGACATTTGTCTTTTTTTCTTCCTTTCTTATTTTAGGTCCTGTCATCACAACCATTAATCACATTTAATGGAAACCAAGGGGTAAGTCATGCAA
Source organism: Leptonotus elevatus (assembly GCF_054856555.1). NCBI lineage: Eukaryota > Metazoa > Chordata > Actinopteri > Syngnathiformes > Syngnathidae > Leptonotus > Leptonotus elevatus. The sequence goes on along the minus strand of NC_141249.1, from coordinate 15,336,563 downwards.
CCACACACACTCAATGAAACAACCTTTTTTTTTTGTCATTGAGAGTAACCACATGAAGAGAACTCCATTCTGCCTCAATCGCTTCACGACACCATTTATCAACGATTCGTTTCACAATTGGCAGCGTTATTCATGATCGATTAAACATTTATTATATATACACATGCCTGTATTTGGATGAAGTCACTTTGACACGTTGCAATTTCATTTGACAGGTCAGTCATTTAAACTGCCCCAAGTCGAGTGCAAACAATGCCAAACAAACCACATTTCAATAAGCTGTCTTTAAGATGAATGCATTAGTCGCTCAGAAATCGAGGGTCGTGTCAAAAAAATGGAGCTATCCAACCGTCTTTTATGTTAACTAAAAAATGAAATATTCTTATACATTTATCTGAACAGTTCCATAGTCATATGCACAAATCAGATGGTTTGTGATTGGATGTTGTCATCTATTAATACCTCGAATTCCTCCTAAAGTGATGCGGCAGACGCCCTCCATTTGGAAAATGTGTTGCTGCTTGAGGTCAGAATGTTCGGCACAAGTGTGAAAGTGGCTAAATGACACAGCAGATGCTTTCTCGACACCATTGCAAGCGTTCACTCCCAGCTCTTGACTCGGCTCGTGCAAACCAATGCCAGCATGTTTCCCACATCAGGAAGGCAAGAATAAAAAAAAAAATTTAAAAAGGGGGGATTAACGCGTGTAACCGCAGATGTTTGTCGCGTGAATGGAACGATCCGCCTCCCTGGCAGAAATGAGGCAGGTAAATCTGTCTCTAATGCCGCAGCAAAGAATGTTGAAAATGAATTTAAGAACCCGACAGAGTACGGGTTTGCCATGATCTCACACTATCCTGTGAACGGGGAGGAGCCCAAATTTAAAAGCCAGTTTTCAGAGATGCTTGCTTACAAATCTCAATGTAACAATCGTCACATTTTGAAATTGTGTACGTCAGGTTCATGATTGATCCTCAAGTGAGTCATGACGGGAAGCGGTAGGTTTCAGAGCTTTTACAGGAACATGTTGAGTGTCACTCGGCCATCAGATGTCGTGTTTGCTCTGTAATCCGAACACAATCGTTGGACGTTGTTAGCCAGTGTAACCCATTCGTCTTTACCCCATTTGACCTTTTGTCCACATGGCATCCATTGTCGCTCCACTTGTGTGTCTCTTTGGTCGTCTGTGTGGCGATTTGTCCTTTTTCTAATGAGTCCATCCTGAAAAGAGGTATTGTTTAACTGATGCCAAGCAGAATGAAAAGATGAGCAGACTTGCAGGCACGACAAAAGCAGGAGGGGGTGTTTGGACAGCCTGTTTAAATCCACTTGTACCAGTAGCCAAAGCTATAAACAGGGCATTGTTTGTAGACAGGATGTGCTGTCTCATTTGGTGTTTTAGTGTCTTAACACTCACCTCGTCTGTTTTGTGGTTGCCGTGAGGCAAAGCACTTTAAGTGCATTTTACTTGTACTTCTGCGCTAAATCAAAACTGTTAGCTTACCCCGTTGATGTGTTTTTAGCTCTGGACGCTGCAGTATTGTAGTTCACAGTCATTGATTTTGCTGCCGTATACTCTATTCTCTCAAATATGCCTTCTCCTTAACTTACCTTTTATACCTCAAAGTAAATACAGTAGAATGATGCTGACCAAGGAGGGTGGCTCCATGAACGTTCTGGTGTTCCTGGATAGGTTCTTGATGTTCCCACTGGGCTGAGCTTAAGAAGTCCAGGTCATGTTTGTAAATGAGAATTAGTTTGCAAACATTTTTGCCTGGTTAACTTATTCACTGCCATAAATTATTATTTTTTTAATAACATAATTAATTAATTAATTTTAAAAAAAGAAAACATTATAAAAAAAATTGGGGTGTCAGGCGATTAAAATTTGTAATCATAATTAATCGCATGACATCACTAATTAACCCACAATTAATCACACATTTTATATCTGTTTTGCAGTCTCCAATTTGCCATTTTGGCCTCAACAACAACTTTGCGCTCTCATACCATTTCTGAGGACAATTCCAACTTCTCTCTTACGCCCAGCCATAGTCTGACTATTCACACTTACAAATTGTACGGAATGTACGCATGTGACGAGTTTGGACCCGGGAGACATTTGGTGTGGGGGAGCCTCGCTCTCGACTCATTCTTTACAGTGAGTCACAGAGTCAACTGCGTCAGTCCTCTGTGGCTTCGCCTCCCTGCATCACAATCATTCCGAGTTGTCCGACTCAAATTGCAGCATTACATTTTATATCCCTGTAATGTATAGCTGCGTAGCCGGCAATAACGCTACATTTCGAACCTGTGTGATTTATGTCTTTGCACTCACTGTGCCTTGTTTTTTCTCTTTGGTTTGTTGATCAGTTGAATTCATGGAAAACGACAATGTGCATGCAAAAAGGCAAACGGTGTCAGAGAAAACAATGTGGTATTTCTCGGCGATGTCCCCGAGTGGATCAGTCAAATAAAGCTTATGGAAAAGCAACTCTTTTGTTGCTTTTTTATGGTTAGAACCAGTGTGTCATGCGCTGCTAGAGTACAGCAGAATGGACAGGAAATAAAGGACATGTATTTATAGTGGACCACATGCAGCCTTCTTCATACGTGTCAAGCCCTTCAGTAAACAGAGTTGAGCCGACTGCCTTCTGACCGCACGTCGGCACCTCGATGGTTGAGGAATATACTGTACGTAATGCACTTGGTGGAAGATGTCTCCTCAAAAATGGCAAACCATGGGCCAAGCTCCCATTTGTTAAGATTATGACTTTTTGCCCATAGCAAATAATGGGGAAAACTTTCAACTGTTGGCAGTTGTTTGAATTACATTTTACTTTATCAAACAAGGTTAAACATGAGAATATCCAATTGTAGAAATAATTAAAGAAAACCTGTCGTCCCCCCCCCCCCCCCCCACACACACACATCTACATAGTTAACTACTGTAAAAGCTAGAGGCTTAATGCTTTTGAATGTGAGGCCACTTAGCATAACGGCCAATGCATATATTTTTTTCATTATGTAGCATTGCACCATTTATACTGCTACTTCTCAGGCTAAAGAAAAAGTGCTTGACAATCCACGTGGTTTTTTTTTTGCTACACATACACTTCATATGGAGCATCACAGATGTGCCATATATAACAAAAAGAAACAGAGACAGATACCTGTCATAGTTTCAAGCCAGAAAACTGGAGAATGGAAAGAGGTTGTGTAGCTTTAAGAGCCTTTCCTTGTTTTTTCAGTAAGAAGAGTCCTGGAGCACTTTTGCCGAGGCCCTGGGCGCATATTATATAGTTACTTCAACTTCAAATATGACATGTTTTAATTTTAATGAGTTGGAAAAGAACAAATATTACACGCATTCCCACGCTGTGTACAAAGCAGAAGTTTTCAATTATTTTGCACAGGGAGGAAAAAATGATCCTGCCATATCCTTGAACAAGTATTTTTATTCCTCCCAGTCTTTTCAGCCTGGAGGTTCTTTCATGCTTAGGCCAAGATGTCAAGATAAAATCCAAATGATTCCAATTATGAGAGTTATTATCCAGTGAATCTTCTTGGATAAGTCACATGTTCATGTTGCTGTTTTCTCCGTTTGCCTCTTGCAGAAAATTTCAATACCACGGTCAGAAAATTCCAATGAACTGCACACGTTTACTTTCTACCTGTCCAACGTGGGCAGAGACAACCCGCAGGGCAGCTTCGACTGCATCCAGCAGTACATCACCAGGTGAGAGGCCCACTCTCGTAGCCTTGCCTGGCCCGCTCCACAAGCGCAACATCATAAAACATGTTCCCAAGAACGGTTAGTAGCGTGGGTGAATCAGCTTTACCCGCTGTCATGCAACTGGGTTGGACAGCGGGCGGAAAGGAGAGACTTTGAGCAAGTCAGTCATGCGTCAAGACTTCCAAGAGGGTGGAAGTGATACAAGGAGACAGGCTAGTACACCGGAGGAGGTGGGAAGAGGGGCTGTGTCGACCATGTCACATTTTGGCAAGTTGAGCTGGAGTTAGTATTGTGCAATAGATTAGTTTCAGCAGCTGATTTAAAATTGGTGCGGACCAGGAACGTCCTATTGTTTAATTCAGGATGTCACATTTACAAAGCCTACACACCAAGGGTGGGATGATACAGGTAGCACACACTATGGTTCGTATCTCGGGTTTTTGGCTATGGGTCGATACATTCTCAGTATGCGTTTTGTGCATAAAGAAAATAACAGCATTTTGTACTGTTCTGAATAAAATAACTTGTGTGGTTAATTATTACTACTTCAACAGCAACTCAGTGGTGGCATCATTCTTTTGGGCTGTTTTTCATCAGCTGGAATTGAGGCTATAGTGAAGGGGGGAGGGAATTTTTAACAGTTCCAGCTTCCAAATACCTGTCAGGCATCTGCTAGAAATCCATAAAATGTCAGGAAAAGTCTACTGGAACACTTGAACTTATTTGTGGTTAATCACAAGCACTTTGTGCGCTCGTGTATGCTAACTCCCGTTCAACATGAGTTTGAATGTACTTGGTCAATTTCAAACACAGCCACATCCCTGGTTATAAGGGGGTGCAGACTTATGCAACCACATTATCGAAGTTATTTTTTTTTAGCTCAGTTTGAGGTCACAAATAACGGCAGAATTATTTTTTTGAAATTTACTCTTATTTTATAGTTTTTTTTAAATAACACAAAAGCAGCATTTTAGCAGGGGTGTGTAGTTTTATTACGTCAATTGTACCTCTACATCATGGCTAGAACATTTGTTGTGTCAAGAGCATGTAAGCGATACCAGGAGACAGGCCAGTGTATTTAAAAGATGAAGTCAGTAGGACCACTCCTCCTTGAGCCCTACAAATTGACCTCCAGCTGTATGTTGTCAAGTATCCTTGACACTTTTCGCACCAAAGCACATTGACATGAAAAAAAGAAAAGCGCTGACGGAATCAAATGAAATTGGAACTGATACCAAAGCTAGTAAAAACCAGAAAGTCGATTCACTCCACTGAGCGCCAAACTCTCTGTCCCTAAGCAAGAAGGTCACGTGGCGTTCAACCACATGGATCCTTATCAACGCACCGAGCGCCAATGTGAAACCGTAAAATGACAGCGCTCGGCCTCTAGCTGCCCCGGCATCTCATTTGCTGCCAAACTGTCAGAATGGAGGCGTGAAGGTGGTCAGACAGAAAGGCATTTGGTGTGTTGGTGCGGAGAAACCCACAGACGTGTGGGAATGGTTGTCTTTGGTTACAATATGAAACTTGTCGTTTATTTAAAAGTTTTGTCTGTAATAACATGCCGTACTTTTTCCCCAATTGAATCTTTGAGTCACCCCACCCTGTTCTTCCGCTCACAGCCTCTCCTCTTTGTTTTGGCAGCGAGGGTAGCATTCAGCTGGATTGTTTGGGTGCCATCCAAGACAAGATTACCGTATGTGCCACGGACGACTCTTACCAGAAGGCCAGAGAAAGCATGGCCCAGGTTGAGGAGGAGACACGGAGCAGGGGGGCCATCGTCATCAAGCCCGGCGGCAGATTCGTCGGTGAGCGGCATTGCCTTTAGAAAAATGCCAGGACAACAAAACGCATCATTAAAAGATGAAAATATCTGAATGCATGTAGGGGATTAAAAGAGGAAATTGTGCATGCTGCAACCTCCCAAGTTGTCTTGCTTTATAGCACCGACACTGGCTGTTTGAGATGGTTTTTAGACCACCATCCATTGTGTACAAAATGCAAGCCACAGTTTTATCTGGAGCATATCCATATTTGATGTTAGTGTTTGACAACTCAACATGGGAACAAAATGGCACACCTCTCAAAAGTCATAAAATCTAGAGATGAATCAAAAGTTTAAAAAAAACAATGATGATAATAATAATAATCTGCCTCAAAAATCTTAAAGCGTCATCAAATCTCATGAGACTTTAGTCAAGATGCACAACATACTGACAATCGTTTTCCCAAATTACGATCAGTCAACAAAGTCCCAATTGTTGGGCTTCTGTTGTTTCTCAAGTCTTTCTTTCTAACTGCAGATCATTCCGAAATGTAACCCAACAATATTGTGGCTCCTCCTCCTCTACTCTCCAGGCAAAAGGGTTCAGATCCGGAAACCGGCATCGGCCCTGTCCGACGTGGCCCCCTCACGCAGAACCTCTCGGCCGGTCATCATCTCCAGCAGCACGGTCAAGAAAGCAAGCACTCAGCACAGGCCGCTCCGAGAGCGCCTGGTCCACCTGCTGGCCCTCAAGCCTTACAAGAAACCCGAGCTGCTCCTGAGGTTGCAGAAAGACGGCCTCTTGCAGTCTGACAAAGACTCCCTGGACAGCCACCTGCAACAGGTCACATGCGCTCGCTCGTGGAACGTGGCGACTTTATTTCTCAGCTGCATCCTTACCAGTGATCTCTTTTCATTTAATAGGTGGCAAACTTGAACGGGAAAGATAATACACTCACTTTAAAAGATTTTTTATATAAGGAAGTTCATAAAGACTGGCCCGGATACACGGAAGGAGACCAGCAGCTTCTCAAGAGAATCTTGTTAAGGTATGATTGCTTTTATTTGTAACCCAGTTGGCACCATGATTTTGGATTGGATGACAATGTTGTAATTCTCAGTAGTGATTATGATGCAGCTGATGTGGTATTCATTTAAAATTGCTGCATTCGTTTGAATTACCAATCAGTCTGTAATTCATGGTTTCTTCTTTTTTTCTTTTTCTTTTTGCTATTAGCACGTAATGCACCAAAGGTGTATTTGAAATGGAAAATTATTCAAATTAATATTTGATTTATTAAAATTACAAGCGTAAAGTCGTTATGTTGCAAGTAGTATTCTTTATTATTATTATTATAAAATTAGAGGAAATGATCATGGTGTTACAAGAAAGTAATACAGTGTTGTATTTTCCTCTACAATAACTTGATATATTTTTTCTAGGAAGAGAATTAAGTAAATAAAAACAAAATATTTTCGTTAGAAAAGTCATAATATTGCCTTATTTTATTCGAAGACTGATGTTGTACCATTTATAATATAGGTTTTATTTTTTTCTGAGAAAAGTGGTGCTATTACAAGAATAAATTTATCTTTTCATGATGGCCCTTCATATTAAGGCACACAGGATGCCTGAAGCTGATTTCCTCTGCTGGTTTCACATTGAAATCTATTTTCTGCACAGTTATCAGATGTTCTGTCACAGAATGAACTGTACTGCTCTAGCAGACATTCGTCAGAACTGAACTCTTGCTTCAAAGCAAACACTTGTTGGTACCAACCAGTCCTCAAAACAAAAATCTAGGCTATTGTGTGTCAGATGGCAAATGAATGGAAATAATTTACGCAGTGTCATTTAATAATGCCTAATTATGGGTGGTTAAAAAGCACCTTTTGTATTTGTGTCCGCCGAAGAATAACTTGTGACATGTTGCCATCGGAGCAATGTATTATGTTTATTGACATCATAAGCTGTTGGCTTTCTTCCCAGTGGAAAAAAATGTAGTTCCTCAGGATCTGCGAGCAAGGAAAGGCCAGCTTCCAGCTGGCTATATATAGACCAGGCAGCAATACTCGGTTCAGTTGAGAGCAGACCTCTGCAAAGTCACGAGAATTCGATATCTCCTGCAACCCAAACTATGATCGAAAACCGTTAACTGTCATTCTGAACTCACCTGCACTTATTATTATTTATTTTGTTTTTAATTTATATTTTCGCACCAGGTCTGAGGACTGTCATGTCAGTTATGCTGTATGTCCTTTACATCTGACAAATGAATAAATGAAAATGTAATGAAATGAATGACCTTAGAACATTACCTTTACATAGAAACGGCTCACAGATAATCTGATTTCAAAAAATGCACCAGAAGTTATTACAAGTAAAATGGGGGGCTTTTGCATTTAGTGTGCCTTATATTGAATTGAACAAGTGAGCTGTTCACTTCCACTACTGCCTAAAGCAATATGCACCATTTTAGGGCAAAACAAAACAAAACACAAATAGGTGTGAAAATATTTGTTTTTCAGTTTTGACTATGTTCTAACATTAGTATGAACATGACCAGTTAAAAAAAAAAAAAAAAGTCATCCACATTTCCAACTTTTCAGATTCCCTGGTGGATTGTATTTTTATGTATACACTTTTGTCACGCACACACACACACACTCCTCCAGCAGCTATCAGTCACTTAGGACGAGTACAGCAACTTGACTGTAGTGCACGTGATGCAACCGAGTTCCAGCACATGCTGATCTCTGTGTTTTGTGTGTGCATGTGAGGTGGCAGTAGTCCAAGGTTCAGCCATATGTGTCATTTGACTGCCTCTATTCTGGCCCCAGCACACACAAAACACCCACAACGGGTGGGTCACCACATATTTCTGTGCATCTAAAACGCCCCCACCCCCAATAATCAGCCGTGGCCCATTTACTGCATTATGTTTTGTCCGCCTGTAATAATAAGTAGTAAGTACAAAAGCTCTATTCACAGCAGCTGACTTCACGTGTCTGTTTGCACACTTTGGCAACATTAACACAGCTCGTTAGACCAGTCGCAGCCCGTCTAAATCATTGTGGTGGAAATATGGTTGTGAAGCGCAAGTCAATTGTTGGCGATGAATGTGTTTTGTTCTTCCAGGAAGCAGTGCCAGTCTCAAAACAATGCCGCTCCTCTGCCAGAGAGCCCGCCCAAGGAGCTAGCCAGCAGCTCACCATCTCAGGTGAGCGTACTGGTCACATCCAAGACCTTGCAGACCGTTTATGCTATGATAGCATGTCATTTTGGACATACTTTTATCAGAAAACAAACATTTTGGAGCCTGCAAATGCAAGTAACAGAGGATTTTTTTTAAGGTTACCCTTACAAAATCATCTGTTACCTCTTTCACACCGAAACCAGTCATAACTGTAAACGCTGTGCTTATTTACCTGTGGCTTTTATAGACGCAAAGTGTTGCTGTGCTTACTGGGCACACTTTCACGTAGCAACATGACGTCCCAAAATAATAATTTGACGTGTGACGTCGGCATCTGGCGAGTAAAACGAACCCTGCAGGACGCTTGGAGACTTCAATGTGTGGGAATGAAGGAGAAGAATTTGTCTCACTATTAGATTACAGTCATTTCTGGACTATAAGGCGCGCTACTTGTTTCACTTGCATTCAACCCTGCGGCTTATCCATCAGATCACAAGGGGGCGCACTATAAAGGAAGCGCAAGTGAGTCCAAATACAGTAGGAGAGACCGAGCGTGAGCGAGGCAATTTGTGCCTTCATTATGGAAAAGAAAGTAGAGGGAATTTAAAACCAGACATTAAAACCCCTGCAGCTTATAGTCCAGAAATTACTGTATATCAATATCTGGAACTTGTGACATAAAAAGTACTTGTTAGCCATCAACAACTGCATTCAAAATAAAATTTTAACACGCGCTAATAACTGGGAATGTTGTGTTCAGAATCAACCCATGCAACCACATTCAGATCTTATTTTAAATGGGAGTAAAGTCGACACACACCAGCCGCCATTTAAAGTGCTTCTGAAAGCTCATGTGTTTATAAATAACCTTATTCTTGACTCTGTTGTTGACATTTTATTTTTCCGCCAGAAACGTCCTGTTGCAGACTTCATTGACCCCCTCGCCAATAAGAAGCCGCGGATATCGCATCTTGCCAGTAAAGCTGCACCAAGTCCCATCAATGGCAAGCTCGGCTCATCCAGCGGCAAAGGCGAGGCAGGCGGAGCGCAGCCGGGACTCGCCGCTCACTTGTCGGACGGCGCGCTGACGTCCGGCTCCCAGCCGCTCCCCATGCTGGATATCCCCCGACCGTTTGAAGCACTGTCAGACGTCAGCAATGACTCGAGCCACAATGGCAGAGACTGCGACGCCCAGGAAACGACGGCGGAGAGGCTCGGCCAAGCGCCTTCGCTTCTTTCGGCGAGCACCGTGCCGCCTGTCGGCGCGTCCCCCACTGCGCTTCCACGCGACCAGAGTCCGTCAGCCGCCACTGGGAGTAAAAAGCCCAAGAAAAAGTCCAAGAAGCATAAAGACAAGGAGAAGAAGAAAGACAAGGGGAGAGCTAGAGGCCAAGAGGAGAAGGAGAGGAAGAGTCCACACTCGGTGCCTGAGCCTGATCGAACCTGTGAGATGAGCCCAGAAAACCTCAAAAGTAACAGTATTCCACTCAAAAGCACAAGTGAGTAGCAAGTGTTCTCGTCCTGGATATGCAGCCTTCTTTTCACATTTGAGCAGTGATTGAGCGTGAACGATCATCAATTTCACTAAAATGGTCAGAAAATAATTTTATTTATGACAAATAAAAGAACTTTATTCATCCATCTATGCCAGTGACGTATAGTGGCAGGCAGAACAATAAAATGCTCTTCCGTTAATGGCCGAAGGTCCCGTTTACCTGTGTATCCACCTGTTGCTATTCATCCAAAAGAATCACAACTTGGTGTTCAAACAGGCCCAGATAGTAAATGTGTGCACATTAAAACTGAGCTCATTATTATTTCAGTATACATACATGCTTTGTGTGACATTTTCCATAATGTAAACAAACTGAATGTTGAAAACGTGATAGTCACAAAGCAATTGGAATGCAATCAACTTTGACAAGATTGCCGCATCAACTCTTCCCAGCCCCCCAAGCCCGTCCGTGTACAATAGTTTTCTTTTGGTTTTCCCACTTTGTTGCCATCTCCAACTAGCAGTAGTATCCCGTTTAACCAATAACTCTTCAGTGGGTGGAGTCATTAAGGGCTGAAGCACAAACACAAAAATCCATTGATTCAACCCCATAGTTTGGTCTCATAAGATAATATATTTACACTGTGATAAAGTAACACGGGAGACTAAAAGCAAACCCTCATATGTTGTTTCATTAGTCATCACTGTGAGTGAGTCATCTTCAAGTGTGTGACTCACTGATTAAACAGAGACCTCTACTGGAGACTTGTACTTCCTGATACAGCCAACTTGGTATTGTTAATGATGCATAGAGGAAAACGTAGGAAGTTGGACATTTCTAAGCTATGGCTACTGGTATGAAAATTGGTGCATAGCTACAACCCATCTCCATGAAATGATTGGGTGGAGTAACTTGATTTTTGTCATTTTGCAAGAGAATATGGCAAAGATTATTTCTTTTGGATTGTTTTTACAGAAGTTAAGGTTTTCCTCAGGTTTTTCCTTTTGCTAAATTAAATGATTTTGGACATGGATGATACTGGATATTCGTATTAGATATCACTGTTTGCACTTTAACTCAGTCACTGCCATTGACGGCTATAGACGTCAAAAATTCATTTGAACTATTTCTATTAGTTTAACTTTTTTTTTTCCACTTTTGCTAACAAGAGTATGAAAACCTAGAAGAAAAATATTATAAATTTAGAACAGATATACAATTTGTGATTAATCGTTAGTTAACAAGTGAAGTCATGTGATTAATTACAATTTAAAAAAAAAAATATATCGCCTGATGGGCCTAATTTAAAAAATAAATAAAATAAGAGCCGTCTAATTGTAATTAATCGCATGATAATTTTATATCTGTTATAAATGTACAATAAAAAAAATAATTAAATGGAAAAAAAAATTCAACTAAGAAATAGTTCACATACATTTTTTACGTCTATAGTCGTCAATGGCAGTGAATGAGTTAATCCACCAGTGAGGTACTGTTATCAATTTCAATGGTTGGATCTTGGGCAGTATCATGTAAATTGAAAGGGAAAACATAACTGGGATTAGCCAAGAAGGTTAGTTGAATATCAGTATATCCAAACACAAGTTAAGTTTATAAAAAAATTCATTTTCTCTATTCATTACGTACTAAAATGAGAGGTTGACAAAAACAATTTGTTCTTACAGCTAATAGATCATGTAGAAGATAATCTAATGTCTATTCTATCACGTGGTCGGCGGCCATTTTGTCCATACCGCGAGATTCTTGTGGTCAGACCTCATAAACTCAGAGTGGCATATTTCCGATTGCCCAGCAGTCTTGAATGCAATGTGAGCGTGCGCTTGTTATGGAGTTACCGGCACATGTTCATATTACTGACATTGTCTTTCAGCTCCAAACGGAATGTGCAACAGTTCCAGTATTTCATCGTCTCCAGAGGTGACCGACTACTTATTGTAAGTACTTCAACAATGTCACGAGTTGCTGTTTTTCGTTTCAAAGTAGCATCGCAATACTTTTCTTGTCACTTACCGACGTTAAGGTCATGTTTTTAATTTTGAATGATTAATAGTCGTGCATGAGGTCGGGTGTTAGAACCTGTTTATTTCCTTTTTAAATGGTGCCACATTTGTATGGATGAGCAGCAGAGCTGAGCATGTGCTTAATGAAATAAGACAACAAAGAAATCATCTGCCAGTCACAAATTTTTTTGCATTTTGTGCTGCATGTTTATTCCCTACATGAAAAAAAAAGTGTCTGCTTGACCATTGTTTGATTGCGTTTGACTTCCACATGGTTTTTCCCCCGCAATTGTTCTAAGCCTTTCTCTTAAAACCCGCCTAGGAAGTACACAGTGATCACGTCTCCAGAGCAGCGTCAGAGGTATAAAAACGACTTCAACTCCGAGTACAGCGAGTACCGCGGTCTGCACGCTCGCATCGAAAGCATCACCAGGCACTTCTCTGAGCTGGACAACGAGCTGAAGAAGTTGCAGCAAGGCACAGACAAGTACAAGGTGACGATTCTGTTGGGAAGCAGCTCATATTTGTGTCGCGCCAGCCAACGTTCAAAACAAATGCTCTCATGTGTTCTGTCCTTTACAGACAATCCACAATCAGATACTCCAAGAGTATCATAACATTAAAAAGGTAGGTTTTTGCCGATGTAATACATGAATTAATGGGGTTATTAGAAATATAAATACTCTATTGGGTTTTTATAGAGTGCCTTTTGCTGTTTAAAAAAATATTTTATTAGGGGGCTGTTGAACCAACTTAAGTCTAAAGAGAGAATTGTTGGCCTTCTTAATTGAATTACTTTAAGTGGTAACACAATTTAATTAAGTTAATCCAAGTTAATATATGAAGTTTAATTAATTATGAGGTCATTAAGTTTAATTAATTGAGTTAATCAAACTTGATATATTAATTTGGGATAATTGCGTGTTACCACTTGAAGCAATTCAATTAAGTTGGTCATTTATTTTTTTAGAGTGTAGATTAATGGCAATTCCATTGATTTCAGTGCGGAAAGAATATTTTAGATGAGTGTTTTGTGTTGATTGCATGGCCACGGAATGAATTAAACCCGTATCTCAAGGTACCGCTGTGCATCTACACGTGTTTTTGACTGTGGTCTTTTTGTGCCTTGCAGATCAATCCCAACTATAGCCAAGAGAAGAACCGCTGTGAATATCTGCACAACAAACTGGCACATATCAAAAGGGTCATCGGCGAGTACGATCAACAGCAACTCTGAAAGTAAAAGTACTTATTGGGATGAGGAAAAAGGAAAAAGGAAAAAAAAAAAACTCTGGAATATTTTTTTTTTTTGCGTTTGGACAAGGATGCTCTCATTTAGGCCAAAGGCTCACATGAGGACTCGAACAAGGACGCAGAATCTTTGTCCTCTCTTTACTTTTCTTTTCGTTGTGGAAGATGTCGCTGCCGGGCCTAGTGAGGCTTCTTTTTTTTTTTCCCTCAGCTTCTAGTGAGAGAATCAGGGAATTTAAACAAAAAAAAAAAAAAAACACTTCTTTCCAAGGAGATGTCTGTCCTGCTTTTGAGACTGGGAAGTGTGCAGGTCAAATGTTTAAGTTCGGAAAAACAAAAGGAAACGGTCTTCCCCGCCTTATATATATTGAGATGTATTTATTTTCAAAGCCTCAAAGTGATGGGGGAATATCAGCGCTTTTTCAAGGCCGTCTCTCCTCATTTTGAAATTCAGCCAGTATTTTATTCAGAAGCTGCCTTTTGCCCTTCATTCTTCTTCTCTCTTTAAAAGAGAGCACGCACATGTCGATGGAGTTGCACGCCATGTTTTCCGGAAGTCTTAAGTCTCCCAATCCCTTTACTCACCAGCCAGGCTTCATGCTTGAGAAGAGCCGCTCATCTGCTGGTGGCCAACAGAGAACCGGACCCAATTTTAGAAATGGAATGAAAGACCCTCCTTTTAGAAAACGCTGTTAACCCGCAAATGCTCTACTAAGAAAAAGTTGTGGCTTTTCAGAGAAATTTCAGGATGAACCTAAAATGCACCATAACCTTTACAAGTCAACTTGACCAAGTGTCATCTTGGTCTCATGATGTCAAAATGTGACCAGCGTGATGAAGATGACTGTTTAAATGCCAATTCTGATCATTTCGTGGATCGAAGACTTGTTGGGAATTTTGCCAATCCACTCAGAGGAGTTCAAAAAGTACTGAAACGGTGCTCGTGCGTTGAAGTTTAAAAGTCATTTCAAGTTCCCTTGTAAAGATTATAGTGCATTTAAAAATCCATCCTGAAATTTCACCCAAAAGCCTAGTGACTTTTTGCGACTATCATCACAATCATGCATTTAGTATGGCCGATGTCTAATTCCGGTCACGTTGCGTCCGCACGACTGTTAACATGAAGCCATCCATCCTCCTCCGAAACAGACGTTTGGCCCTTTAACACTTTTTGCCTTTTCCCACCCCCAAAATCTTGATGTCAGACAAGCTCGCAGAAGAGCAAGTCCAGTCCATCAGTCTGCAAACTGCATTGGGAGATCCTTTGTGTCAGGGGTGGGGAAACCTGCAGTCCATAGGTCAATAAAACTGGGGGGGGGGGGGGGGACTGTGATGAGAAACCGTCAAAAATGATTTAATATAGTAACCCAAAATGGGCCCCTGATAGGATAAAATTCCCCTGCTTTATGTGAATATGACAAATGAGCACTTTTTCTCCTTCACCTTGCTGTTATCTGTGAGGGTGTTATTTTTTATTTTTTTGTCTACGTGAATATTTTGTCATTGGAGCGCATGCTTTGTGAATGAACAATCTTTGCATCTTTTACCAGGAGCAGACAGAGCATATGGATTTGGAAAAAAAAAAAAATCTAAGTTCCATTCCTATGTGATCTATTGAACTCCATGGGATTTTTTTTTCTTCTTCCTTCAGTGCTTTCCCCGTGTGGGGAATTTACAACACCGTTACCGTTTGCATACTGACCTGTCCTGGAATCTCTGAAAATCCATTGTGAGTGAATATTCAGCCACGCAGGAGTGATTGTGCCAAAATGGCCCTGTTGTATACATTTTATTTTTCCTGACCCTCTTTTCTTGTCTCGCTGATGTGCAAGCAAAGAAAAAAAGGGGTGGTGGGGGGGGGGGGGGTTGCTGAGGGCACACGGGAGGCAGATGTGTCTGGAAATGTCAGCGCTTAAAACCCAAAGCACGCTTTTTGAAAACCATAAGGGACTGGGACTGAAATGAAAATCTTTTGTTTCAATAAAAATTATTTCAAATCCTGATTGGTCAAATTCCCATCCCTATTATTGCTGTCTGTCTGATTCTGTAATGCAAATGGGGGCCATTTTATGAATGACTCGTACAAACACAGTGTGATACAAAATGGCAGTTCATGAACTGAAATTTGATTTATTTTTTCTCTCTCAAGGAAATAGAACGTACAGTAGCATAGGAAGCAAAAAACAACTTTGACTGGAGGGTTTTGGTTTGTTTTTATACTTTTTTGGGGGGGGGGGGTAGTATTAAGACGCAGATGTGCATTTTCAGATATATTAAAATAGGAATTTACAATTACAAAAACGCATCATTATGACTGATATTAGTAAATGATAAATATGCTGGGGGTGGGGGGGGGGACATTCGCCTCAGCCCCATCTTGTGCCTCTAATTTGATATTACAAGAACCCACAACACCCATGATAAAACAACTGATCAGAGACAGAAGGTTGTAACTTATGAGGTGTCAATCACAGCCCTGCCACAGAAAAGCTTCTTCATAATTGAGCATCACAATGACACTAAATGTTATCGGTTTGAAGTTTCGTGCCTTCTGTCTCTGACCTGTTGTTTTCTAGAGTGTAGTGAGTTCTTGTAAATTAAATTAGAGCCACAAGATGGGGCCAGAGATTACCTTTTTTTTTCTTTTTTTTAGATGTTTTGTTTATCATAACGACTTAACAAATGTAGGATTTTTTTTTAAATTGCCTGCAATTGATAATAATGTGTACTTTATTTGGAGGGGCGTGGTTTTATTATTAATTTGTTGGCACCACTATGTCATAGTGGCACTTCGTTCTCACGGTTTTAAGATTCGGGCTTTGAATATCTACTCCAGCCTTGTTCTCCAAAGTAAGCTTTTCCTCCATCTTTATTGAAGACTCTAAATGAAAGCGTGATTGATTATGAATGCTTGCCCATCTATATGCACCTTTTAGATTGGCTGGCGACCAGTCCAAGGTGTACCCCACCTCTCACCCAAAGCCAGCTGGGATAGGCTCCAGCTCACTCGTGACCCTAATGAGAACAAGTGCTATGGAAAATGGTCATCAAAACCATCTTAATTGGCCAAGTATGTGTGGCATAAATTAGGCAGTTTGCCTCCGTAATATGAGCTACACTTGTGTTGCAGTAAAAAGCAAAACGCATAGTCTTTACGTATTATATTATATGGGTACCATTCGTGTGATCATACCGACCAATGACAGCTGTGCAAACAATGCGGAGAGCCATCGACCAAAGATAAAGTGACCCGTAGTGCGGCAGTAAATTAGCTTCAATAAATACCTGACATTTTTATGTGTCTCTTATTCTAAAGTCGAAGTCCAAATCCTAGTTAAAACTAAACTAACTCAAACGTATTCCCACAAAAGAGGTGTGTTTTCCTAGTTATTGTAATTTTTTTGCTTGACCTCTTGGTGGCAGCACACTCCTTTCCACCAGCTTGGCCCACTTTCTGACAAGCTTTGTTTTTGTACTAGAAAACTGCAAACACCAGCCAAATTTTTTTTCCACAACGTGTTGCCACACTTTTCATGGTTCCCTCTGACATGTCGACAACATTTCAAGGCGCATTACGCGCACTGATGATTACACTGTTCAGGAGGAGGGGGGAATCAACGTTTCCTATTAAGTAGTCCAGGCTTATCTTGACAAATATCTTAAATGCATCACATGCCTTAGTGAGGGTCCCTTGGCATTGCACCAGTCAGCAAAAGACTCCAGATGTAATCTGACACCGTGCTAGAAGGATCTCAGAATTCCACATGGCCACTGTTGCTCCACTTGGCCTCGTGTTATGCTGCTACTGGCTCGCATCCCCAAGTTGGCCTCATGCAGCACCGCTTGGGTGCGGGAGGAGGAGGGATGCGGTAAGTGGGTTCATTGTGGCATTCCGCCATGTCTCCCCGGCATACAGCAGCTATACAGTATATGCTGGCATGTTTATACACTTATGGGAGCTCGCTGGAACTCTCCTTCCCCCCTCTCTGGGTTTTATTAGGCACGCATTCTGACTGGATTTAACTAGCTGTCGCCCGCAGGATGCACAGCAGCATGTTACTTGATGACGTGTTTGTGTGATGATGTACATCGTGCTGTTGAAATTGGGGACATTTAAAAGCCAAAAAGCATGTTTTTGGCCATTGCGTCATCATATTATGGAGTATTGATAAAATAATGAAACATCGGGGAAGCCGTCATCAAGCACTTTAATTTGAATTGTGACTCCATGTGGTTTGTTACAAATAGATTTTTGTCATTTAAATAGGAGGAGAAAGATATTTAAAAAAATAAATAAAATCTGGTCGTTTTGTCAGCATGTGATGATATAATACTGACAAAATAATTACATATCTGGGGAGTCTTTGTCAAGCGCTTTCATTTGAGGTGTGACTCAATGTGGTTTGGTGCAAATTGTTTGTGTCACTTTAGCAAGAGGAAATTGATGACATTTCCAGGCATTTTTTAGTCATACTAATATGATGTAATACAGTCACAATGACAGATCTGAGAAGTCATCATTCCACACTTTAATTTCAGCTGTGACTCAGTGTGGTTTGTCGCAAATATATTTGTGTAATTTGAATAGCGAACATGACCGACATTTTTTTTTTTTTATGTCAGGAGACATGTTTGTGGTCAGCGTGCCATTGTGTCAACATGTGATGATGTAACACTGGCATAATAAGTAGATATCTAGGAAGTCCTCATCAAACACTTTTACTTGATTCAACTGATGTTTTTGTTTTTTGTTTGTTTGCAAATAGATTTTGGGTGAAAGAATATCTGCCGTAATTTTACATATTGTCCAAGTGATTGCCTTTCATTAAAACGGCAAAAATAATGGCTTCTCCAGAAGTTTGGGGTTTGATTCAAGCCAGTGTCTCGGCCTAAATCCAGTGAAAAATCAGTGAGGTGTCCTGCAGAGAGATGTTAATGCAAGGAGGACATGTTTTGGAACACTTTTAGAAGTACATGCGGGTACTTTATTTATTTATTTTTGGCTAAGGATAGCCAAATTGTGTACAAACGTAAGAGTCCTTTGACACCTTGAAAGCTTTTATTATTACTCCTATTACATAAATGAGTGAATTTCAATGCTGTGAGATAAATACTTGTACCCAAACACAGATTTTAATATGTTTATTATTTTTATTGCATTTATTATTATGAATTACGCTATAAGCATCCAGTTGAGCTTTGTGACGTGTCAATTCTTTCACGTGATCGCGTCAATCTCGTCGCTGAGTGACGTTCAGTCATTATTATTTTTTTACATATTTTCTTTATTTACGTTTATACTTAAAATCGCTAAGAACTTGAATGTGTGAATAGTTGCCAGGCAAAAAGAAAAAAGAAAAAAGGAAAACATTTGTAAAAGTGGCACACCGCCACCCGCCGTCACTGTTCCCCGACCTCAAAGCCCCTCCCGTTCGTGACGTCACTCTCCCCTGTGTGTGTGGCCTCCTGCCATAGTTTTTCAATGCCGGGCAAGATGGCGGCCACACAGACGAGGTGTTATTGCCAGTGGTCATAAAGGGGGCAATTTTATTGACAATTCGGAACCTAGTCAGACGTCACCTTGTGCTTATTCGACGCCTGTTTGGGGGCGCTGTTTTTGTTTTATTTTCCTGGAAAACACGTTTGAACCCGCCTCAACATGCACACGCTGTAGCTCGCGGAGAGCAGTCTACTAGCTAGCCTAGCTCGCTAGCCGCAAACCCAAGCCGCCGTCAAGTGGAGAATGGGAGAAAAGCTGGAGCTCAGACTCAAATCGCCGGTTGGAGCAGAAGCCGCGGGCTACCCTTGGCCCTTACCGGTTTACGTAAGTGTTATTTGTCAACATGCTGTCGGGTATATATTATGCATTGTTGTGTGTGTTTTGGCATTGTTACCTAGCCTAGCCACTTCCGAGCTCGGGCGCGCTAGTGTGGTTAGGACAGCCCCTGGTGTGTGTCAACTCAGGACTTGGGCACGCAATCACCTTGTGTCACCTTACCTCGCAATGTTGTCACGTTGATTAAAGCAGTGGTTCCGACACTGGAGACTGAGAGTCGTAACTTATTAATAATTTGCAACGCATGATGTGTTTTTCAAGTGTACGTTGCGTATAGAGCACTAAGAAAACATACTTAACCAATTACTCCTTCCTACCGCAGCCAATTAAAAGCTCTGGCATTATGTTGACATATGCTGTAATTCTGTCGTCTGCAGCAGTTGTAGTTCTGAGGCAAGGCGGCAAATGTATGCAGCAAAAATGACAAATACGTTTTGCAAATCAACTTGATGGGTTTTGGAGGAATTAAGTATTTTGTGTTGTCGCCCCCCCCCCCCCACCACCACCAAAAAGAAGACTTTTTGGAGAATATTGTGTGATATCACCTACAGAAAATCTGGTCAATAAGAAGTATTTCTTTATTATTTCCTAACATATGTCCTCGACCGTTTCCTTTCATCTGCTACTTGAGAAACCCTTTCTCCAATTGCCTGACAAGTTTCAGTAAAAATACAAGTTGACATGTCAAAATAAACGGAATAAGGTGAAGAGTAGGCTGTGAATTTCTATTTCTGCTTGTCACTTTGATTATGGAGGAGAAAATGCCAACATGTCGCGCTATAAGCAGGGTATGTATATGTATAGTATAAACACTGTTGTGGCAAATACTAGAAAATGTAAGAAAAGATTACACGATTGATGGAGTAAACGATGAACGGCACGTAATAAAGTCACAGATGAGTCCGCATCGCTCAAAGCCCATTTATAAATATTTATTTCGCCATCAAGAACGTTTTCGAATTCTTGTTTTTGTGTTTTTATAATTTACGGTGTCAGGTTTTTTCTGTGTGACATGTTCTCCGCTTCTTGGTCAGAAACCGGTGGTTTTGGAGAAACCAATCCACGTTTGACTGCTGATGAACGGTTTGTTTTGATGGAGAAAAAAAAAAGTTGACTCTTTCCTTTGGTAGTAGGATTGGTGTTTACATCGTCACAGAACGCAATATTTTGCACTTAGGATATTTCAATGCAATGCAATTTAATTTAAATGTAATTTGTTTGCATTTATATATATATATTTTTATAAAGATTTTGTTTACTTGGTTTGAAGAACCATTGCTACACTAGACTTGGAGCTGTACTTAAAAAAATATATATATATACATGAGACTTTTAGTCAAGTAAATATATGAAGGTAATCGAGACGGTTTGAATGTGTGCTCTTGTTTTCTTTTAATGCTTTGCTGAGGTGTCTGATCGGGACTCTTATCGGCAAGATACATCAAAATCAAGTGACTCGGGTGCAAAAAATTGACCGGCCCATTCTTATGTTGGTATACTGTACAATAAATGTCAACACAATGGCTAAAATGTTCGACTCTTTGGAATACGTTAAAGGGGTGTCTTGATGGCTTGTTTGTGTGTCCCCAAATGTTTGTGTCTTTGGTTACATTCAAGTACATGCACGTATGCTGCTCGCAAGCCTATATGTTTGTTTTTGTTCTCTGAGACTGAACATCTGTTTCGACTTAGCACATGCCTTATAGCACATGGCCACAGTGGCTTGGCTGTTTTTGTCCTTAAGGGTGGTTTTCCACTGGTTCAAGTGTTCAAGCCCAATTTAATGCCTATATATATTTCCCTTTTTTTTTTACGGTCTATTTCCATGTACATATTTAAAGAGAAGTTCCAATTATATATTTACTGTACATGCCTATATTTTCTGTACCACTTATCCTGTTCAGTGTCATGGGGAACTGGAGCCTATCCCAGCTGCCTTTAGGCGAAAGACGGTCTACACCCAAGACTGGTCGGCAGCCAATCATATGGCATAAATAGACACCCAGACATTCACACCTAATGGAGAATTTTGTCTTGAATGAACCGAAGATGCAAGTTTTTGGAATGTGGGAGGAATCCGGACTCGCTGAAACCTTAACAACCTCAGCATTACCCAAGACATCTGGAATTTTTCAACTTATTTGATCATGAATAAGCCCCTAGTGAGTAGTGACACGTTTAGATCACAATCAATGATCTATGATTTAGTTTTTTGTGCAGATAAGTGTGTTTATTCGTCACCAACTGATATAATTTGCTGACGTCGAGCTGACGTTGATGGTATATATCTAATCTGCACCCACAGTTACTTATCAGATGTCTTCCGATTAGAAGATATCCCAGGGTTTTTCCTGGCTCAAAATGTGGCAGAGCTGGTATCATCCTGATTATAATGGGTGACTACCGAAACCAGGTATCGGTGCCAATACCAGTCTTATTTTAAGTTATCGGTACTCGCGGCAGTGACCCATACCATTATCGGCCGCCCTCCTGCAGCCATTTTACGATCAGGGGACTAGAAATGCGAAATTATATGAATACAAAATTGCCATTTTTTTACTACAATCATTAAAAATGCATCCACTTGTACATATTAAATTGTAAATATAGTTTAGCCGCAGCGTTGTTGTAAAACACTATTATGTTTATTGTATATATTGTGTTTTTATGACTTTGCCGATGGCTGGAGCGCGCCACCTCTGCCTCACAACCAGGAAATGGGCGTGTGCAATAGTTGCTCTATGATGTGTTTCTTCTTCCGTACATTAAAGTAAAAAAGAAAGAAAAAAAAAGCTTGTTTCCGGTTGTTGCTTCAGGTCTTTCCGGTAAACTGCTGTTGATATAGCGCCTCCATAATGGCACAACACTGCAACTGCAGTTAGAATGCGTTGCTGCCGACCTCAATCAACACAGCTGGAGTGCTGTGTTGAGCAATATCAGTGGCTCAGGCTGGAGGGGGCCGCCTCTGAATTTTGTACACAGGAAAAACCCTGTATCCAATCCCATATTTTTTCCCATTCACAATGCCTCGATGACTCCAAGGCTCCAGCTATTGAATATTTTTAGAGTCAAGCATTTATTGTACCATCGAGGAATCGGATAAGTATTGATTTTTGCGTTATTAAACACATTATGTGCATGTGAGGTAATTGTTTTGGTCACATGATCAAATTGAGTTATTCGATTAATCGTTGCAGTCCTACAGTGTAAGACTGTTGACATAAAGTGATAGCTTGGCCCCTTCATGCTTTCACTGATCATCAAGCGTCTTAACAATAGTTGACGGTAGTTGTTGCACTCGCTGTCAAGGACCGCAGAAGAGACGGAAAAGGAAGTGGTTGTCTTACGGGTCTTAGTGAGACTCATGAACTGAACAGTGTTTCTATTCTGTAGTGATTGCGGCGAGACAGTGACTTTAAAAAGACAGTGGAAATTCTCAGAATACTCAAGCGGGGGTTCTTTTCTGAAAGTTTCTTCTCCGCCTACGCTGTTAGGTACGGAAATGAAGTCGTCGCAATCAGCCGCTCCAGGCTGCGCTTGTGTGTAAACGTTGACCCTCCCTTTTTACGCTACTGATAACAAACACTCTCCCAACTGCATGGACCGTCTCGCCAACTTCCTTTTGTTGCGGCCCGCGTGGATACACGCACATGAACAAGCATGGCAGGAATTTGAGACACAGTTGCGCCTGTGTCCTGTCATTGAGGCACACCCCCAACTGTTTTCAAAGGGGCGCGACTTCCTCTCTCCTCCTCGTGTCCATATGGTCCCCACGACAGAGGGCAGGATGGAAGTAGCAGTTGCATTCCTAAACTCTGTTTAAAATGTCAGCTTATAGCAATCGACTCCACTCCACGACAGATGATTGCATCACTCTCACCCACGTTGCATGGGCGCAGTGTTGAAAGCGTTTTCCACACACACACACACACACACACACACACACACACACACACACACACACACACACACACACACACACACACACACACACACACACACACACACACACACACACACACACACACACACACACACAACGAGACTATTGTGCTGTAGCACAAGGCACGCACTTATCAACCTCTTTGGATGCCCACACACCACGACATCACGTTGACATAATTCATTGTTTGTCACTGTTACTTATTGAAACAAGGAAAATATTAAGACGTGGAAGTGGGTTGCTTTCTGGAACCTAAAATCGAGCCATCCATTTTCTGTACCGTAGACAAATCTATAGACATTGAGTCTTCCGTGAACCTAACGTGCATGTTTTGGGGATGTGGGAGGAAACCGGAGTACCAGTGGAAGACCCGGGGAAGTTGCAAAATGCATTCACTGTGACACAGATGGGCTAACCACCGAGTTGCCATGCTTCTAATGGTAAATGGTACTTCATTTATATAGCGCTTTTCTACCTTTTTAAAAGGCCCTCAAAGCACTTTATATTCGATTACTCATTCACCTACTGATCATGCAGTATCAGGAGCAACCGGGGGTTCGGTATCTTGCTCAAGGATACTTTGACGTGGTCACAATGGCATGGGATTGAACCCACAACCTCTGGGTTGGGAGATGACCACTCTACCAGTGAGCCGCGTCGCCCCCAATGCTATGGCATGATGGTATTATGTATCATCTTAAAAGAAAAATGGAGTAGAACTTCTAAAAGCTACCATCATTTGTTGATCGACCTCAGATTTGTTTATTTTGAATAAATTATAGGAAGTAATGGGATTGAGGTGTATTGCTCTAGAGTCAAATGGGCACCATAAAAGGCTTGATTTGCATTGTACTGTATCGGTACTAGAAAACTATCACATTAACTCACAATCAAAATGAAATACAGCTGAAAGTTATGTCATTGGCCCCGATTTCCAGTCAGACCGGAACAACCCTAGTTTTTAGTTATGGCATGTCTGCAATTCAGCTGATAGCCTAACAGTTCTCCAAAAAAGGAGCATTGGCCTTGTTGTCCCTTTTTAGGACAGTTCATCTCAGTTCAGTTAAACACACTGAACTAAAGGTATTTTCAGGACACGCCATCGGTCAATCTGGAGATAGCAGCAAATGCGATAAGACTTTATGGCGCCCTGAAGTCGTCAGTTCGTCTGTAGTCCTTAATGCCGCCGTCATCCTCGCACACCATTGATGTGTATGACGGGAGGGTGTCTTTCTTTCACTCGTTTATTTTTAGCCTCGGCTCTCTGCTGTGTGCTGTTCCGTGCGATCATGTGACTTCCCTCGTGCGGTATCCCGCACGCATACTGAACATTTTCGATGTATTTATGTCCCGTCGCAATAGTGTGTCAGCTTATTGGTGTGGCGTAGTTGCAAGGTAGCGAGTTGATCATTGACTGCACTGGCAGAGGAGTAGCCTTTCCTGCACGTATTTGAATGTGCGCGCGCAGCTAGTGTGGAGTGTTGGCGGGCAGTTTTTGCGCGGGAAGCCGCAGCCTGTAAGCTGTAAGCCCAGGCCGCAAGAACAGCTGACAAATAGCAGGTTTTTCCCTTTTCGCCCACCGCCTTGGCCGTCCTTCATTTCTCCACCGCCTCTCCTTACTTTCGCTTTCCTTTCCTCACCGCTCATTTTCTCCTTCCCTGCGTTGCCTCCGCCAGAGGCACTCCCTTGGACGAGCACCGCAGTGTGACTGCGGAAAGTGGGTCAGTGGGTCAGCTCGGGCTCACGCTGCCTGCGCTCTCGCTGCAACTGGAGCTTGCAGTTGCTCCCGCGCACTGCAGTCAAGATTACCATCTAGCCCTGCAGATGATACCGTTTTATTAAGGGTGTCTGAGGACAAGACACCGGGGCTATTTTAAACAACTTGAAGGAAAGATGAGACACACAGAAGGGGGAAATGTTTTGTTCCTACCAAATTTAGCTGGGATAGGCTATAACAAGTAATTTCATCCATTAAGACAGGGTTCGAGATAAATTACATTGGTGCACCCAACTTTTATTCTTTGGTACACCAGCACAAAAAGTAAGGTGCATCCACATTTTCCAATGCATCACATTCAACACCAGTTTGATAGGATTACTCTTTTTTTTCTTTTCTTTTCTTTTTTTTAAACAGAATTGCTGCCTGTCTTTTTAGGCAATATTGGCTGGTAAACAGATGGGAAAATTACTGGCATTCTCTGCTTAAGTAAAAGTACAATTACTAGTGTAAAAAAACTACTTTGGTAAAAAATAAAGTTCCACAGTCCATTCTTCTTTGACATGTTTAAACCCTTTTTTCATATTGTTAACCGGCAGCATTTATCACGTTCAAATGTAGCGACGGCGTGCATTGCGTTAATGTTTCCGGGTTGTTCTAATCCACCCAATTGATGTAGAGCGAATTCCAAGCTTTGATGTGGGGGGCCGGGTGTAGCGCTACATATGATTGGTGGAAATATCGACGGCTGCTTTTTTGTCCAGTTTTAAAGGGGAAGTCAAGCTTAAACAGTTCTTGACAATAATATGTTATATGTGACCTCACTAGTCTAAACATGACATTCTGATTATATTATATTTGTGGAATATGAGTTATGCAGCACAATCCAGCCCTTTTTTATCCATCTCAGAGAGCAGCCATTTTGCCACTTGCTGTCGAGTGAAAATGACATCACAGTTGCTCAGGTCTCATATAACAACCAATCACAGCTCGGCTTCAGAAAACAGGTGAGCTGTGATTGGTTGTTACCTGAGACCTTAGCATGTCATTTTCAGTCGACAGCAAGTGGCAAAATGGCCGCCTTCTGATATTGATAAAATGCTGAATTTTGCTGCTTAACTCATATTCCACTAACGCAATATTAACAGATAAAATATACAGAGACAAATGTTTACAAAATTGCACTTCAAGCAAATATTAAACATTTGTTGCTCTACAGACGTGAGAGTCACTACTACCTTCTTCTCCCACCCCTCGACTGGCTGGTCAACCTCTTGTGTTGTTTTTTTTTTTTTGGCGTACAATTGAGAAACTTGGATGCCTGTGTGCCTTCTAGAGCCCGTAATATGACCAGCTGTGTTGGACTCAAAACGTCGCAGCATGCTTCAGTGTGTAATGACTGAGAAAATTAAGCATGGCGTTTTTAATCATGAAGTCATTTCCTGTTAAGTGCCTCACTCTGCTTATGAGTAATTACATGAGACGTATGAGTGTTCGCATGTGTAATCCTGTTCACTTACAGCTCATTTCTTAAGTGGTTATTCACCATTTGTTGTGTTTTTCTTCCCCTACTATGTTCCAATTCACAGTGACATTCTCGTAAATGTCACTTCTTTCTCTTTCCAGGATAAACACCACGATGCTGCTCATGAAATCATCGAGACCATTCGGTAAGCGTCGCCTCTGCACCCTGACTCAACGCGCCGTTTTGTTTTTTTTGATTGCTGTGTCAGGTGCATCACTTTGTGACTAAATCGTGTGTGTGTTTCCAAGGTGGGTGTGCGAGGAGATTCCAGACCTCAAGCTGGCAATGGAAAACTACGTGCTCATCGACTACGACACCAAGAGGTGAGCGTCAGAATGGCACACGCGCGTCACTTCAAAGAATGTAGACTTGATTAGTGGACATCACTAAAGGGAGGTATATCATGCAATATGCGTTGTAAGCTCCGTGCAGATCTGCTTACCTTTTGGCTTAATAATCAGCAAGTACATTTCTGTCGTAGAAATGCCAGTATGACGTTTCTAACCTTCTGTTGTTTTTGGTATATCATTTGTTTTATTTGAAACAGTTATGAGAGCATGCAGAGACTGTGTGACAAATACAACCGGGCCATTGACAGCATTCACCAGCTGGTAAGCACCAAATTATATGTGAAATGAATTTGAAATGTTCTGTAACCTAACGATGTAACCGTGAACGAACCCAACCCAGCAATTCCTCCGCTTTAAAAAAAAAAAAGAAAAAAAGGGGGGGAACATTCCATTGTGATCAGAGGTATAGATGATTATTTTTGGGCTTTAGGAGGTGTTGACGAAATGACTTCTGTGTACTATGCTGAACATAAATCTTCTCTCTCTAGTGGAAAGGGACCACACAGCCCATGAAGTTGAACAAGCGGCCTTCCAACGGGCTGCTGCGACACATCCTCCAACAGGTTTACAACCACTCGGTGACCGACCCGGAGAAGCTCAACAACTACGAGCCCTTCTCGCCCGAGGTTTACGGCGAGACCTCTTTCGACCTGGTGGCGCAGATCATCGACGAGATGGAAATTATGGAGGATGATACCTTCGTGGACCTCGGCAGCGGTAAGCCAACTGCGCGGGGCGGCATGAAATGCCAGTGCGGCAGTCCAAAGGTGGTATTGTTTTGTCAATACTAAGTCTAATATTTGTGCTGTGTAGGCGTGGGTCAGGTAGTGCTGCAGGTTGCAGCAGCGACCAACTGTAAACACTACTACGGTGTAGAGAAAGCCGACATTCCAGCAACCTATGCAGAGGTAACACACGCACACAGCTCAAAACATTTGACACTTTATTTTGATTGAGAGTTATAGATAATCTGCGATTGGCTGGTTACCAGTCCAGGGCGCACCCTTCAGCCATGACTGAATGCTTATGAGTTATGTTGCAGTGTGCCGGACTCTGGCCCCAATTTTCATGACCGTCAGCCACTAGTTTTGCTTTGATTCAACATTTTTAATTGCAGGTGAACAGCCCGTCAAGAATGCCACACACAGACAGCCGCCACCAAGCCATAACATAATAATACTTGACTATATTTATGTTTATAATTTCTAGGGGTGTTAGAAAAAATCGATTCGGCAATATATCGTGATATTACAGCACGCAATTCTTGAATCGATTTAATATACGGCCAAATCTATTTTTAAACATCTATTTTTTATGGGAATATTCAACAAAACGTCTTAGTTCGGGTTAGGATTTACATTAAGCATGAAAGAATGTTATATTAATGGAACCTTAAGCCTTAATATTTTATTTCAGAAACATGAAACAGACTGCAACCGGTTTGTTAAATGCAGTGGCTCAGTTGTTTGCTTTCTTTGTATTCTCAACAAAAATGCCTTTCTACTTTATTTGTGTAGTGATGTTGATCTTATTTCTTACAGAGCATGGACAAAGAGTTTAAAAAGTGGATGAAGTGGTATGGGAAGAAACACGGGGAGTACACTGTAAGTAGTGTTTTCTGAGAGGTCACTCTTAGAGGTGAAAACACTCATTAATTCTTCCTTGTCTTGCATTTCCAGCTGGAGAGAGGAGATTTTCTGTCTGAAGAATGGAAAGAAAGAATCGCCACCACAAGGTTGACATGAACAAAAATTGGAAACACCGTACGGCATTCTTAAAGATTTCTGACTGGTCCTTCTTTCTTCTGTTTTGCAGTATTATATTTGTGAATAATTTTGCCTTTGGTCCAGAGGTAGATCACCAGCTGAAGGAACGTTTTGCTAACATGAAGGAAGGTTAGTAACAAAACTTTGCTTTGCACTCACTACAAATAGATTACATCAAAAAAACACATGTCTTTTTTAGCATATTTTCTTAAATGCTGGCTTTCCCTCCAATGCTTCATTCACAATAATTGCCTCCCTTTTCCAGTCAGGATTTAAAAAAACAACAACTTAATTTTAGATTTGTTTAGGTTATTTCATATTTTATTTTAAACTCTACTTTCACATGTCATAAATTGTAATATTGGCTCCGCCAGACTGCAGTTGAGTACTGAAAAGACACGTAAATATTTTCATTTGACTCATTTTCATCATATTAGAGCATAAGATTTACTTTTGGAGTGTCTTGCTTTGTGCCGTCATTATGACGATCACTGTCCATCTTGCACTGCACAACATTAAAATTCTAAAATGTTATTTTCCAGGTGGAAAAATTGTATCCTCCAAACCATTTGCACCTTTGAACTTTCGAATAAACAGCCGAAACTTGAGTGGTAAGTGCCACACTTTCATTTTTGACGGTACCTTTTCATCTCTCTACTGACCAGTGATTTGTACGATCGCCTTGATGGTCATCTCTGTCATCTGCAGACATAGGCACAATAATGCGCGTGGTAGAGCTCTCGCCTCTGAGGGGCTCCGTGTCCTGGACTGGGAAGCCAGTCTCCTACTACCTGCACACCATAGACCGCACCATAGTAAGGAGAACTGTTTTACCCTTTGAACGGGAATGTTTATTCAGTCAACATCATGTCCTTGTTCAAATTGTAACACTAAAGCCAGTGTGTAGCAAACTCCTCATTTCAATTTATGGTCAATTTATGAATATGTGCATGTATGAAATTGTGGATTATTCCTTTTGGGCTGACATTCGGGGACAATTATTTGGCAGCTAAATATTCACTCAGTGCTCCTTCTCAAACAGCAAAAATAGATCTGTTCAAAGTGTTTTAGGGTGAATTTTTATTTATATATTTTTTTGTCCCATTTTCAGCTTGAAAACTACTTTGCTAGTCTCAAAAATCCTAAACTCAGGGTAAGTCCCGATATTCGTCCTGTGTGTGATTTAAATGTACTCCAGTAATTATTGAAGTTTCTGTGTCAAAGTCTTATAACATCTCAATGCAGGAAGAGCAAGAGGCAGCTCGGCGACGTCAGCAGAAAGATACTAAGGACAGCAAAAGCAATAGCACCACGCCCACCAAAACTAAGGAACTAAACAAGGTAGAATGTGCTATCATTATTGTAGCAGTACTCAAAGTTTTTGTGCCATGGACTGGTTTCGTCGTATAAAGCAATATTTTTGACACAACAGAATAGAAAAAAATGGGAGCAAATTATTCAAACTATAACTCACAATTACACTAAATAAAATTGTTTCAAAACAAAATTTCCTTCAGATTGATCAATAACATATATTTTTTTCATTCTCTCTGCTCAGCCTGGTACGTTGTTGGGATCACAGATACAAGATAACCAACACTGCAAGCGATATGTTTGACCACTATTTTGGTATTGCAGCAGGATTCCTGTGGGGAGGAGGAGCGCCCCCCGTTGGTGACTGTGGTCAAGCCCGCCGCCAAGCCGCGTCAAACAAAACTGTTGGCCAAGGGTCGCAAGCTGAACAACAAGAAGAGGGGTCGGCCCAAGAAGGCGGCGCCGGCTGTCGGCAAGAAAAAGAACCAGAGCGCGTTGGATTTGCTGCATGCCAAGACCCTTTCCGCAGCGCCCCCTCAGGGTCAGAGGAACACACGATGCTGCACACAAATTGCTGGGAATGATATCGTCATCTGTGCGTGTGGCTTTAAAACTCATCTAACCCGTTCTTGTTGTGTGCGCAGATGCATACCTGCAACCGCGGAGTCCCTTTTTCCAGCTACCTCCTAAGGTTCAGCACTATCCAGCCAATCAACTGCTGCTGAGCCCAACCCCTCCCGGTCTGCAACAACTGCTAGGTAAGCCAAGGATAGCTGTGAATCCACTCCAGTATTTCCGGAAACTGATTGTGTCACCGCTCTGTCACCAGATAACATCAAAGTTCAATACCTCCAGTTTATGGCCTACATGAAAACTCCTCAGTATCAATCCAATCTTCAGCAGCTTTTAGAGCAGGAGAAGGTAATATATGTCTGTACTTTTTTTCATCTTGTATAAAGGTCTTAAGTCTGACCGGATACAGAGGTGAACAAATCGCACATTGGGCAAATTTATACCAGACCAAATAAATTGGATTTTGATGCATGGGATCTTCAACTCGCGTTTTGATCTCTGGTAGTTCTTCAGTTAACTGTCCATTTTAAGTCTAAAGTCTTATTATCTGTGCTCTGGCTTTTGTCTTCAGCAAAAACACAGGGATTTGTCCATGCAGGCAGAGCAGCTTCATTCCATCTGTCAGTCTCACAAGGACAAGATCAAAGGTCTCTTTCAGACCAAACTGGATGAGGTGAGTGCCGCCCAAATTTAAAATGGCAGCAAAAAAAGCAAAAGCAAAAATGTGTTAGTGGAATACTGTGCTTTGTGATTCGCTATGTTGTGTTTTCATTCAGTGCCTTCCAAGTCGCGTCTAATTTTTCCTAACAAATTTTGCCTTTGAGACCGATTATATTTGGAAATATTTGGCCCAGACGCCAAACTGTCATCATAAAACCGGACTTTTTTTCTTCCCAAATACATATCACAAACCCTCATGTTGCATGCAAGAACGCTCTTGTCTGCCATGTTGAAAAGTGATAGTGTTTTTCTGTGTGTGTGGTTTAGCTGGGAGTGAAAGCTCTCACTGTGGAGGACGTGCTGCAGGCCCAGAAGGAGATATCTGCCCACAACCATCAGCTGAAAGAGCAGACCAAACAGCTTGAGAGAGACATGGCTTCACTGCGAGATCACAGCGTGCTGCTGGTGAGACACCAATGCTGCTGCCAAGTTGCTTTCAATTCTTAATTTGGGTACAAGTTGGCAATTAAAGGCTGGATTTATACTGCATGGGTCAAATTTTTTATATATTTTTTATTTTACTCTTAAGTGACACGATTGGGATTTGAGTCAAGCAGTATAAAGTTAAGAAAACTCATGTAATTGGAATCAAATGTTGTATTAGATATTGATCAATATGAGCTTAATGTCATATTTGGGCCTCTGCGCATGCGGGTTTCCTTTTTTCCATCAGTTTAAACAGAGCCATATGTGTCACTTGAGATGTATCTGGAAATAGACAGCCTAAAGAAATCGTATATAGACATTTGATCAAAATTGGTCACTTTGGCATGTAGTTGAAAGCCATCCTTAAAGTAGTGTATTGTTTTGGGCATGGAGTTGAATTTAAACTGAGTTTGGGATGCAGCTAAAATCTCGATGTGAGGAGCTGAAGTTGGATTGGGGCTCTTTGTGTCTGGAGAGTCTGCTGAAAGAGAAGCTGGCCCTGCGCAGACAGATCTCTGAGAAGCAGAGACACTGCTTGGAGTTGCAGGTTAGGACATCAATGGTCTCCTCATTTTGAGAAAAATTTACCTTTTTTTTAAATCACTGCCTGTTCAGTGGATAATGTTCTCTCTGACATGATGTAGTGGCTCCTTCTGGTGATTATAGATCAGCATTGTGGAGTTGGAGAAAAGTCAAAGGCAACAGGAGCTTCTTCAGCTCAAATCTTACAGCCCTCATGAGGGCTCCCCTTACCGAAAGAACCTGGACTCCCGTTCATCCGCTGACCTGGACCCCTCCAAGTTCGGCCTGTCCTCAGTCCCAGCTCTCAACGGCATCAGCCCAGAACGCCCTATCAACGGTATCGGCTCGCCCTCTTTCGAGCGCGGGAACAGCAAGACGGAGCTTCTTTCTCGCTACCTGCCGATCTCTCCTGACCATGACGTTGCCATGCCCGAGGCTCGACAGAGGCAGCACGTCTCCCACGCTCTTCCCGACTACACGCGCTTCTCCCCTGCCAAAATTGCCTTGCGCAGGCACCTCAACCAGGAACCCGCAGCCGCTGGCCATTTTAGAGGCCCTGGCTTTGGCTTGCCCACACACAGGTGTGTATACCTGCTAAAAGCTCCTGAAGCTTGATGATTTGTTTTAACAGTATCAATTTGTTCTATTTCAGAGGGGAAATGGGTGGCCTTAACTTTCCTCTTGGAGCCAAGCAGGGTAGTCCATCCCCTCATGCATTCGATGCCCAGAATACTCCAAAAAGCTCTGAGAGGGTAATTGATTTTTAGTTGTGTGCATGTGGGATGTTCTGTTTCTAAGCAGTCATTTTCCCTTCAGGGTGGAAAGGAGAAGAGTCCATCTGTTCAGGCAGACAGCAGTATCACAAGCCTTCCAATAAGTATCCCGCTGAGCACTGTTCACCCAAGCAAACTTCCAGTCAGCATTCCACTGGCCAGCGTGGTGCTGCCCAGTCGGGCTGAGAGATTGGTCAGTATTGTCAACACATTGAAAGGTGTCACTTTTTTATTTGGCATCACAATATGCTGTTGTTTTCATTGCAGAGAAGTACTCCTAGTCCTGTGTCTCAGGCCAGTCAAATCAATGGTAAGGAAAATCGGTTGGCTTCTGAATACATTTATGGAAATAAATCTTGATTAATTATATCCCACTGTGTTATTATATACAAGGGTTTAGTTCAGTTTTAAACGTACCCGACACACGACGTTTCGAGATTGCGAAATGGCTCGCTGTGAACTCGTTTGTCACAGCACAAAAAGGCCCTAGATGTATTTTCAGATAAATATTTAATATAATTATTACTTCAGTCGGTTGTATTTGTTACATATTCACATTTTAGAGCGTTTAAAAGCACTTGAGATTATTCCATCAATTACCTGTGTAATTGATGGAATAATCGGTTATTTAAAAATTGTTTGTGGCAGCCCTAATTTAAATAATATATGATATATATAAAGTGCTATATATATATAAGTGCACTACATGTACTGTCATAATCAATTTGGATTTTTGGGGGTTGACTAATGTGTTTTTTTAGCAAAAGTACAATTAGTAACTCACTCATTCGGGACTTGTTTCTTAATGTCAAAACAAAACATCATATGCATATTTTGGGCAAGTGTCCCTTAACCTGGTGTTTGTGGGTTCAATCTTGAGCCCGTTGGCCAGGTCGAACTGAGGAAAAAAATGATTTTTTTCCACTTTGGAAACAGAAAGGCTGCAATGTAAAATGTGGAAAAAGGTTGTGAATATTTTTTTATGTGTTTCTTGATAAAAAAAAAATTATGTAAAGCAAGTGCACTGTAATTGTTTCATTATCGTTGTTGTTCACTGCAGGATATTTATCTAGCTCAGGGCTCATGAATGGAGGTCCCCACCCAGAGGAACAAAATGGTGCTTCTCCATCGCCTCCACACACAAACACGCCTCTGGCGGGACCCATGAGCAGAGGAGGTCCAATCCAGAGCCCCTCGCTCAGCACCGGAGGGGTTCTTCATTATGCAGACGGACCGCAGAGGATTCTTCCAGAAGACGGCCAGGAACGTCAGGATACCGAGTCTGACACGGAACCCCAGGACAATGAACTGCGGAGGAGAATCTTTTTCTCCTCCTCCTCTTCCTCATCATCGGGCAGTGGAGGCGGCTTGGCCGGAGGATCGCGCCTCCACCACCACGCCGGCAGTTCGACCAAGCAGGGATACCACAGTAACCATGGAAACCACAACCACCAGTCTCCCGGCACACAGCGCGCGCACACGCCCCCCACGCACACGCCGCCATCGACACACTCCGCGCACGGCCTCGCTCCTCAAGAAGGACGCAAGCGGGGGAGGCGGAAGCGCGGCTCCACGGGGGCCATCACTGCCAGCGGCTCACCAAAGAGAAGGTCCTTCCCCGGGGTCAGTGCTAACAACCACTCCTCTGGATCCCCACTCAACATAAATTCCATGGCGAGTCACCCACTAACAAGCAGTTGACCCTGCAGCTTCAAGTGTGAGCTCATGATTGTTATCAACAGGTAAACAACATTAACCAGCCTCTGGACATTGCCGCTATCTCTTCGCCGGAGCAGTCGAGCCGCAGCCCCGGCGCGCCAACCCCTGACCAACCCCCAGTTCTGAAGAGGGAGCGTCCCCTGGAGATTAACGGCACTGGCCGTTACTCCTCTGCCGCCAGTACTGATGATGAGGACTCAGGATACCCAGCTGACAGCACCAGCTCACGGTAATTCAGCTGAAATCAGCCAAGTCCATTGTACAAAATACTGTATCTGTTCATTTGATTTGCGTTATTAATTTGTGTTTTAGCGACAATTAGAAAAATTCATTCACGGTGCGGCGCACTTAAAATCGGCACAGTCACATATTCACCAACGTTTAAAAATTTGTAAATTTCTTCGCACCAGCCAATTGGCTTTGGGAACGGACTGCAAAGTCGCACACGGCGTCCTGTACATATCTGTAGTCACCCGGAGATAGTGGTAAGTGTTTACTTGTTTAAAACTGTTAATAGCAATAATTTTCCTTGACCTCCATAACATCAATACTGAAATCAATTTGCAGAGCTTTATAAAAAAAAAATTAAATAACCCCCTTTATTGATTGTCCCTTTGAATATAATATGAACTATTCCTCAACTTTAGTTGGTTCCTTACATATTTTCCCCCATTCACTATGTCTCTGGAGGTAATGTCTTAGTTGCAAATATTTGTAAAAATCATTCTTAGACAGATCAAATTCTTGTTAAAGTTTTTCAAAAGATTTCAATACCTGTGCTTTTCAACACCTGGGAAATAAACGTCATACCTTTTCGTATCCATTTTTTCAAATCCGGCATCCATAATCCCCGGTATCAAAACTGGGTTTTTCGCTATTTTCGTAACCCTACTTGCAGACCTTGATATTTTTTATTTATTTTGTGTTGTTGACCATACTTTAATAGTTCCGTCAGGAAAGTTTTTTTTAATGTGGATTTTTCTGTGCATGTTTTCTTTGTAGGGTTGAAAGGAAAATTGCTACGATATCCTTGGAGAGCAGAGATGGACACAGTAGACTTGGTGATAGTGAAAGAGGTAATGAACAATACCCCCCATAATAAAAAAAGAATAAAAAAAGTCTTGTGTTTTAATAGCGTGCTTGTTAGAAGCTTTTGTGAAAATACCCCAAATATCAAGAAAATTAGCTCAACTGTTTCTTAACAGTAGGGCAGAATTGCAGAACGGCTTGCTCAAAGGCACATTTTCAGAAATAGACAGCTAACAAGATTAACTTAGCTATTAAACTTGCCATTCCTAAGACTTGACTATGTAAAAGTAATCTATATTCTATATATCCCAATTCAAATAATATTTTTTGCATCTCTACGTTCCTCTTCCTTGTGTGTGTTTGCTAGGCAGGAAGTCGGGTAGCAGCAGCGGCAACAGCACAGGCAGTGAGGCCTCCTCCTCCTCATCATCATCATTGTCCTCTACAAGCAAATGGAAGTCAACCTTTTCACCCATTTCTGACCCTAAGCAACCCAACTCTGACCTGAGACAAGGAGGCTCTCCATTTGGTATGGCTGGGTCAAACTCCGATGCCGATTACAAACAACATCACAGGAAGGGAAGCGATGGAGATTTATCCAGCTACACAAATCCCAACCCTTTCCTGAGCCAAGAGCCTGGCAACCGAAGCAATGGTAGCGCAGGAGGCCAGGCGGCCAGCAGTTCCGACCCCCGCCAAGGTTTACAGAAGCAGAAGGCCCCTCGGGATTGGGAGCTAAAAACAAGCAGCGGCCATTCCAGTCAGAACATCTTCATCGCTGCTGCCGCCAGCAACGGCGCAGGCATTCTGAGCGGCAAAGTCGGCGGCAGCCCTGTCACAGTTTCAACAGGATCTTCAGTGGGTCAGTACCTGGGCTCTCAGTTCCCACTCGGAGGGACCTCGGTCTTACAGTCGCTCTTCGGGGCCCAGACAGGAAGCTCCGGCGCGAGCGCCAGCACACGACTGGTCAACGGACACTCTGGCCTGGGCAGCTTTTCTAGCGCGGGGCTTGCAGGTGGAGCAGCAGGAGGTGAGTAAATAGCGTTGATTTCTTTACTTCTTTCTTTTTTACTCCCAGTCTCAACATCATTAAACAGTCAGAGTGAGGGATAGTATTAGCCTTCCTGTGAAAGGGAACAGAACAGTTCCACTAACAGGGAGGTAAGTGGAGGAGGTCCAAGCTGTTGCTGCTGCCTCTGGCTGTCTGTGCTGCCGCGCTTTGACTGGCTGCTTGGCTGCAGTTGCAAACACCCTTGGAAAATGCTGCATGTAAACAATTGGAAATTATAATCAATTTAATCTGAAAGATGTTGGATATTTTGTCATTTTCTGTGGGTGTATGTTTTGGTAGTGTCAGAGTCATTTCACTTGTACACTAAAATCAATCAGCAACCGATCATAGTTTTAAAGGAGATATATTATGGATTTTTTCTTCTTCTTCACAATTTATGAGTTCTAATCCTAATTAGAGATGACGGAAAGCAGCAATATTGCGATCTTAAAATTGCCGCTATATTGTTATCTCATGATGATAAAAAGGCAAGGTTGTATTCCATTTCTGCCGTTCTAGCACCATCTGGTGGTTAGTTTATTAGTGCAGTTTAATTTTAAGCAGGAATGTTTGGGCCACTGCGGCGGTTATCATTCCCATAATCAGTCATACCATAAAATGCTTTGCAACATCTCCGTAAAAAAAAAAAAGCCCGTTTAAGCCGAACACAACATTGTGAACTACATAGACCATGATGCTTTGCGCCACTGAGTTGATAGGAGCACATGACGATGACATGTGACATGACATGGCCAAGCCTGTTTTTGTCACTGCTGTTACGTACAAAAACACACTATTGTGTTTTTTCTCTCTCAATATTGTGAGTTTTTTTTTTATTCTTATCCCCAGCCTCTCCATGATATTGTGATAATTATCGTATTGTGAGCTTCATATCGTGATATTTATCTTATCATATCGTGACGTTTGGATATCGTTACCTCCCTAGTGCTACTAAAAGCACCTGACTTTCAACGGCCAATTTTCATACGATAAACTGTCATCTCTAAAGCTAACCCAGTCCTTGTTTAAAAAGAAATAGTGGTCTGACTCTGTTTTGCTTTGTGTGTGCTTGTCTGGAGACTCGCTTAGCGCTACCTGGCTCAGCCCCCGCTTCTCTCTTTCTCCCCCCCCCCCCCCCCCCTCCTGCTCCCGATTCATTTTCTTTGCTCCTTGTATCTGCTTCCCTGCTGTCTTGCCCCCCCTGCTCCCTCCATTTCTGCTATATGGTTTGCAGGTACCTTTCACCACGCGGTTCCCTCAGTATCCTCCCATCAGTTCGGGGCGTCGCTGCCCCCATCCGGAGGCCTCGGCTCTCTGCTCAGTCTCTCGTCCCCCCAACCCGCTTCCTCGCCTCTCCCTCCCTCCCCGTCGTCTCAAGCCCAGCATGGTCGCACCCAGTCGGTGCTGCACAGCCCCTCCCATCCCACGCTCACTCTGCCCCCTCCACTGCCCCTGCACAGCGGCCCTTCCTCCTCCACGTCAGCGCCCACGCCCGCCAACACCCCGCCGCCACCCCACGCGTCCCGTCTCCCGCACTCCTCGCTTCTTCACCAGAGGGTGCACACCCTCACTGTCTCCTCCTCTTCTTCTTCCTCTGTCGTTTTCTCTGCCGCCTCTTCTTCCTCTTTGCCGTCCTCCACGTCACGTCCATACAATGTGCACTACTCCTCCCCCCGCTTGCCCCCGCCACCGCCGCCTCCCGCCAGCATCTCAGGTGCTGGTGCGAGCATGCGGAGGACTATGGGTACACATGGCACCTTCACCACCACCACCCCGCTCCCTGGCTCCCGACCGAGATAGGTTTTGGGGGTGAGGGAATGGGGCAGGTGGTGTTGCGGGCAATCAGAGAGAGAGAGAGAGCAAGAGAGACTTAGAAGGGAGTTCATTGTTCTAAATGGACAAGGTAAGTTTCTCCTACAATATTACTGTACAATAAAAATTTTGAGTACGACTGCAGGTTTTTGCAGTGCACAGTCCGGGTTTGGGTGGATTTACTGGCCTTTTCTTATGGGTTCAGAGAAAAAAAATTCTAAGTGTGTCTTTTGTTTTGTTTCGCCTTTCAGGTAATTGCTGAAAACTACCTCAACATAAAAAAAAAAAAAACTATGCAAATGTCCAGGTGTGGACCCAAGGCACTCTGCTCCTCACTTATTGGTGCTTTAATACGTCTGTACTACCGGACTGCCTCCAAGACCGGCTTCTGTACTGGGACACACACACAGACACACACACACACACACACACACACACACACACACACACACACACACACACACAAACATGTGATCTCTATGAGTAGATTTCAAAGGAACCGGTCGTGTTTAGATGTCAATTGTTGTTTGATGCATCTTTTTTAGAGAGCAGTAAGAAATGGATTAATACAACAAGCACACAACTTCCTCTTTTGGAGGAGTCCCATCCTGTTTGACCCGCTCTTTGATCTCTACCCAGATGTCACAAGCGTGTCTTTTATATTGTTTTTTTTCTTACATCTGAACTATGAAATAAGATGAGGAAATTCATGTTTTAAGTTCACACTGGATAACAACATACAGTTGCATTTGTAGCATAATTGTTTTTTTAGGACCCACCCGTCGTTTCATTCAAACGTAAACTTCATTGGAACTAATCCGGCAGTTCTAATTTCCTAACGAACTGAATCAAAGCAATTCCGCGTTTCCTTTTCTCTCAATAACATCAGACTTGTAACATATCAGCGGAGGTTCCTGTCCTGTTTCATCAGACGTCTGAAAGAGCGTTTACTCCAAAAGCCGTTCATTTTTGCCTAGTCGGGCGGGGCGTGAACATGACTCAATATTCTGCTACAAAATGGTGCTCTGTGTTCGTTCTCTCTGGCACTGCTGTCGAGTTAAGTGAAGCTAAATCCAGGTAGATAATATCAATAATAATAATAATGACAGGAAAAAATACATAGAAGCGCTGCACGCGCTTCTGTATTATTTATTATTATTATTTTTATTACGTTTTTCCAAGTGGCACTACTTTGAGATCTTCTCAAAGCAGGATGTTTTTTAACCTCTTCTTAAGATGAACGTTGTATATTTATTTGAGCTGCTGGGCGCCGCGGATGTACACCGAGGTTTTACGACTCTAAAATGTGTTAAACACACACAAACACACACGCATCCTCACACACTGGGAAAATCGTTTTACCATTTGCCACAACGAACTACTGGACTACTTCACACCTTTGTTTTTGTGTTGTCGTTTTTTGTGTTTGTACTGTGAATATGATTCATTCTCTTGACTGTACAGTTGTGTTAGATTTATATATTTATGTCCCCCTATTTCCCTTTTCTTTCTTTTCTTAAAAAAAAAAAATCCTGTTGTATGTGTTGTACAATGCAATATAGTTTGTGACTCGCTGTCAAAAAACAATGGTGCTAAATTTGGACCGTGCCTGATTTTATTTATTCTTCTAGTGGACAAACATCCAAAATACAAAGGCAACACATTGTGCTGTACACAGGGATTATTATTATTTTTCTTTTTTGTAAACTTTCCCCTTTTTTGGCCTTTAATTTCTTTTATTTAATATTGTATTGGGGTGTACAACACTTTTGGATTAAAAAAAAAACATTCAGTGAAAAAAAACAAAACACTGTTTTGTACAAATGCTCCAACGCAAAGCTATATTTAATATGTAATTATATATGTCTAAATATATATGAGAAAAAAATCTATCGGTGCTGCATTGTGACTCCCACATTCAGTCTTCAGCCACCACATGACCTTAACAAACATGGCGGCACACGCAGCTACAGCGTGCCGAGGTGCTGTGGCGGAGCGAACACGACAGGAATGTTCTCCTGTCTTTTTGTTTTGTTTTGTTTTCATTTTCTTAAACTCTGCAGGAATAAAACAGACAAACGGTGCTTCTGTTTTAAACATGAAATTAATGGTGCAAACAAAGCGACGTGTCTTTACGGATGAATCTCTTTTGATGATTTTGTGGGTACTGCAAGAGCCGCACTGATGTAAAACACTTGTTTTTTGTGTGTGTGTGTGTGTGTGTGCGTGTGTGTGTGTGTGTGAGACTCCTCTAATGCTGGCGGTAGGGTGAGGAACCGTGGGCCACGTGCGACCTGCATTGAAATTCAAACTATAAAATTGCAGTGAAGCTGATATAAAAATCCCCCACAAACGTTCATAACACATTGCTCACAAAAAGCTTGAGATATTGGACTTTCGGTTGAAATTTCAAGATGAGGTTAGCCACGGCTGCTACGTTGTTAGCATCATCTATCCGTGAAATTTCGAGGTACTGTTCAAGATGTCAGAATGTGAACAGCAAGATGAAGAAGACTGTTTAAATACCAATGACTGTATAATGGGGAATATGCCACGGAGGAGGCGGGACTTCCTGGTTTTCACACAACAGCTTTGTTTCCGTTTCCTGTTTGCGACGTGTGGACTGCGTCCCAGTTCTTTCGTTTCCGCCTTTGTGCTCTCGGTTGCGCGTTCCCGTCGACGAGTGTAGCGTGTCTGTCTCAGTTGTCCGAAGCATTTCAGATGGTTGGGACTCCCTGCGCGTGTTGGAACGCGGCCATCAGTGGCCCGGAAACGACGCTGATGTGTGAAAGCCGAAAGTCCGTGGCATCTACCCCATTGAACCAGGATATGTATTGGTCCATTGATGGATCAAGCACTTGTTTTGAATTTGCCATTCAGCTCGTTTTTATAGAGCAGCAAATTGTGCAAAAAGTACTGAAATATTGAAGCGTTGAACATGCGCATTCAAACATTTGGTTTAGTGCATTT
This sequence comes from Leptonotus elevatus, assembly GCF_054856555.1. Classification (NCBI taxonomy): domain Eukaryota; kingdom Metazoa; phylum Chordata; class Actinopteri; order Syngnathiformes; family Syngnathidae; genus Leptonotus; species Leptonotus elevatus. The sequence goes on along the minus strand of NC_141249.1, from coordinate 15,295,051 downwards.
TAGGTTCATCTTGAAATTGCCCAATATGTTGAGCTCATTTGGTTTAGTGCATTTTAGGTTCATCTTGAAATTGCCCAATATGTTGAGCTTTGAGCTTTCTCAAATCTGACGTAATGTTCCCCACCCCACTGTAGTCTCTCTGGAGCCAACACTTCTTTGTTTTTCAAATCATTGGCGTCATTTCCTTCATATCTCTGCAGTTTAATTTTGTCTTACAGATTCCTGTCCTGTTTGTAGAACTGCTAGTCAGACGAGACAGCTCGGTGCTCTCCTGCACGTAAAACCAGGACGTTTGCAGCTAATGGTTCAAAACGCGACTTCTGCCGTGGTTTCGCTCTCGGTAAACCTTCCACGTCAGGCAGCTTTTCAGGATGTGCAAGTGAGAACCTTTTGCAGCTTCGTGTGATCAAAGGGATGCAGTGTTTTAAATACAAAGTACATTATTGTCGCTTTCAAGGTGCAATGTCTGGTCAAAATATTCAATAAATGTACACAGGAGCCGTAATTAAAAACAATTACAGTTCAGTGTTAGATTTGTTTGGGTTTCAGATGGAAATGGATTGAATGTGATCTATTGGACGTTGGCAGCATAAAACCGCTACTGTTTATTGATGCTGTGGTGCTCGTTTCTATATCGTTTTGCCCGTTAGGCATTCAATTTTGTATTTTTTTAGTTTTGCAAAAAATTTATAAAAAAAATAGATTCAAATATATATTAACTTTAATGTATTTTACATTGAATCCAACAGTTTCCCAGTATGTTCTCTACTTTGAACCTGATGTAATAAGCCAAGCTTAACAATATAGACACTAAATTAAAATATATATTTAAAAAATATATAATTTTAATAATAAAAAAGTGAAATTTTAAGTTAATTTGTTTTTCTTAGTAGGAAGGACTGTTTTTCTTATTAATATATATTTACATCTTAAATGGTGCATTTCATCTGAAACAAAACGTCTGTATCGTATGTCGCCTGCACTTAAAATGATTAATCGCCTTTCACTTCAATATGTAGCTGAAATTAACTCTTTTTTTGTATATATATATATATATATATATACACAATTTAAAAATGGGATAAAAAAAAAACAACCCTTGTGTGTGAAAATTAATTTTGATCCGTTTAGTTCTGTTTTTGAAATCGGTATTGCTCGAGCAACCCCCCCCCCCCCCTCCTATTATTATTATTTTTTAATCCTATTCTGTTCAACTCTTGGACGGGTAGTGTCTCTTAAATTGTCCTGTTGCTCTGCATGTGCGATGACAAAAGATCCATTACATTTTGGGGCCTTTGAGATGAACCCCCTGTTGATGGGTTTGATGAAGCTTCCATCCAGTCGCTCACTCCTGCCTAAGGTCTTAACTCAGGAACTTTTTTTAACACATCTCCACACTTGTTCTGTGGCATAAACTCGGTCCCTCTCTGTCTTAAAGGACAATCATCCTTTAAAAATAAAATAAAAGTGCCAATTGGGCACACTTGCGTTCTCACTGGCACATCCATTCAGCCTTGCGAAGCTCCGTGAATCTTTTCAAACTATGACATGGCCGTGACTTTTCCTGCATTTGGTGCTCCTGCACCGTTATGTGTGTTGACTGTTTAAGGGAGGGGGGTGGGTGGGGGCAGCTTTGAGGAGGGGCAATTACAGCAAAGTCCGGCTTGTCGTGGAATCGTGTGTTACTACAGTGTGGTGATGGTGCTTTTATCCTAAGATGTAATCATGACAAATGGAATATTAGTGTTGCTTTTTTTCCCCTCTGCATTTTATGAATAGTAATAAAATGTTTCATAAGATGTTTGAAATTTGCTGTCACGTTTTTTGTTGCCCGTACAATAATTCTATTTTACAGGATTCTTGAGCTGATGTCAAAGGTAAAATCTCAAATTCCAACTGGTCTTGTTAATGTTTCCTCAAATAGTAGACAACCGTGATAGTTAGATGAATGAGTTGTATTAAATTAATTAACATGGCATTAAAAAAAAAGTTTTAAAATTGATATATTTTTTAAAGCTGAACATTCTATTAATGGTATTTAAACCTCCTGTTTTCTTAGGGTGGAAAACAAAGGGCGAGGCATTTGTTTACAAGTCCAGCTGAGGTGAGGCATTTCTTCATTAGATAACTATTTGAGGTTGAGCATTTATTTTGTCATGTGGCATCTAAAGGGACACATTTGTTCACGAGGTGAGGCATTTGCTGGTTCACAAGGTCACTATTTGAAGTGAGGAAGTTTGCTCTTGAACCGCCTGCTTAAGGTGAAGCTTTTGTCCATGAGGGGTCTGAGTTAGACACTTGTTTTTGAGGGGATGTATTTGAGGAAATACAAATAAAATATGTTCACAGGGTGAGTTATTTTGAACAAGGTTTCTATTTAAGGTTGGGCATCAATTTAAAGTGAGTTAGATTTTTTATTCCACTGTGATTATTTGAGGTCAGGCATTTTGTACACGAGACATCTGTTTGAGCTGGGGCTTTTTTCCTCAATGCCTTTACTGTATTTTGAGGGCGACGCAGTTGTTTGACATGTATTTGAGGTAAGGCATTTATTTATATCTTCATGGGATGTTTAGTTGAGGTGAGGCATTTATTTGTGCAGATGTAGATGTGTAATTTATTTGCATATGAGGCATTCATGTGATTTCAAGGTGTCTATTTGAGGTGATACTTTTGTTTTGTTTTTGCAAGGTATTTATTTGAGATGAGGCTTTTTATTTTCTAGTCGGAACATCAGTTTGAGCAGAAGCATTGATATGAAGATGAAGGTCAAATCGACTCTTGTCCAGGTACAAATTTTGAACTAACTTTCTGTGTATTTGTCGATCCAGTTTAGAAAAACAAGCCACTGCAATCACTCATGATCATTACCACAACTTCATGGGACTTGTTTGGTCTGGCCAAGTTCAAACGTCCCGATTTTAGTGGTATCCTTTGCAGCAATATTCCAATTGACATGTGGCGGCCAAGCCAGGCCGACGCGTGTCTGGAGCAGACCTCCCAACGAGCTTCCTCGGAAGTCGGACCTCAGTGCAAGGGAGGTCTACCACCTGTGCTCACGATAACGGTATGTTTTAATGGTAGCCCCCAAAATTCCAGACTGCAGTAGATCATGTAGCGGACACAAATACGGCGTGTCGGCCCAGCAAAGAGAAGCTTTATGGTGATGCTTGATGACATCCAAGAATGAGCTTTGGCTGGTTGTGTTGGAATCGTCGACCTTGACTGTCTGCATAACTGCACTGCAGCTGTGAGAGCATCAACACCTCTGAGGAAACAATCTAGATCTTCTTTGTTGACACTTTGAGGAGGCAAACACGACTTATATAAACACTTCAAAAACACATTTGCCTTTATTTGTTCTATGCACACCCACAGGTCTAAAAAACTTTTAAAAAAATGTTCTGATTAATATGAATCAGAATCCACCAGTTGTCATCCATCAAATGATGCAGCCATTTTGAAATTCTGCCCTCTGCAATGCACTGGAATTAATTGAATTGTGGTGGCTCACCTGTTTTCTGTGTTTACGCAAGTGACGTTCCCAGAGTAAACTTGGACTTGAGGTCGGATCGACAGCAGAGGGCAGTAGAATCTCAAAATGTCTGTGCTGATAGATGAAAATACCTGTTTGGACTTGTGAGGGGAAAACAGGTGAGCTGTGATTGGTCGTTCCCTGAGCAACTTTGATGTCATTTTCATTTGATAGCAAGTAACGAGTAGATTTTGCTGCTTAACTCATATTCCACAAATATAATAATAATCAGAATGTTGTGTTTAGACTAGTGGGGCTGCATAGAACATAACTTAAATGTTTTGTTTTTGGTTGACTTCCACTTTAAAATAGGAATGGTATTGGCACTCGCCCATCCCTATTCTATTGATTTATAAAAATGTGCTTACTGTATTCATATTTTTTATTAATCTGTCTAATTCAATAAGTGATTTTTTTATTGTAAATAAATGATATCTAAATCTAGTAGTTGTATTTAATAATTGGTAAAATATGTAATTATACATAATTTTAAATTGTATTTATTTTTATTTATTTTATTTTACCAAATTTAAGTAGTCTCATCTGCAGATCGTAATCTAGAATGTTTTCTAGTATTTTTAAATTCAAGAAACACCATACATTTTGTGGAAATAGCTGTCAGTCTACTAAATGTGTTTCGTTCCCAATATGACCTTATCTCTCCCCCCTCCCCACCCCCACCGACCACCCACCCTCACCCCCTTCACTGGATTCCTCGTGAATCAAGGACACAATATCTTCCTATTTTGGCAAGGATGGTGGTTTTGTGAGGGAGGAAATCCCGCCCTTTTGACGCCTCACCCCTTGATAAGACTTGGTTGCACATGCAGACGGCAGAGTGTGTCCGTGTGCATGACAGCATGTCGCCGTGCATCTTCCTCCGTGGTCTGCTGATGTTCTGCTGGATCGGCTGCTGCCGCTCCGTGGTCCTGACCGACTCTCCTGGACGGCAGACGGAAGCCGCGATGACAGGTCAGACTCAAAAGGATGCTTGGCTTGGTACACTTGATCATCTTCAGTGGCTGGAAAAAGTCTACACACCCCTGTTGAAATGCTAGGTTTTTGTGATGTTTAGAAATGAGACCAGGATAAATCCTTTCAAAACTGTTTACACCATTAATGTGATGTCTTAAATTGGTATAACTCAATTGGAAAAAATCTCTTCAAATTCTTAAACCAACTTTCATTTTTCAAATGCTTGGAGGAATCCTATTAATTTATAAATTATTATTAATATTTACAATAATAAGCCATCTATTTCAAGGCCATAGCCAACTTTTTTTCCCTCCATGTTTTTAGAAGTCATACGTGTAGCTACTTTTATTTTTTGTAGAGAACATATGAAAGATCCTTTTTTTTAATGACAGCAATCCTATAATTATAATGTAAGTATACTATAATATGGTTGACAGTGCTGTATCGTGTGAGGGGACAAACATTTTTATTTTTTAAAGCAGAAAGTATTGTAAGAATTTTTGTTTTGTGTGCTTTTTGAACAGCAGTCCTATGATTAGTTTATAACATTAATAAACAGTTATGTTACTGAAAGCAGTGTATTTTATGCAGATTTGTATATAATAATAATATTGCAATTTAAACATTCATGCTTATATATGTTTTATAATTAACAATTAAAAATTTTATATAATTGTATTATATTTATTATACACGGTGAATATAGTAGTCCAGATGCAAGATTATTTTACATTAAATATTTTTTTTCATAAAAAAAACTCTTAAGCATAATACAAATATAATATTTTATGTTATTAATATTTAATATGTGTAGTTCTACAATATTAATGCAGATCAAAAATAATTTAAGTTTATCGTCCTAACTTTAAAGTATTACTCACATTATTATATATACTATTTATATATATATATATATATATATATATATATATATAGATAATAGATAAATATTATAACACGTTTTGGCAGAGATCCAAGTATATTCAAATATATTATAAAAATATATTACTAAACTTCATAGCTATATTACTATAGCTTTATTATAATTATATATCCAGCCCACCATTTCTCTCTAAAATCAAATAAAACATCTAAATTAACCAAAACCAGTTAGTCCATGTATTATAATGACTTTAGTATGGCTTAAAAATGACCCTTGATGGAGGAAAAAGGTTCCTCACCCAGGGGCATACAAAGGGGTGGGCGTGAGGGGTCGGGTCACCCCACCATACCCCATTGATGACCAAGTTTCAATTGTGCAGCAAAATGTCTTTGGTTGTGCAAAACACCAGATGCGTGTTTATCAATCGTTTTTTTTTCAAGAAGTATCAACCACGAGTGCTCGACCCGGGCATCAACGATGTCATATCAGAACAGTCGTCATCGTAACGTCAGATTTTTTTTGGTAGTGTGTTCATGAGACTTTTGTATTGATAGCTACTATGAGGCCGGTGGGCGCCGAGGAGGCCGGAGAAAGGATTCCGACGCCGTTGCCGACACGTGCCGCGGTGGCCTCCCTTGTGACCCGGAGCAGCACAGCGTGCTTCCTGGAAGACGTGCTGGCCGCCATGCGAGAGGCTCTCCGGGACGACGGCCAGTTGACGCCAGGCGGCGCCACCTTATTCGGAATGTGCTCGTCATCTGGGAGTCCCGCGGTCTTGTTGGACCTGGCGAAGGACGCAAAGAGGAAGCAAGGAGGTGGACTGGAGCTCCTGCATCCCACTGAAGGTAATGTGGGACATAGAAAGGTCATTAGAACATTTGTATTAACTTTTTTTTTTTTTATTAAAAGTGTTTTTAGTGGAGGGGGAGGAGGATCGGGACGCGCTGGTGCTCAACTTTCACATCCCGCAATCCTCTTTGCCGCAACACAAGCTCGTGCTGCTCTTGGCCTTGGAAAGTCCCGTCGGAGGCGGCGACTTAGACCAGATCACCTTCATCAGTCGCTCTCTACAGCCCAACACACAGGTCGACTTCATTGCACTTGGGTCAATTCAATTTTTTTGTTTGTTCACCATGTTTCAGGTTTTTTTTGTTTTCTTTTTGCAGGCTGTGTGCATGTCAGAAGGAACACAATATATTCTTCTAACAGGACAAGCATCTACGGAACACCAAAGATGGACGCTCTCCATTGACTCAAAATCATCTGACATGAGTATGTCTTTTCCTTTTCTTTCTTGATTATTTGGGTTGTACAATAACACTATTTGGTCCATTTCTCATATTTTTTTCAAGAAAAAAAAATCACATCAGGACTCGATACCATAACTTTTCTTAGGCGAAAAGACATCAAATGCAACATTTTTCTTAGGATGAAAGTGTTCTTGGAAAGAATAAGGCATACTGCTTGCAAAAAATGCAATCAATAAATAAATGCAATTCACTTTTCTTGGTGGTGGGGGTGACATTTTTGGGGGAAAATATACAACTTTTTTTTTTAGGGGTGGAAGGCATTGTAAAATAATTGGAAAAAAATGCTACCTTTATCTCCTTCCAAAAATGTGCGTTTTTATGGGGGGGGGGGTGTAAACATTTATTTGAAGAAAAAAAATTACCCCCCTTACCCAAATGTTTAGAAAATTATTTTATTAATTGTTACTATATAATTGAATGCAGATAATTCTATTTAAAAATAAAATGCTTAAATTATGTTTATTTGAATAATTAATTAAATAAAATGTATTCTTGTATTATGTTTATTAACCATCCATCAATTTTGTTTGTGCTCTACTGCCCCCTAGTGACTAATATATAATTTCCACATCATTCCAAAATATTGCACATCATTTCACCAGCATCATTTCATTTAGTTCCACATGATTCCGGAACGAGCGTGGTCTCATATATTAAATTTGTGAGTCAAGTCACAGCTGTATTTAAAAAAAATCATAAATAATAATAATAATAATAATACACTAGTACCGGTACATTTTTTAACCCCCTTTGCGCACGCTCATCCAAGTGTACTTGTCACAGAGACAAAGATGAAAGAACTCCTTACGGGCGGAAATACAAGAAGCAGCAACGTGACTCCAGTTCTTCTTTTCTCTCGTGAAGACGATATCAGGTTGTTCCACATTTTGTTTTGCCCGTTTAATGCAAACCAATGTTTCTATCATTCTGAAGTCTGAATTTCATCTCTCAAAAGCACCAAAGTCTCCGGCTCATCCCAGCCGCTCTCCTTCCTGTGTGAGCTGCGCCGCTTCCTGAGTGACGCCCTTCCTCACAATCATCCCCACGTGCCTTCGCTGAGATTGGACTCCCTTCAGGCTCCGCCCCCCATCACGCTGGGTTTGTCTTCCAGCGAGTCCATGCTGGCGGGACTCATCAACTCGTCGGCCCCCACCATCTTTTCCTTCACGGGCTCTACGTACCACATCCACCGGGGGGAGCTGGCCATGCCCCTCGGTCTGCTGGACGAGCTCAAACGCGCTTTGGAGCAGAACCTTGTGCAGACGATGGAAGTTCTACGAAACAAGGAGGATGGCCTGAGGGGCATCAAGAGGCTTCAGAGACTCTGGGAACTCTGCGCCTTTCCCATGGCGGACCTGGCATCAGGTAATGTGCACAAAAAAATAGAAAACGAGAATTTGGGGAAATGACAAAAATGATCATGGGGACATCAGGTACTACAAGATGTTTGGAACAAGGATCGTAGGATTTGTGGAATGAATCAGGATATTAGGTTGTGGGATCGAGTTCTCATACAGCAAAAATTCACCTAACGGGTTTGTAATGGCCTACTGATGCCACAAAATAGAGAGGATCATAAACACCATGCATCTATAGATGCACAGGGGTCTGCAACATGTGGCTCCCTGTGGATCTCTTAAAAATAGTAGAAAATAAACATTTTTTTACATGCATCATTTTTTTAGATTAAATATTCTACAAATGAATTGATTTAGATGAAATAAATGTATTTTATTATTTTTTAATAACGCAAGAGTTCAAATTGATAAGTTATAAAAATTAGAACGTTTTTTAAAAAATGGCTAAAAATGTCCAAAAATTAACCATAAAATGTCCAGAAGGAAGAGTAAAAGCAGAAAATGATCATAACATGCCTTTTCGGATTGCCAAAAATGGCAGAGAATTTAATTGAAAGGCAGAAAAGAAAACTTTCAAAAAGTAGCCATAAAATGTTCAAAAACAAAAGAAAAAGGGCAGAAAATCACCATCAAATGTCTTTAGAATTGGCACACATAAAAGGTAGAACATTTATAAAATAAAATAAAAAAAGTCAGAAGAGAAAATGTTGCAAAAAGACCTATAGTGTCAAAAACAAAGGACAAAATCCCCCAAATTACCATAAAAATTTTCACAAAAATGTCAAATTGATTTAAAGGCAGGAAAGAATATGCTCAAAAAGTAGTCATAAAAGATTGAAAAACAAAAGAAAAAGGGCAGAAAATCAACATAAAATGTCTGGGATTGTTAAAAAAATAGAATAAAAATGTCTGTGTGTTGGATGCTGCATGTTTTAGTGTTGTGGTGCAGCACTAAATAGCTTCCGGGCCCTCAGTACATTTGACTAACACTAACACACAGTTTCCTTCGTCCCAATCTTCAAACCTTTTTCCACTCCAGACGCATTTTTGGTGATTTATTTGGCCTACAATGGCTCTTTTTCTCGAAAAGGTTTCTGACCCCTGATCTAGGTGTACACAATTGTAAACCAATGTCACATCAATGATTGTTGCCACTAATTGCCGATATCTCTTCCTGCTCCCAGGAGAAAGCCAGTACTGCGCGTTCCTCCTGTTGAAAGCCTTGAAGACGGTCGGTCGCGAGATGTTGCCGCAACTGCGAGCCGCCCGTGCGGATCCGAGCCCCACGGCCAGGGCAGCCACATGCCGCCTGAAGAGCCTCACCGTGTCACTGGAGCGTTTCCTGGTCGGTCCCAACACGGCCAACATCAAAAACTGCCACGGCCGCTGCACCTTCCCGCTGATGAACACCGTAAACCACGCCGTGTTGCTCAACTCGCACGTCGAGAGTGGAAACGTCCACGAGCGGTCGCTGTGCTGCGTGCCACTCGAATACGAGCCCCTGGAGGTGGTGGACTTTAACCAGCACGGCACGCTTCTCTACACGCACCCGGATATGGTGGCGAAGAAGTGTGGTTGTCGCTAACGCTAAGGCTAATATACGGGTAGTGGTGTGTGAGGGTCCACTTCACTCACTCACCACTGACACCATTTTCTTAGGGGTTGCTTTTATTTACATGTATTTGTTCACAAGTGCATATAGGAACACGTTGTAGCTGTCTAACAAATATTTATAGTACACACTACTCTATGTATATAAAATAATTGTTCAAAAATACATTGTGTGTGTATACTCAGGGATGTGATTTGACCAAAGTGAAATTATCTGAAAATTTAGCCGGGGGTCTGGGGGCCGCGGGCACTCAGCTAGGTCCAGAGCTCATGGGTTTTCCGTGTTTTTGAGTACTTTCAATGCACTCAGATGACAAAGAAATAGACAAAACAACAGCATAAATTTTCAATGTATATTGAACTATCCCATATAAAATTGCAGTTTTAGTCAACTCAAAATCAGTCACATTCAAAAACATTGGACTGCCTTTGCTTTTAAAAACTATCACTGAGAATATCATCATATATATTTACCATGCAATAAATCATTTAATCAATCATTCTTAATTTAATACATAATGCATGACAAAAACATAAAATACCTCATGCAGCAAGCTCTGGTAAAAACACAATCATGCATTGACTAAGATCATCTCTGTAACTGCATACATCAAGACAGTCAACATATTGAAACCTGAAAAGTGCAAACATGCAGCATTCATTTGAGTTTGTGTCAATGATTAACCATGTTAAATATTTATGGCCATTTTTATTACGTTATAATATTTTCGAAAATTTGATTTCGATTAATTTGAAAAGTTTACCACCGACCTCAAAATTCACGACTCTATCAGCAACTGGTACAGGTTGTTGGGGTGGATCACGTCTCTCCATTACCGCTCCCGATTGTGATGTCAATAAGGGATGGAGGCCGTAAAGTTTTGGAGTTTTCGTTTGGGCACCGAAACTTCCAGCGATGGAATAATTTGTTGTTCTTGACTGGAGTTCTTTCACGTGTTTTTTGCTCTTTGCGTGACTTTCAAGAGCTTTGAAACCTCTCCCACCATAGTCAATGGTATCACGGCACCAAATGCAAAGCGCTTTCCCGGCACGATCGATCTTCCGAATAAAGTCACTGAACAAATTCGTCACAGTCTTCTTTCCAACATTTGTAGATATATCCTTCTCTAACCAGTCCCATCGAAACTTGTTTTTTACGATCTTGTCAATTTCCTTAACTCGCGGAGCATCTTTGTGTTCGATCACGGACATCTTTCTTTAAACACCCGGCAAAAACGTCTGAGAAATGAACAATGGCATACTCCTATGCCTTTATAACAAGCGCGTTTATTGGTCAACAAACAATGGCATACTCCTATGCCTTTATAACAAGCGCGTTTATTGGTCAACACGGAGACTTCAGCCAATCGCAAGATCAGTTTCATTTCAGTTACGGAAACACTAAAATGGAATGCTGTCGAGAGACGAAATCGGATTTTTTACCACTTAAAAAATTTTAACATTTTATTTTTGGAGATAAAAAAAGCGGAATTCCGCGAATTAGCGGAAAAATCACATCCCTGTATACTGTATGTGTGTTTCACCAGGACATGTTCTTTTTTACGTTTTTATTTTTTTACAGTACTTCTATGAAATTATATTCCTCATTTGTAGTCATTAACTCATTTGCTCCCAAAAAACGTATAAATATGTTCTATTTTAACTCTTAAGTGACCCAAAGATGTATTTGTTTTTATGTGGGTTTTTTTATGCTTGAGCATATAGAAGGCTTTGATACAGCCTCAACTGCAAAGAACGGTTGAAGAAATGGTAGTTATTACATAAACAGGCAGCAGAGTATAAGAGATCAACCAGGGCCATATTGCAAAAACATGTTTTCCCTACAGTTTTAAACAAATTTGTGAATAATGATGAAGCTTAGCTATATTCTAATGCTAATTGCTGCAAAACTGAAACAGATAGAAATATGCTTTTTTTCCTGATGAAAGAAGAGGCTGATTTTTCTTTTGGTAGGTTCCATGTTTTTATAGCAATAGAACACAATATTCTGTGGACCTGGCAAAATCAGTCAAAATCCAGTCAAACAGCTTGGAGTGAAGGGGGTTGCTTCTGCGAAAATGGCTGGGAGTGAATGAGCTAAAATGGTAAATCTGAAGTCGTTTGCCTTTTAAACCTTTTTTTTTTTTAAATCCGAAATTTTCAGTCCGTCATTGTTTAGCAGCTTTAGGTTTCAGGACGGCTTTACTGCCGATGGGCTTTTTCCGTCTCCTTATCGCTCCGAGTTCTTCAGATCCCCACCATGACATGAACTTGTCCCACAAGGAGATCTAGAGAACAAAGACATATAAAAACTCCTCAATTCAATTTGTTAGTTATATAATCATCATATAGACTCAACGTTTAGTTTGACTTGTTGTCAAAAAGCAGGTTTTTCAGATCGTATCACTTTTGGCACATTTCAATCTGTGCTAAAAACGTTCACTTTCCGAATTTGTACACTTTGAGTAAATGAGGTGAAAAATAACGTCATCGTATCACTGAACTGACTACACTTTTGTATTACTGACCCTGCAACAGGATTTAAGTGTCTCAACTCACACAGCGGAAAATGAAAGTAGGCCAAAACAAACCACAAAAAGCCAAAATACACTGATAGTCATAAAACAAAGTAAACAGCTTCTGTAAAATGTCATATTAACTTCTTTTTTTTTGGGGGGGGGGGGGGTCACTATTGATAGTTGACAAAAATCTGAAACTTTCTTGTTAAGACGTTTTTTGTATTGTTTGATTTTTTTTTTTGTCCCTGCCAAAAAAGTATGCTTTTACTATAATTATGAATATGATGAATTATTATTTTTCACATTAACAAATATTCATAAATATGCGCAAAATATTCCAAACAATAAGTACCATTTATTTTTAATTTACATTTTGTATTATATTAGATGTTATATTGATAATTGGTATTTATTTTATAGAACATAAAAATGTTACAAAGATCCTGTGCAATATTTTAATAGACAACGAATGTGGTAGTCATAGTAGTAGAAAGCCTAAAAAGTTGACAAGCTGGATCCCAAAAAGCGGCAAGTATTTATTAATAAGCGGACAATAAACAACCTGAGTTATGGAACCATCTCGAATGCTTCCGATGAAAGATCTTATCCCCGTCTCCTCTACGAACACATCAACAGCATCTGTGGGACACAAAGTTGAGGACAAATATGTAAAGTGGAGTTAAATTCACCCCTGGCCCCGCCCAAATGCCGTGTTTTGTGATCAAATAACTTGTGCTGTAAAATGTGACAGCAAAAATATCAGGAAAAGCCTTCTGGAACATCTGGGCTTTATTTGGGGTTAATTAGAGGCAGTTAAAATGGTGGCCGGCGTGTGCCGACTCATTCAAGGATGGCTGTGAATGTGATCAAATTTGAAAGCGGACACATCCGCATTATGGGAGGGTGTGCACACTTGCGCAACCAGCCACGCCATTCCATTTGTTTATTAATTTTTTTTCAATCGAGTTGTACAATTTATGGCTTACATCAGTAGAAAGTTTTGAAATAGTTTATCTCGGTCACAAAAACCTTGCATTTGAACAGGGGTGTGGACACTTTTTATATCCACAATACAATATGCTACTCACTGTGAAATTGATGGACCCCTGCGCCCACAAGCAGCACGATCAGCGCCAGCGCCAGGCAGCGGTTCATGGTGAAGCCCTTCCATGGGTCTGAAACCTCGTTCAGATTTTGGATGGACAAAATCCTGTCATATGACACTGAGCGGAGACGACCATTCATATTAAATTAGCTTTGAAAGCGGCATGTGATATGATCAAACAGTGGATGACTTCCAAGTGTTGTAGCCAATTCTTACTTATCAACGCTTGTTTGTGAACTTGGGAGCTTAACCTGCAAATGAGAATGCTTGATATTAACGTTTGTACTGCGTTGAGCACACGTGGCTTAAAATAGGACGCTGCAATAGTTTCAATGATCTTGTTGTCAAATTCCGCAAAAGAGGAAGTAGAGGAACATACCTTGAGTCAAAAAAAAAAAAAGCCTTCAGTTGTGCGTCCACAGTCAGTACACTTGTTACTGGTTCATACTGTTCTGCACAGGGAGGGCAGAGGTGAACGCAGCCTGCTTGTTGGCACCTTGATTGACAGGCACAGGTGAGAAAGGCTTTCCAAGGAGGAAAAAAACATCAGCATTGACAGAGTTTGACCTGTAGGTGGAGCTATTATTCACCTGTAGATATGTGTTTTGATTCTAATGAAACAAACGAGCTCGGGTGTCCACAATATTTACACTCAATTATTTATCTTGAAAACTGTAACATAAAATAAGTGCAGTATGAGAGAGAGAAAGAGAGATGGGGTGTTAATCTATTAATCTCAATGTCGCGATACGATTGCTGTGTTATTTCTTTAACGGGGAAAAAAAAGAAACATTTATATTCGCCTCAGCTAGTTTTATTGATACACTTATAGTTACGTTTGCTGTTAGGGTGATGGAACTAAGCTCCTATGTATGGTGATTATAATTAATGAAAACTAACATTGAAAAACAATTTTGGTTAAAAAATAAATAATAAAACGAGAGTGTGTATATATTAAAAATATATCAATAACAACAGCAGCAAGAACTACGTATTACATTTATAAAACTTGTTAATCTTTGGTATTATATTATATTTTATATGTATCATATATATAATTTTAATAATTATTATTTAATGTACTGTCACTGTGTATGTACTGTATATAAATGAAGATTGTTAAATAAAGTTTTTTTTAAACGACTGTACAGAAGAACAGTCGTTTGGGAATTGTAGTTTACTTGCTTACACAATACGTACTTAATATTGACCTTTCTTTTTATCTGTCTCTTTATCTGTCTTTACAAATATTCCACATCCATCCATCATCCGAACCGCTTATGCAGTAAATAAAAATGTTTAACTTTTTTTTTTTTAAACAAAGCATTTTTGAAAAACTAACAAACCCGCTCCAAAAAAACGAATTATGACTAAATTTAAAAACTAGATAAATAAACAAATAAAAATAAAAGTCAAGATGAAATAAAAACTGTTAAAAAAAATTTAATTAGTCAAGGTTCAGTTCACATGATGAAACAAGCTCAAAGCATTCGTCACTGTATCATAAAAATGAACAAGTGTATGATTATGGTCGTTATGTACGTTTTCTTATCACGTCTCGCACGAGTCTCGTCACATGGGAACCCCCCCCCCCCTCCCCCACACCCCCCACCCCCACCCCGAGCCCAGCGGCAGCAGCCTGCTGGCCGCCTGTCAGCGCCTCTAAACTGCCAGAGCAGAGGTGGGAGGACGAGAGAGCGGCACGCAAGTGTGGACGCAGTCCGGATGGTTAAATCGAACCTACAGACGATTTTGAATAGTCACTGTTTTGCTAGAGAAAAAGAAAGACATTTATCCAAGATGCCCGTCATCGAACAGACCAGTAATAAACCAGAAAGTGAAAGGTACGTTGTTATTGTTTATTGTGTCGTCATCGGGATCATAAAACGAGCTCAAGCTAAGCTAACGGGGCCTGGCCAAAAGAGGCCGTCTATTTCCTGGAGCGGCTCCGGCTATAACATTTGTTTATTGTTTACTTTTATTTCCTCAACACTTATGTAGCATTTATGTAAAATGACAACTAAATCAATTTGAAATATGACGTAATAGTGAATAATGTTGCTTAAAAATGGACATTATATTTACTTAACAAGCTGCTCCTAACTGGCTATGATAATTTAGTTGGCTGCAGCTCCTGTACGTCACAAATGCTAAAGCTATATTGTAAAGTATGACATAGTTCATTTAAAAGATATATAAAAAACAAACCCTGCCATCGCTTTAAAGTTTAAATGTCTCATTTGAATACAATTCCCCAATGTGTTGACGTCAATGTCATGAGTACAAATAGCGCTAGCTCGTAGCTACGGCCTCGGTGTGATTACGTCACAATACTTGTTTTGTTTTTTTCCCCCCTTCACCGCTCAATAATACTAATAATAATTAATACAATATTTTCATTTTGTATACGTTTTATTGCGTCCGAGACTACTATAGACGGTTGCTTTTGTTGCTATGGTTAATCTCTACATGACTTGTGCTTTCTTGTGTTGTACTGTACAGTATTTTTCCGTCAGACGACCGGCTAGGGAGCTCATTAGCACACATTAAATCGCCGCCAGGGATTAATTAAATCTCTTTTTCGGCAGGGAATCGATATAGGAGCTTGGGTTGCAAGTTTCCACTGTTTTCATTGTGTTTCCCACTTTTTTATCTTTTTTCTTCTTCTTCTTGTTATTGACATGGGGTGGGAGACTCTCGACCCAGGTATAGCTTGCGTTGGTCGGGTCAGTTCTGACAGGAGTCGGCTGGGGGCGGGGTTGGATTGTTGTCTTTCTGGTTTCACGTTGTTGAGAAAGACTCTGGAATTTTCCACTGCACTGCGACGGATGGGGAGGGGGGGGGGGTGATTTAGTGATGTCATATTAAACATAGAGGCCTGTTATTCTCTTCTGGTACACTTTGGTCGTTTGTAAACAGCCCTCATTTAGTTGAGTGCTTCATACAAAGAGTGGTGTGTAATGTTTACAACGCAAACTACCGTCATAAACGTGCAAAAGGTAGATTTGGTTGTGTCTGTGTATTTAAAGTGTGATTGTCGAAGGAATATAATTGAGACTTTTGGAACAAGTCAAAGGTCCATGGTCCGTCCATAGAAATTAACCAACCTCCATTTTGTTTGTTGTCGTTCAAATGATGATGATGATGATTCAATGATATACATTTGGGGCTGCATCAATTATGCAAATCCCAGTAAATGTACCTAAAAATGTTTACCTCAATATGAGCTTGATGTCATCACAGCTGCTGTAAATGTAAATTGCAAAAATAGAATAGACAATTAAATATAGCCTAAATATGATTCATTAGATTTGCGTCCACATCATTAAGTGAGCAAAGTAATTGTCATAGGTGGCAATTTGTCTGTTGACGCCGGTGGAGATATTTATGTACAATTTTGTCTCATCTGCATATAGGAGTTGTTTCATGTGTTCCATCAATAGTCAGGTTTCCATCCAATTGTCTTGAAATTTTTAAGCAAATTTACTGAAAATGCGCAAAAAGGACATGCGACTTATGCCTGTTTCCATCTGTTCTTGTTTTGCGAATATTGAGAGGAGACTCCGCCGCTGTAGGTGGCGGTATACAACATAGAGATGTAATCCACCAGTATTTTAAAAGAAGAAGAAGAAGAACAGGAAGCGATGACATTGTATTAGTTTGCTTTTGTAATTCTTGATGAACCGTAGCATTTTTTTGCTGTTTTCCATCTCAATTCTTTAATTAATTCCCCCCAAAAATCGGTTTCGTTTGTGAATTTTGGACCCTTTTTTGAATTTCTAGCGTTTCCATACAGTTTTATTTTCGCATTTCTTGAAAATTCGAATAAAAATGGGTGGATGGAAACCCAACTAATGTAACTAAACACAGCCATATCAGATGGGTCACTTAGTAGTGCACATGGAAATAGATGGTCCCCAAAAAATCGGTTACCACTACGTTGACTTGAGTGTCCAAATAATATGTTTTTTTTTTTTTACTTATGAATTGAAAGGTCGATTTATTGTTTAAATTTGAATGGCAAGCATAAGTGGAAAAAAGGCAATCTGTGATCCAGCTGTTTATTAAACAGGCCAAACTCCGAAATACAAAATGAAAACACTCTCAAGGAGCATGGAGACGCTCACACTGTAGTGATAAAGGGCCAACCGGAGCTGGAGTCAGAGCTCCTGATGTCACTCAATAGGCCACGCCCTTTGAAGACACACGACAACACCCAATTCCTATTTTGCATGGACCTTGGGCTTAATTGCACTTTATAAAACCCGTTTATTTCTTTACATTCTCTTTTATTGCAGTTTATTATGTTTTGTATTTTTCAGTAGAGTGTTACTTGGCTTTATTGAAAATGTAATAAAAAGGGGGAGAACGGATCAATAATGTTTCAGTTAATTTCAATGGGGAAACATTTATTTCACATTCAAGTCAATTGAGTTACTCGTGTGGTGACGGACAGTATGCGACTATTTCAGTGTTACGCAAGACATGGAACATTTTGGGGATAAACACACGCACACACAAACGATCAAGGCGCTCCAAGCTGTCAGTAACTACACGAATAGCCTCGAATCAGTTTGACTTAGCCTAACCTTGCACACATACTTAAAGTAAATAGCATTAAATCCTAATTGGAATGCTCAACCTGCTGTGGAACGCCAGCCCTATAACATTCTTCACCGTTGTACAAGTGTTAGCATCCGTTGCATTTGGATTTCACGCCTCTGCACCACATATAGCGCGCCAGCGTCACTTACGTAAGCGCGGACGTGCCAGGGCACGGCAGCCGCTCACCCGATGTTACAGTGTGCACGCATGCAGCGACGCTCGCGCTGCATCTGTCGCCGTGCAAGTGTCGCGTGTCACAGCTCCAGGCAGGAACACGATGGCGGCCATAAAGCCCACGTTAGTGCTCCACTAAAACGGGCTAATGTTTACACAAAGATTTTTTGTGTGCTTGTCAGCAGTGATGGGAAAATGTCTGCCTTGCCAAGACACACAAGTATTTTTAAGGAGTGTGCGTTTTGTGCATTATGTAGAAAAATAGCCCCCAGAAAATTTTGAATTCATTCACACTATGCTGCCACACAATTGCTTTTAGTTATTTTTTGTTCATGTACAGTACATTATATATTTATGCTGAGGTAATGTGCTAATAAAATAATTATGTACATAAAATATTAAAATATGCTAATGTTTTTTTTAAATTAAAATAAATCGGAATATAATATCGTCGCTGTTATGTGAAAAAAAAATGTTTCCAATTTTTTAAAATGTCATTATTATTTTTTATTTATTTATACATTTGGGGGATAAAAGTGAATGCAGACATCCCAAAAATGTAAAAATTAAAAATATAAATGGACATAGGTGTTTTTCACATAGCATAATAAACATTTTATACGTAGAAAGAAAAAAAATACTGTGTTTAATAAACAAGAGTCACATTAAAAACAAAAATACCATTTCAGTAATATAAATACAAAATAATAACATAAGAATAATAATAAAAGCAAGCTTGTATTGAAAATTAATAAAAATAAGTAAAGTTCTAGATTAGACATTGTATGATATACAATTGAAGTGTAAATCTAAAAAAAAAAATATTACAACTAAAATCTTAAAAAGCAAGTAACTGATACTGTAAGTTTGCTTCTTCCTTTATTTTTGTAGTTAACACACAGATAAAATGGCGTCCGTATTACTATATCCATCATGTTTTTTTCTTATTCTTATTTTGCTGTTAGTCACAAACTCCACAATGTGCTACCCCCCCCCCCCCCTCTTCCTGCCTGTTCAAAGTTCCCCTCATCACTTTACCGCAATGTCTCGTACACGGTCACTCATTAAAGTCTTTTGCCACAGATGACTGACTAGGCTGTAAAATGGCTGCCAAGTCTGTTCTTTAAATAAGGTGGCGTGTGCAGTCAGGCAACAGAACCTCCAGAACTTTTCCACTGGCCCATGGCGTCGTGTTCACACGTGCTGGTGTTTTCCCGCAGTATCTCCAATCCGAGGAGGTGCTCCCGCTGTTGCAGTAACCCGTGTCCGGGGCCTCTGTGGTGCTCCTGATGCCCCTCACCCACCCCTGAAGATCCCAGGTGGGCGAGGGAATGACCAGCGGGATCGCAATCTTTCAGCTAAGCTATTCTATTCCGTAAGTGCGTTTTGGTTTCTTACGAATTTTGCTTGTGCTCTGCCTTAGTCTCCACTTTGCTGCAGCGGTCTGTTTTCTTAACTGCCTTCATTGCCCTTTTGGACAACACACTGCTTATTCCTCACAAGGGTTGCAGGGGTGCTTGAGCCTAACCCAGTTGGCTTTGGGCACTAGGTGGGGGACACCCTGAACTGGTTGCCAGCCAATGCAGGCATTTTATTTTTGGGTGCCCTTATTCTCCTCCTGAATAATGCTCAGCTTTCTTACCCAGTTGCTATTATTTAGCTTTAGACACTGCTGTAGTATAATCCATAGTCTTAATTTTTTCCACAGCAGTCTGTTTTTCTGCCTTAGTCTCTTCTTGGATAACATATACACTCATGTTAGCGTACCCTGTTGTTGTGCCTTAACTGGAGACACTGAAGTATGCATTATACTTCACCAATTGGATTTTTTTTTTTTAGGTCAATTATGATCATTCTGATAACCGATTAATTGGCCATTTTACATTACCGGGTACTTTAATCTGTCAGATTTTGATTTATTTCTTTATTTTATTTGGGGGGGGGGGAGGTTTGAACATCACTATCTTTGTTCTTATGGTGTATTAAAGTGTACCAAAAAAAATAATACAACAAAAAAATGGTTTGGTATTTGCTGATTTGATCAATTTTGGGCCCTACTTCACAGTCTCCACAGTCTTGCTTTTTATTTTCTGCCCTTAGTGTCCGCTGTTGCCTGCCTTATTTCTGGAGTCTGTTTATGCGTCGCATTGTGACAGATTTTCAAGTGTTTCTTTTTGTATCTTTTATTTTATTTTATCTTTTTATTTTTTGTAAGCCTCATGTCAAATGTCCACGTTTTGGTCTTTTCCTTCCATCAGGATGCTCAGTTGCTGGTTCTTGAGGAGCCGGCCCCCGCCAACAGCAGAGTGCGCTTCCTGCTCTTTGAGCCGCGCTTCTCCGAAAGCAAGAAGTGCGTTTGGAGGGCGGCGCTCAAAGCGGGCAACCTCTACATCGAAATCCCCCCGGGAGCGTTGCCCGAGGGGAGCAAAGACAGGTCAGTTGGAAAATAGGCTTTTATTTAAATATGTTATATTTATCTTTTATAATGTAAGCTGTAGTTTAATATTCGTTTAGTTCTTTAAAACACAGGTTTCTTTTTATTTTGTTATTTTTTTGTTTACTAACCTTTGGTCGTGCCCAATTAATAACATTCTTGAGAGCAGACGTCACAACGGCGCATTTAACATTTGCGTACACAGTTTTGCGCTGATGCTGGAGTTTGCCGAGGAGCAGCTGCAGGGCGAGCACGTGTTCATCTGTTTCCACAAGAGCCGCGACGATCGAGGTGAGGGATAACGTGTTTGCTCTACCGGTTTTCTTTGAGCCCGACTCGTGAGCTCATGTTATGGTTTGCTGTCTCTCCACAGCATCCCTGCTGCGCACATTCAGTTTCCTGGGCTTTGAGATTGTGAGACCGGGCCATCCCCTTGTCCCCGCCCGCCCCGACGCTTTCTTCATGGCTTACAGAATCGAGCGAGACTCCTCCTCCTCCTCCTCCTCCGACGACGACTAGAATGAGCAGTCGCGCACCTTCTTTTCTCATCCACGTCTCAACGTATTGTAATCAAAGAGGAAATATAAGTCTCCTTTAGTCACCTATGTATTAGCATTTTACTTCCTTTAATGTTTAGTGATGACTTCCTGTTCACCCCATCATCCGCACAAGCTGATATTTATGATTACATTTGAATTCATCGTACTCCTCCAGCTAGATTGGTTTGCATAGTCATCGTGAGTTGATCCTCCTGTTTATATTGATTGTTGTTGTTTTCTATGTGTGCATGATTTTCATTTGATGCTCCTATTCACTTGATAGAAATCTGCATGTTGAAACTGAACCGATTAAAAGTGCTCACCTCGTATTCACGGCGGTCTCTTTTCCTGACATTTGCTCCCGCATTACACAATGGAGTTCCGTTAGGACGGTGCGACGTAACCTCTATTTGTACGTAAGTATAATAGTCTGAATTAAAGTTTATTGATTTGAAAAAACACTTGGCCATAAATAAACATGCCAATGAAAATGTATAAGTACATCTGTAAGTGAGCAAACAGTTGTACCAAAATAAATGTTTAAAAACAGTTAAAGATTAAATTCAAATGTATGGAACTTAAATGCAAGTGAACCTTTTACATTGATTTGCAATATTTGACAGCGTGCTTATCACTTGAAAATCACTGTTATTGACCAAATGTATCCCATGTATAGAAAATAGCTACGTATATAGAAATACAATAGATCTAAAAATATAAATGGAAAATCTAGCTATATATATATTTTTTTTAACGAATTGAGTAGGAGTTACTCTAAAAATTGTTAAATTATATCAAATTAGGCTCAAATATTCTCCGTAAATGTGCTCAAATTGAAGTGGACTCTGCTGCTCATTGCATTCGAAGAGAAATCCCTCATTTTGCAGCAAAACGCTTACGTCACGCCCATAAACAAATGTGGCGACTGTTTATACATCCACTTGTCTCGCCCCCTCTTGTCACGTAGGGCTCCTTCAGGCCCACCGCGGACAATCATGTGATGACAGCCGCGTGGCCGGCGCAGGTGCATCATTAGCGTAAGAGACTCTTCACTCCAGCCTTGCATAATGTTAAAACTGACGCAAGAAAACGGAGACGACAGCCTGACATTTAAAAGATAGAAATATTAACATAAAACGCTGTCCATTGAGGAGGCTTACTCTAAAAATGACCAACCTGTGTGTTAATGCTGAGGGGTTACATCAGCCTAAATGCAAATTTATTTTAATAAAAATCACCGCATGATGGTAATCCCCGGATGAACAACTATGCCCCCTAGAGGACGTGAGCTGTACATGGGATGACATCATAGCACTGACTGGCAATGACAATTGATTCTCGGCATTTGCACGTCGATTAGTATTGTCTCTCAGCATTCTCAGCTAGTTCTCATCACAAAAAAAGCATTAGCCTCAATGATCATCCCTCAGCTTTCATGCAAAATTCAAAATACAAAATTAGTATGAATGTTTGTCTTTAATTTTAATGCACAAATGCTCGTCTTAGCGTTCTTACAATTAATTTTGACACACAATAGCAAAATTCTAAATGTTTGGCTCGCAGCATTCACTCAATATTGATACTATGATCATTAATGTTAGTGCATATCTCTCAGCATCCCTCAGCTTTCATGCAACATTCATAACATTTAAATAGTGTGAATGTTTGTCTCCCAGCATTTACATATTTAGTTCCTTATGTAAAATAGCATTAGTCTGAATGACTGTCTCTTGGCATTCACTCGTGTGAATGTTCATCTCACAGCACAATTCTTTTAAATGACACAAATATGAAAATTAGTGTGAATGCATATCTCTCAGCATTCACACAATATTAATGTACTTTTGTGGGCATATCTGTCTCAGCATTCAGACAGCACAAGTGTGAATGCAAATGTCTCTGCATTCACTCAACATTTTTCAATGCACAATAACATTTGTTGGAATGCTCATCTCTCAGCATTTCAAATGTGACTTTTGTGATTCATAAACAAAGTGAGAATGCTTGATTGCAGGATACCGTTTTTTTAAATGCACAGTAACATTTGTCGGAATGCTTGTATCTCAGCATTTCCACAGTTTTAGTGACAAGTGATGCACACAACAACAATGCTGCTCAGATGATGCTGGTTTATCATTTTTATTTGACACAAGAATGCTACAAAGGCTCTCATTGGTAGAGTCAGTTAATGGCAGAAGGGGATGCGTTTCTTTATGGCCATGCGGAGGCGCCGTCTAAGCTTGTCTTGTCTGATTGAGGAGGTTGAAACCGAATCGGTCCGGCAGACGTCCGCCCTCGTCTCCGAGTCCGGGGTCACCTCGTCTTTGTTACTCCGCCGCATCCCGGATTGACAGAGCAGCTCCTCCTCGTTGGCCATCTGCGGGCTCTGGCTCAAGGTGAGAAAGCCGTATGGGGTGGTCACCTTGGCCAGGTGGGGCAGGGACAGCGCCGCCCTACTGGCCGGGTCCAAGCAGTGCTGAGCATCGGCGTGGCACCAGGGGTAGGACGCCTCCCTCTGCAGCTGTCTTCTCCTGTGCCGCAACGGAACAGAGTCGCTACGCTCGGCCTTGCGCGCCGACAGCTCCAGCCGGGACCCGGACGAGGACGAGGAAGACTCTGTCCGCTCCATCCCAGAACTCCGTGAACCTTCCCAGCCTTCTTCGGGCTCCGCGTGGCTTCCCTGCGTCCTGAGGCCGTTCTGCACCAGCAGGCTGGGGATGGTGAACTGCGGGATGCTGTCCGGGGTCAGGACCTTGGGGCAGATGTTCTCGCGGCTGGATCCCAGAGAGCGACCGAAAGATCTGGCATTGCTTGTGGCCCAGAGAAGCGCACGCGCCCCTGCGCTGCTGTGCCTGCGCGCCGCCGTGTAATCATCCGCCTTGACTTTGCTGCTAATGGCCCCGATGCTGAGCGTCCTCGTCACGGCGTCCCTCGACATCCTGTGAGACTTCCTTCCCTTTTCGCCAGCACACACCACTCTTATATTCTCGTCCCCCAACCCCCGCCATATTTTACCCAGCACTTGCGCAAATGTGACGAAGGCCGGCAACGGAAATGGTGGCCAATTAGGGAGCCCGCTGTCAACAATGGAAGCGTTCCTCGAAAGCTCTTCATATGCTAAGAGCGCTCTTTGACGGATACATGAATTAATTAAGTTCTACTTGGTTTATTTTTGCTATCAAAGCATAACAAGGGGGAGTTTGTCAGAGACAGAAGGCGTGACTGACGTATTTTTCCAAATAAGTGACAAAAACAGTTCAGGTTCCACCATACCTGGAATAAGATTACTGGATTTTGAGTTAGTGTCGAATGTTTTTAGAATCGATTAATCGATTTAAATACTGTACATGTTGTTGTTTTTTAATAAACAGAAATTAAAATAGGAATTTTCTGTTTTTGGAGCTTGGGGACGGATTAATTGCATTCATATTATTTCCTATGGGAACAAATGTTTTGGAGGTTGAACAATTCAGACTTTGAACATTTTACAGGAACAAATTGTGTTCAAGCTCTGAGGTACCACTGTAATTTGTTTATAAAAAAAAAAAGTAATTGTGAATATTGTGGAATTTTTGGTTGTTAGTATGACTATTGTAATGAAATTGTGTGGATTTTTTGCCTTTTAATTAATATTTAGGTTCTATCTATCTATCTATCTATCTATCTATCTATCTATCTATCTATCTATCTATCTATCTATCTATCTATCTATCTATCTATCTATCTATCTATCTATCTATCTATCTATCTATCTATCTATCTATCTATCTATCTATCTATCTATCTATCTATCTATCTATCTATCTATCTATCTATCTATCTATCTATCACATGTGGGCTATCTTTAAAATGGCGCCTTTAACATCACTACTTCCTGGTACTGCGAGCCTGGTTGAGTCACGTGCCTGGCGTTAATTGTTGCCTAGTGCCGATTGGCTATCTCTGAGTACAACCGGTGCACCTGTGCGCTGTGATTGGCTTAACTCAACAATCTTGAGAGTACATTTGTGTCTACTTGTTAGCGTGCGTCAAGCCCTTTTCCTTGTCGCCAGGCAGTCGCCGCGGTCTTCAGCGCGTGTTTGACCAGCAAGCTTGATGGCCATGCAGGATGAGCTCCGCAGTGAGACAGTGGAGCTACCCGAGA
This sequence comes from Leptonotus elevatus, assembly GCF_054856555.1. Classification (NCBI taxonomy): domain Eukaryota; kingdom Metazoa; phylum Chordata; class Actinopteri; order Syngnathiformes; family Syngnathidae; genus Leptonotus; species Leptonotus elevatus. Next base: position 15,269,859 of record NC_141249.1, on the reverse strand, counting down.
GTACCGAGGTAGCATAACGTAACGTTTTGGTTCCGTTTTTTTAGGTATGCCGTGTTTGTGTGTGCTGGTGTTCCACTGTTTGCTCGTCTGAACAGGGTGATGTGGAGGTGAGGCGACATGGGGTGCTTCGCTCTGTGCTGCGGGGGCTCTTCTGGCCATTTGGCATCGTGGTACGTCACGTGCGCACATTTGCCTACATTTAACTTTTAAGACATAAGTAAAAAATAAACATTAATGTATTTTTGTGTGTGTGTCCACACGACTCAAATGTGTGTCAGATAGCCTTACTTTACATTTTCAAATATGTTTTTTTCCCGTCGCTTCTTAATGACGTTAATGCCAGGCGACGTTGCTCTATCACGTGACAAGCGTCTTTCATCTTATTGCCAGTTTGTAAGCAGCAAACAACCTTTGTTTGAATTACGGTAAAGCTTTGTTTTGCCTAGTATGTTGGCATTGAAAATTATTTTATTAAATGGTATTTTATGACTATGGAAAATAGTATTTCTGGATTTTAAAATACTTATTTGCCATTTGTTGCTCTTTGATTAGTCAATGGTTAAACAAAAGTGCAGTTTTTTTGGAGTTATGACAATTCAGCTAGATGTATGTGTCTCTTTATGTAACATTCCACTCAACCACTTTTGGTAAGCATAGCCTTGGCGGAGCTCCCCGTTTAAAATGCCTTCCAGGATTGAGTGGTTTCTTTCATGTCGCATGTAATTTTGGTACACATGTGTTGGTTAAAATATCAAATTTCTGTCTTTCTTTCTTCCCAGGTCCATGCATATCATGGCTTTTGGTGGGTGTTGGGGTTCAGGCGACCCAAGCAGCAGCAGGTTGTGACTAGTGCCTCCAGTCCTGTGCGCCAGCGCCTTATCGGGCGCAAGCGGCTACACCCGGTCACCCGCCTGCTGCTCAACATCCTGCCCCGCTGGGTGCAGGGCGCCCTGGGCTACCCTCTGTCCACTGCCATCGGCTGCTCCCTCTCACCAGGTGTATATACTAGTTTCTCACAGGGTCAGATTATGAAATGAAAGAAGACATGACATTTGTTCATATGATTGTTTTTCAACTCACCTTTTTAACTCATTCACTGCCATTGACGGCTATAGATGTAAAAAATTCATTTGAACTATTTCGATTAGTTTCACTTTTTTTTTCCACTTTTGTTAACAAGAGTATGAAAACCTAGATTTTTTTTATTGTATATTTAGAACAGATATAAAATGTGTCATTAATTGTGAGTTAACTAGTGAAGTCATGTGATTGATTAAAATTAAAAATGTTAATCGCCCCTAATTTTTAATAAGCTTTGCTTTTTTTAATTCAAATTTATTGTAATCAATCACATGACTTCACTAGTTAACTCACGTTTAATGACAAATTTTATATCTGTTCAAAATATACCCCAACATTTTTTTTCTAGGGTTTCACTTGTTAAAAAGTGGAAAAAATGTGAAACTAATGGAAATAGTTCAAATGAATTTGACATCTATAGCCGTCAATATAAATGGTTCAAATGAATTTGACATCTATAGCCGTCAATATAAATGGTTCAAATGGAATTTGACGCCTATAGCCGTCAATGGACGTGGTTCAATTGAAATTGACGTCTAGCTGTCAATGGAAATGGTTCAAATTAAATTTTGACGCCTATAGCCGTCAATGGAAATGGTTCAAATTAAATTTTGACGTCTATAGCCGTCAATGGCAGTGAATGAGTTAATAGTGCTTAACATTATCAATGATACAATAAATCCCATTCCTACATACGCTTCCTACATGCAGAATACGCCAACTTTTATTCATCTCCAGCAGTCGTACCAAGACAGTCAAACATAACCGCTGCTGGTGGATTTAAGTTTTATGTATCAAAAATACTAGTGGAATCGTTCTGAAAATTTATCGAACGTTCTTAATTGTTGACCCCCTAAAAAGCACACAAAAATGGATGAACTGATGTCTGTCAGTGATGCACGTATGGGGACCGCTTTGTTGACCCTAACGAGGCCCGTTTCCCCCGCAACAGAAATTCGAGTCTCTCCCACCAAACCTTGTGGGAAGGGTAGCAAGAGGAAGCAGGATGACTTGGATGATGATGAAGATGAGGAGCACCAGACCTGGGTGGAGGTGCTCACACAGGAGGAGATCGTTGATGAAGGCTCAGAGGACGATCCGGACTATGAGGTCTGTTGATTTTTATCACTTTTTAAAACAAATCTGAATTGATGAGTGAGCACCCCCCCCTCCCCCTCCCACCACACACACAGACTCCTCCCTTGGGGATATTTGAATTTTATACAGTTTGAAGTTTTGTGTAGCAAGGTGTAAATACGCCTTGTTCAACATTGATTCCCATGAAGTGATTTAAGTGACAATTAACCACTTCATGCTGACTGTTCTTCAGCCCAGTTCTGAAGAGACGGACAGTGAAGAGTTTCACTTTCACAACACTGAGAGCGACCCCGAGGGTCACGACGATAAAGGCATGGTCGTTATAGACGATGTGGAGATGGTGAGGTTTGCTTTGCTGATTCACATCGACTTGATGTGCGTTTTGAATCGAAATCCACCCTAATACGGTTTATCCCCCCTTTTTTTTTTTTAACCTTCAGGGTGTCCAGTTGCCCTCATCTTCTAAAGCCCCTTGCCCTGCTCTTTAACACGTTTTGTATATGGTCATTTTCTAAGTCACAATAAAATGTCTTGAATTTAATTTCGGCTTAATGGGTCTCTTTATTGTTCATGCTCCCCAAGTCAGCAAGCATAATTAAGTCATTTCAATTGGGTAAGTGGAAAAGTCCCACGCAAACAAAACTTCAATGGGTGCCTCAGGACAGTCTAACTGAAAGCACCCAGCAAATAACCAAAGAAAGTTTGACACATCAAGTTACTCTTGGAAGTCCTGTAGAGTTGGATGCAATGCTGGGTTGCGTTTGGCGTCTTTGAAGGTTGAAAGCTTGGCTGACATGACCTCTCCTTCCTTCCACGAGCCAGTCCCATCTGCCTTGAATTCACTGCAGTTTACGTAACCGCCCACTAGATGGCAGTAATGCCTTGGTGTCTCCCAACAAAATCTGCAAATGGCCCTCGAACTTGATGAGCGGCTTTGTACACTATTCCTTTAATTTCTCCTTTCTTTTTAAAAATCAGTCCATGGCAACGACTGACGGATGAATTAAATGCGCTTCCATTATATGGCGGAAGGTACAATGTAGATGTTTACACTCCACTCGCATGATTAACATAAGTCATGACGGTAGGCTATCAGCTTGGCGTTCATGAAACAAACGTAGCATTAGTTGAAGAAATCGAAGAAGCTCGGTTAACTGTTAGCTCATCTGCTAGCTATGTTCCAGTGTTAGACCTTTGGCTTTATTTTTATTGGGAGAAATGCAAACAGCTGCTTTGTCAGGCTTCCATTCTGGGTGATGTGAAATTGTAAATGAACAGAACAGGATTCCCCGCACCACAGAATAAACAATCTTTCAGAGACCTATGAGAATCGGGCCTTTGCTGAATTCCATCGGGAGGGAGAGAAAATGCTCAAATTTGGTGTTGTCTGTCAGTATGTACAGTGTACCCCACTTTAGCCATAATGCACTGACCAACTAGGACGTCTATGTAATAGAATTGTACTTTAGCTCTTTACTATGGAGGTCCAAAACTGCCAATTTTCAAAATAAATGACAAGGGAAAATAAAAACAGATAAAAAAAAAAAAAAGTATAATTGGAGAAAAAAATACATGCATGTATATGTTTGTTTTCACTTTTAGTTATTTAGTTTATTTTTTAATTTTGGGCCGTTCGCTCGAGCAATGAAAGGCAGGAGTCAAACCCAAGACAGGCTTAGGACCGCCCTCTCATTTGAATAACATTTCTTCCTGGCAGTATGGACCAAAACTAACAAAATTGAAAATAAATGACAAAATATATAAGTAAATGACAAAGTGAAAATAAAACCCGATATAAAAATATAATTCAAAAATTAAATACAAATGTATTTATTAATGTATCTTTTTTTGTTTTTATTTCCCTTTATTTATTTTTTGGGATTTAATTTTTGAATTATATATTTTTATTTTCATTTTCACTTTAAGTCATTTATTTATTTATATAGTCATTTATTTATTGTGAATTTTGGCAGTTTTGGTCCTCCCATAATATAACGCCGGTGAATTTATTCTTCCCTCATAAATTCAAAACAGTCTGTAATCATAAATAGGTAAACTCCTCGCAACAAAAGTGAGAACACCCCTAAGTGAAAACGTCAAAATGAAATATCTGCAGAGATGTGAGGGGTGTACTCGCTTTGGTGAGATGCTATATATAAATCAGTCTCCTGTACTGTAGGCTACAGTCTGCTGAATGCAGAGCTGTACTTATAGTGGGTGGGTGGTAGGATTAGTATAAGGGTTCGGTGAACCTCTCGACAGAGGCAGCAGTCCTATCTGTACGTACCAACAACCCACTCTGCAGTTGAATCGTCAAAATGGAATCTCTTATGTAGACTTGAGCTATCCATACCGGAGATGTGGAAGGAAGCTTCTGGCTGATCTGCTCTAATCCAGCATGCTTAATGGAGAACTCAAACATTTCAAGTTCTGCTTTGCTCGTGAGTGAGACTAAGCCTGTGAAATTAGCAGCTCCTTAGCATCATTTAACCTCAATTTTTTTTTTTTAGGATCTTACATAGAGATGTTTCATTATTATAATTTTTTATAGTGGTTGTTTGTGGAAGTTAAGTTTGAATCTTTGCCACATATGTTTGCATTTCTGTTGCATTTGTTCCATTAAAAAAAATTTTTTTTTAGGTGGGTGTCAAATCCTCACACTTTTTCCCTACTTGCAGCAGAGCTCAGTCTCTCCCCTCCGTGAATATCGGGGGATTACTGTGATGCGTTTGCACTTTAAGCGAACTTTATTCAAACCTCGGGTTTTTGAGACTTTTTGACTTCCTTCAATCTTCACAGATGTTTTCTCATCTTCTGACGTTGAGTTGCAAAGGAATCCGTCACTCTCCCCATGTGGCGCAGTAGTCTGTGTGTGTGTGTGTGTGTGTGTGTGTGTGGATCCAGCAAAGGCACTGGGTGGGCTCTGGGGGGGGGGGGGGGGGCACTTCTGTCGCCGTCTGAAGCACTTTTGAAGGTTAGCCTGCTCAGTTGAAGCAGTCGTTGACCTCCATCTTTTCTGTTTGTTGCCAGCTGGAGGCCACTTTTTAAAGCCAAACTTTTTTTTCTTTCTTTTTTTTCCTAAGCCCTTTTTAAAGGTGACGATGGCGGCGTCTGGTCGGGGGCTGTAAATGTAATGCTCGGCCTCAGGTGAGTCGTTAAGGATTAGGCAGTTTAGAGTTTGTGGCGTTATAAAAAGATGCAGAGTGATTTGGTTGGGAGGTAACGGGAGTGCAGCACCTTGAGAGAGAGAGAGAGAGAGAAAAAAAAGTCACTCTTATATACAGTGTATGTGACCACCAAAACCCGCTGACAACCTGAATGAATGGCAGCAGGTGCCGACTCTACCCCAAGGCTATTATCTGCTGCATGACAATGTGACACTGTATCATCAGCCAGCAGAAGAACTCTTAACCTGCCGTGCGCAAGCGCGCACGTGCGTTCTGACTTCACGGCCCATCTCCTTAAAACGTGCTCGTTCAGCATGTCTCGCTTTACCTCCAGCCTGATTACCGGCTGACCCTGATCATCCGGACCATTCATCATTGTCTGAAGCAGGAAAAAAGAAGAAGACATGGCATAGTCAGACATTTTGTTCTCTTCCGCTGGAGTTGTGTGCTTTTTAAAGGCTTTTTTTGAGATAGGAGTTGTTTGGCCGTTTTTATTTGCTGAGACACGGGTTTGCGCGGGTCATTACAAAGCATTAAAATTCATTAAATGGCCAGAGGCATTACAAATTTTAAATTTTAATGCAATGGGATACAAACATTATTTTACAGTACAGTACTGTTTAAGTCACAATGTTCAACATGTACCACTAATGCCATCTAGTAGCAGAACATTGCCTCAACACAAATGACTAAATTGTTCACTCTTTTTAAATGTCTGGTATATCTTCTTAACTTCAAATAACCTAATAAATTTTTTTTTAAATTACTTTATCAATGAGCTGAAAGATACTCTAAAAACAATTGGGTCAAAAGTAACCCAATTATGGGTCAAAAATGGGCTGATCCACTTTATGGGTCAATTTGACCCAACTTTGAGTCAAGAAATGGGTATTTCATAAATATTGGTCAGATCCTTTACTTGGATCAAAACATTTGCTCATTTTGTATAAAACAACCCAGAAAGTTGGATCAAATTGACCCAAGTAGAGGATCGGTCCATTTTTGACCCATAGTTGAGTTATTTTTGACCCAACTGTTTTTAGAGTGTACAGTCACATTTGTATTTATTAAACATTTGTCCACTTTCATGTTAATTAACAAGGTATGAAAAATACATTTAGAACGTGATTAATTGTGAATTGAAACGGTATGTAAACATGCGGTGTGATATGCCTTTAATGATAAGTGACATCGATTCAATGTTGTGGCATGATGGAGGAGGAGCAAGAGTCGAGCGAGAAGCTTCCGGTCAAGGATTATTGTTTTCCTCGACATGATGCGAAGCTGCCGGTCAGCAACCCCTTCAGCTTCTTATCCCAACTTTTATTTCATGTCTCTCGTCAGACCGGTGGGACTTAAAAGCTTTGCCGCTCGCTAACTCCGCCGTGTTTGCCGCCGTCCGTCCTCTGCTGAGGTCAGCGGCACTTTGGATTCACGGAAAAGTGTGCGGCTCCCGCAAACGGTTCGATTGTGTGCCCCCCGCCCCCACCGCGAATCCATTCGCGCATTTATGATTCTATTCTGAGGCTGACCGTTAACGACACGCAAGGGAGGACAGCGAGGCGGCTGCAGACAAGGACGGCGTGAGGTTTTAAATGTTTATTTATAAGACAGAAGCAACTTTTATTAGAAGCGTTTGGATGATTTAAGAGCACAGTGACAGCAGTTTAACCGAGCAGGCTGGTACATGGGATGGATTAAATGTTATTTTTTTTTTTTGTCTTGAGATGAGGTGAAGCAGCATGGGGCTTAGTTGATCAAAGCTTACTCTTGTCTCCTTTTGTGTTATAGGAGTTGCAATTTTAGTCAGAAGACGTTGGATACTGCAAGTAATAAGTTATAAGGCAATATATACTAAAGTGGAATTTCACTCAAATGAATTACTCCTAAATATGTTTTGAAATATTAGAGAAATAAAGTCACCGTGGATGTATGAAAACATGCAAAATCGGAGTTGCTGTTTTTGTTATTGTAATGTATGAAACACAGAGGAATTAAGGCAACCACAAATGATCGAAGGAGGGCATTAAATGCAAACTAAAGGCAATAAAGGATGAACAAAAGAATACATCAAGTTGTAAAAGAGTCACATAAAAACAAGGCCGATTATTAAGTGATACGCTCGGTAATCTGTTTTGTTGACATCTTGCTGCCATTACCAGCAAAAGGAAATGAAAAGTTGTTGTTCCACGGGATTTTGCTTCCCTTTCCGTGCATACCAATTTCAATTCAACTAAATAAAAGTAAAAAAATAAATGTTTTCTTACTAGTTGAAAGAAAGCACCAAAGCGCAAATCTAATCGGCAAAAAAGTCAATCTTGTGAAAGTGCGGGTTCACCTCGACACTTTCCGACCTTTATCCTCCTCCTGAATCTTCATTCCTCAGCAGTTTTTCAAGCCAAACATTGACTCCATCAGCTGACTTAACACATTTGTTTGACCTGTTCGCAGGCTCGTCTTTGAGGGTTTGAACAAGTGCAACCGGTAAGCTATCCCTTGCATGATCCCAGCCAAGTGCTGCCAGGCAACCGTTACATGGGAGTCTTTTTTGGGGGGGGGGTGGGGGGTGGAAGCATCCCTTTTATTTCTTTCATGTTGCTCACACAGATTTGTAATTTTCAACTTGTTTCATCACATGGCGCCCTCATTAGCATGCAGCAAATGACCTCTGCCAAGCGGCAAAGCGCAAAGGCGTGTTGTGTTGATTGCCTTCTGTTTACCGGATGAGGCAAAAGCTATTTTCAAAATACTTAGATCGGTGGTGCGCTCGCAACCAAAAAGGTGGTGAAGCGGAGGAATTGATTTGCTCTTTTTGCTGGAGTGGGAAGTGAGCATCTACCTTGGAGTTGGGAGGTTCGGGGTTTGAATCTGTCATCCAAAATCAGCCATGTTAGCTTAATTGAAACTCCTAAATTAACTAATTTGCTGTATGTTCTATTTCAAATATTACCATGCTCCCAAAGACGTATTTATACGTTTTTATGTTTGCTTGTTTTTTAACACTAGAGCATACAGAAGGCTTTGATGCAGCCACTGAACTGAAGAGTGTTTGCAGAAATGGTAGTTATTACATAAACGTCCAGTAGGTGGAAGCAGAGTATAAGAGATCAACCAGGGGCATGTTGCAAAAGGCTCTTTTCAACAGATTTGTAAATAATGATGACATTTAGCTATATTCTAATGCGAATTGCTGCAAAACAAACACATAGAAATATACTTTTTTTTTTTTTTCTGAAGAAAGAAGAGACCATCATCTTTCTTTTGGGTATAGCAATAGAACACAATATTCTGGGGGCCTTGCAAAAACAGTCAAAATCCAGTAAAACAGCCGGGAGCGAAGGAAGTTGCTTCAGTGAAAATGGCTGGGAGTGAATGAGTTAAGGGTATTCTAAGTTAAAGTTAAATACAATATACTTTGATTGCCGCTTTGTGTATAATAAAGAGTCTTGAGTTGCAATTTTCTGCACGTTGCGGACTTTGCGGCATACGAGGCAAAAAAATCCTCCCAATGAATTGATATGTGCAGCACAGTGTTGTTGGAGTGCATTTTGTTGCCTCAATGCTAAACGAGACGGCCAATTCGTCAGCAGTTAAAGTGGTGATGACTCCTCCCTAAGTGAGAAAACAACTCTCAAATTGCCGAGAGATGGGTTTGATGTTGCAAATGTTGCACAGTAAACGTGCAATTCATTCAGTGTCATTGCAGTTTGAAATGTTATTGCCTTACACTGAGAAAAGCCATGAGAAATATTTACTAAGTGGTACATTGCTGCTATAAAAAGTCCAAGTGTTATTGCAGCATCCTGGAGTTGTAGACGGAATTGGAGTCACTCACTTAAGACTAGTTAAAGTGTCCCTCAAATAAATGCCGCCCTTTTCCCATCAGGGAAAAAAATAAAATAAAATGGGTAGTAAGTTTAATGACCTTACACACAGAGTTTTGTCTTTTGAGCACATTTGAACTCTGTTGCTAACCCTCGACAGCAAGTGGCAAAATGGCAGCCGCCTTATTTGGATAAAAACTGCTGGATTGTTACTGCTTAACTCATATTCCACTAACACAATATTAACCAGAATACCATATTTAGACTAGTTTGGCTGCATAGAGCATATTTGGCGTTTTCGTTTTGAGTGGATTGGACACTATTTTATGACCGAGTCCAGGGTTCAAAGCTACTGAACACAGAAAATTTAATTCCGAATCGCTACTGCCACCTGTGGCTAAAAAATGAAACTGCATTTTCCCACAGAAAGAGGGCGGGAAATTCGAACTCGAATCCTGTCTGAAAACTATTGTCCAGAGGCTTGCAGGGAGTTCCCGTTATGAACATCTACTAATTAAAAAATGTGAAATCGTAAATGGTCAAATAAAAAGCCTATTGTAAAGATATTTATAGGCAAATTTTTACAAAGTGCTTCTTTAAATCAACTTACTCAAGTATAAAATAGATGCCTGAAAAGTATACTCCATTACAGTTACTTACTAACTCATGATAAACAAAAACACAAATTTATTGTTAACTTGTGCACAACTTTTTTTTTAAATTATTATTTTTAATTCATTACTCAAGCTCCTCTGCCCGTTTTCAAAGACATCTTTTTCTTGTACTCTTCATCACACCAGAGTGTTCTGAGGCCAATTTGAGATGATTAGCCCCTTTCCTAAAATTCTCCCCAAGTTAGCGCATCCGCCTTTCCCGCTCTAATTACCAGCTGTCTAATTAACTGGCTTGTTGGGGCTGTTTATTGCTCCAGAGGAGTTTGCGCTTCTCGGGCTGTTGATGTTGCTCGAGATATGTAGGCCAGAGACATGAAAGGATGGGAGGATGGGACGTTTACGACTCGCCGCCACTCGCAACACAACTCACTGGTGCATCCGCCGGATGTTTTTGGGCTCTGTTGGGATGTGGTTTTGTGTTTTCTTAGCTCCTGCTTTTCATTTCGTAGCGTTTGGTCGCCCCACAGCCCCCGCGTCATCTGCCATTTTCTGTCAACGGGCCAGCTGCTGCGTTGTTAGCGGCAGAGGCGATGATGTTAGTTCTTTGAATTTCAATGTTGCATTTTTTTAAGCTTTGGAAAGTGGACACGTTTCACATAAAAGAGTGTCAAGTTTGAAGCTATTTGTGTTTATATTTAGATCAGGGGTGTCCAAACATTAAGGGCCACATACAGTAAAATCAAAGGATGCAAGGGCCACTTTTCAATCAAGCAATAGTCTATTGTTTGTATATTAGTGTTTTTTTTTTGTGTGTGTGGGCGGTTGAGACTCTATAACCCAACAGAAAATATCAGCCCTTGCATTTGACAGCAGCCATCTCTACATTAAGAACCAAAACAGAAGCAATCTGTCACAAGCTAACACTATTATCGTTATTCACCGCAGTGTAATGGAGAAACATTGTTACTTGTTTAATTTTACATAGTTAATTTGCGTCTTTGCACATTTAGAAAAGCGCTACAGTCTTTAAAAGAATTGTATTAGTAGCAGATGTCATTTTTAGTATATGGTGCGGGCCGCTTAAAAATGGACGGCGGGCCACAAATGACCCCCGGGCCATAGTTTGGATGCCACTGTATTAGCTCGTAAAAAAAAAAAAAACACAATTGCAAATTATTGTAATTTGGGTTATTTATTTATTAATTACCCCCAAATCCTTGATTTGTTTTCATTTTTTAATTCAATTATGTTATTGAACAATCGTGGTTATATTTTGGTCACTCCCTGTGTTGATGTCAGTTTGAAGACTTCCGACTTCCCACCGTCCTCGAATGCCACATTAGCTCGGTGAAAGGAAGCTCCTCGCGCATCGAAAAGCAGTGAACATTGGATCGTTGTAATTTAATCATTGAGAGTTATTTTAAATTTCAAAATGTGACGAAATGTCATGTGACCATTATAACAAATCTGCCTTGTTTGAATGCCAGTCACGGACAAAAGCAATACAAATATGGCGTTTGTTTTCCCTGCGTAAGGTGCGGAAATATCAGAAATTCCCAGATGTTCGGAAATGTCAACACTATCTGGAATAAAACGTGTGGCATTATCCTTTTGGAAGCACACGCCTAATGAGGTTCGAGTCATCTTTTGGAGGGCACTGACCTGGCCTGCAAGGAGATAACTCCTACCGTCAACATTTTTGGTTGATGTACCATAAATGCAGAGAGACGTACGCTTACGCTGGCATACGCAGCCAAATCCCAGAGTTGCATATTTCATGTGCCCAGTGGCAGTAATGCCGTCCTTGCAGACTGCAGTGCTTGTTCAGCTCAAATCAAAGGTACATTCCCATTCAAGGCGCTCCAATTCATTCTTATTTATAAAGCAGCAGCTCACAGCTAAGGATTAAACTGTCACCATCATATAGGTCAAGGGAAGCCGGTTTTATTTATATAGCTTCAATTCACAACAGAAGTTACCAATGCTGCTCACATTTGTATACTGTGTGTGTGTGTGTGTGTATATATATATATATATGTATATGTATATGTATCAGAAATGTGTTGAAATTCTTAAAAATAAATAAATACTTTCAAGTGGAAGTCAAGTCAGAAATGTTCTTGGCAATATATTTTATGTGCCCCCACCAACACATCGTTCTGATTAATATTGCATTTGTGGAAAACAAATTAACTCATTCACTGCCTTTGACGGCTATAGACGTCAAAAATTCATTTGAACTATTTCTATTGGTTTAACTTTTTTTTTTCCACTTTTGTTAACAAGAGTGGGAAAATCTAGAATTTGTTTTATTGTACATTTAAAACAGATATAAAATTTGTGATTAATCGTGAGTTAACTAGTAAAGTCATGCGATTAATTACAATAAATTTTTTTAATTTTTAATCTTTTCTTTTTTTAAATCGTGTCAGGTGATTAAAATGTTCAATTGTAATTACATGACTTCAATAATTAACTCACGATTAATCACACATTTTATATCTGTTCTAAATGTACAATAAAACATTTTTTTTTTGGTTTTCTTACACAAAAAGTGGAAAAAATGTCAAATTAATAGAAATAGTTCAAATGAATTTTTGACGTCTATAGCAGTGAATGAGTTAAGTATCAATATCCACCCATTTATATCCATCTCAGAGGGCGGCCATTTTGCCACTTGCTGTCGACTTAAAATGACATCACAGTTGCTCAAGCACACCTGTTTCCTGAATCTGAGCTGTGATTGGTTGTTGTACCCGAGCCCTGAGTAACTGTGATGTCATCTTAAGTCGACAGCAAGTGGCAAAATGGCCGCCTTTTGACATTGATAAAAAAAACGGCTGGATTACACACAACGCAATATTGACCAATCATGGCTGTTTTCCGTGTTTGGTCATGTGACGTTCACAAGCTGAGCTTTCCAAAGAACAACAAAAATTGTTATAACGTGTATTTTGATGCGCAAAATCCAATCTTATCGCAGCGTGGCATGTCCTGCCACGCTCGTCAGGCAAACAGGAAATGAAACAAGAGCCGCACGTCGCAGCTCGGACGGCGAGGTCGCCGTATCTCGACGAGGACATCTCCGCCATTTTGTCACATATTTCCTACGGGTGTCTGGAGATGTTTAATCGCTTTTCATTTCGTCTCGTCTTGGCCACACGAACTGTGTACTTTCGCTTCTTTCGCCGGCAGTGTTGATTCAAGCTTGAGGTCGCAGAGGGCAGACGCTTATTGAGCGTTCATGTCGTGCGTGTTTGGGTCTGCCTTGTTGTGTTTATTATTTGGAGTTGACTCGGGAAATGATTTCAGTGGGTAGAAGCTCGTTCGGGGGCCAGCGAGGACTTTTCAAAAATCCCCCGCGGTGAGCAATCGAGGGCTTTATTGACTGAGCCTGGCTGGCTCAGGCGCAGCTTTATCCCTTACATTAGATAACAACGAGCACTGACCTCTGCCACGGGTTTAACATGCCGGCTGCTCGATCGATGAGAGGACGGATTCAATGTGGGATCTGAATAGCTGGTAGGAGATAAAGTTTCATTCGGAGCTAGAATTTCTTATAAAGCTAAGAAGTTGCAGAAGGAGCAATAAACCTCACCAGGATTAGCAGTCTGTGTTCGTTCAAGTGTGGATTGTATATTTGATGCGGAGTCGAGAAATTGTACAGTAATCCTCCGCTATTTGCAAGGGTTCGGGATCGCGCCCTACGGTGAATAACTTAAAAATGTGAGTTAAATGATTTTTTTTTTGTAGTTCCAGGTCAAAACCAATTTTTATTTAGGGTATCCTAAGTTAATGCAGTATAAATTATTAACAGTAGGGATGGGCGAGTACCAATACCAGGTATCAGTATTGGGCCTTATTTAAAGGTATTGGTACTCATTATGAACAGGAACTAGAGATTATAAGAATACACAGTAAATTTGACTCTATTTCGAGTAGGAGCAAAACAACTCAGTTTTAGAGTAATATTTACACTTGAAAGAGAGTAAAATAAAGAATTAGGGGGGGGGGAGGAAGTCACTCAAGGGTTGAGGAACAAACTCATGACCTTCAGCTTGGGAGACTGCCACTGAACTTCCTGAGCTATGCCACTCCTACTGTTTGCTTATATCCAAGAGGAGATATGTTGTTTGATATGTACGTTCTTTTAGAAGCGAGGAAGATTCCAGCTGGCACAATCGATATACTAACACACAGAAAGGAGCTGCTTGATTCAGGGAGTAGGTTGGCAGTCTCCCAAGCTGAAGGTTGGGGGTTAATTCCTCAACCCTTGAGTGACTTTTATTCCCCCCCCTTTCTTTATTTTACTCTCTTCCGAGTGTCTATTTGGTCCCACTCTAGAGTCAAATTTATAGTATTTACTGTGTAGAAAAGTGTTAAGTTCAAACAAGTTCAATGGAATTTTTTTAATTTGTTTTTATTGTGATATATGTCTATCTTGAAAAAATTCTGTTGGGGGTGGATTTTTTTGCGTTAAAATTACTCGGGGTATTGGTATTGGTGAGGAGTTGAGTACTTGTATTGCTCGGTCTGGGGGAAAAAAAAGTGGTATCGAACCTGGTTCGAAACCAACGTACTTTAAGTGGTTGTTGCCCCACAATTATTTTTTTGTTATCACGCCTTGATTGAAGGCAAGCAAATGCAAAGCATCAAGTCCAATCCTACAAGAAAACAAATCGCAACCTGATCTAGTTAGATGTGACGCACATCTAAGCATCTGAATGAAAACGTTCAATGCAATTTAATATTTTAAAAGTCTGTCAACTGTAGCAGATCCTTAATGAGCCTTGGTTTCACGTCGCTGCTTCTGCATACGCACAGCCAAATTCATTCCAAACTGCTTTGACAATAATAAGTTGTAACATCGTTTTTTTTTTTTTAAAGCAAATAAAAGTAGTCTCTTTAAAAAAAATAATAATAATAAATTCTCACCCTAATCTATAGAAGGTATTCATTCAGGAGCGAAACATCACCTAACTACTGCAGACAGGACAGGAAAGAAAGAAAAATGAAGAAACCCACGCAGAAGACGAGGTAAAAATAGTGAGTAGCCCGAAGCGTGTTGAAGTGCTGAGAGGAGGACAATAGAATTTGGTGTCTTGCTGGAATGCATTCATGCACCAAAAACAATGCTTGCACCCACTGAACGTGCAGTGTGATGTGGACGAATGCAGAGAATTAAGGACTCCAAAAATAAATGCCATGCAACAATCACATAAAAGGGTGAGACAATCAACTTTGTGCCACCTGCAATTATAAACACGAGTGGGTTACACTTTGGATGTTTTTGTTTGGAAGAAAATGCTCTTGCCCACCCCACATTTTTTTAGGCACAGACACCCCCCACCCCCCACCCCTCCTCTTCCCGTCATTTTCCACTCTGTAATCCAGCCATCACATGACCCGGTCTCCCTACGGCCTCCTGACATTTGCTGGAGATGTTTATGTGCATCGCGGGCCGCGCTCAGCTTAACTGGAGCGGCCACCCATCCTAATCGGCTCTCCTGGCCCGCGCTGTTAACGAGCTTACAGCAAAGTGGAGCAGTGGTCAGCAAAAAACAAAACAAAGAAGATATTTGGGGATTGGTGCTTTGTGTTACGGAGATGCTGGGATGAACTGAATAGTTTCCTAATCGGCATATAAATAAAGCGGGGCCGTATCGTTGGCAGTATTGTGTCGTTAAGCTTGTGGAAAAACTTTCAAACATTCCAATTTGTCGCTGTGGCCGGGGCCACATAAAAGTCTCGCTTTTGTGTACAAGTTATTGCTTTTTATTGTACGGTGCTGTCTCGCAGGCCTAATGCCTAAAACTCATAACGTGTGGGAGTCCATCCAGGAAAAATGTGTTGTACGATTTTCACTCTATAAGCAGGTTGGGCAAACTTGAGTGATTACTTGATTTTTAAATTGGACCGATGAGCAAGGTCATCCATAGATGAGGTTGAACAAAAGTAGTTTATTTTTAATAAAATAATTATTTTTTATGTACAAGTATATAATCAAATACATGTTATTTTAAAAAAAACCTAATATTTTAGTTATTTACAACTAAAACAGAAAAAAGTAACCAATTAAGATAAATTAATCAAATGTGAATTAAAAATAAATACATACAAAAATGGCTAAATTAGTGCAACAATTACAGGACTCACCATAGATGGGCTAACGAGTAGCAGCAGTGTTGAATCGTTATAAACCGTTAACCAATGGATATTTGAACACAAAGGGTGGCGCAACATGTAGACAGATACATTTGGGGAACACAATTTTTGGTGAGTTAGGTCTGACAGCTGTTTTTAACTAATTTTTGAGTGTGGAATCCAAAACTCATCTCAGTTTTTCAAGTTTTTGAGCTATAGGATTCCGGTTTTCTTAAAAAAAAAAGAAGAAGAAATAATCGCATATGTATGTAAATGGACACACTAAGATGGAATAGTTACAAGCTTTAAAAACTAAAAAAGCACCTTAAAAAAAAGGAATTGAACTGAGACCAGTATGCCCAAGGTTGCTAGGTTAAGAGATCATTGCTACTATGCTTGCTTTGTTTGCAGATATTGATAGTACTGACCAATTGGGAGCTTACTACAGTCTTACTACAGGAATCTTGCTTATCTGGAGGGAAAGCTGTGAAGAAAAAAACATGGGGGAAATGGCTGTAACTTTGGAACCAATGGCAATTTTAGTCTTAATTAGCATAAAAATGTAACTTATTTCCCCTCCAAAATTATCCCCCAGTGTAATTCTTTATCCTTTGCGAAGAGCCTGCCGTTACTAAGTGTTTTTGTCTCCATGTACAGTACTGTGTTATACTGCCACCAGGTGGCTAACTCGCACACAAGGAGCAGCGCAATGTCTATTGAACTGATGCAAAAAAATGTGGCGGAAAGTATATATATATATATAATTTTTTTTTTTTAAACGATCTAACTAGTTATGTAAATATTCTATGTTTTTATAAATAATAATATAAAATGTTTTTTTTTTTTTTTTAAATAAAACTGAATTACACTTTTTTGGGGGTTATTTCTTTGCTGAATTTCCAATAATTGCTATTTTGCTGCAGTGATATGGATTTACTTTTTTTTTTTTTTTTTTCATAGGGATACACTAAAAAGCGCTTCCTAATCCACCCACAGTGTCCTCCTCAGCTTCCATCTGCATACGACGTGGGAGGCTATTATGTGCACTCTCATCTGATAACACACAAGCACTCATCATTGAATAAAAGTAGCCCAGAAGTGCTATCAAAGCCCCGAATGAAGCGAGCGGAGAGATTTTTTTTTTTATCTCCTCGCTGCATTTGAGCCTGCAGCATTTCGCACACGCCAAGACAGGAGGAGACTGAATGCTTTTTTTGTTTATAACATGTTGTCTCCAATATAAACAAAAGCTGGGCTGACACATATATATTGTGCAGATCATATTTTTTATTCCACTCCGCTTATCTCGAACGGGCCTGAATGGCAAACGGGAGTCCAACTGAGCAGTTTGCGTCCTCCATCTGTGTGTTTGCGTGCAAGCGCGCAAATGAACGTCCAATTTAGTGGCGTGTGCGTGTGTCATGCTTGAAATCACACGCTCGCGTCGTACCAAAATAAAACCGCAGAAGGAAATATGTGCTTTTTTTCTCTTTGAAATGTAAGTCTTGTGAAGATTTCTAAGGCTAGACTTGGTGTGGCCAGATCCAATTATTTTTAAATTGAAGGTAGGAATGACACCGCATGCTGAACTTTTACCTTGTTATAAAAAATATATTTAAGGTCAATTTCTGTTTTTGTTGCAAATCTTTCATTTCAAGCCACCCACTTTTCAAGTGAGCCAAAGTATTGGGTCGTATTTATTTTTTTATTTCATATATATATATATATATATATATATATATATAATTTTTATTTTTTTCTGTCATCAAGCAGGGTATTTCCAATCTGCCTGTTTACTTTGAGGGATATCGAATACATAACAGATTTGAATCCACATTGGCCTGATTCCGATATGAAGATATCCGATTATAGAGGCCTCGTTCTCCCTTTAGATGCCATGGCTCACATCCCAATTGTGCCAGTTGGGATCAAAAAAAGACGAGAAGCGTCACGTGAAGCATTCGGGGTAAATCCAGCCAAACTAGCTGCTCTCACTAGTGACGTCCATGCCTAAAATGCAGTAATCCCAACTGACGCCTACAACAGGCGGCCACGTTTTTCCTTTTCTTGAAGTTATTTTCGTCTCTCGGCTCACAAGTTGTAGGAAGTGACATCGCTGAGATCTGCCGGAATGGGAGCCGCTCGTGCATCAGCCTTCCAAAAATGGCGTAATTCTATTCCTAATCCTCAGATTTATTTTTAGACATTATATAATGAACAAATGAAGTCGGAACTTCTTTTGCGCACAATCGAATGTGATCCAATACAAAAGCTGTATCGCATTCGGCCTTTACAGAGATTAATCCGGTTACCTTGTTTTAGTCACTTGAGTCGGACTCAATTTTATAAACAGCTGTCAGAATAGATGCAGTGCTGTTAGGATTGTACATGCGTACCTAATGAAGTGTCGAGAGAGTTTATGTATGTATTTGCCGGCTTAGCCATACTGCTGCTGACGTTAAGCACTTTAAAGTCACTCACTGGCGGTGCACAAAGGTGGAAATGAGCAGTGGAGCCGCATCAGCATCAGCGCCGCTCGCTAATCCTGCCCCTCAACGCCTCGTGGGCCCCGTCGTCTTTATTTACTCCTGACGGCCTCAAACTGAGACTGTGATCACATTTTCCGCGCCGTTCCTCGTACGCGCTTTGCTTGCCCAGTCAAGTGAGTGTTTCTGATTCTCGCCATTGCTCAGTACCACCAACCCCGCCACCCCACCTCCTTCTCCCGAGTCGTCAGTCAGTCGCTGACCCCCGCCGTTGTTTTGTTTTCTCAGCGGAGCGACCGATCCATTTGTTGAGACGCGTTGAGGGATGGAGTGGATTTGAGATTGTATTAGGACGAGAGGTGGATTAATCAAAGCCACTGCTGGGCGACACGTGGACAACTTGGCCATTTTCTGCTGATTCCTGCCAGGCAGATCAATACGATGCCTTTGTTCCCCCCCTAATGTTTGCAATCTCCAACAGCAGCGCTGCTACAGAGGACGCACTTATAAAATAGTCCGTTTTAGAGGGGATAATCCATTTTACTTATTTGGAAATAAAATCGCAGACTATCGGTCAATATTACTATAAAGGGACTTTGGAGACTTCATCAGAATCACGGAGTCATCATGAAAATGTAGCAGAATAATGAAACTCTTGAGGTCTTATTATAAATGGCCAACCATTTGCACAATTTTTTTTTGCTTCCTTTAGAAACCTTGTATTCTTTTCAGTTACATTATGACCAATATTTTCTTTATAGAATGGAGGCTGAAACAGAGGATTGTTGCACGGTGAATATTTACACTTGTTTCATAAATTTCATTTTGTGCGTATAGTGTAGTTAGATTTCATAGCGATCAATTGATTTATAAACCTTACAGAAATTCTAAATGCATTTGTTAAACAGTAAGCAAGTCACCCTGCTAACCGAATCATGTTGCTAAGTGAAGGATCCACCATGTGCTCATGAAATGCTAACGTTAGCCAAAAATGTCCACCCTGTCACCAAGCTCATAGTTTTCTGTTGCAAAGTTATGTGAAACAACAAAATAAACATTAAATATAATGTGACTATGCTAGCTGTGCCATCCTTATGTTAGCTTAGCAACTAGCATGATTTCTCCCTTAAATGATACTTGCCACAAATCAGGCTTATTTGCGATGATTACGAACTTCAAAGTTCAAAGTGACTCTGCAACCGTGTTTAGCTGCATTGCTAGCTAGCAGAAGCTCGTTGCTAGCTAGCCGATGCAGCGTAAGTAGCACCAAGCTTTGCTTCAAACTCCAACTTCTCATGGTGAGTGACGTGGGTGCCGTAGCCCAGCTAAGCTTTTTGAGACGTCCCGGTGATTGATTCTCAATTCTCAAAAGCTAATTATTATCTATTAACTTTCATTAATTTAATCAATTAATAAAAAGGTTTATTATATAGGCCTAAATTGGTGACGTGTTTGCACATAAGTTACATTTTCAGAATCAGACAGGCATGCATTCAGGGTTGACAGTGAGAGGAAACTTACAGAGGGGAACAGATGGATTCTTCTCAACACACACTCGCTTAAAGGTCACAGAGACCTAAATCCCAAAAATAAAATCAATCCATCCATCCCGCAAATGCAGTCGTTAAATATACATCCGCTTGATTCCCAGCGGGGACGAGCTTCAAGTGGCACATGCGCCAAATGTGCACAAACGCATTCTTAAGAGGATAACACAAAGCCCACCTAAAGCCCACCGCAGCCAGGCGTAGTCGCGGGGTGCGTGCCCGCTCCGGCTCTGCGCTGTCGCTGCGGGCAGCACATCCAGCGCTTGGCTGCGCTTGCGAACGCTCATTAGATGGCACAGTAGCACAAGGGGCGGCAAGCAGGGAGGGTCACGGGAACCCAAACGGATGCCAATGCGCACGACCATGCCAGCCCACATCCTTGGACCTTGAGAAGTGTTCTTGAGAAACAAGATTAGCAACAAATGGAGTGGATGCTATCTTAATTGATTTTACTACTCTGCATTTTGCTGTTTCGAGATTGACGCCAACTAGTTGAGCCGCATTTAGGACCAGATGAGTACATCACCATGAGTAATTGACTGACAAGAATAAGTGAAAACATTCGTGTTAGGCCTTTCAACAAGTTAGCATAACGCTTCCTGGTTCACGGAGAATATGTCAACACGACTATATTATTTTTTCATAATGTGAACATTTTCCACTGTCGCTAAAAGTTTCCAAAGTATTTCAACTCGGTATCACTGCCGTTATTATCAGCGTAACATAAATCAACTAGCTTAATGTTAGCATAAAATAGGAAATGCTACTGTATAGTCGGCAAAATGATTGCATTAGCATTGTAATTGTGGTCAATTTTAAACCAACCAACTCTTACTTACTTTAACGAACACCGTAGTAACATACAGTATACAAATAAAACATACATTTGTATAGCCCTCTCTGTGGAAATATTACAACTGCTGAAGTTTAGCTTCAGCTGTAGTTTACTGACCAGCAACTTCTTGGCATCATCAATCAGCTCGATGTCACACTACTACCTCCAGCACAGCAAATACAGTATGTGCATCTTATAAACAAATTTAAATGGACTATTGTTTATTTTTGGGTACATATTGACAATTGGTGGATTTCTGGTGGTAATTGTCCTTTGACTGCTTTACAGTTAAGTACCAAACAAAGCTTCACGTAGTCCCCAATATATATATATATATCTGTAGAATATTGTTGTGGTGCCATCGTGAACTTTGAACTTCTGCTTTGATTCGAATACCTTGGTGTGTCCCTTTGGACACACAGTACGTGTCTGCCTGGGGGCTGTGGGACAGTGTAATTATAGCGTGCATCGGTCTTCAGAGATGTGTAAATCCCTATGGAAGGCTTGTATGTTTTGTACACGGGCAAGAGCAGATGGTACAAATAGCAATGCTGTGGCGAGTTGAGATACTGTAAGCGGGTGAACGTCTCAGTTTCAGGTCATATCTATATATCTATATATAGATGGTTATAGCTATATAGATCCATTATAAGAAGCAGGGCCGCTCTACTGTATATGTATCCCTTCTGAGGCCAGAATTTGAAACTGAAAGTCCCAATGAGCAGGATACTGAACACGACAACAGCCTGGGGCCAAATAATCATTGTGCGTTCACAACAAAATAAGCATGTCAAGTGGAAGATATCAGCTTCATTTAAATCCAATAAGCTTGGGATTGTCTTTCCACCCCCCTCGAGGAGAATGAGAACGAGCCTCCTCGTGTTTATGTGACAATCTTGAAAGATGGACGCGACACACATGTGATTTACAAGGCCGCAGGCTGGTCAACGTCTCGCCGGGCATGCTTTCTTGCACTGTGGTTAAAATAAAAATAAAAAAGTGATGAAAAGGATGAGTTATCTCCAAATATAGTAGAAGATGAATACTAATGAATTTATTCTACCCACACTCATGGAATCGTGGTCATTCTTATTTGAAAATGTACTTACTCTGACTGACTAATAAAACGAGAATAACAACTTTACATCACCAGATTTTTAAGGAGCAAAAATGCCTGAAGTAAGTGAAACTCTCAGCTGGCAAGAAATATCTTGGCAGACAACAAACCAAACATTTTCCCTTGATTTGTGATATTCTTCTTTATAGCGTGTCATCGTTCCATGTTTTCTACTCCTGTCTGTGTTTCTGCGAGATAGAAAACCAACGTGCAAAAAAATAGTAGCAAATTGTACAAAAAGCTCAAACTAAGCGGTTCTCCAGGACTGTTGTTCCAAAATAACAACTGTATTGTGCAATCACATAACATAAAAGTTTCAAATCACATTAAAGTAAAAGTTTGAAAAGCTAGTAGTTAGTGAGCGTATAAGTTTTGGTGACTCAATATCTTGTTAACACAAAAGTGCGATAAACTATTGTCTAGTTCAAAGGCCTTTAAGTATGTTGCCAGTTGGCTGAAACACGAAGACATGTTAGCTTCACCTTCACCTTTGAGATCGGAGTTTGTGTTTATAAATAAAATAATAATTGGATATTAATTGGTACGTCCAATGGATACATTACAAAATAGTCACGCTTGAGAATACACGCCTGTGAAAAATTTATGATAGCCTTTATGCTAATTTACGTTAGCCCCTCTTTAGAATTTTGCGCTATATGTTAGCATTAAGACAGGAGACTTTTGTTTGACATATAAATATGTATTTTTTAGAGGGCGGGGCAATATTCCGAGAAAAAAAACGTGCAAATTTGCCACTTCATAAAGTGGCAAATTTTCAAGAAAAAAACTCCGGAACTTACCAGAAATACACATAGCGTAGCTCTACTCTAATCATGTGAGGATTCGATGGTGGTTAATGAGACACTGTTTATAAAATAAAACGGCAGGATGGAGACGGATTCATTCTTAAATTTGAACTTTACTCGACATTCACCGCAGCTAGAGCGACAACACTTCCTGATCCCCTATCAGCTGACTAAACACTAACCAATCAGATGCTAGCAGACATTAGGTAAATGCTAGTGAATGACGGTGAGCAGCAGATTCGACACATCAACTTAGTAAGTTTCCGAGTTTTCTTTTGCCACTTTACAAAGTCACAAATTTCCGAGTTTCTTCTCTCGCAAATATTGCCCCCGCCCTCTAAAAAAACAAAACATTTATACGTGTCCCTAATACGCCGTCGTACAAGGTGTTCTACGACCTCAGATTTTTTTTCAAACTAGACACCGATGAAAGTCAACCTCGTCGTCGTCGACTAGTTAGTGCTTTGAGAAATCCTACACAATTCTTGGTAGAACTTTATTTAACACTATAGCAATACTGTCCTATGAAATGCAATTGAATTAGTCCAGACGTACTATTCTGAGACGTTCACTTTATGACGCATCTCCCTTCTCGCTTCCTCCCCTCCCGCCATGACTGATCTTTCACCTTCCTCCTGGTTTGCTGCCTCAGCTCGTCGGGGGACCGGAACACTCACTTGTGTTGATGGACGACATGGGCCTGCTGGCTGTTTTTCTTCATGATGTGTGAGAGCCTTTTCATTTATAGTCACGCCGCCCACAGCCGCACTTTTTGTCAGGTCATTTCTTCTCGTTCTGGTTTTCATGTTGCTCCACTTCATCTTTTTGTAACGCGCACCTCCTCACATATGTGCTTCCAAAATGAAGCATTATAAAAGTTATTGGCTTCATAGAGTCATTTTTTTTTTCTGTGTGTGTTTGTATTAATTTATTATGCTATATTTGTTTCTCATAGATGTAGTGTTACTAAAAGGACAATTAACCTGAGTGAACAACTATTCTGCAATAGAGACACGAGGTCGTCGACACTCATGTTTTTATAGCTTAGCTCAATGTTGTTGCTGCAGTAATGTGATTTATGTGTCATTTAAACCATACAGGGCAGCACAGTGTCCTAGTGGTTAGCACACCTC
This sequence comes from Leptonotus elevatus, assembly GCF_054856555.1. Taxonomy (NCBI): domain Eukaryota; kingdom Metazoa; phylum Chordata; class Actinopteri; order Syngnathiformes; family Syngnathidae; genus Leptonotus; species Leptonotus elevatus. Next base: position 15,246,008 of record NC_141249.1, on the reverse strand, counting down.
TTTCACAATTATGGAGTTAGAGAAGCAAAGGAAACCAGTTGCTTAAAGGGTTATCACTTTGTGAAACCAAAGCGATTAGTTAGCCAATCTTCGGCCTTATGCGCTGTTTGTTAGCATTAAGCTAGGCGACCTCTCCAAAGACATTAGCCCTACGTTTACTAAAAGTGCTACAACCTAGTAGCTATTAATATAAAGATGTAATCAGGTCAGTAAAATGATTTAAAAAGCTCTGAGTAAACTATACCGCAATAATAAACATTATTTTTTGTTAGCATTAAGCTAGGCGACCTCTCCAAAGACATTAGCCTACGTTTACTAAAAGTGCTACAACCTAGTAGCTATTAATATAAAGATGTAATCAGGTCAGTAAAATGATTTAAAAAGCTCTGAGTAAACTATACCGCAATAATAAACATTATTTTTTGTTAGCATTAAGCTAGGCGACCTCTCCAAAGACATTAGCCTACGTTTACTAAAAGTGCTACAACCTAGTAGCTATTAATATAAAGATGTAATCAGGTCAGTAAAATGATTTATAAAGCTCTGAGTAAACTATACCGCAATAATAAACATAGTCAGTCAAAAGTGAGCATTGTTTTTGTAGTGTAGCTGATGTGGCTTGCGCGTGTCTATCTCCATACTAAATATGGCACAATTAAAGCAGGAGCAAAGTTGTTTTCAAACCTCCTGCCATGACCAGGCATATTATTTCCTAGCACACCTGCTGCGTTCTTCCAGTCTGCATGTCAACAATCAATTATTGATCATTTCATTCAAGCGCTGCGCCATCCGTCAAGCTTGCATCACCGCCGCACTGCCGCCAAGGCAGACGTTAATCGCAAAATTAGTCAGCCTTAATGACAGATGTGTCCCGAGCGTTCGAGATGTGCCCAATGTGTGTCGCTCCTGACATTGGCGGGACGCCACTGGCGGTTTAGTTTGCGTTGACCCAGTGACGTGCCCCCGAAGGCTGCCGGCCATCTCTCGAGTGTCTTAGAACTGGCGCTGACCCAGAAACATGCCGCTGACGGTCACTTTTCTTCCACTCCTTTGTGCCTCCATAATGTGTGGGTCATTTTTACGCCCTGTGTGGGTTATGACGCTTTTACATTCTGCAGCTGGGCGGATGTACTTTGACCACATCAAACACGACGTTGACTTTAGTGATTCCTACTGTATATCGCTGCAATAAAACACCGGGAAAATAATTTGTATAGAACAGATATACAGATATGGTAGCGAGCTAGTTAAATAGCTACTACAGACAAATCATCTCGTTACATCACACCTGCACTATATATATATATATATATATATAAATAATATACTCTGATTGTTTACAATGGATGTATGGACGGATCACAGTTGACAAGAATAGCCTTGGGTAATGAACCACATGCTGCTGCTTTACCAAGCCTCGAGACAAAGACACGCTTATTCTTTGCTGACACGCTCTCGTCTTCTTCATCTATCAGTTCACAGGAGGAAGTCGACTTCCTCCTGCATGCCCACACGTCTCCCCCAAGGCTTTTTTTTCTTGCCGCTATCCTCTCTCCACTCCACGGCCCCGCTAATCAACTCCCGTGCATCTCTGTATCGCTGTTGTTATTCCCGCTCGGGCTGATCTCTGGTGACTCACTAACCTCCGTCCGGGCTAGTAGGCGTGGGACTGCGAACCTACACACGGAAAAACAACGGCACGCAAACGCCCCTCGGCACCAGCTGACTCACCTTGGCCCTTTCCAGGCCGCGGCGTGCAAATCTTCAGTTCAAGTCATCGGATTAGGCCATGAAGGAAAGGTGTGAAAAGGCTAACAACACCTGCAATTAGTTGCAACATGAAGGAACGGATCTAGTGGGGAATGTTATGTGTATGTTGCTGCTGGACAATGAAAACCATGTGCAGCGCGTTAAAATATTGTGGAAAAGTCCATTTATTTGGACTAAAAGTTACTTTTTTTCTATTTTTTAATAGTTTGGCTGGTCCTATGACTCATACTCGGGTTGGAATTATAGCTCGGATTGGCAAAAAAAAGAAAAAAAGTTCCCTAATTGTGGTGATGGCAACGAACGTGTTCCGTTTTGTTGCATTGTGGCCAAAGGTAGAATCCTGGTTGGTTATTGAGCCTTTTGTTGCTGTTAATAATAGATCCTTGTTGTAGCGAGCTAGCTAGGGAGCGTCTTCTTCCTCTTCTTCTTCCTCTTCTTTTTCTTCTTCCTCTTCTCCTTCTACTAAAAAATTCTCCTCCTCTTCCTTTTTCCTCACCTCCTTCTTTTTCTTCTTTTTTCTTTGTCTTCTTCTACTAAAAATGTATTCTCCTCCTCCTTTCTTCTTCTTCCTCCTCCATTTCTCTTTTCTTCTTCTTCTTCTACTACTTCTTCCTCATTTATTTCTCTTCTAATTCCATTTCTCCTTCGTCTTCTTCTTCCATTTCTCCTCCTCCTTCTTCTTCTTTCTTATGTCTCCTATGTTGTCTACTTTTTCAATGTATCTTTTTCTTCCTCCTCTTCCACTTTTTCAGTTACAAGTATCATAACGAAATAATTAAACTCATCTCAATGCACTACGTGTAGTGCAGTTGTCTAATTTGGAAGATTATCACAATTTTCGGAAAAAAAAATCCTTTTGGATCTGGAGTCATGGTCCTGCAAAAGACCTCCAGTGTTCTGCATGAGCACTTCCTGTTGGATTATCTTTTTCTTTGGCTTTTCGTGCCTTCATTGGAATACTACTTCATACCCGAGGCCATTATGAGCACAAGAAAATGAATGGTTCGATGATTTTCATCAACCGGCATAAATATTTACATTGCATCATGTTTCTGGCTCCCAAACCAAATGTCTCTTGTGGCTCATGTGGTCTCGTGATGTCCCTTTGCGCCATTTACATCGCCGTCACATCTCCATGAGTGATTGCGAACATGCTTGTCGCTTCGTGTGCGTGTGTTTTGTTTTGTGTAAGTGCTGTGTGACGAAGGCGCTCGCAGAAGAAGACGTCCGCCGTGTTTGCAAAGTGCGTGTGCGCCACCTATGAGCTCAGCTCGCCTCGCCCCGAGGCTTGCGCGCGGAGTGGCCAGCAGATTACTCACGCGGCCAGATGAGATTGCACGCACGCACACACACGTGCGAATCACACGTACACGAGTCAGAAGTGTGCCTGCTCTTCCTTTCAGTGAGTGTGCCGCCATCACAGTGGTCGAGGCTCCGCGGTCAAAGGCCAGATGGGCAGCGCACGGCATGAGGCCGCCAGGCTCAAGGACACACAACTTAAAACTGTCTGTGTGCGCATGCAAAGCAGGTAAACGCACACGGTTGCGCTCTGCACAAGGCTTTGGAATACACACCCGTCAAGACTTCCTTAGCGGTCTGTTTTTAGCCAACGCGTGATCGCAATGTTGGCTGCTATTTGATAGCTATTCAACACGTTGACAGTTGATACTTCAATTCAAGTCCCCAAACACACACACACACATTATATTATTAACTCAAGGTCATGTTTCGTTTGTCATTCCAGTTACACTATGTGGTACTTAATACGACCTAATTATTAAATAATGATGAGTCAAAAGATGAATAACTGCTAATATCATTGCCGTCGGGCAGAATCCACATACTTCCCAAATCAGCACTTTTCAGGAGAAGCCCAAAGTGGCACGTTTGTTCAACCCATTACTCCAGCCGTTTTCACTGAAGCAACCCCCTTCGCTCCCGGCTGTTTTACTGGATTTTGACTGATTTTGCAAGTCCCAAAGAATATTGTGCTCTATTGCTATAAAAACATGGAACCTACCAAAATAAAAATTATGGTCTCTTCTTTCATCAGGAAAACAAGTATATTTGTATCTGTATCCTCCTTATCCTTCAGAAATTAGCATTACCCACATTAGCTAAGTTTCATCATTATTCACATTCCTGTTGAAAACACTGGCAAAAAGAGCTTGTTGCAACATGACCCTTGCTGATCTCTTATACTCTGCTGCCACCTGCTGGCCGTTTCTTGTAATAACTAACATTTCTGTAAGCCACCTACCTCTTCATGCCAGAAGCGGCATCAAAGCCTTCTGTATGCTCTTGCATAAAAAAACATAACACATATAAATAAGTTTTGGGGTTTGAAAATTGCATCGTCAATGAGCAAGCCATTTTTTTAATACTTAAAATTGGTCAATAGTTTGTTTAAAAAACTAAAATAGCATCCACACATGTAGACTGACCAATACTATTGATTTGTGAATGTGAAAACAGATGAGACCGTCTTCCACATCTGGCAGAAAAGGGCGAGAGCAGTCTTCTGCTAGTTACTGTTAGGATAATATTGCGAGCATGAAAGTTGAAAGGACCAGTAAAAGTTAGCTCGGAACGTTTCCATTGGTGCCGTGATCCGGATGGTCAAGGTCGAGTTGTTAGCACATTTTAAGCAACAGATAGCTGAACACAAAAGCTGCAACAGTACATACGGACAATATAACAATACACACATGTATATTTTCTTTATCCTCTGTGAAGACCTACTAATATTTGAATAATTACTAAGTCACTTCCAGTACCGGGTTTTTGCTTGACTTAATTCTTATTGCAACAAAATGAGTAGTGTTTCCGCTGACGTTGAAAAATAATATGACATGATGTTCAATTCGTCTTTTTCCCTGTAAGACGTGGCCGACGATTGTATTTCTTTCGCAAACATTACCTCGACAGAAACTTTGTTGAAACAAACTTTCACGAGAGTATTATCTACAAACATGTCTGCAGGGAGTTTGTTGTGAGACTACATACAGACCAACGACTTCATCAAAGTCATTACTCCTCTGCATCAAACATTCATCCGCTCGCTCTTTTCAGGAACTCTTGTGTGGGCGGTTTTGACTCTTGCCTCCCGAGTTTGTTTAGTTTTATTTTGGTGGAGTGGGAGTCCGCTAATGGGACCAACAGCTTTGCTTTGCCGAAGGCATAGCAGCTTGTTTTTGTCTGCCGAAGCTGGAGAGTTTTGCAGATTTTAACAAGTGTCCTGTGGTGGTCAGAAGAGAGACGTGGTTTTATGTGCTGAAATCTTGTTATTGCTTCTGGCTTGAGCTGTTTTGGATTGTTTGTATTATTGCGTACCACCAGGGAGATACATTCGATTTATAATTATGTGGGATGTACAGTAATAGTAGTTGAATATGATTGTTGGAAAAAAAAAAAATCTGTTTTTGGCCTTTGTGGTGTCTATGCTCATCATTGCTACCATGTAACGTTATACAGTGTTGAGTATGATTATTTTATCCCCTGCTGAATTTGTTTGCGCATTTTCAAAGAAATATCTCCATTGTTTACGGTTCATTAATTATTATTCCGCCATCCCCCCCCCCCCCCCCCCCGCCCCCCCAAAAAAAAACATAATTCTGGAATATAGAAAATATGACAAAAACACACACATGGCCAAGATTTCAGTCCAGGGCAGCCATCCTCCAGATCTGCCCCTGCCAAAATCCCTCCTGAGCTGTCAAAAGAAAATTGCGCACAGGTAGCTGCCAAGTCATGGGTGAATAATCATTGTGTGAGGATGTGCTGTATATTTTGAGCCGAATCTCAACGGCTCACAAAAGCGGTTGAAATATGCCTTTGAGCAAGGCATTGAGTATGTGTTTTTAACCGGCATTTTTCAAGGTGATATGAGATTTCCCCGATGAGATGATGCATACAATTTTTGTCAGTCATCCTTCTTAAGGCATAAGAATTTTTTTTTTCTTATACAGTAGTCTACAAATGCAGCACAGTGCGTCCCTCCCCTTGTTTGCAGTAGCGCACTATTTACCCCCAGCAGCTCTCACGCAGGGCACAAGTAATAAGGGCACTTTCAAATTGACAAACGACTTTCGAGTCCAGCGTTGACGTACAGCCTTTTCAACCTGCGCAGTTATCGAGGCGCATTGCCTTCATGTTTTATGTATATCGTATTTATCAACATGCGCTTGCTCAATAATTTACTGCAGAATACTGCTGGTGCTCATATGCAGACTGGGGAAGCTCCTGGAAGGGATGGCAAGCATGTGTGAAGCACGCGTGCTTAGCGTGCGCGGGGGGGATTATTATGACTGTGCTTTACTGTAGGGATCCTCCTGAGGAAAGAGCGGGAGGACAATCATGAAGGTCAGCGCACAACAAAGTAGAGCAGCGCACCTCTTCGGGAGCCAAAAAGAACAATAATGCTCAGATTCAGGTACAGTGTGACATGGTGGCGATGAGAGACAGATGAGTCAATAAAGGACAAAAGGGACATTGATGCTCTTTTGGGGGCAACATTAGACAGGGTGAAACACGGCACGGCTTCCATTTTTGCACCTGAATGTGACTTTCCCGCACCGCCTCGGGCGCCGAGCTATGATCTGTTGTTAGGATGCCTGCAGAATAAGTGGCGCTTTTTTCTTCTCTTGCTCAGAGCTTGTTGAGGAGTCAACCAGATTACCGGAACCAAAGTTAACAATGAGCGGGAATGGGGAAAGAGAGTACAGGGAAGGAAATGTGTTTGTTTTTTCAAGCTGTTTTTACTGGTTTGAGTGACTATTGATCAAATTTGCTAAAGGATATTCATTTTAAAACTACAATACAGGCCAAAACTTTGGACACACCTTCTCATGCATTTTCTTTATTTACATTGTACTTTCGCACTGAAGGCATCAAAACTATGAATGAACACATGTGGAGTTATGTATGTTATGTAAAAAAGGGGAAATCATTGAAAACATTTTATATTCTAGTTTCTTCAATATAGTCACTGTTTGCTGTGATGATTTTTTATTTTTTTTTGCACATTCCCAGAGTTCCCAGAGGTGAGAATGCAAAGCAGGAATCGGGGCAAAGGGTGGCTATTTTGAAGTTATTTTATTAATTTATTTATTATTTAAGTACATAACTCCAAGTGTTCTTTCTTAGTTTTGATGTCTTCAGTGATAATCTACAATGTAAATAGTCATGAGAATAAAGCAAACACATTGAATGAGATGTGTGTGTGTGTGTCCAAACTTTTGACCTGTACTGTACGCATTTGCCATTTCTGGAGAAATTGCTTGTGAAATCTGAAAAGTTGAGCATCGAGGCATGTCGAAGGATAAGGAATGAAATTTGAAAAAATTGTTAGCTAGGTGAATTAAATTTGCTGAAAGTTTTACATTTTCAATTGTGAATCTGTTTTGTTGAATGTGTCTTGGGAATGAATAATGTTTTTTTTGTTTTTGAGAATTTCTCTGGTGAAAATGTTGAATTTTTCGTCAAAGGGAATTTTGTAAATTGAAAGGAACTGAATGAGCTGCATGTTTTGAATTTCAAATAGGAATGATGTGGATCTGTTATGTGGAGCGTCCCATTGGGAATGAATGGGGAATTAATTTTTGGTTGAAAATATTGAATATGAATAAAACAAGTGAATATTTGTAAGGAGAAAAATAATAGCCTGCAAGGCATGAATTTTGGGAATATGTTAAAATGTGTAAGATGTGAATCAGATGAATTGTGGGGAAGTAGATGCATGTCAAAATATCGGGTGGAAGAAAAATAGGAATGACATATTTACACACAACTAAGCTTCACAAATACAGCATTTGTTCTTGACATTTTAGTCATTTATCAATCCAATTTACTGGCATTGTTTTTTTTTGTATGGTGGAAACTTTGCTTATGAATGACAACAAATCAGGTTATGCACAACATTTCTGAAGAAATACCACCTTTGTTAATGCACTAATTTCAATAAACACGACGAACAGTCTTGCTGTAGACACGCGGATCAGTTGTCAATTCGTTCCATGTGTCAGACATTACAGGCATCTTTGGTCCTCAGTGTGACGCCAAAGAAACTGTTAGCAACAGTGTTAATCATAATACAGTTGGGGGGGAAAAGGAAATACAGGAATCTTTTATGAGAACAGTCTTTTTGCTTCGGAAGTTGCACATTTTGGTTTTGGCAAAAAAGAATACAACCACCCAAAGACACTTAACATAAGTGCACCAAAACAAAGAGACAATTTATAAAATAATGTCTATAGTTAACAAAGTTTCTATGATGGCCATAGTTGGTACAGATTAATTCAGTCTCCATAGTTTCCACTGGGAATATCGATTCTAAGCAAGAGTTTCTACATTGTAATTCACTGCAGTCTGCCGCCCGCTGTTGATGTTTTTCCAATGCGAGTGACAGCAACCCGAAACATTGCAGCAAATCTACTGTAGCATGCAGCCGAAAAGGACAAAAACCAGATGAAACTGGAAAGGCACTCAGGGGAGCGCAGAGGCGGAACAATCCTAATTGGACCAGCACCAAATTATTGTAAGCCCTCATCGACGCACGCCACCTGCACTTTGAAATTTGCCATTAAGATTCATGTTTCATCCTCTGAGAAATGAAGGGAGAAGTTGTAAAATGCCCGCCGCAGTGTTTAGTGGGAATCAGTTAAGTCCTAATTGCAGAATTGCACTCACGATCAATCGACTTTGGAAAAAAAAGAAGTCATTTCCACAAGTAGTACACAAACATAAATAAAATATGTGCTGATCCATATTTTCATAAGCAGTCATCAGACATGTAACGGAATTCGCTGAAGCAGGACATTGCAGTGTACGTAGTGTGTTCACACAGCTTTCCGCTTTAAGATAATTAGATGCGTGGCGACCTTATGACTAGGGACAGTCGCTTTCATCAAAAGGGGCGTGGACATTGTGTGGTGGTGTTAAATGTCCCATTCTGGTCACCGTTTCCCGCTGGCACCCCATTAAACAAAAATGGCACTAGCGGATACACAGGTTCTTTATTTTACCGTATGGCGCGGAAGAGCATTGAATACTTCTGCTGGGGCACACCACTCACTCATTTACTCACTCATTCTCTCATTCACCCACTCTCGCATGCATGCATGCTCGCTCAGTCAGTCAGTCTCACATTCACTCACTCATACTCAGTCACTCACTCAGACTCACTAACTCACTCACTCACTCAGTCTCACATTCACTCACTCACTCAGTCACTCACTGTCAGTCTCACATTCACTCACTCTCACATGCATACTCACTCACTCACTCAGTCTCACATTCACTCACTCAGACTCACTCACTCACTCAGACTCACTAACTCACTCACTCACTCACTCACTCAGTCTCACATTCACTCACTCACTCAGTCACTCACTGTCAGTCTCACATTCACTCACTCTCACATGCATACTCACTCAGACTCACTCACTCACTCACTCAGTCTCACATTTACTCAGTCTCACATTCACTCACTCACTCACTCACTCACTGTCTCACATTCACTCACTCTCACATGCATACTCACTCAGTCTCACATTCACTCACTCAGACTCACTCACTCACTCAGACTCACTAACTCACTCACTCACTCAGTCTCACATTCACTCACTCACTCAGTCACTCACTGTCAGTCTCACATTCACTCACTCTCACATGCATACTCACTCAGACTCACTCACTCACTCAGTCTCACATTTACTCAGTCTCACATTCACTCACTCACTCACTCACTCACTGTCTCACATTCACTCACTCTCACATGCATACTCACTCAGTCTCACATTCACTCACTCAGACTCACTAACTCACTCACTCACTCAGTCTCACATTCACTCACTCACTCAGTCACTCACTGTCAGTCTCACATTCACTCACTCTCACATGCATACTCACTGAGACTCACTCACTCACTCACTCAGTCTCACATTTACTCAGTCTCACATTCACTCACTCACTCACTCACTGTCTCACATTCACTCACCCACTCACTCTCACAATCACTCACTCACTCACTCTCGCATGCATACTCGTTTGCTCAGTAACTGACTCTCTCACTCTTTTATTCACTCACTCGCATGCATACTTGCTTGCTCAGTAACTCACTCTCATACATTCTCTCATTCACTCACTCTCGCATACAGATTCTCACTCACTCTCTCATTCACGCTCTCATTCACTCACTCTCGCATGAAGATTCTCACTCACTCACTCACTCATTCACTCACACTCACTCACGCACACACACACGTGCGCACAGGTGTAAATGCGGAGCATCTCCTGACAGGAGGCAAGTGTGATATGAATATGTAAGACTAAAAGCTTTTTTTTCCCTTCTCTCTTGTCGAACTTGAATGCAGCACACAGAGAGAGAGAGAGAGAGAAAGAGAGAGAGAGAAAGAGGGGTGGGGGGGCGAGCGAGACCAGATGAGCCTCACTGAACAGCAGCAGGGTCCTGTTTCCAAAACACACACATGCACGCACCCCTACACACACATGCAACGAGCAGCATCGGTCCGAGCCGCCGGTGGCTGCCCCTCACCGCTTCGCCGAGGCACGAAGCCCGCCGGGAGACGACGAGCAGGAGAAGCCCCCCACTGACGGCAGGAGTAGAAGGAGGAGGGTCGGGGGCTTCTTTTGGGAGGCACTCGAGGAGCCAACGAGAGCGAACTGCTGCGCGAGAACAACATCACAGCATCGCGGCAGCTTGCAGATGTGGAAGGAGCGCCGTTCAAGTTCCCGTCCCGGGTGAGCCCCTCTCTCGTGTTGCGCACACTTTTTATACGTAAACGAGGCTTATCCACTTTCTATCCTTTTTCTGTGCGGCATGAAAATGTGTGCGTCCGCGTTCGCAGTTTTTGGATCCCCGCTGTCGGTGTGCCACATCACCTGCCATAGCAACAATACGTTTAGCACCAAAATGGATTTATGATGCAGGTGCCTAATGAGCTGCCCCTCCCACTTTTATGTGCTGTATTGATTGATGGCATGTGTGCCCGAACCCTCTGTGAGGGTTCAACTAATGTCCCAGTCGAGGCACTTATGTGCTGCTTAGGAAAGAAAGGTACTAAGTAGCCCACCTTTTCTCAATTTCAAAAGTCCCGATTTGATTCCCCAGACCAGCAAACGGCTCGCGACTGGAGTGCCCTTGAGCAAGGCATCTAACTGTCCCAAAAAACAAAAGAGACTCAATGACTGACTGCTTAATTTTGCCCCGGTTCTACTGCAAAATTGTTAAATTCTGTTCTAAAATTGTTGACCTTAATCACTTGCGCTTCTTCTTTTTTCGTGTCGCGCCGCTGTCACGCTTTGTCACGCGACTGGAGGTGGAACAGACGTGGCACAAAGAATCCATTTGGAAGCCTGAAGACGAAACAGAATGTGAGAAGTGACAAATGGTGACAGCGCTGCGCTACACAGAAGCCTGAGAAAGAAGCCAGGCGAGACAGCCGAGTGCAGCATGGATGACTGTAAAAAGTGCGGGTTTGATGGTTCAGGTTGTGGGTTCGATCATGACCACTTGACCACGTTGAGCAAGACGCTAGACCACCTGTTGCTCCTGATGCTGCGGCGTCAGTAAGTGAATGAGGATGAGCGATTGGAGTACTTTGAAGGTAGAAAAGCGATATGCGAATGAAGTTTCGCTAGCGGAAAAAAAATAATATATATATCTGAGAAGTGATGAACATGAAAGCGGTATTGGCACATCCAATCCTGAGATGCAGTACGAGTGACCGAGATTTTTGTTCTTTGGCATTTCAGACTCACTTCACAACAATCAGCAAAAAAAAAAAAAAAAGACGTCACATTTTTATTTCCTCTTCCATTTGCTGTGAAACTAAACATCGAATTACACATATTTAAATTAGGGATGTTCAATGCCACTTTTATTTTTTTTCAAACTGATGTCACTAGTTACAAATAGTCACTGACAAGTACTGATACGACATTTGATACATAAAATTAAAAGAAAACAAAACAAAGAATGATATCCCAATAAAGCATTTTCCCTTAAGATTGCATGAAATTAATGGCAATTTTCTATGATCTTTTTTCTATTTTGATAATAAAATACATATTATGTAAAAAACACACACAATAAAGTAAATGTAAATAAAAAAATTATTTAAAGCAAACTGCTTTGCCTTATTAAAGTATGTGTAGCTTAATGCTAACAAACAATGCAAAACGCCATGGACGAGCTAACGAACGAGCATCAGTGTTGCGGTGCTCTAACCATTTAGGCAACTGATATTTGAGCACAAATGGTGACACAACATGTAGACAATATAACAATCCTCACAGACATATACATAATCTTTATCCTCTGCGAAGAGAAAGCGATATTACTGCATGTCTGTATTATGCTTCCCCCAAGTGGCCAAAGTGAATACACCTTGATTTTCTTATTTAAAAGCACATTACAGGCTGGAACGGATTACAGGCCTTTCCATTAATTTCAATGGGGAAAGATGATTTGAGTGTTTCGAGTTAGTATATGTGGTCCAATACTGTGACATAAGCACTTAGCCAGTTAGCATGGAGTCATCAGCTTGGCTTCTGCTATCATGTTTTTTACTTTTTTTTTTATTGTCACTCCTTGTACGTCACCAGTGTTGTGTTTCTGCTGTTTGCACTGCCAACATTTTCTTCCTCTGACTTTAAATAGTGCTTCTGTTTTGGTTAGCGACAGCATCCAAATGGGCCCTGCAAGCCAAGTCGTTATTGATTGGGCCACTGCCACCTCTCGTTTTGATTGAAGACGTCCCGGACAGCTTCGGCATGTCATTATCAGCCCCACGTTGTTGCAGCGTGACGGTATGGATCGTGAAGCATCTGTCAGGAGACGCGAACGCTGCTTCGTAGCATCAACGGGACCAATCGGCTATTGGAATGAATGCAATCGGAGCAGCGGGGTGCGCCGGTGATGTCAGTAATAAAATGTCCGCTGACAGGTCAATTAGTCCTTCAGAGTGCATTGTTGAACCCCTCGTCCATTTCTTCGCCCCGCTCTTCTAATTCTGATCCCCTCGGCTGCACATAAAGCTGTCAGCGGCGCTCAAGAGCCACATTAAGTCCACTTAACGATATCGCTGCCAAGCTGCATTGTTTTCAGCTTTACGGTGGCAGTAAAGCACACGCACGTGCGCGTGCGAGACCAGGCGGCCCGACGATGCTGCTCTTGGTGAAATTAGAGCCTCGTTGTGACTTTCCCGCCGCCGCGTTGTGGAGGTTAGACAGCCAGCTGGATGCCCGCCACTCTGATCGGATGGTGCTGGAGCCTTTAGGTTCTGCAGCACCAGTTCTTGGATATTTGTCATGATGATAGCTAGTGCTCGAAACTAGAGGTTAAATAATTCATTTAAAAAAAACTACTAGACCAAAACTATTCTCACTTATTATTAGACTCGCTTATTAGGGTAAAACAAGACAAACTGGGCTGATTAATAAATAAGAGCCTACTTTCAAAAGGACTGGCCGATATGGGTGAATGTCCATCCCCCCCCCCCCACGCCCCCACACACACACACATTACAAACATTAAAAACGGAAGTCAATATTTTATATGTGCCCTCATTAGACTAAATATAAGATTATGATTAATATTGTGTTTGTAAATTATGTAATATGAATTAAGTAGTAAAATCCAACCACTTTGATCCATCTCAGTGGGCGGCCATTTTGCCACTTGCTGTCGACTGAAAATGACATCGCCTCAGTGCTCAGGTAACAACCAATCACGGCTCACCTGTTTTCCGGGTTTGGTCATGTGATGTGATGAGTAGGCACCGTGATGTCATTTGCAGTAGACAGCAACGGGTAGAGGCAAAATGGTCGCCCCCCGACTAGTGTGAGTACTTAACTCATTTGCCTTTTTAAGTGTTTTAAGTTTCCCAAAGACGCATTACGTATATGTTTTTTAATGTTTTTTTGTTTTTGTTAGAGCATACAGAAGGCTTTGATGCAGCCTCTCAACTGTAAAGAACGGTTGGAAAAAAAGGTAGTTATTACACAAACAGCCAGCAGGTGGCAGCAGAGCGAAAGAGATCAACCAGGGCCATGATGGGGAAAAAAAGCTATTTTACTCACATTTCTAAATACATTTGTGAATAATGATGAAACTCAGCTATATTCTAATGCTAACTCGGTTGAGGGTTGTCACATGCACAAATGAAGATCCCATTACAATTTGGTGCCAATCTAGACAAAGACTACACCTGTAGTCAGGATTTGCCCCTCCCTGCTTCATAATTCCAATAATGAAGTCCCGTCCGCCCTTACGCACTATATCCCCATATTAAATTAAACTTATATTGAGTTGTTTATGCTTTCGTGTTATTTAGTTTTAATGTACTTTTCTTATTCAACCGTGCATAGAGCATATTAATATTTTATAACTTTATCACATTAGATTAGATTTGCCAATATTTTCAAATTGCTATTTTACCCCTCGGGTCGGATCTGAGCGTCTAATGAAAAAATGGAAACAATCTAGAGAGTGTTTAGTTGGTAAAGTACTGCACTGGCATTGGACGTAATGTATTTAATTACACCCGTGTTGAATTCTGTAGAGTTGTCATGTGTTTTCACTTTGTTGCGATGATGTAATTTATGCTTCGGCCTACATAATTCATAACTATCTTAGCCTACATAAATAATAAATATATTGCAGCTTTTTTTTTTTTTTTTTGACGAACCGACAACGTCCGCGTTGGCGCTTAATGGCCTGTTTTGAAGTAAATGGCCGTCAGGCTCAAAGAGAGAGTGTCAGGTGTTGACGGTATTGGCTTGACGGGCTCTGAAGCTGCAGGTCAGCCAAGAGAGGAGGCCGCTCGGGTGAGGAGAAAGTCCTACTGGTCCTGCGTGCTGCATATTTCATGTTCCCCTTAGTTGAAAGAAAATGGGATATTTGTGGCGTTATGTAATGACTCAAATGGAAAGCAGGCAAATTTAGACGCTCCTAAGTAGGGCTGAGCAATTTTGAAAAATATCAAATTGCAAATTTTTTCCTCTCTGCGTTGGCGGTTGGCAATTTGATATGCAGTTATTTTTTTCCAAGGCCCTCTTCCTATATATATATATATATATATATTTTTTTTTTAGGGGAAACAATAATGGAGCTGGTCAAAACTCTCAGTAAATCACAGTAATATTAGTCATTCTTTGCAGAGGATAAAGAATATGACTGATTATGTGTGTATGTCAAAGCTAAAAGGGTTATAACAAGCAACAGCGATGCTATTTGTTAGCCCATGTATGGCATTTTGCATTGTGTGTTAGCATTAAGCTAAACAAACGCTATGTGTTGTTTTAGGTTTAGCCTGACAGTAAACTTCAAGTGTGAGTGGCAACACGACAATACTCATATCTCATCTTACTCTCATGTCCAAGCGAAAATTAGGCCAATGAAGAACTCGTACGTCATAGCACTAGTTCTTCCGCCTCAGGACCATAAACATTTTTTTTTTTATAGTTGCTTGGAAAAGGAAGTACTAAAACAGCCGTTGACAATGAGCAACATGCTGCTTCACCAAGTTGACAAATGACGTACACAGGCGTATGATTTTCTAGTTACCCACTCAAACAGACCGGGATTTACGATTTGTGGTGGCAATATTTGTTTTTATTACTGTAATAAACTAGGAAACAAAAATCTTTTATTTGCAAGGAAGAGGAACAATTGCAACGTGTCGATGCACAGAATGCAGCGTAGGTCTCCTTGTCAACATCTGCTTTCACCTACGTCATACTTCTATGACGTCATATTATTTACAGGCTAAACTAAACTCTCCCACTCGGTGAGTATAAATCAAGAGGTGGTCCAGTTTTAGTGCTGTCCCGGTATGATTCACTTGTTGTGGTTGTTGTCGCTGTCTCCAGTTCATTTCACTTTATGTGCTTCCAAAGCTGCTGGCAGATTGAAATGCTGTGACTAAGCAGCCGTAAAACAATACATTCTGTAGCGCGGATGGGCCGCCATGACGGGAATGCCACTCTCCTGCCCGCCTCGCCATCTGGATGCGACGATTCCCGACACTCCTTTCAACAGCCTGGCTCCGAGCCAGCGCCAATCCATACTCGAGCGTCGTCTTCCTCCGTCCCGTAAGCGCAACATTTGATCCATGCTTAGCGAATCAAACCTATGAATAAAACGGAATTAGATCAAAGCGCCATTTTCTCTTTTGCCTTCTCAGAAACCGTTTGTGAAACATGATATTGGAGACAGCCGCTTCTTGACTAGTTTAAAGGGGAAGTCAACCCCCCCAAAAATTTCTAAACTGTAATCTAAATGCAGCGTTTTCATTAAAGTGGAAGTCAACCTTAAATATTTCTTGACAATAATATGTTATATGTGACCTCACTAGTCTAAACATGACATTCTGATTAATGTTACATTTGTGAAATATGAGTTATGAAGTAAAATCCAGCCATTTTATCCATCTCAGGGGGCGGCCATTTTGCTTCTTTCTGTCGGCTGAAGATGACATCAATGTTGCACAGGGCTCAGGCAACAGCCAATCACAGCTCACCTGTTTTCTAAAGCTGAGCTGTGATTGGTTGTTACCTGAGACCTGAGCAACTGTGTCATTTTCACTCAACAGCCAGTGGCAAAATGGCCGCCTTTTGATATTGATAAAAACGGCTGGATTTTGCTGCTTAACTCATATTCCACTAACGCATTATCAGCCAGAATCATATTTAGACTAGTGTGACTGTATAGAACATATTATTGTAAAAAAAAAAAAGAGAGAAAAAAGGGTTGAGTTTCCCCTTAATATTACGTTTGTGGAATAAGAATTAAGCAGTTGCTCAGGACTCAGGTAACGACCTATCATGGCTCAGCTGACAAATGTCACATGTCCCAAAAAACACACCCAACAAGCTGTAGGGGTTTCAAATCATATATCATATCATATATCATGGTTCGTTCAAGGTTGCAGACGTTCACAATTTTGAACATGTTCAAAACTTCCTTGTGACAATTTTTTTTTTGCGACCATTAAAACTGTGGCCGAATGTCTTTGTGAACTTTTGTGACTTTGGACGAACCCTGATGAAAAACCGACCAATTACAGCTTGTTTCTTTGGTCATGTGACATTTGTAAGCTGAGCCACGATAGGTCGTTACCTGAGTCCTGAGCAACTTCTGATGTCATTTTCGACAAAGACATCAAGATTTGCAAACACTCGCCAACCTTCGTCGCTTACGGTGGGATACGAGCTTTAGCTTCAAAATTGCACAGATATGTTGACAAAATGTGAAATAAACAATTCCTGCAGTTAGCGAGTGAACTTTGGCAAAACACAGAACGCTCGGGGGTGCTCAAGTCAGACAACAGATGAATGAAACAGCCATAGTCATAATTAACTATATACTATTTAACCTGGTCAGATTTATTTCACTCGAAACGAAATACAGTATATACATTCTTAGCTTTTATAAACCGATATTGGCCCCTGGAGATAAAACGAGTGAATGCCCAAAGGCCTTCATTCCTTTCAGTTGGTTTACCGACCGCATTTGCAGCAGCTGAGCCCGGCAACCACGACATAGGGTTCCCGTCGACCCACTCGTGAACCAGCTGCGTCCGCCGGGCTGGCTCGAGTTTTGCCCATTCTCCGCGGTGCATTCGATAGCGCTTTAATCGGCGCTCTTCAATTATGTCATTACAGCCCAGATTGGACTCGTGCTGTAAGAAACACTGGAAGGGCTCGTCTTGTCTTTGAAATAGAATCATCCCAATTTCATTCTATTGGGCACGGAACGGAAGCCGATAACGGTGCTTTAATCAATGGAATGTGGTTAGTGTCATGTGAAAGTAAGTACACATGGCGCATGCTGACTTTCTGCACTCGAGAATCAATGGCGAGTTTCTTCTACTGCAACATGGAGGAGTGGCAAAGCGATTGATATGAAGTTGGGTTGACGGGCATAACGTTTGAAAATATTCCATCCCCCTCCACACTATCCGCTCCAAGGTTGACCTGGGATTTATTGATTAGATGGGAAAGAGCGGCTCATTTGCATTTGATCAAAACACCTGGGATCCGTTTTGAATTTTGAGGAAAAAAAAATGCATATGATGCCTCTCTTATTAAATGATGGGTTTAATTACAAGTTGTTGGATCCCCTTATTGTTGTATTATTCCCTTCTAATTGATCCTAAACTCCTCGGAGGGGTTCAAGTACGCTATATATTCATGAGATCTTGCTGAGCGCGAGGGATTTTAAATGTTAGTCCTCCTCCGTGTTGGGTTTAATGAAGCGGAGGTCAGGCGGCGGTCAGAAAGTCTTGTTGGACTTGTTGTCTTCATTACGGCTTTTTGTGAACGCTGATCTTAAAGGCTGACGAAGACCGGCTGCCAGCCGACCAAAAAAGATGTCGCATTTGACTTCGTTAGGGAAATGTTAATTGGCGCTCGGCTGCTGTTTCCCGCTGACCTTTTTCGGTCGCTTTTCACTTGGGATAACTCGCTTTTAGGAAGAATTCGATGGCTTCGTCTAACTCATGCGGACATAAGCAGATTCATAAATACGTCCTATTCCCTGATATGTGAATGACATATATATATTCTGGAGGGATCTCGATGACACACTAAAACCGTCCTATTATGAGAGGAACGCATGATATTTTTCCCCAAGCTGTCATCTGAAAGGGACGTCAAATCCTTGAATCTGCCTCATTTTCTTTCTGCATCGTTGAAACTAATAAATCAGCATGAGCGCGCGCGCGCGCGCGTGTAAGTGCGGCGGGTTGGTGTGATGAGATTGCGCCTCGCAGACGCACACGCACACGCTCGCCTCCTTCATCGGCGTTGCCTGTCAAAAGTGTTTGATTAGACGACGTCCGCTGAGATCCTTTTGTCAACTTCTCGCTTTATTTCAGGCGGCTTATGAACTGCTGTGTGTGCGTGCGTGCGTGTGTGTAGGCATGCACTCATAACCCCATTAGGTACACTTGCTAAACAAAAAAGTCTGACGCACAAAGACATCTACAGTCGCATGTATGAGAGCGCAGACTTCCGCCAAGGCTTACTCGTTTGTTTGGAAATTTATGATTACGCCGGGTAGGCAGTTCCACTCCAGCTTGCTTCATTGGCAGGCCAATTTTTTTCCTCAGCAATTACCGTGAAATTACATTTTCATCAGATAAACCTTGCTTTTCTTACTAAAAATATTAATACAGATGGCACAATGTTTTATCGCGGTATTGATGCCACGGTACGATAATCATTGGGACGGCTCACAGTGTTGCATCACTGTTTTGCAGGAAGGTTCACAGTACACAGCCTGTGCATTTTCCAACACAGGTTTTAGTCAAAAATACATCTTCAAATATATATTACCATGCATTTTCCAAGCAACCTGCCAAACAAAATTACATTTTAAACAGAACAGCTCATTAGGCACATTTAATACAGTGAATATTTTGACATCCCTTTTTATCATTTTTTGTCCTACATCAACATCATCTGGTGGGCCAGATATAATTGGTGCCGGGCCAAATTTGGCCTGCGGAGTCGCAAGTTGCCAACCACTGCTGGTAATCAGGCCCGGAGTGGGTCATCTGGACAGCTGGGTGATTTCACACTAGGCCGGGCTGTTTTGATGAGTCATGAGATTTAAATGTTTTATTGCTTACTAATACGAATGTACTACTAAACATCAATTACTATTGGTAGGCATCAAATAGATGTTCCGTAGTTTAAACAATGCGTAAAACGGACTATATAAAAGTCTTCTCCATTAACTATTTATCATATTTTAATTATTATCTGGGAAATATCCCCTACTGCCAAATATATGCCATATTAAGTTACCGGAATTTGACTGGCACGATTAGCGAATCAGAATTTAATGAGCGAGTCCAGCCCCTATTTGTCCAAAATAACACATTAACCATATGAAGCCACATTAAATACAATACATTTTGAGTATCACCCAGCGACCTTGCAAGATCGCCCCAATTGAGAAAGGGGAGACACCTATAGTTAAGGCTCTGACCAATATTTATGAGCTGTTTTACACTTTACAAGATCCATTTATTTCTTCACTCAAAGTTGGGTCAAATTGACCCAAGTAGAGGATCGGTCCATTTTTGACCCATCGTTGGGTTATTTTTTACCCAAATGTTTTTAGAGTGTATAAATGTACGAATTTAAATGCATATTGACCGGATGTATCAAATATGACACAAATCAAAAGTCATATGTCGAAGTTGACACCCCCCCCCCCCCACCACCACCAAATGTGTTTGTTTAAAAGGACGCTATTTACAAAGAATCACAATGTTCTCTCATATATTTCAGGATTTATAGGGTTAAAGAGACAACACTTCATCACAAGTGTCACTTGTAACCACAACAAAGCATGCTAGGAAAGCCTTTGCGGTGATCGTAAAGTTAGCGTCACCGTCAGTCCGCTAAGAAGCCCACCGGATGTGGTTTCAAAAAGTTTCAAAAAAGAATGCTAACTAGGAGTGAAGTGTTAGCTGCCTGAATGATGCTAGCTTAACAGCCTTTGTGTTGAAATGAGTCTTACTTTGGCCCTGGTGCTAATGTAACAAATTGACACAACAACAACAACAACATGCTAAGCTAATAAATAATAGTTATAGAAAATAGTAAGTCTTTTTTTAAATAACTCCTGTATTGCCTGTCATTAGACTATGTAGGTGTTCCTAATAAATTGTATGCTGTATGTTTTATGTAGCATGTAGCCTTATAAATAGCAAGTATGTGAGCGAACATGTCAGTGAGGCTTTGATGGCGTGCCGACACGTAGCCGGCGCATGACAAGTGAGGTGAAGAGCACGTGGAGTGGGATGAGTGGAGTGGACGTGAAGACAACATTGTGAATTGATGACAGGCGGCAGAAGCGCTGCTGGCAGACATTGCCCAAATGCCGCTCGGCTCCTCTCACGCACGCTGTCATCACGCTTTCATTTCCAAGAAACACATTGATCCTGTGACGGGTCCGCTGTCATCGCCCGCCCGCAGCTTCACGCTCAAATCAGAGCCACTTTGTTTTTCGTTTTCTTTTTTAACTCCCTCGCCGTGTCTGATGTTGTCATAGCGCATCGTCTCAAAGGAGCTCGTAAATAATTTGCGCGACGCTGGCTGCAATCGCTCTCGTTTGCGGTGGCGAAGACTTTCTCGGTGGGGTTTTCTGGCTCCGGGTTCCTGTGGTGTCAAAACAGATCTGTTTCACATGCAGGCGGTCGCCCAATTACTCGATGCCTTCAGCTATACCTAGATGGAGGCTCTTTGCATCGCCGCCATCTTGTCCTTTGCTTCTAAGTGGCGCGGTGACACAGATTGGTCAGCCCGTAAACTGGCATTTCCTCATTTAGTTTGGGCTAAATTTCTCCCTCGGGAGCTACTTGATGCGCCTTCCTGCTTCTCTTCCGCCCCCCCACCCTCCCAACCATCCAACTAAGTTTAAATTATTACAATCAATTACTTTTTACTTTTTGTCAATTTGAGGTTTTTTTACTAACCGTTTTAATGTCTCTAAATTCTCATGTGTTGCATCACTGTTGCGTAACTTTCCGCAAAGCAACTGCAGAATGTATAAGTATGACATTTAACTAACGCACAGATGGCTTTTAACAAGACAACAATGCCAACACAACATGATAGGCCCACACTCTATTCACCATCTGGGCCCCAAACAAACAAACATCATAATGACATTAACTGCGATTGGCTTGCGACCACATCAGAGTGTATCCCGCCTCTCGCCCATAGTCGGTTGGGAGTGGCTCCAGCTCACCAGTGAACCTCATGAGGAAAAATGCTATTATAAAAGCATTATAATAAACATATATTTGACAGGTGTGAATGTGTATCACACACTAGTCAGTTATAAGGATATTTATAATTGGTGTGTGTGTTCCAGAAGAGTGATTGTATAACCTGCCAATGACAGTCCACACAGTCTGCTTAAAGAGAAACCCAAGTCACAGTAAGGGGAATAATACATGCAGACTGAGTCAATGGAATCCCGGAAGGGTCCATTTACCGACAAGAAATGTTTTGTCAGCACAGGGATAAAGACAAAATGATGTCTATTTTTTTCTTTTTACAAATTAAAGTAGCTTCTATGTGCAACAAACTTGTTTAGGGCTTTACATGTCCTGTCAGCCACTATTGCAGGGTATGCCATCACAAGTATGGCTTTACTGTTATGTGATGACCAAAAAAACAACAACAACAACAACAAAAACTGTGACATTGTCACTTTGTGCTTCAATTTTGGCAGTACAGTTGGTTAAGTTTCTATACAGCTTGTGTGTTAAGTGCCGTTTATAATAAACCAATGCTAATGAGGCTTTTGCTGTTAAAAAAAAGAAGTGTAAAATAAATTGAACTAGTTCTCTTGGCTAAGCTAAATTGATTAAAAACAAGTAAAAACAGCAACAAAGAAACAATAAATACATAAAATCATCAAAGATGCTAAGTCATTTTAAGATCACTTATTGTCAGATCTCAAAATTCAGAATTAAATTAAAACAAATGCAAAAAAAAATGGTGATATTCTACTTAAATATTTAATATACACACTTTTGACATTTTTGGCTCGTCTTCCTACCTGTCAAATGCGTAGTGACTCATTTCCATTTTTTTGTACATTCTGTGTAGTATACAATTTTTCAAACACTTTCATTTCACATTCATTTATCTGATAATTTGCTGCTCATAGTTGGTTATTCTCCCCTGTAACGCAATTCAAGCCAAACTTGAAAAATGCACAGTACCACATTTTATTTTTTATTTTATTTTTTTGCACTTTTTCTGGTGTTACTCATATAACTTTCATGTTAGCTTAGCAGCTGTGCTAGCTTCAGCGTCTTCTCCTGTGCTCTGTTTTTGCTTAGTGATTCACACAATTAGCTACTCATTCTCCTCAAGTGATACTTGTCAGGAATGTGTCTTATTCCTCGTCATGTAGGCAAACATTACTGACTTAAAGAGGCAGCTCTGTACTGTGTTTCGACACGCTAGCTAGCCAGCCATAACTGGTGCAGACTACGCTAACTAATGTTAGAAATCATTCATTTGATTTCCTGCGTGTTCAAAATAAAACTCAAAGTTGAGATCTCGTGAAGAAGTTCTTGAAAGCTTTTATTCAGAAATTTCCGAAGTCACTTTGGATCCTTGCTCAATCAGCAATGACCGCAAAGTGTGTCTCTCGCTCTCTGCTCTTGCACACTTATACAAAAACAGTGTTTAGAAAGAATACTCCCCCCCCTGTCATCCTGTCCTGTCAGCAAAGTGAAATACACAACTTAGAATCCTACACCAGTTCCTATCTCAGTCCACTCCAGATGTGGGTAAACAATTGGTCCCCAGCACCTCCTTGCACCAGGAAATGTATGGACAGACCTCTGCTTGCACTTTCAAACATCCCCTCATTTAGATAACTCAGAAACCTTACTAGACATTTCTTTCCCAGAGAGGAGAACAAAGGACTATAGATTGACTAATAAATGAATTAACTGTTGTCTTATTATTACACAGCTCTAACTAATATCAAAAACGGTTAAAATATAAATTGAAACAGAAAAACAATGTTAATTACCTAACACTAAGTTAGCCTAGCGCCTAGCATTGCTCCAGTAGTTCCTGAGCAGCAAAGAAAGTAGGGGAGGATGAACTTCTTGCTTTAAGACTTACTTTCTGACATAGGCAGCTGACAAGATTTACTTGATTGTCTAATAATTAGAAATCAAGTAAATCTTTGAAACGTGTCCACAAGCAATTCAAAAGTCACTTTGCTATAATCGCAAGCCGAGTTGCTACGCTAAACGGCTAAATGATAACCGAAATGTTTTTGGAGCTGACGCTGCCTCTCCCCCTTCTCCTCGTCAATCTGCTTCCGCCTCCGTCCTTCTGTTTCCTGTCACCAAAGCCTCATCTAGTTGGCTGACAACCGGTGTCACGCGCCAAGAATCACTTTTCACTCTCATGTTACTGTTGTTGCATTTTGATTTTTTTTTTGTCCCCACCTCCCGTATAATGGGCTCCCCTAATAATCAGACAACCATGACACATCTCTCCAGCTCTTAAAAATGACAGGTTGCAACTGTCAGCCACACAAACCACGACGTGCACGCATGGCTGCCGTTTTGCCGGGCTCAAAGTGCCTCACAACCCATTTCCTCGGCTCTCCTCCCCGCATGTTTCTGTCAGGATGTGTAATCCCTCATCACCTCCTCCAAAGTATTTCACATCTCTGCTTCCTGCTGTCAGAAAGAGGCAACATCTCTCGTTGCTGCATTTTTGTCTTTTGTCGAGGTGTAGCTCTACTATACTTAACATGTTAAAGGTCAGCGCCTCCTCATGGCTATCGTTACATTCTCGTGGCTTTTAACCCGCTTTGAATGCGCCGAAGCTCCTTGTTGCGTGAGCTAATCTCTCTGAAGACGTGGCACAGATACAGTCTGGTAGCAGACAAACATCCCCTCATTACTCAAGCAGACAAAAATGCCTCGATCACGATTACGCCGTGAGTGACGAGCACCCGGATGTGATGCTTAAAGATCTTTCTCGGTGTCGGTTAATTGCCGTGCAATTCATACTGTAAGCTACACTCTCAAATGAGCATTCCTGACTTTCAAAACTTCAATTTTAACACCTGTGCAGGGAAGCAACAACTTTTAATGAGATTTACTGTTGATGAGAGCGACATCAAAACATTTTGCTCATTCACTGCTGTGGACTTTTTTTTCATCATGCTGAAGCTGTAAATAACTATTATTATTATTATTATTTATTTATTTTTATAACAAAACCGAACCAGAATTATTATCAGTCTTTTTTAAAGCGGACATTTTTTTTTATAGTCCTTCACTTGACTCGTACCTAATACCCAATATACCAAATAATAAATGGCTGTGGAAATGCATCTATAGCCAATAATAGTTGTGTCGTACCCCAGCGCAAAATAAGCCAATTTCTTTATGCGCTCCCTTGCTCTCCTCCATAATAAGTTGCATGTATTCAAGCCGAAATTGCCGGTCATCCCTAATTCTGCGCTTCAGATCTCAGCAGCAACAAGATTAAAAGTGAGCAAAGCGTGATGGGAAGTCGGGCCGGGTGGCGTTGGCAGCTCCCGTCGGCGCAGGATTAGGGGGGCGGGTCGGTGAAATAGGCCAGCGAAAATATGGACAGCAGACTATGAAAGAGAGACGGCGTCGGACAGCCCGGCGCATTTCATCAGGGCGTCATTATGCGCTAATCTTGCAATCCATGCTGGCGGTGCGTGTGTAAAACGGGGTAATTATTGGCTGGGGACACTTGTGGATATTGTTTTGGACCTCAGGGCATCAAGGCAGGAGCTCGAATGTGCAGTCTTGTCAGTATTCGGGAGACTTTGAATGTGTAGCTATAGGAAAAAGTAAAGAGTAAACGGTATTTTTCAAATCTGCAGTGAAGTATTATTTTATGTTTACTTAAGTCACGATGGTAACGAGTACCAAATATAGTGGCAACATGACAATTTTTAATTTTTTTAATAAATGTACCTGCCCAATGCTAACAAAGCTAATTAGCACTATAGCACCATGTTTGGCGTTTACGTTTACTTTGCACAACTTTCTGTTAGAGGTGTCCTGGCTGGTCCACCAATTTTGTCAACTGATAAACATTTAAAGTCATTGATGCAAATGGACTATTGATAAGGAATTATTTTGAAAGTTTTGATCATGAGACATCAGCTGCCATGCTAGTCACGTATTCCTTGCTCTCATCTGTACAATCTTGCCTTTCTCGTGAAGACAGACAACTGTTAGGTGTTTCACATAGTTGATTAGAATAATATCTAAATAATGCCACAACGCTAACTAGAATGTGACTCGGTAAAGCACAGCAAACTGATTCTAGAGGGGAGCTCGCATCCATTGACAGAGAGCAAAAAATATTCCTGCATCCTTCATCCCGATCCTCACCTCGTGTGACATTTCAAGGACCTCTTCTTTGGCTGTGTGAAATTGGCGAGCCTGCTGTCTGGTGAGTCAACCTTTGGCGGATGCGAATGAAGAGGTTAAAGGTCGTCGCGTTACGGCCGATGGGAGCCCGCATCAAATTTCTCATAAAGAGGGGGGGGGGGGGCTTTCATGTCTGCTTCCACGCGACATTTGAGCTGAAGTGTAAGCATTATGTCGGCGGCGAGTTGACGGGTAAAGATGTTGGCTGCGCCGGCTGTAACACAACTCGCCTTTTGTCCGACTGCCAGCTCGTCTCGCACCCTTCAAATTGCCTTCTCCTCCATCTCACCTTCTGCACCTTCTGATGCATCTTCACAGACGTCCTCCCACACCTCACTTTCACCGCCTCACTCCGGCTGGATACTGACCAGCACCTTCAAAATCATATTGAGTGAGCCTGGAGCGGACTTGCTAGATCATGGATTTTCTTTTTACAGGAGACGGCAGGGGCAAGTCCCAATTTAATTGTGCACCTTCAGTGGAGTAGCTACCACGTTGTGCACTCGGGTCTAATGGAAGAAACACAGTGGTTATGTGTAATACAGGTCTATGTTGTTGTGTCCTCTATTTGCATGTTGCTGCTGTTTGAAGGTTGCTATTAACTCTAGCATCTACAGTATGCTAATCTCTATTAGCCTGTCGCTAACATTTTACTTTTAAATTAAAACTAAGATAGCAGACTGCAATTAGATAGAATGATATGGATTGGTTTAGGGGTTGAACAGACGGGTCGACCTTACTCTTACGTTTAAAGCTTGGAATTGATTAAACGCGTGTTATTAGCATTTCGTCCTTCAATGGGCCAATTTACTCACCTGTCCTCTGACCTCACATGACTAGAACGCCCAATTCACACTGACGTTGCGTGAACTGTCCGTGTCCGTAAATCTGTAAATCTGTACCCGCCAAACCACAAGATCACGGGGGTTCACGCTGGAGAGTTGAGTTGACGCGATAACAACTGTGTATGTAGAGTCCTATTGGTAAACAATAGCCACACTTGCCTGTCACATCGATTTGCTTTTGGACATTATTTCTGGGACTTCTACCATGGGTAAGTACGTTTTGTGTTTTAATAGTGTTATTTTGTCATGTACAATTTATTCTGAGCTCGTTTTTTGTCTTAAATGTCCGACTCATGTCATGCTATGAAAGTTAGCTAGCTTCCCTCCCCCAAAAAATGAGTTGCAAACGGTTTTATTTTGAAATATACCGGATCTACCTTGATGCCGACGCTCAAATTCCTGTCCGGTTCGCGTAATTTCTTTAACTTCGTGAAAATCCGCATGCGGCGTCTGGAAAAAATTGAACGCTTGCGGAAACCTTCCTCAGCGCCGCATCCCTTCCGCACCCTACTGCAGCTGGTGTGAATTGACACGCAGACTCGAATGCTTTCGATTCCTTGCGACGACCGTACGGAAAACGCACCGCGCCCGTTCCGCAGTCAGCGCGAATTGGGCGTAACGCTCTTTGGAACAGGCCAACTAAGTGACAGTCTTCAGACATCTGCATGGGTTCGATAGTACAAAAATAATATGGTAGTGGATTAGAATAGCAGTTAGCCTTGCTAGCCTTGCTATTCTGATCACTGGGGCCGCTGTAGAGCGAGGCAAAGATGCTCGCACGTTTTTTTTATAATGTGGTTTTATTTCGTCTCTCTACATCACAGGTTTTCACCAATCCCGTGTGGGTCTGGAACTCAACTCCCTCGACGAACGGGGAATTACTGTGGTAGTAGGCGTAAATTAGTTTTACAACTCTGTTTACCCGGATTCAGCTTGCTATTGACACTTTTCCAGTGGACAAGCAACGTTCAAGGTCTGTCTTTATTTGTCTCCCTCAGGAGAAATTTGTTTTGGAACGAGGGACAGCTGCACGCATGAATACAATACGAGTGGGAATGCTTGTTGGCTTTGGGTTCCAGCTCACCCTAACCCTTATAGATAGGGCAGGTATGGAAAATGGGGATGAAAGCAAATTACAGACCTCTGTAGAAAATGCGATCAGATATTTTGGATCGGTTTAACATTTATGATTGCTGGCCCTTGTGTTTCTTCAGAAATCACTTGTGTCCTGCATATTGTGAGCCCAAAATCTGGCATTTTCCCCCTTCAAAACTCTTGCCTCCTCGAACCTGGAAATGTATTCTAGACCAGTGATTCCCAACCACTGTGCCATGACAGATCATCTTTGCGTTCCACAGGAAATTATTCCATTTCGATTGTTCTGAAAATCTATTTTTGCCAACAATGTATAGTAACAATCAAGTGCTCTTCCTAAAGATGGTAAACTGTACAACTACCCTAAGGATCCACCTGTTGTCACTTTCCACACTTAGTAAACAGATTATTCCAGTATTACAGGCTGTCCCAAAAGTACCAATAAACACTTATTTTTAATCTGTTTTGTTTCAGGTGTCTTTGCCGTATCTGTAAGCGTATCATTGGAGGCAATGTCATTTGGTCCTACTGAGTTCTTTTTGGTGATAGTAATTGATGGAGTGGTGTTTCCTCGGCCTCATCCCTGCCTGTCAGTCTGTCTGTCAGTTTGACTTGACAGTTGCTGTCAGCCAATCGGCTTCAGGTTGGTAGACACCATGCGAAATAGTCTTTCTGCTGGCCTCGTTTAACAGATGCACCCCTCACACCTGGGACCTTCAGCGATTCCATCAGTGCCGCGTTATTACACGCGTGCAACTTTCTCCACCTCGCCGCCGCCGTCGAGCCATGAATTATGGATTGGTTGCCACTCGGGCAGCACCGCGAGCGGCCGACGCCACAGGATTACTTTCAATTTGCGCACCGCTACCCACGCTCCCTCGCCGAACTTGTCGGGGCTGCTTCCTCACGGGACCTTCGGGGGTCTTATTTAGATTAGCGCCTGAAACTCGACGCTAGGCAATCATATATGAAGGTTGAGGAAGGAATTACCAAGGAACTGAGTGTGTGCAACAATGCTCAGGTAGTGATTCCATTCATTCATCCATGTTTGACATGTTTTTGGGATGATTTTCTGTGACATTTTTTTACAATGAAAATATGTACCTTAGTTCAATAAAGGGTATCAATGCTATATTAGCTTCTCATGCTAGCCTCTCCCAAACCTCTGGTGGCTTGTGATCAAGAGCTGCATTTAAACGTACTACATGACAACGATGGTTAATTTTATTACGTACTCATTTTGGAAAGTAAAAAGCCCCTTTTCACACTGCACTTAGCAGGACACATGCCATTAATGAGCCCATTCATTGTGTATGTGGTGAGGGGCAGATACCACGGAATAGAGCGTTGCTGGGCGTCGCAAGATGGCAAGGCCCCACCAATGGGAAAAAAATAAGAAGTTTTATTCGACAATGGCTTCATCGTGAACTCAGACAAGCGACTCCAATAGGAACTGGCAGAGTGATGCATTGCTATTTTGGCGGACTTATTTATACATAACATCATGAAGACAATGCAGGAAGCCTCAATAAATGAAATATTTCAGTGTCCTGTGCTTTGGGACACACAAGAGATGACGTACGATATTTTTTTTAGGAAGAGACTCCTCCCCTGCTCAGTATGAAATATAACTTGAAGTGGTCTTGGTGGAACTGGAGCTTAAGAATGAGATTCCTTTCACTCTTTTCAACAATGAAAGATGCATCTTGTCAAGATGCGGTCTACTTCTCCTCTAAAAAAAAAGTTTGCGTTTTTACTTCCTGGACTTCCATCATCCAGCCATCATTTCGACTTTTGACACTTAGTGAGTGCAGTGTGAAAAGGGTGTAATACTACTAGAGGCGGGTTAGGGTTAATACTCCAGCTTCCTGTCACATTCCCAAAACACGCATGTAAGGTTTAATGAAGACTCTAAATTGTACATCGATGGGAAAGTGAGTGCCGACCAGTTTAGTCCTTTATAAGAACGCCTTTGAGAATGGATGAACGGATAACTGACTGGACAGCGACTTCATATAATATTACAATTTTACTTTCACATGTTCCGCTAATTAAGGTTTTATGATGGCAACAGTTGTACTCTGTGGAATTCTTCCCACAAATTGTGTCCGTACTGTATTTCTTTTGGAAGCAAGCGGAAGTTGCCCTCTTCTTGCACCATTGTTGTCCCTTGATAACTGCTTCTAATTGGCAGCCACTTGGTAACAAGCAGCCAGAGGAAAGTAGAAAAGGACAGGCGTCCTGTTAATAAAGCCAACTAGAAAGGGCAGCGGGCGCCCGCAGGCTTCAAGAAGGATTAGAGCGCGCTCTCGGGCTTATGATGCTCAACCTTGAATGTGCGGAAAGGACAAGGAAAGAGCGAGGATGCGATGTTGACGTTGTTGACAATGTGTGTGTGCCCAAGAACATTTTCGTAAACAGCTTCCGTGCAGGTCAAGTGCATGTGGGCCTCTCTGTGGGGCACAAATAGCTGTAAACAATTTTGTTCAACTGTATGTGATTATGAGGCGGATCCAGAAAGTATTCACGGCGCTTTTTCAGAAGTACTTCTTACTGTATTATTCAACAGGCTGCATTTCCGTAACAGCAATCTTGAGTACGATTTTTGTCTCCTCTATCCACCCCTGCCTCTGTGACTTCCATTTTTAGAGAAAAATGTTACCTATGATTAACGAATGGCCTTTTAATTACTATTAGTCCGCTCACTGAAACCTCTCACGTCTCATGGGTTTTTTTTTTAAATAAAGACTCCCAAGACAATGAAGTCCACCAACCGTGTAATAGTTCTCAGTTGATGGGGCGTGGTGATGTATTAGTGCTACAAAGTGGGATGCTAATGAAAGCCAGTGTGTGAGGTCAGGTTTTGCTGCTGCTCGAGTGCAGAGTGCAAAAGGTTCTGTATGCGCTTCTTGGCAGGCCAAGTTGTGCCAGTGTGCGTTACGGTGACGCTCGGCGTTCCCTCAGCGAAGCGCCGTCGAGCTTTACGTCCCTTCTTCACTTCGCCTCCTTCATGCTAACTCGCAGTGACTTCGCTTGGAGCAATGGGGGTAAATGGGAATGTTTGTTATGTGGTCGGTAATGTCTGCTAATAGAGTACAGTGATGCCTCAAAATGCACAACATTGACAAATATAACTTTCTGAGTTCCCCAGTCATATATATATATAAATACTTCTACAGCTTTTTTATTTTTTTTATATTACGTTTAATGTGTTAGCCACTCTGTTTGCATAAGCTTCTATCAAAAGAAGGTCGTTTTAGTTCAGATGCATTCTCAAGGGAATAATAGAACTCGCTCAGACATTTGCGAATCAATCCATCGCTGGTGTTTGGGATAATCTCATTTCGATTTGGGAGAGTGTGTTGCAGCATTTAATGTCTTTTACAAGAAGAACTGCATCATAAAAAAACACACACACCAAAAAAAACACAATTGAAGCTTTGCTCCATTGTAAAATAACTAATTAAAAAAGGAATGATAGAGAAATAAAATGTGGCCTACGACCCACCAATGAATCAGTCGTGATGATATCGTACAACTTTATGAATTTGAATGAGATATTACTTTCTTACAACAGTTCTACAAGTTACTTTGATCAGTTAACAGTAATAAGTGAATACTTTTGATTTGTTATCATGCTCAACCAACACAAATAGCCTTGCAAACAGTGGCGTTAGCAGTTAGCGCGGCATGCTAACTAGCTAAAACACCAACAGCAATAAATGAATCTTGTTTGACTGTTTTACTTTCACTGAGCGAGATCGGCTATTTGTTCATTTCGGACCAAGTCGCGTCACGCTATTGCATCATTTATTTAGTGGGCGCTCCACGACGAGCATGAGTTACACAAAGTGGTTCGGAAATGGATAAAAAAAGAAACCAATTGACTTTGTAGTCGTTAGCGTTATTAGGACTTTGGATGAGTGTTTGCTCCTGTTTGTACAATTAATGTCTCTTGACTGATTGTGTCATTTAATCACATTAGCATACCTGGAGGTTTGTGGCGACATCTCTGGTCTTCTCTTCTATGACCATTCATACTTTCAACCATTAAAAAAATTAATAAATGTCCACCTTTACAATGCTAAGTTTCTTTTAATGCCAAACGTGTGAGATGAACTGACAGCTAGTCAATCAAATTGCTTGATCGGACCTAACTAATAATATGAAGTATACTCTTGATCTGTGGGGAAACAAAGGATGTTATTTTTTTAGAACGCCTTGTATTATAAGAGATATTTGAAATCTCTTTACGTGTTACTGTTGTGCTTCCAATTATATAGCCAAGGTCAGAGTGTGCACGTTATTGGGTCACGACCGCACCGCGTAACTCCCCCCTCCCATTATTGAACCGGTGCTGGTCGGAGGCTTTAGCTGAACAAGCCATGAAACAGTTGCCTCCAATTAAAGATTCATGGCTGCTTGTCGAGACACGTCGGTAGTCACCCCTTTGTGTCCTCTGGTTTCACTCTCATGTGTTGCGTATTGGACACTGGAGCAATTTTAAGGCTCCATTATGATAATGAAAAAGCCACTTGGGACCGTTCGGAGTGCTGTTTCATATTAATTTGCATACAGTGTTCCAATCAGTTAGTTCTTAATATGGAAAAAAAAAAAGATAGGAAGGGGGAACCAATTACTTACCTATTTCTTATGCTTCTTGTTACACTGCATGACACTGCACAGATTTACCAACTAATGAAGCGTTCCCATTGGCAAAAACCAGACCAGGTACTATTCTTAGTACGTTGTGTTGATGGCTGGTGTAAACCGTTGCTAAGCTCTTTTTGGTAGACCAGATGCATGATTGTAACATTTTATGGAACAAAGATAAAAACTAAAGGAAAAAAAAGAAAACTAAAAGATCATCTGTAGATGAGTATTATACTCCACATTCTCCACTTTGCTGTAGTGCCCTGTCTTTTGCTGCCCAAAGTCTCTTTTTGAATAACGCACATGCTAACATGAGATTACCCACCCTTCTGCTGTGCAGCAGTGCTGGACACTGCAGTGTTGTGTTATGCTCCACAATCTCCACTTGGCTGCATCACCCTGTTTAGCTGTTGCACAATATCCCCTCTGGGATAAAACACATGTAATGTACCCTTAACCTGTTGCTGTGTCTTAGTGCTGAACACTGCAGACTTATACTCCACTGTCTCCACTTTGATGCAGTGGGGCCGTTTTTTTTCAGACTGTCCATGTCTCCTTTTTTAATTGACTCACGTTACAAACATTTTAGGTAAAGTAATGCTCCTGTACCATTGTGCTGGATGCTGTTGTATTATACTCCATAGTCTCCTCTTGGCTGCGGTGGGCCTTGTTTTCTCCAGACTGCCCACAGTCTCCTTTTGAATGACACACACGTTACCATGATCTTATCATGTCACTGTACCATTGCGCTAGACACTGTTGCATTAGACTTCATAGTCTCCTCTCAACTGCAATGAGCCATATTTTCCCCCACATTAGCCAACATGAGGATACCCTGTTGCTGCGCCTTAGCGCTGGACAATTCAGTGTACTCCACAGTCTCCACTTGGGTACAGCACTCAATTTTTTGCTGCCCGCAGTCTCCTACTGAATACCACACATCTTATTTGTTCCAAACTCAACATTACTGTTTATTTGACTTAAAAGTAATTTAAAAAAAAAGGCTCCGTTTTACACAATGCCCCTCATCCATTTTCTGGATGGCGAGATGTATTCTAATTCCAGTGTGTGTATTGTGTGCGGTGTGTGTGTACTCTTAGCGACTGCAGGGCCTCTCAGATTGATGGACACAGGCAACGACTTCCCTCCATGTTCATGACTAATGTGTTCCTCTGAGGGATTCGTCAGCACAACACACATACACACTGTACAGCAGTTGTGTAGTTGTGCAAGTGTAGCGACGAGTGGGCATGCAAGAGCGCAGTGTGAGAGCAGCCATTTAAAGAGCCCCAGAGCATGTTGCGCCTCGGCCTCGGAGCCTTTTTTTGCCCGCCGACACCTACGCACACTCCCGAGCAGGCTTCCTGCTCATTTGTCATTTGTGGCGAGCACCTGCAGCGACGTTAGCAGACTGCCACACTCATCAGACCTTCGAGCACTCTCTCGCCGAATATCACATGGCAATATGAGTTTATTATTCTCTACAGAGTGAAGGAAAATGTATCAAAGAAAACAAAACTAACGTTACATGCCATGCTAGGTGAACATGCACAATCCAATAAGATCCAGTCGAAGAGCTTTAGCTTTCCTCACTCATTAAATATTACACATGATGCATTTAAAAAAAAAAGTATTTTAAAACTACTACTGCCTGAAATGTGCATATCAATTATTAACAATAATGTTGGTGGGTTAATTTTAATCGAGTTGATCATTAGTAAGTGAGATAGGATTTTCTTGCTTTAGATTTTTTTGTCAGATAAAAAAATATATATATATATAAGCTATAGCTAAGTTTCATAATTATTCACAAATCTATTTAAAACTGTGAGTAAATGAGCTTTTTTTCAACATGGCCCTGGTTGATCTCCTTTGCTCTGCTGCCACCTGCTGGCTGTTTTTTGTAATAACTACCTTTTTTTTCAACCGTTGTTTACAGTTGAGAGACTGCATCAAAGCCTTCTGTATGCTCTAGCATAAAAAAAACATTTAAAAAACGTATAAATAAATCTTTGGGACACTTGAAACATTTAAAATAAAACTGATTTATACGTTTTTGGGAGCAAATGAGTTAACTGATTACTGACTTTAAAGAGTAGCCAAGTTTGATTACAAGTTACCTAAGTAGTTACATTTAGTTAATATCGACCATTTTATATTAAAATGACACGTGGTTTTGACACTTAATTGGAAGTATGTTTTTACAGTGACGTTTAATTTTAATTTAATTTTAATTTTAATTAAACAAATAACATGAAAATATATTCTTTCTCGATTTCACCTAACCAAACTACTTCTAGTGGTGTAAAATGTCACATTCTCTAAAATACTGTTGATGTTTGTATGTTGAAGCATATATTCTATAAAGTAACTTTCAGGGTTTGAAGAGTAACTTTAGTCTGATTACTTTGAAAAAGTAACACGTTACATTAGTTGTTACATCACGATGTGCTTATTTTAGAGTAACGCGCGACTTTGAAACGCGTAACTGACATCACTGGAAGTGACAGCATGTGATGAAAAATAAAATGATATTAATAAATACAGTATTAATTAACTGTTTGTCGCCATTGATGTTGGATAATGCCAAAAAAGAACATGCATGTATTTGTCTTTTATGCTCAACTTTTCTTTTAGAAGTCCACACTGTGTTAGGAAGTAAGTCAATAATAAATCCCCCCAAATAACATTAATATTTCATGTGTAGGCTATAGTTCGGCCTGAAATGTTGTTTCAGTGGTGGGTCTGAAAAATGAGTTACGACAGAAAAATAGAAAGCCGAAAACAATTTACCCTTGCGTGATTTGATTTTGTTAACTGCTGTAAGTCGGAGGACTCATTGATGTCATTAGGACTCATATAAACAAACATGGTTGATGGTTCGTCCCAGGACTTTCACAACATTGTGTGCCCGCCTATTATCAGCACGAGAACGTGTTTAGTGTCCCATTTCGCATAAGCGAGTGCCCTCCTGTCAAACGCAACTCCGTGGATGATGAGCGACTATCTGCTCAGGACCGTGTTTGAGCCTAATGTGTTGACTTGCATGCAGAGGATGTGGAGGCTGGAGCGCATGTTAAGATGCAAATAAATGATGCGTTGCGGGTAGAGGGAGGAAGGAGACCCCCCCCCCCACCTCTGCAGTTTCACTGCCCACTCTACTGTCTAAATATGCCTCTATGTTGCTGTTCAACTTGTACTTGAAAGACATTCCTCTCTCCCTCTCAGTCTCGCTCCATCCCTCACTGCGGTGTTTGAATGGTGATTGAGGCTGCGGTTAAAAGCTGCTCACTTGGCCATCCGCATGTGCTTCCATTAGGATACTGTAAGTCAAAAAAAACAAAACAAAACGGGTTTTTTCTTTGATGTTTTGTAGGAAAGGTAAATCAGCCTAATCATGTCATTTAATGAACACCTACAATTCAACTCTGATGCTAAAGCCGTATGCTAATAAACACTCTGCTCGTTTGAATACATTATGACGGCCATAACGGTGGACATTTTGAAGACTTGACTGTAAAATTTACGGTGCAATTACACCCTGTGATGACATCCCAATTAAACCTTTTTTTGATCAGTGTTTTAAATATGCAAGCCGCCGCAAAGCAGCTTTACAATATAATAGATAGATAGGACATGACAATTTTACACGGAGGAGGTCCACAGCTGAGATTCAGACTCAGAAGCTCTCCACTGTGAGACACACGTGCTAACCATCATTTTTGTACTCATTTTTTTTTTTTTTTTTTTTTTTTTTTTTTTTAGAGCTCAGTATTGTTCATTCGGAAATGTCATCATCATTGCTCTTTTTTTTTTTTTTTTTTTTTTTTAAATATATATATATATATATATATACACATATATACATACATATATACATATATACATACATACATACATACATTTTTTTTTTTTTTGTGTGTGTGGGTGAGTATGTGTGTGTGCGTGCGTGCGTGCGTGCGTGCGTGTGTTTGTTAGCTCACCAGAAAACCTATTAGAAAAAAAAAAATCTCATACCGTTCACCTAAATCGAACACCAAGAGACCCGAGGGGACCGAAGAAAAACCAAGGAAGGTGAAATCCAGCACCGACCAGACACCCCCCACCAGAACTCCTCCCCAGCCCAAGAAACATCCAGACCCCAACAAATCCAAAAAACATAAAATCAGGGAGGCCTCAAGAGACCAACGGAGAGACCGAGAAAAGGAAGGAAGGACAGACGAAGCCGCGTGAGATCCGAGACACCAGCCTCCACCGATTCAATAACCTGAGGAGGAAACAGATTGTGTCTGAGTTTCGGTAGATGCTGGTGTGGTGGATCTGGCATGC
The DNA here is from genome assembly GCF_054856555.1 of Leptonotus elevatus. Lineage (NCBI taxonomy): Eukaryota > Metazoa > Chordata > Actinopteri > Syngnathiformes > Syngnathidae > Leptonotus > Leptonotus elevatus. The sequence continues at coordinate 15,209,311 of NC_141249.1, read as the reverse complement.
ATGAAAATCTCCACCAAAGAGGGGAGCCGTCGACCCCCGCCGGAACAGAGCAAGCGCAACACCTCAGGGCCCCCCAGGCCGCGGCAGCGCCAAAGGACGACCCCCGGGCCCCACCAGGGCCACCGGCCGGAGAGCAAACCCAGGAGCAGGAGCGCCCCCCGCCCCAACCCGGCCCGCGCCCCCGGCCCAACGCAGCAGGACGGGGCACTGCAGGCCCACCAGGCACCCCACCGGCCCCCAACCCCCGCCCCCCCCCCCACAACCCCCCGCCCCCCATCCACCCCCGCCACCCACCCCAACCCAGCCCCAGCCGCCCCCATGCCCCCAATCCCCCAGACACCCCCCACCCCCAGCACCCCCCCACCCCGCAACCCCCACCACCGCCCCCCCCCAACAAAGCCGCCCCCCCCCCCGACCCCACCCCGACCAACCGGCAGCCCCCCAACCCCCGACCCCCAGCCCCCGGGGACCACCCGCACCCAGGCACCGGCGCCGAAGAGGGGCCGGGCAGCGGAGCGGAGAGGGCAGCCGCGCCCACCCCACCCCCCGCCGTGTGGAAGGACGGAACACCGGGGGCAGAAGGGGGAGATGGGGGCACCGGAGGGCGGCCGACACCCCCGAACCCCAGGCCCAGCGGGGGAAGGCCCCGGTCGTCACCCCAGCGTTCTTTGTGAAAATTAACCCCTGTTACTGAGTCCGCCAGCTCGCGGACTGGCGAACTCTACCCCTAAACCGTGAATGTGACCCCACCCAGTGTATATACAAGTGTGTGTGTGTGTGGTGCATTAAAATTAGGAGCAGGTGAACCGGAGCCGATGGAAATGATATTCCCACGCTCCGATCCACCCGCCACCCAAGCATGTTGCTGAGTGTATGTGGTGCATTAAAAAAAAATAGATAGGGCGGGGGGGGGGGGGGCGGGTGGCGACACGGACAGGGGACCGCAGCACTGCTCTATACTGCGGCCCCCAACCGATGGCACCCCCACAAGCCCCCCCCCCCACCCACAAGTTGTGTGGTGTATTAAAATTGGAGGGGAGTTGTAGGGTGAAGACGGTGTTTCCACCCTACCCCACCCCCCAAAGTGTGTTATGTGCCCTATATGTCTATAAAAGTGTATTGTGCAAACCTAGTGTAGTGAGTTAAGAGGTGTGACCAGCGGGGCCCCCCCCAACCGGGCGGGGGCAGGAGGCGCACCGGCCCACCAAGCCCCCACCCACCCCACCAGGACCCCGGCGGGCATATGGGACCCGTCCGGCGGGGCGATAGGGCTCGCCCCCCGGATACTGGGTCCCGCCCGAGGTGTCAGGACGCCCACCGGAGCGGGGCGGGCACGACACCAAACCCCAGCCACCCCCGCCGGCCCCCATAGCACCGAGACCCGGGCCATGGATGGAGCCCCCGGTCCAGGGGAGGGGAAGGAAGGCGTACCGGGGAAGGGGAAGGGAGGAGGGAAGGGGACGACAAGAAGGGCAGGGGGCAGCGGCAGGGACGCAAGGAGAGGGGGAGAGGAGGAGGAAGGGCGACGAGGGAGAGGGGACAGGGAGGCGGAGGACGGGCGGGGAGAGGCGAGGAGGGAGAGGCAGCAAGGGGGAGGAAGGGGGAGGGGAGAGGGAACCACCGGGCACCCCGGCGGCCCACAGGCCCCGAACCGCGTCGCCGGGCCCAGAGCGACGGACCGCGCCGGAACGGCGCCGCCCCCGACACCAGGGAAAGCCCCGCAACGCAGCACCCCCCAAGAGACCCAGGGAACGGCCAAGACGCAGCCGCCACCCAGCAGCCAACAGAGGGGCAGACCCGCCCACTCCCCGCCAGGGGGGACAGCACCCACAGAATTAACCCACTGGCATGCCGTGAATCCGAATATCAACCCCTGGTGCCCATCGGAGGTGAATCCGCTCGATCCCGCTGGCAGCAGCCGGGTTCCTGACTATGGAAACACAACCATTAGTTACAAATTGCCTAATACAGAAACATCAATGCCAGTTATAACGCTGCTGTGGCTCTCGCTAACAGGCAGAATTAAAATCCAAGTTTAGGTTAAAAAATTCTATATACGTAGACCATGTTTCTTTAAATTTTGACATTTGGTTTTTATTTGAGGCAGATATTTTTTCCATTAAAATATGATTTATGAGGAGGTTAGACCATTGGTCGATATTCAAAGTTTGTTTATTTTTCCAGTTAACAAGAATTGTTTTTTTTGCGATAGTAAGGGCTACAAGTATAGATTGAAATTGTTTATGTGGTAAGTCAATTGTTGTTAAGTCACCTAGCAAACACAAGTTTGGAGAGAACGGTATCCTACAGTCCAAGACAGCGGAAAGTTTTTCTAAGACTTTAGTCCAGAAACACATAACCGGAGTACATAACCATAAAGCATGAAAATAAGTGTCTGTAGTGTTTTGTAAACACTGGAGACAAATGTCGGAGTCTGAGAGTCCCATTTTCTTCATCATATATTGAGTAATGTATGTTCTGTGAATAATTTTATATTGGATAAGTTGTAAATTTGTGTGTTTTGTCATTTTAAAAACATTTTCACAAACTTGAATCCAAAAGACAGATTCCGGAGCTATAGACAAGTCTGTTTCCCATTTTGAGATGGGTAAAGACGTTTTATCAGTATATGAAAGTAACTTATATATTTTTGAGAGTTTTTTTGTTGTTGTCGGAGAAAGCTTGGTAATATCTTTAGCTAAAACAGGCGGTTGGAGCGTACCCTGGAGTGTTGGAATTTGTTTCTTTATCATACTTTTAACTTGCAAATAATGTAAAAAGTTTCCGTTTTTTATTTTATATTTTTGGAGCAAGGATGTATATGATATAAACATATTATCTGAGAAGAGATGGTGGAGATGTGTAATTCCTTTCTGCTCCCACACATTCAAATAAAACGATTGGTTGTTAATTTGAAAGTCGGGGTTATGCCATAGGGGAGAAAGCCCGCTGGGCTCCACTTTGGCTTTTGTCATTTCTAGTGCCTTCCACCAGGCAGTCAGGGTGGCGGAAATCATTGGATTTTTAAAGCAGTTATGGCGCTTAATCGATGTTGTAATAAAGAGTAAATCTAGGAGTCTGAGGTTATTACAATCCTTCTGTTCTAGTTCCAGCCAACAGTTAGTATCTCTATTGGGTTGTGCCCATAAAATAATATATTGTAGCTGGTTGGCTATATAATAGTGCATAAAATTTGGTGCCTCTAGACCTCCTTTGGATTTATTTTTCTGAAGAGTAGATAGACTAATCTTTGCTTTTTTTTTTTTCCAGTAAAATTTTGTAACGGCTGAGTCCAACAACTGGAACCAGTTAGCCGTAGGTTTAAATGGAATCATTGAGAAAAAATAGTTTATTTTGGGTAAAACTTTCATTTTAATAGTGGCTATTCGTCCTATTAGAGAAATAGGAAGATTATTCCAGCGCTCCAAGTCACTATAAATGCTATCCAGAAGTGGAGTGAAATTTAAATGAACTAAATCAGTTAATTTAGGTGAGATTTTTATGCCTAAGTATTTTAAATTACCTATAGGAAATGAGTAGTATGGGTCCTGGCTTGCAGGGTTCCATGAATTTTCTGTAATAGGTAGAAGTGTTGATTTTGTCCAGTTAATAGAATAGTCTGATAACTGTGAGAATTTAGTTATTAAGTTAAATACTTCCCCTAATGAAATAGCAGGCTTTTCTAAATAAAGTAAAATATCATCGGCATATAGATTAATTTTATGTTCTGTTACCCCAGAGTGAATTCCTTGAATCATTCTTTCCTGGCGTATGGCTAATGCAAGCGGTTCAATAAATATTGCAAATAATAAAGGCGACAGTGGGCATCCCTGTCTTGTGCCTCTCTGTAGAGTAAAACTCTTAGATATAATCCCATTAGTAGTAACAGTAGCTTTAGGAGAATCATATAATACTGACACCCAGTGAATAAATGACTTCCCAAAGCCAAATTTATTTAAAACAGCAAAGAGGAAGGACCAGTTAACTTTATCAAAAGCTTTTTCTGCATCCAATGATATAATAACTGCCTTTTTATCATGCCGCTGTGACATACTAATAAGGTTAAAGAGCCTTCTAATATTATTAGTAGAGTGACGCTCTTTAATAAAGCCTGTTTGGTCGCTATGAATGATTGTCGGGATTACTGTTTCTAATCTAGATGTAAAAGCCTTAGTGATAATTTTAATATCAGTGTTAATTAGTGAAATCGGACGGTAACTTGATGGAAGGGTGGGGTCTTTTTCTGGCTTTAATAAAAGTTTAATTGCTGCTGTATTCATGTGTGGGCGTATGTGACCATTAGTTTTAATTTCTGTTACTACTCTTAAGAATAGTGGAGCAAGCATTGACCAGAAGTGCTTTAGAAATATAGCCGGATAACCATCCGGGCCGGGTGCTTTGCCATTTGGCATACTATCTAGAGCACTGTACAACTCGTTTATAGTAAGTGGTGCATCTAACATATCTTTATATTCAGTAGTTACCTGAGGTATACTTAAGCTACTGAGGAATGCCTCAATATGCTCTGGGTTAGGTTTATTAGTTTCTGAGTATAAGTTGTGATAATAATTATAAAAAATTTGATTAATTTCTTCTGGTGATTGTGTACATTCACCAGTTGTACCTTTAATAGCCGTTATAAGCGATTTTTCCCGATTACGTTGAAGTTGGTTTGCAAGAAATTTACCTGATTTGTTATTATATTCAAAGTTGTTGTATCTCAATTGTTGTATTATAAACTCTGTCTTTTTAGTTAACATATCGTCTAACTGTATTTTTGTATTTTTCAAGTCAGTCCATATTTGGTTATTTGGGTTTATTGCGTACTCATCCGTCAGTTGTTTAATTTTATCTTCCAAGTCTTTTTCTAATTTTTGATCCTGTTTCTTTTTATAAGATGAATATGATATAATTTTACCTCTAATTACTGCTTTCCCGGTTTCCCAGAGAAGAGCTGGAGATAGGTCTGGAGAGTCATTTATTTCCAAAAAGTCCGCCCATTCTTTTCTTATAATTTTGTCAAATTCTGCGTCGTTTAGTAGTGAGATGTTAAAACGCCATGTAGGTGGTGGTTTAAAGGTATAATCAACTTGTAGGGAAAGGGAGACTGGTGCATGGTCGCTAATAATAATAGGATGTATTTTTGTAACGGTTTTATCAGCAATAGAATTATTTGTAAGAAAAAAATCAATTCTTGAAAAGGACCGGTGCACAGCGGAAAAGAAGGTAAATTCCTTCTTATTTGGGTTTTTAAGTCTCCAGCTGTCGACGAGGCCAAAGTCATCCATATATTCCCCTATTACTTTTGTGGATTGTGATCGCCTTATACATGTTGTTTTATTAGAACGATCCATTAATGGATTTAAGGTTGTGTTAAAGTCTCCTCCAATAATAATAATTTTTGTACTCATTTAACAGCGGCAACCAAGATTGAGACCCATTTCCTGTTCTGTGGTTTCCTCTTTGCTATCACACATACTTTGATTCAGCTCTTGTGATGAGATAGTACAGGTGTACCTAATATTGTGGTCCGTGAGGGGTATCACTAGTGATGGCAAAATGAAGCTTCATGAAGCACTTGCGATACTTTTTGACTCCTCAAGATGGCACTCATGATTCAAAGATGCAATGCAAATGTAATCCATTTTCATTGCACTTGCCTTTATCTTTAAACCAAGAGCACCATCTAGAGGAGTCCAAAAGTATTGCAAATGCTTCATGAAGCTTCATTTTGCCATTACTAGGTATCACAGCCGGGGAGGGAATTCTTTTTTAATCCACATAACACCCCTCAACATGTGTGCGTTTTTGCATGCACATCGTGCAGGTTAACAGCCCTAAAAGCAGCGAAGACGTGAGCTCTTAAAGTCAACCATCTGCCTGTGCGCCTTTTACTGTAAGCTGTTTGGCAAACACGGCTGTGAAATGAGAGAGGAAGAATATATAGAAGAGGAGAAACCTGTGAAGAACAAATGAACACCAGGTGGGCTGGCAGGTGGTTGGCGGCCAAGACGTTCAGGTGGCGACGGCACACAGGTGCAGTGTGTGTGCTTGAGATTGCATGAGGTGTGGGGATAATGTAGTATTTGGAGTGTATTTGAGAGAATGAGAGACAGAGAGAGAGAGAGAGAGAGAGAGAGAGAGAGAGAGAGAGAGAGAGAGAGAGAGAGAGAGAGAGAGAGAGAGAGAGAGAAAGAGAGAGAGAGAGAGAGAGAGAGAGAGAGAATGAAAAACAAGCGAAAGAATGAGAGAGAAAATGGGAGAGAGAGAGAGAGAGAGTGAATGAGAGAGAATGACAGAGAGTGAATGAGAGAGACAGATAATGCCGAAGTGAATGAGAGACAGAATGAAAAAACTAGCGAAAAAATGAGAGAGCAAATTAGAGAGAACGATTTAGAGAGGGAATGAGAGAGAGTTAGACTGAAAGAGAGAGAGAGATATAGAAAGAATGATAGAACAAGAGTAAATGAAAGAATGAGGGAGCAAGAGGGTGCATGAGAGAGAGTGATTAGAGAAAAGTGGGAGAGAAAGAATGAGGGAGAGAGTATGAAAGAGAAGTGAGAATAAGAGAGGGAGAGAGAGAGAGAATGACAGAGGTGAATGAGACAGACAGAGAATGCCGGAGTGAATGAGAGACAGAATGAAAAAACAAGCGAAAGAATGAGAGAGCAAATGGGAGAGAAAGAATGAGAGAGAGAGAGAGAGAGAGAGACTAAGAGAGAAGTGAGAAAGAGAAGTGAGAAAGACAGAATGACAGAGAGAGAGAGGGAGAATGAAAGAATAAGAGAGAGGAGAGAGAGAATGAGAGAGATGTGGTGAGAACGAATGAGAGAAAATGAGAGAGAGACAATGAGAAAGGAGTAAATGAGAGAGAGCGAGATCAAGAATGAGAATGAAAGAGAGCGAGATAATGTGAAAGAGGATAACACATAGATAAAGAATGAGAGAGAGTATGAGTAAGTAAATGAGAGAAAGATAAAAAATGAGAATGAAAGAGAGCGAGAGAATGGGATAGAGTGAGAGAGAGAGCAAAAGAGAGTGCATGACAAAATCTGTCTAATGTGGTGTTTAGTGCGTCTGGAGCGAAAGTGGTATGCATGCGTGTATTTTGGTGTCAAGTTCGTGAGTGTGTGTGAACGTGACTGTAATGGAAATGTACCAGAACAGCCGGCTGCCACATGTGATCAGACAATCGTGGTGAAGCAGCATGTGGCTCATTATCCAAGGTTATTTTGAACAGCCTGTTCCAAGTAACTGGACTAATTGTCATCACCGTGCATCTTAATATTTCGTTAAAAGCAACGACCGTTTCGACTGCATTCTGTTATTTTATTTTTTTTTGAGGAATGTCTTCTTCCTGCCCAATCTTTCTAAACACCATGTGGCCTCAACGGTGAAGAGCGGGCACATATGAACACGTCGCTATGACAACGTCAGGCATAGCAGCTGCATGTCCATCCATTCCTATATGCAAATGGACTTTGTGCGTTCATTATTATTCCGAGATATGAGATGAGCATTTTAAATGTCAACACGCGGTGTTCTTCTTCAAACATATGCATGCAGACAGTCGGTACTGCGTCCCGGTTGTCCTCGGGCATCGGGTCCCTATGCGCGATACACCTCGAGGACCGCTGGACGCGCTCCAGCGCCCGTCTGCTGTGTGACCCCGCGCGCTACCAGATATGCTCTTGGAAGGCGACCGGGGAACTCGGGGAGGAGAGTCGGTGCGGCATTGTGGGTAGCCGGGCTTCGGTTTCCAGAAGATGTCTGGTATCGTCAAAGTTCATCGCATTATTACGAGCATGTGAATGTCAGAAACGTATTACACGGCCAAGATTTTGCTCCAAAAACAAATGTCAGCTGGCTGCTCGCGTCAAAGCAAAGGTTAGATGAAGCAGAAGTAATAATCGACCGGGGGTTAAAGGAGTGGGGAAAAATGTCACAGGTAATTAATGTTGTGATGTTGAGGACGAATCTGACTATTGCTGGAATTACACGTGACGGTTTTCACGATCTCAGGATGAAAACTGAAAGTGAGAAGGAAGTTTTAGAGTTTTACTGAAGTGCACAGCGAGCCCCGCGTCATCTTGATCGTTTGATCATAGCTGTTTTAGGTCAGTCTTTTCGTAGTCTCGGCTTAGTCTCCAAGTTGTTCAGCCTTTGCAGTGACGGGACCAAACCAATAGATGAGCTCTAACAAAACCAGAACCAGGAACATTTACAAACAATCATAAGAGTGTCAAAGAGGAAGCAAAAAGAAACACCGGCGAAAATGGAACTGAGCATGATGGGAACATTTGCATTGTGGAAAAAAATCCCTACAGTATGTAGTCTTGTAAATAGTGACCCGTATGAAACCAGGCTGTGGAAAAAACAAACAAAAAACTCTATAACTGGTCTTTAAACGTGAGTGTGAGATGATAGCTTTCCACAGTGGTGGCAAATCCGGGTTCAGAAAGTAAAAACCCTGCAGCAGTTTGGCTTTTGCCACAAGTGCTTCTCCTCAACCGGCAGGTAAAGGACCTCAGACAGCTTGTTTACCTGTGAAGCATTTGTGGCTAAAGCCAAACTGTGACCGGGGGTTTTACTTTTTCCGGACCTGGATTTGCCACCTCTGGTTTTCAAAGGGTCTTTTCCAAATGTTCGGATGTTTAAAAAGCACAATGAAGGAACACTAACAACTAATCAGCTATTACAAGGTCCTATATCTAGAACCTTGTCAGCCCGGTTTCCTGGCGTGGATAAGCAACTGCTGGTCGCCAGGGTTGGGGAATCCAGGTCCAGAAAGGAGAAACCCTGTCACAGATTGGCTTTAGCCACAGGTGCTAAACGAGCTGGTCTCCACCTGTTGAGTAGAAGCACCTGTGGCTAAAGCCAATCTGTTTCGGGTTTTTACTTTCTGGACCCTGCTGGTCTCCCATCGGTTGAGCAGATTTGTCGTGACCTAATCATTGAACCATTTGAGGGCTATACAAGACTAAAGTTAAAAAAACAACAACAAAAACAACAACTTCTGACTTAAGCTTACTCTGTTGCTATGGACGCTGCAGTACTAGACTAGTGTTCATGGTTTTTCACAGTTTTTCGCTTCCTCCCACATATCAAAGTAAATATACGGGAGACCATCGTTGTCCTCCATGCTAGTTGTAGCATGTCTCTGGCTGATGCCCTTAAGGCTGAGTTGTTGTTGTTGCAGTTTCTGACAGTGCGAGACGGTGTCAAACTGACAGTGTCAATGCGCATTACGCACTGGCGAAAGGGGCCCTTTGGTCAATACAGTTTTCCTGCACAGAGAATGTGGATGAATCTTGATTTTGGTGTACTCCCTCCATTTTATTGACTAGCTACATAAACAAAACCACGTCAGTTCGCGTTAGTCTTTGGTTCAGTCGCTCTTGTCATCAGTGTTTGAGTGACCGCTGATGTAACCTAATGTGTCAACCTCTCTGTCCTCTGCTGGGACTGGGCCCCGGGCACCCTCTGACCAGCTTCTCTCGCTCATGTGGAAACGTGCTTAATAGGGCAGGCCTGTACCTTTTGCATGGTTTAAATTCGCAATATTGATTTTGGTTAAAGTTGAGTAAATTGAGCCCAAAAGCAGTAGCTTCCTGATGACAAAAATGGACTGTTTTCCTTGAGTGCCTATACCAGGTGCAATTGTCTTCTTTTGTTTCCCCCCACCCTCTATCATACGGCTCTACTTGCATTTTCAGTCACTTTCTTTCATTCCGGGCTGGCTATAATCATCTCGGAATCAGGATGATTTGCAAATGAGCGCCTGAGGTGAAGGACGTTAAAGGAGTTATTAAGCCACCTGAAACGGGAGCAGGTGATCATTTTGAACGCCCGTAAAAGACACTTTCTCTTTTGCTGCATCATGTCAAACTCATCTGCTCATTAAAAGCATTTGTCTCTAGTTTCCGTCCCCTCGACTCAGAGGCAGAAGGAGATTTTTTTTCCAGCCAGTCAACTGCTTTGACGAATGCTTTTCAAAGTGTGTCTGTTGGTATTTCGGGAGGGTTGTGCATATAAAGGGATGCGCAAACATCAATGCACTATCCAAAGGATATAAAAGGACGAGTTAAGTATTGTATGTGCCTCATCTGGGATGCGTTGACTGTGATATATCGAGCCTGACGTGCTTTGATCAGTGGCCTTTTGGCCTTCGAGCTATTTGCAAGGCGTAAACGGCCGACTTCACACTCCTGCTGCGATAGGTCGGTTTGTGAAGTAATAAAACAAGTGATGTTGTTTGGATCGCTACATGTAGTCAGGATTAAGCTCAAAGGTATATGAAACGTTGAGGACAACATGGATAAAATGCGTATATATACATTTGTATGGCCAAAAGGCGGATTTCGGTCGAGCCACTTTGGTTGATTGTGACATAAAATGGGTAGTTCCCGGGTAAGCTAACAGTTAGCCTAGCTTCTTTTTTTAAATTTTCTGCCCCATGTGGCTGTCCTGTGGCTCCATGCTGCCTCTTACAGGTCAGTCTTGGTACTGCGACAAGCATCTGGTTTGGGGGGAGGAGAGTCGTGTTGGTCATATCAAGTGTTTTAAGCAATTGCCACAATGGATCCGTCTGGCACGGTAGTGACGGACATCATTTTATGTAAACCAAAGAGTAGCCTGCCAACATAAACACAGAGAGATCTGCGCTCTTATTGTGTTACTGATGAACTCATCTAATTCTTTCCATCTTGCCTTCTCAGGTGTTTGGCCCAGTGATTGTAGCTAAGAGAGGAGGAGGAGGAGAAAGCAGAAAGGGTGCCATGGGGGTCAACCTCAGACAGGATGTGGGTTGGCTCCAGCCGTTCTTCATCCTGCTGGTGATGCTCAATGTGTGGCCCACCCGGGGTCAAGTATGTCCTCAGCGGTGCGAGTGTGTCGCCAAGCTCAAGTCCGTCTCCTGCCACGGTAAGCGATTGTCTGAGTTGCCTGACGGTATCGCAGCGGACACCAGGATCCTGGACCTAAGTGCGAATAAGCTGCGCTGGGTAGAGCATGGCGACCTGCTGTCCTTTCCCAACGTGGAGAAGCTGGATCTCAGCGAGAACATGATTAGTGTCCTGGAACCAAATGCTTTTTCTAGTCTCCAGAGCCTGCAGTCGCTTTCACTGAGGGCTAACCAATTAAAACTGATCCCCATGGGGGCTTTCTCCCACCTTTCGAACCTCACCTCTCTGGACCTCAGTGGGAATAAACTTGTGATTCTTTTGGACTTTACTTTCCAAGACCTGAAGAATCTGAGGAACCTGGAAGTCGGAGACAACGATCTGGTGTATATCTCCAACAAGGCCTTCTTGGGTCTGGTGGCACTGAGAGAGTTGACCATCGAGAGGTGCAACTTGACTTCTGTGTCCAGTCAGTCTTTGTCGTACATTCACAACCTGGTGACCCTGCGGCTCCGTTACCTCGGCATCTCCACGTTAGAGGACCAGAACTTCCGTAGGCTTGGAAACCTGAGAGGCCTGGAGATCGATCACTGGCCCTTTTTGAAATACATCACCCCTCACAGCCTGCAGGGTCTCAACTTGTCGTGGTTGTCCATCACGCACACCAATATCACCTCTGTGCCCACATCGGCCCTACGAAGCCTCTCCCACCTCACCAGCCTCAACCTATCCTTCAACCCTATTTCAGTCCTGGAGTCTTGGTCACTGCGAGACCTGCTCCGGTTGAAGGAGCTGCATCTGGTCAGCACCAGGCTGGTGACAGTGCAGCCGTATGCCCTGGGTGGTCTCCGGCAAATCCGTCTGCTTAACCTCTCCGCTAACAACTTGGTGACTCTGGAGGAGGGCGCCTTCCAGTCGGTCAACACTCTGGAGACGCTCCGTTTGGACGGCAACCCTCTGGCCTGCGACTGCCGCTTGCTTTGGATCCTTCAGCGTAGGAAGACGCTGAATTTTGACGGCGCCTCCCCGGTGTGCACGACACCCTTGGAGGTGCAGGGGCGGGCTTTGGGCGCCTTCTCAGACTCGGCCCTGTTTGACCATTTCACCTGCCAGAAGCCCAAAATCCGCAACAGGAAACTGCAGCAGATATCGGCTCGCGAAGGGCAGGTGGTGTCTTTCGTTTGCAGGGCGGAGGGCGAGCCCGCGCCAGTGATCTTCTGGATATCGCCACAGCGGCGTCGCATCACTACGAAGAGCAGCGGCCGTTTGACGGTCTTAAAGGAAGGCACCTTAGAAATCAGGTATGCCCAGGTGATGGACACCGGAACCTACATCTGCATTGCCAGTAATGCCGGAGGGAATGACACGTACTTTGCCACGCTCACCGTCAGCGGGCTGCCATTAGACGCCGCCCTCATGGCCAACCGCACCTACTACGCTGGAGACCTTAACGACACGAACCTTAACGACACAAGAGTTTTCCTGAAGTTCACTCTGGACCTGAAGACCATCCTCATCTCCACAGCGATGGGCTGTATCATGTTCCTGGGGGTGGTCCTCTTCTGTTTCATTCTGCTCTTTGTGTGGAGCCGCGGGAGAGGACAGCACAAAAATAATTTCTCTGTTGAATACTCTTTCCGAAAGGTGGACGGGCCAACCACCAGCGGAGGGCAGGGCGGTGCCCGCAAGTTCAACATGAAGATGATTTGATCCTCCTGGAGAGCTTTTACTTCTTTTTTTGTTTTTATGCTATTTTGCTCATCTCTGACAGGAGATTAGGACACTTGAACGATGGCAGCTGTCTTGCTTGAGATCACTTAAGATGTGAATGTTGAGAGGACACACACACACACACACACACACACACACACACACACACACACACACACACACACACACACACACACACACACACACACACACACACACACACACACACACACCCCCACACACACACACACACACGATTGTATAATGTTCTTTCCTTAACGCTGTTTTTAAATGTCAAGGACATTAATCAGTTGCTCTTTGTGCTTGCAACATTTAACACGTTGATGTGACATTTTGGGAGAAAAACAGACTTCAGTCGCGAGAAACTATTAAGGTGTAAATGTAACATCCGTGCGTGCTTTGTTGAGAATTCTTATGGCAAGTCATGAAAATGGACAGTTGAGCTTTCGAACATGCCATTGCTATTCTCTGTGTTCAGTCCTTTTACAACTGAAAATGGAAACAACCATTTTATAGTGTTAGCATTTTAGTCAGTATCTCCCTCCAACTTACACTTTAGACCACAAATTCTGTACGAAACACTGAAGACAACAACCAATGGCAATGAGAGGGGACCTCGGTTTTTTGACGGAACTGCCACGAGACGTTTCAATGAACTAATGTGCCCAGTGGCGTGAAAATACATGATCCCGCTTAGTTACAACCTATTTTTCATTCATTCATTCATTCATTCATACCCAAACCACTTTCCCATCCGCACCTACGGACAATTGATAGTCTTCAATTAACCTACCATGTATGTTTTCGGTGATTGAAATTTCTGTCCTCGTGTTTTTCATACAAATGTTTGCCGTAATTGTGACTTTGCTATTGCATTAGCTATCGGAAATAGAAGGCAACCTGGAGGTTGTTTTGATAAGATGAGTGTTGAAACATCAGATGTTGATGATGTCATTGAGATTGAAATGAATAGAAATGGCTGCATTTGCCAATGAACTACGAATTACACTGATTTCACGAGGTCTTAGGTTTTCGACAAGTAAAACTTGATGAGGTCTCTTTCCATAACCCGAATGTCTACACAAGTCGGAACACACAATAGTCGATCACAAAAGTAGTTTTGAGCCATGAAGATACAACAATTAAAACATTTGACGTAATTGCGCAAACTATTTCTTTTTGTGCTGTTCATAACAAGGTTTGAAGAAGCTCATATGTCGGGACCGTTGTCAACCGAGGAACTCTTGCAGAGCCCATAACAAAAGAAAAGCTCTTTTCCATAACAAGCTAAAAGCCGCATTTTAAACCAGGCGTGCCATCATTACGTTAAGGATTCTACTTTAAGTTTTGTTATGTTCACATTGAGCCAATTCATTGTTTTAACAAGATTATATTTTCAGAATAATCCAAATAGATGTATTGCACCAAAACTCAATGCTAGCCTTTTTGACATTGACGTGATAGCACACCACACATAGACGGTCTTGACGGTCTCTCCGCGATAATGTTCCGGACAGTGCAGTCTTGCAGTCACTTGAAAGTGGCTCTGGATCTTCACCCTGCCTATCTGATTATGTCTCGGGTACAGAAACTTGCAGAATGGCTCGTTCAGGGACGCATTTTCAAAAATGGGCAGATAATACATTTATTTGATTTTATTTGTCACTTGATAACTGGGAAGGCACTCCAATCACATAACTATTTGTATACAAGCAATAAACAGCCATTTCCCCTAAAACCGGCCCCTAATGTACTGCCTAAAGAGACCATGTCAAAGTGTGTGCTGGGGAACATAGTGTATAAAAATGTACTATAATGTTTAGCCATTCTTTTTTCATCCTCGTGGCTTGTTTTCTACAACTGTTGTGCAATCACATTCGATCGTTCATTCAGCTGTAACTTTTCTTGCAAGTGCTCTATCCCGTGCACCCCCCCTGACTCATCAAACCGATCACGCTCCCCGAGCTCATAGAGAGCGTGACCTTGTACACAGGGACAAAGTGTTGTGATGAAAAGATGAACAAGAGCTCGGCGGGCCGCAATCTTGTTTAGATAGGAAGTGAGTTGCAAGAGAAAATTGCTAGTACTTTTACAGAAACATTTCGCTGGAAGTTCAGCGAAGGAATATTCAAGATGGAGCCTTTATACAGGAATGAATGAGAATTGACTTACACAGTGAAGTACATAGTGGCTATAAAAAGTCTACACACCCCTGTTCAAAGGCCAGGTTTTGATGATTTTTAAAGAAATATGGAGACCAAAATAAATCATTCATAACCTTTCCACAATGTATGTGCATTAAAATATATATTTTAGAGAATTAGTAATAATAAATAAAAAATTATAATAATGTGGTTGCAAAAGTTTGCTCACCGTCTTATAATTAGTATGTGGCTGTCTTCCAAATGAAACAGTCACATTCAAACCCATGTCAACAAACACCTGCCAACATTTAAAGTGCATCTGATTAACACAAATAAAGTTCAGCTGTTCTAGTAGTCTTTTTTTTGTCTGTTTGTTTTTAAGCAGAAGCCTAAATGTTTTGCGCTATAACTGACTGGCATTTGGAACTGCTCATAATTCCTTCCACCTTCACAAAGGCCACAGTTCCAGCTGAAGCAAAACAGTCCCAAAGCATGATGATACCACCACCATGCTTTTGTTGAAAAAAATATGTCAGGTAAAGCCTACTAGAACATCACAACTTGATTTGGTTTTAATCAGAGGGACTAGAAATTGTGGCAGGCATGTGCCAGCTCCCTTTTAACAAGTTTGAATGTAATTGGTGCGTTCTAAACACAGCCACATTACAGCTACAAAAGGGTGTGCACACTTATGCAACCACATTCTCTCAGTTTATTTTTACTTTGGCCTCTGAAATATTTGCAAAAATCCATGGATTTACAATATATAGCTTATAGGTCACCTTACACTTACATGCAACATTTGAACAGGGGTGTGTAGACTTTTGACATCCACTGTGATAAGTTAAACACATCACCAATTTTGTTTAGCATTTTCTTTGCCTGTTTTTTTTGTATGCTATCACAGAAAGGTGCCTATGATGCCCCCCCCCCCCACTCCCATTTAAATTTATAGACAAATCTGAAATATGTCCTTTTTAATCAATCCCAAAATACCATTTATTCATTGAATCTTGTCAAAGAATCAATTTTAGGATGCTAACAATAAACAGTTCACGATTCCAGTTCCTAATTTAAAAAAAATATATAATAATATGAATATGCTCATTAGTTGACACACTTGATTTAGTGTAAGAGGGACTTGACCTGAAGGCATATCGCTCCATCTGGAGCTCAAACTTCAACCCACATTCTATTGCTCTGCTGCCCTCTGCTGTATAAGATTGGAACAAGGTTGAAATTACAAACGATTGCATTTTTTCATTGTCTTTTGTTAAAATGATGATGTAAATATTGAAACCGCTGTCATTGTAAATTGTGCTGCTGTTTTGTATGGTGGCGTTTTATATATTTAACAAAAACAGAAAAGAGGAAGCACAGTGTTCATGAAGCATGTGATGATATGTACACTGAACCAATTTTATTGCATTTTGTTTTCATCATGACACCTGCAACACTGTGAGATGACTTGATTTTGTTTTTAAATTTGTCTTGGTCCAGTTTTAATGAGTCCAACTGTACAAAGAAAAAAAAAGTCATTTTAGAATGATTTACCCAGTGAGTAGATGGGGTCTTTATTGTTTATTTACTGGAGGGGAGTATAAAATAAATGACATTTTGTGAACAGACCAAACAAAAATGATTCACATTTGTATCTTTTCCAATTTAGGACGACACATCAGTTTGTCCTGCTTGTGATCATCTACTTTCACTATTACTTTCAAAATGGCAGATTAAAATATTCATATATATATATATATATATATATATTTATTAAAATATTGTATTTTCAGGATCAATCTTGGTGGTGAGTAAAATTAAATAGTTATCCCAGTGGAGCATAGAAAAAGAAGCTGATATGAATTTTTTTTAATTTAAAACTTTCATCCTTTTTCAAGGTCACACCAATCAAACACATTTTTTTTTATTCTTTACATGAAGTAGTTAGTTTTGACACCACTTCACAAAAACGTGACTATTAAAGCGGTTGAGGGCCCCAGGATGAAGTTTCCCTTGGGCCCCTAAATGAAGACTGGATACTTTTCAGGTTCTCCATGCTGTTCCCGTGAGGAGACGCTCTTCTCTCAAGACAAGCAGCAGTGCAAGGTGGGCTCTGCTGCTCGGCCCGCTGGACCGCCTCATTCACAGGGGGAGGTTTGAAAAGAAACCCTGCAGGAGGTGCTAAGAAGTGGTTGGGGTAAGCCCCGACTGGGTTGAACAAGAAGCCAGGCATGCTGTTAAAGGCATGCATGGGGAAGACGAGGCCAGGGTTCGAGTAGTACCCCTGGTGCTTGGCCGTGTAGAGGGGGTCATAGCGGTCTTGGATGGCTAAAAGTTGAGCACGCAGCCGGATGTTCTCCTCCCTGAGGGCCAGCAGGTGGCGCTCCAGCATCAAGCCGTGCAGCCTCCGCTTGTCGCGCGAACGTTTGGCCGCTTCGTTGTTCTTCAGACGCTTCTGCCAGTAAATGACATCTTTCTCACCCTCGGGGGTGAAGGTCCTAGTGCGACGACGTCCGGGCTTCAGGACCATGTTGCTCACCGGGAGAGAGGGGCTTGCAGGAAGTGACATAACCAATAATTAGGAACCTGAATTAAGGAGATTTGTATTATTATTGGTTGGGTTCTTGTAAATAATTAAAAACAAAATTTGTGTTAAATGATTATTATTTTTTTATACACACTACAGTTAACATATTTGGATATTTTTTCCTGAGGGATTTGTTAACTAAAATTGCTTCATCAAAATGTATTTTGCCATGTTATTAATTTATCATTAAATAATTATTTAACATGTAGCAGTTTTTTGTTTTGTTTTGACAAGTCCTCCCTCCCCTACTATACCCATGGTTAAAATTGGTAGTGCTTAGCTAATATAATGTCCTCTGGAAAATATCAGTTGGCAGACCCACGTCAACAATGAACAGCAACAATAAAAGGCCACTCTAAAATATTGGTGTTTGAGACAATTCGGCCTTTTTTTTTTGTACATACAAAAAAAGCAAAGACAAAAAAATTGACAAATTAGGCCCATGGTAGAAAATGTGACCTTTGTCCAACAACGACACCGTTTGAGGTTAACATTCGAAAAGACGTCAAAATCTTCTCATGCTTGACTATGTGAAAAGAGCATATTAATACACACACACACACACTTGCACAAGTGAACGTCTCATTCCTGTCCTCACGTCAGCTCGTGTCAGCTGCAGACATATTCTGGATTTGTTGTTGTGCATTATTATTCATTATTACGTAAATTTACCAATGAAAAACATTCCGCCAACTCCAGTTGTCGTTTTTGGATGATTTCATACAGTTTTATGCAACGTACTGTATAGTCGATCATTACAATTTTTTTTGTTAATTAAAAGCTTAAAAAGTAAATTCAGTCAGTCACATTGACTGTCACATTTAAAATCAAAGTATGATTTAAATGTTTATTTTACCATTTTATTTCATGGTAGAACAGACTGCACATTTTTTAAATTATATTTTATTATATTCCTCATTCAGAGTTTGGTATGCAAATGTTGCGAAATTATTTGATATATTTTAATTATGTGTCAATAATGTTTATAGTAATGATACTAAGGAAAGTATAATCATTTACAAAATCTATATATTTGTATTGTCCAACATTTTTTAGACATGCTTAATTACTAAACTAAAATGTAAATAACATAAATAAAAAATAAGCACAATTATTTGAGTAAAAAACAAAAACATACACTCTAGAAATGAAATATGTTCATGTTATATTCACAAAGCAGCATTTCATTTTTTTTTGTCATTTTCAATGTCCACATTATTATTTTTTTGTAACTCTTTAGTTAGCAATCTCATTAGGTTGAGTATATAGTATTGCCTGACTTGTTTCATCACTATAAATTATGAAAATAAAAAAATAAAAAATGATGCTGTTGCCTGTTAACGAGCAAGCAAACTAAATAAAGAAAAATCAAAGATTGTGCTACTTGTATTTAATTTGAATGTAATGTATGTAAATTAATTTGTATAATAATGATATAATTATTTTTATTATGTCACTGTCCAGTTAAAAAAAAACTTTATTCATGTGTTTTTTGTTTTAAATTTCTTTTTAGCTGAAATGGACAGATCATTTTTTTAAATGTGTTTTTCTGATCTAAATTGCCACAATACCACATTTTTCATTGCACATATATAAATATATGTATATATATATATATATTTATATATCTGTCTATATTATCTGGAACCAAAAATATACGTCGCGACGACAAGGATTCCAATTACTAAAAAACTGCTGCAATGGCATATCAATATGCTTAATCAATAAAAAATTATTATCAATTGACTGAACTTTACATGAGGTACCAATAGAAGTGCTGCATGGAAAAACTAACATAATAATGCATGGATTCATTAAACTGTCTATATTTATGTATATGCCTCATGCGTGAGGGACCAGATATGAAAAAAAAACAGCTCTCGGTGTGATCCAGTGCAGTTCTACTGCCTCAATAATAATCATATTGATTTATTGCCAGTCAAAAAGCGAGCATTAATATCTTTTGAAAGTGACAATGAGGCCTTACCTTGTGCACCACTGTCTCCTACTGTTGATGGGGGCACTTCATTGATGCTTGCTCTGATTGTGCCATTGTGAAACACTTGTGACTGATTTGTCTTGTGGTGACTGTCAACCTCCAGCCTGACTGTCAACCTCCATACAAAAGTATCATTCAAGTTGGTGAATGCTGATCAAAGAATTATATCATGGTGTGAACCCATGCAGTAAAAGTGATGCTTTTTGGTTATCTAAGCCAGCTACCATTTCCCTCATTTTGCAGCTCTAGTATACGTAAGCTGACATCAAATGCCAATTGACTTTGTTTTTAAATTAATTTATTCCAGGTTCAAACTGTCACCATCATAAAACCTTTATTAAATGTACAAGTAACATTATACAGTGGATATACTATATATATATATATATATATATATATATATATATAAAGTCTACACACCCCTGTTCAAATATTTCTCATTTGAATTTTTTCATTTGAATTAATCCAACGTACAGCTTGATCAACATGGTGGTGGTGGGGGGGTATTTTCAATACGCAAAGTAAAAACGCCTCTGACTAATGCTGTGGCTGACGGCAACATTGAAGGAATTTCTGGCAAGTACTGGAATTTAGAACATGTGACAACAATCGTCTGTTTTCTTCAATGGAGTAGGATGGCAAGATGGAAGGCACTGCAATTGAGTCCTTAGAAAATATGTATGGAATTATAAACAGTTCCAACTACTAATTAGTGTTAGCAAAAAACATTATAATGCAAAACAATATATATATATATATATATATATATATATATATATAAAGCCTACTATATCTGAATTTAATGAGAGGGACTTTAACTCATTCACTGCCATTGACGGCTATTGACGTCAAAAATTCATTTGAACTATTTCTATTAGTTTAACATTTTTTTCCACTTTTGTTAACAAGAGTATGGAAACCTAGAAAAAATGTTTATTGTGCATTTAGAACAGATATAAAATGTATGATTAATCGTGAGTTAACCATTGAAGTCATGTGATTAATTACAATTCAAAATTAGGAGCGTCGGGCAATTAAAATCATAATTAATTGCATGACTTCATGACTTAACTCACGATTAATCAAAAATGTTATATCTGTTCTAAATGTACAATAAAAAAAGGTTTTCATACTCTTGATAACAAAAGTGGAAAAAATGTTAAACTAATAGAAATAGTTCAAATAAATTGTTGACGTCTAAAACCGTCAATGGCAGTGAATGAGTTAAATGGCAGCTGTGTGCTGACTCCCATTTAACACAAGTTTGAATGTGATTGGTTGATTGTGAGCCACATCCTAAATTATGAGGGTGTGCATACTTTTGCAACCAATGATCAGAACTGAGATTCTATATTGACTGTGCTGAAATGTCATAATTTTCATTGGCATTCCAGTTACATTTTGAGGCAATATATTTTACAAAATGAACTTCCATTGTTTTTGAGGCCTGCTTTAATCAGACATCATGAGAGCCGTTAGCCGTTGGAAGGCAGTTTGTAAGAAAACACACACTGGAAATAAAAGGCACGCACTGGAAATATGGCCTTGCGTCTATGTTTAGAGTCCGTGTGCCGAGGAGACGGGTAGTGTTATTACTTCCTGTTGCTGCGGAGTTAAAGATTTGTCACATGGCCAAAAACCACAATGCAACTGGGGAGGCTTCATCTTCAGATTCGGAATAGATCAGTTTCTAAGTTTGATGCTTGTTTGATTTTTTTGATAGACAGGATGTCTGTCACAATATATGAATAAACAATATCAAATGTTGGGCATTATGTTAAACCTTAAAAGCCTGAATGTTGATTAAATATGTGAGACAAAATTGTGATTCTTTGTAAATTTTGAAGAAAACAAACGTATTTTATTTTTGAAAAATCTACTTCCACAGATGACTTTTGATTTGTGTCATATTGGATACATCCGGTCACAATGTTTTAAATTCGTACATTTATAACTGTGAAAAATATAATAATAAACATATTCGTATTTCTAAAAATCAGAAATAACATTTCCCACTAGGGATAGGCGAGTACCGATACCAGTTATAAGTATCGGGCCGATACCAGGACACATTTCACGGAATCGGTACTCGTGACGGTTACTAACCCTAACCCTAACCCTAACCTAACCCTAAACCCTAACCCTAACCCTAACCCTAACCTAACCCTAAACCCTAACCCTAACCCTAACCTAACCCTAAACCCTAACCCTAACCCTAACCCTAACCCTAACCTAACCCTAAACCCTAACCCTAACCCTAACCCTAAACCCTAACCCTAAACCCTAACCCTAAACCTTAACCCTAACCCTAACCCCTAACCCCTAACCCCAAACCCCTAACCCTAACCTAACCCTAAACACTAACCCTAACCAAACCCTAAACCCTAACCCTAAGCCCTAACCCTAAACCCTAACCCTAAACCCTAACCCTAAACCCTAAACCCTAAACCCTAACCCTAAACCCTAACCCCTTTTTTCGTTAAATCACATTTTGTCAGTTGTTAATGATACTTTTTTGACACCTTTTTAAAGCCACACAAATGTACCAAGAATTTCTATTGGTATTTGATTAATAAAATAATTAACCACACAAAGTCTAAACGTGTCTGTGGAATATGAGTGAAGCAGCAAAACTAACGTGTTCTTGTCCATCTCGGGGGGCGGCCATTTTACCACTTGTTGTCGACTGATGATGACATCACAGTTGCTCAGGTAATGACCAATTACGGCTCACTTGTAACTTCTGAAGTCGAGCTGTGATTGGTCGATACCTGAGCAACTGTGATATCATTTTCAGTTGACAGGAAGTGACAAAATGGCCGCCTTCCACATGTCGTGTTTAAACTAGTAAAGGAAGATACAACAAATTATTGTAAATACATTTCTAGGTTGACTTCCCCAATAAAACAATAAACAAGAATGAATTAAAACATGTTATTTTCCATGGTCCATATTTTTGTCACTCTTAATTTATGCATTAAACATTTTGGCAGCCTAATATTCCATTTAACTATGCTAAAGAAACAATAAATGAGATGCATTTTTAAAATTTGCTACAGAGCGTCCATGAGCAGCAAGAAAAGCTGCATGCTATTTTTCTGACCACAAGTATAAATAAGTGCTCGGGACAGTTTAGTGGAAAGAAACGGTCTGTTCGGACATCAAATGGAAATTTGTCTTTTATTTCAATCATGAAGCCAACCCTGCATACTGATTGCAGTTTTTAGTGTGAGTCTGTTTGGAGGCAGATGACATGAGCTCATGCAAGCATGGTGAGCTGGCGGTTAGCATGTCTGCCTTATTGTTGCAAGGTGTTGGGTTCAAATCTCAGCTCTGTTTTTTTCTCGAGTCATACACTGGCTTCACCCACGTGTTACAAAAGGACTCACGTTAGGCTTATTGGAAAGTTGTTGAAAGGGCTTACATTTTATTATTGTATTTGTAGCTTGCAGAAGAGTATATCTATATTGCATCTCATCGGACTGAGAGCTCTGTAAAGGAAACAAAGTGGGTGCCCACTCCCAGTATGACAATAACAGCATAACAGGAAATTGAACATGCTGCAACATCAAGTGAGTGTGAGCATGTAAATCATGAGAGAAGCCTGCCCAAAAAATAAAAAAATTCAATTGAATTTATCGATATCTCTTAACTCATTCACTGCCATCAATTCATAAAAGAAAACAACAATTATTAAAAATTAGGGGTGACAGGCAATTATTTTTTTCTATTTTAATTAATCGCATGACTTCACTAGTTAACTCATGATTAATCAAAAATGTTATATCTGTTCTGAATGAACAATAAAAAAATACTCATACTCTTGTTAACAAAAAAAAGAGTTTATCTAATAGAAATAGTTCGAATGATTTTTTGACGTTTATAGCCGTCAATGGCAGCGGATGAATAATAAAAAAAAAAGATTATTTAAAATTAGGGGTGACAGACAATTAACATTTTTAATTATAATTAATCGCATGACTTCACTAGTTAACTCACGATTAATCACACATTTTATATCTGTTCTGAATGTACAATAAAAAAAATCTATGTTTTCATACTCTTGTTAACAAAAGTGAGAAAAAAAAAAGTTTAACTAATATCCATCCATCCATTTTCTATACCGCTTGTCCTCACAAGGGTCGCGGGTTGCTGGAGCCTATCCCAGCTGGCTTCAGGCAATAGGCGGGGTACACCCTGAACTGGTTGCCAGCCAATCGCAGTTTAACTAATAGAAATAGTTCAAATGATTTTTTGACGTTTATAGCCGTCATTGGCAGCGGATGAATAATAAAAAAAAAAAGATTATTTAAAATTAGGGGTGACAGGCAATTCACATTTTTTATTGTAATTAATCGCATGACTTCACTAGTTAACTCACGATTAATCACAAATGTTATATCTGTTCAAATGTACAATAAAAAAAAATCTAAGTTTTCATACTCTTGTTAACAAAAAGGGAAAAAATGTCAAACTAATAGAAATAGTTCAAATTAATTTTTGACGGTTATAGCCATCAATGGCAGTGAATGAGTTGATCCCAAAACGTCTCAAAGGGGTTCACAGTAACTAATATCAAAATATCAAAAACATCACAATAAAGGATCCAACAAATAAACTTAATATACATATATATTAGGGGTGAAACGAAATCGAACTAAAGCATATAACATCAATGTTAAAATCAGTATCACAAGCCCACAGTTAACATTTTTATTCAAAACATGGCATGGTCTAAACACAGTTAAACCACATCCGGTCTATAGAGCACAACCTCCCACATCATCCTAACCACAAGCCTGCTGTGCACACACGCCTGATGCCTGATGTTTACTATTAAGTATACCGTAATTGAAACCTTCAACGGACAAGGACTGCTGTTCAACATAACACCATTGTGACGTCACTCCTGCACTTTCAGTTATCAGTCAATGTCACTTAATTCCACAAGAGGACGCCATATACCCACAGGAGACGTCTCTCGGGCCATGTATAGCCAAATGCTATTTTTTATTTATTGTTTTAGATTAAATCCAGGATTATTGTTTGCTTCATGTTTTATATTAAAAGGGAAAAATGCAGAATTAAATGGTAAGTTAAAAAATACACATCAAGGTTAATATGTGTGTCATTTTACAATAAAACCAGGTATTTTTTACTGTAATTGTTGTGAGGGTTTTTTTTTTAGCCTCATGAAACGAAAAATATAGACAAAAATGAAGCAAGAATTCTGTGTGTTTTGGTTAGCAAAAAAAAAATGTTTTGACTGTGTTTTGGATATAGAAAAAAGATAGATATGCAGGGAATTATCTAATAAAAGTAAAGTATCTATACATTTCCATTTAATTGAAAAAAACAACAACAATAAACAGATTTTTGGATTTAAAAAAAAGTGCACCTGAACGTTTAGTGTAGTACATTTGTATTGTTTATTTAAAGGCATGTTTACGTTTTGCTCACTCAAACACACCTGCTTATGATTTAGCCAATGAATGCAAAGCTTTGTTTTGCACATACTGTGCACCTGTAAGCTGATCCATCTTGCTCATGAGTTGTGATCGAGTACAGCACTCCCACAAACCCTCCCCGAGAAATGCTGGTTCACAAAAATCCCATTTTGGAATTAGTGAATATTTGATCCGTTTTTCTTGAGCGTTTGACAACATTAAGATGAGGCTCGTGCCTTTCCTCCACTCCCATTTGCTCTGCTCCCAGGTGTAGGTTGCATGGGGACATACTGCGTGATGCAGGACACACCTGGAAGCGAGGTAGGCGTTGCTGTGTTACATCACTACTGTATGAGCATAGAGAAAGAAGGGATATATGAGCTGAAACTGAGTGTCAACGATGGTTTGCGAATTGTCACGGTCACGCTGAGCAGGTAAATGTTGCATTTTTGTCTTTATCTGTTGTTTCACAAACAGAATGTGCTAACGAGGTTCCTGTACTGTATTTGTTATTGGGGAAAGAAAGTAAAATGTGAAAGTTTTATTTGCCACCTGACAGGAATTAGTTGGCCAATGACGTTTATTTATTTATTTTTAGTCAGTGGGACAATTTGGGACAATAGCAATAACATCTGGGCAAAAATGCTTTGATTCAGTTTTGTTTCACCAAAATGTTTATTAATACAGTGGCCAAAAAGTGTCCTGATATATGAGTATTTTGAGATAAGTTCTGTCGATGTCTTATTTTTTCATCTTGAGATAAAAGCAAAAATGCATGTTATATAACAGCAACAGCAGTTAGTAAACAATTCTTCAAAAAAAAGTTGCTTATTTCCATCCCAGTTGAAGTTTGTTTGTAAAACTAAACCTAAAAGCAAGATAATTACACTTTTTATACAATTTAATCAAACCACAAATGTCTGTTACCTTCATACAAAACACTTGCTAACTATACTAGCATTTAAGCAACAAAGCTGTTCCATTTTAAATGACCAAAATTATTTTGCCTTAAATGTCAAAAATGTTTATTTGCAAGCGTTTCCAATTTAAAAGACTCATTGCAAAAATCACTGAGTCTTGCCACCCTGTGTGTACAAAATGCACAAAACTAAGGTAATATGATGTTGTTGAACACGGCATGTAAAAGGTGAGAAAATTGTTTAAAAAAAACATAATTTGAATAATTCTGTCTTAAAACTATGTAAAAATGTGCATAAGTTTTAGTGTGGAAAACAAATCTAAATAAAATACCTTAATCTAATAATACTATATATATTATTCAAAATCTCAACTTCTTTCATTTCCACTCTAATTGTTCTTCTCGTTGACTTGCTTGCTTTTCGAGTGTGCATTTACAAACTATTCACTGCAGAGCAGCGTCCGCTCGTGTGTTGGCATGGTAACGCGCTGTAATGAGTTACAAGATAACAGAGTCAAAAGGTGTTTTTTGTCTGCTCCCAGTACGTGCCGTGCACTTCCACAACGAGCTCGTCGTCCTCCTCATCATGAATAAGGACAGTGCACAATCAGGTATGTCTTCTTTCAGCTCATCATTTCAAGTCAAGTCCACATCGAGCTTTTATTGTGCGGTCTTGTAAGACAGGGGTTCTTAAACCAGTCATTTTTACAAGGACCCCAACTAATCCTAAAGCCAATTAATCTGGCATAGAATTCGACATCGATTTCTTTTTTCAACCTTAATATTCTTGACCTGTTTAATAGAAAGGAACCTAACCAAATTAATTTGAAATAAATGTGAGTATTTAAAAAAAAAAAAATCCCCAAAAAAAGTTTCATTCCCACAAAGAAAAAAGGCAACTTGAGCATAATAATTTGCACATTGTTTTATGTATGACGAGAGGGGAGTCCTGTGGAAGGCAACTTCAAAAATATTGTGGAAAACATATACAATCACGACAAAAAACAATAACAAAAAAGTACGTAAACATGACTGTGAGTTGTCTGATGAAAAACTCCCAGAAATACAACAAAAATATTTATTTATTATTTTTTAATAGAAGTAGTGACTTCAGTTGCTATCTTTTCAATCAGTTATTTCATTAAAAAATCTTTGAGAAAATGTAAAAAAAAAAGACAGAAAGAAAAAACTGAAAAGGCGTCGTCACACAAAGCCTCCGCTTCCGCTCATTATCAATAAAATAGATTTAAAAAATAAATAGAAATACAAAATTATATTAATCCATTCTCTTGAACAGAAAAAAATTAAGAAAAAATAATTGCCAATACAAATAAATATAATACAAAAAGATGAATAAAAATAAACCCAAAAATATGTACAGCATGTTTAAATATTGTTGTTTTTTTCAGTTCCGGAATATTGTTTAGTTTGTGTTTTAAATAAAATAAAAAAATGCAGAGAGTAAACGAAGAAAACAAAAATGACAGTATAGGTATTTGTCGCTTTACAGTAAAACGTGTGCATCATCAAATTTTGTGACTTTCTTTTTAAATCACCCCAAAAAAACATATCATTAATGTGTTTTGGATATTTAAAAAAAAAGTATGTATAAAATTAAGTGTCTTTAAAAAAAAAAAAGAAGAAAACTAAACACTAAATAACAGTGAACATTTGTACAATAAAAACATTTATCTAAAAAAAAAATTGCATATGATGAGTACACACTGAACTAGTACCAAGCCGTGATGCTGTTGAATAAAATAAAAAAGCTTGCTTCTCCAAAGTGCATCTCCAAGTAATTATTTATTGACATGTTGGAGACTTTTGACCCGTGGTATGTGCTTTCCAAGAAGCAAATATTTGTACAACTCTATATGAGAAAAATGTGTGAGAGCACTGGAAATACTGCATGCATACAAAGATGTCGTATGAGAACTTTTCATTGGCGCTAAACTGAAGACAGCAGTAATTAGTTTGTTTTATTGCCAGTCCCCTAATATAGCTATACGTTGTTTTTTGTAGTTGTTTTTTATATACATCAAATGAATCAACCTAATAATTTATTGCAAATTATTTAAGTAACAGCTGATGGACCTGAGTTAGTGAACCACTGCCGCCTTTGTTTCTGTGGCTCACGTTTGCTCCGCGGATGCTTTTAGGCCCTGTCCCAATACTCGCACTTCACAAGGGTATTGAGACTGGACCTTTTAGAGTCATTTGAGGCTTCCTTGAGAGATGCTGACATGTTAACAAGCGTGATGATGTCATGACACGGCTTCATGTTTTGTCACAGGTCTCACGTGGCAGGTGAGGGCCAACCAACGTTGCTACCACAAGCAGCAGCAGAAGAAATCCTTCCTGGGTTTTCGTTGGGGGCGATGCTCGGTGAGTGGCGGCTCCCTCCTCCGAGATCAAAATGAGTCTGTCTTGATTCAGTCTCCTTGTTGCCAGGACAACCAGGTGTGCAGCTATAAGTACTCGGTCCTCACCTTTGTGCCGCTGACGCTGTATGAGCAGTTCCAACGCGCCGCCAATCTCTACTTCCTCTTCATGATAGCGCTGCAGGTTGGTTATTTACTCTCTTCTGAGCCTGCCGTCTTCTCATTGGCAATATAAATGGGCGGCAAAATGTCAAGATTTTCTTTATCCCGTGCAAAAAACTGATAATTATTGCCGTTTACTAAGTTACATAGAGTAGTTGTGAAAGTCTTCTTCACTTGTGTCTGCATGACTGTATTATACTGCCCCTGGTGGTCGAGTCGAGCACACCGGAGGGATTTGTTGTATTAATGAGTAATGGAACAAGCATTGTCAAGCATTTCTTTTCATCCACATACACTGGCTGTTTGTGTGTTTACGTGTCTCCCAGTGCGTCCCCATCATCTCGTCCCTCCAGTGGTACATCTCCATCATCCCGTTGATCCTCATTCTGGCCGTGAGAGGCGTGAAGGACCTCATTAACGACATGGTGAGCCTCTCACGTCCCGGCGGTCACCCAACGCACCATTGACACTCTCTTAAGAGTCGCCATAGAAGCCTCCACACTCTCCTTCGTCGTCCTCATTGACTCCTCGTCCTCTCCTCATTGACTAAAACCAGCCGTCCCAGTAGCATTAATTCCCCCGCCATATCATTAAAGCTTTTCCCTCTTAAATGCCAGGGTGATGTTTTGCATGCGCGACTCTCTGGTTAAGTGCACGGCTGAGTTACGGTCGTTAACGGCTCTCCGGCTGAAACGCTCGCTTGACCCCTCCATATTGACTAATCATTTAGCAAAGGGTGTAAATCTTAAGGCCGGTGTCATTGCTGATGGGCCGCGTAATGGCGTCCCTGCTTTCTACTGTCTCAACTTTTTCACGGCCACCTTCATTCGACGCCTGTCCACAGCAGTGAAGTACAAATACTTTGTTGCTATATGAAATCTTTTATGCAACTTTTTGTGTTTTAAAACAAGCAAATTTCATCCAACTAGAGGAGATTACATATTTCTGATTTTATCTGCTAGTCGGGTTGATTTTTATTTGTGCAGTTCTAGCACCCTCTGATGGCTAGTTTTTTTTTGTGCAGTTTAATTTTCTCAAGGCATGTTTTGGCCCTTCTCTGTTTAAAATCCACGCTAATTGTCAGGTGAAGGGGAACATAATATGCTTGTAAACAGAATCAAATGTGTAGGAACTCAATGTGTGCTTGCATTAGCAAGTAAGTGCCTCAATATGTATATTTTATTTATATATATTTTTATATATAATATTTATAATAATTTTTTTCATTGCTGTAATGTACAAAAGAAAAATATTGTGTGCGTGTGTTTTTTAGTATGAGCTCTTTTTTTTTTTTTTTTTACAATATTGTGACCTTTTTTGTATCGCCAACCTCGCCACAATATCGTGATAATGATTGTATCGTGACCTTCATATCATGATAATTTCGTACGTTTGGATATGGTTACATCCCTAGAATCTCATGCAAGCGGCATGACATGCATCCGACGTCATGTTGAAGCGACAAGTTACATACTAAAGCTTTTAACTGCCCACTTGTCCAATCAATAGAGCTTAGTAAGCAAATAATAAACACAGATGCCAGCTAAACAGTTAAGTAGACCACTTTTTTATTTATAACATGTTTTGCTGTTGTAGAGCTCAAATAAAGATGTGCTCTTGTACCCACCTCAAACGTGATAATTATATTTTCTGCAATATTACCATTAAAATAAATAATTAAAAAAATAATTAAAATTAGTTTTCCCCATTAATTATTCCCTGTCAGCCGTTTTCAGAGAAGTTGAGGAACGGTTTTATGTTGTTTTTGGGTAAGGGATTTCATTTTCATTGTGCCAATGGGTATTGTATATAATTAACCGTACAGTATATGCCGTACTTTATATAATTAACCGTAAAAAAAAGGGGGGGGGGGGACATTTCTGTACTTTGTTACTTAAGTGAAAATCAAAAATGTCTACTCCTACTTTACCGTTCTTTTGTCTACATAAGTGTTCGCACGTCTACTTGAAACGTGCGTACTTTTGCCACTTCCTGTCCTGTTTCCAGGGGAGGCGACGCAGCGACTCGGAGGTCAACTCGCGACCGTGTGACGTACTCATCTCCCAGAGGTGAGCAAAGACGGGAGGGTGCGAGCCTCCCTGGGAGCAGATGCTGCCAAACGGGCCTCTAATGAAGCTCTAATGAAGTGTAAATGAGTGAAAGCCTGGATGCTCCCCAAGGTGCCCGTTTAGAGTGGAGCACGAGGCATTCCGCGGGAAAAACAAGATCAAGTGATCTCTCAGCATGTGGTTTTATTGTTATTTAATCATTTTAATGCAATTTAATTCTGGGCGGTGTTCGGTGGTTTAGGAGAATGCTGTGAAGGATCAATAAACTATAAATGCTCATAGCAGCAGAAAACAATAACTCAGATGCAGGTGTTATGTTTTTTAATAAATCTCATGTTGGGTGAATGCTGAGAGACAGGCATTAAACGTCAAATTAAGGACACAATCAGAAATGCTATATATTATTTAACGCTTGCACCCGAGTTATTGTTTTTGTGTGACGTTTAAGATTTATGTGAATGCTGAGAGACAAGTATTCAAATTAATGCTGTTGTGTATAGGGGAAAAACATGCTCAAACATGCTCAAACGAATGCTAATTTACGTAAAAATTTAGTGAATGCTGAGAGACAAGCGTTCCTAGTGCTTGTCTAAATCAGTGTAAATGCATTCACGCGGTTGCTGTTGCATCAAAAACAATATTATGAATGCTGAGAGACAAGAATGCACTGCACATATGCTGTGCATTCAACAAATGCAAGCATTCACACTGATGATGTTGTGAATGAATAAAAATAGCCTGAATGCTGAAAGACATCAACCTACTGCATGTCAAAAAAATGTGTGCAGATGCTGAGAGATACACATACGTATTGTTGCTCTCGTATGTTAAAAACATAACATATAATGCATAGTTCTATTGTACATCGAAAAGCAATTATGTAAAATATGAGAAACAAGCATTCATGCAAATGATTGTAATAAATATGTTTTTAAGTGCTAAAAAAAAGTATGTAAATGCTGAGTGACGAGCATTCACATAAATGTTGCTGTGCAACAAAATTTATTATGTGAATGCTAATGTTTATGTTAAAACAAAATAATAATAATAATGTTAATGGTAAGAGACAAGCTTTCACACTTATGCTAATGTATACAAATAGGTATAAATGCTGAGAGTCAAGCGTTCCTATTTATATGCATTAGAAATGTACAACAACAAAAATTGTGAAGTTGTACGTATTGCACGTCCAAAAAGAATAGGAAGAATTAAAGCATTCACACAAATAGCAGCTGTGCATTAAAAGCTTAATTGCATGAATGCTGAGAGATGATCATTCCAACAATCACAAATGGTCGTAATACTAAAAAAACAAGCTCATGAGAAACTGACATTTCTACTTTTGCCATTGTCGTGCTATGTTTGTTCCAAAAACATTGTGGAATGTTGTGTGATAAGCACTTCGACAAATGTTGTGTAAAAACGAATGATTAGAGAGCAATATTCATGTTACCGCTATTGTGCATCAAATAATAGCCTGAATGCTGAGACACACATATCAACATTGGTGCTGTTATATATCAAGACAAAATGATAGTATGTATGCTGAGGCAAGCACACGGAAACATAGGGCATCTCGCAATGACATCTGGAGTTCTGATTTTTGTATGATGTGTTGTGATGTTTTAACCATCGCTCAGCATTCACATGATATCTCAGACGTAGTGAATGATGTATTTGTGCCATCTGTTTCAGCTTCAGCACGGCGCAGTGGAAGGATCTGTGCGTGGGGGATATCGTGCGCATCCATAAAGACCAAACCATTCCTGTGAGCGGCTTATTTGCTCATTTGAAATATAATGGCAGTAGAATGATGCACAAATGACATTATGTTAGAATTTTTAGATAATGTATTTAATTGCGCGTGATTTAATGAGTCAAAAAGACTTTGACTGTAGTCATTTTTCCGCACTACTGATTGATTCATGTGTTCATTCTCAGGCAGATGTTTTGCTCCTCTGCAGCTCCGAGCCACACAGTCTGTCCTATGTGGAAACGGCTGACATCGATGGGTGAGACGTTTCATACAGATTAGCACGTCTGCTTCACTTCCTTCCATTCTTCCCCTCCAAAAAAGGCATGTTAGGTTCTGTATATCTAATAATAATAACTCATAATAAATAAATAAATAAAATAAAATATGATATATTGATATTATATTAAAATAGAATAAATAAATAAAATAAATAAAATAAATAAAATAAATAAAATAAATAAAATAAATAATTAATAACAATCATTGTACAGTTCCAAGGTCAGTATTGTAGTATATGACCAAACCAAAGACTTTGTGGAGACAAGCTAGTGAGCGAGCGCAATGACGATGAGAACATGATTTACCCCCAAAATAATTTGAGCAAATTTGTTATTTTAGAAGTGTGCATCAAACTGGTAGTGCAAAATGGCCCTTGAGATGAATAAAGACAGGTGAATTTAGCTACTTAAAGGATTTGTATGCAGTTTGACACTTTTTTTTACTCTCGACTGCCACCTCTGGCCCAAAGCGTAACGGCAGCATCTGCGTCAGGCTCGTTCATGGTGCACGTGTGAGTACGTGCACGATCTTAAAGTGACAGGCACTGTTGACAAACAAAGAGGTAAGAAAAACTCCACTCCCCAAAGAAACTATGGAGTGTGCACATTCTACTATAAAGGGACAATAAAAGCAGATAGGTGCAGTCAAAGTAAAACAGTCAGGGCTCTTCGTACTCATCTGGGCATCGGTGGAGCATGCATGATGTAAAAAAAAAAGCTTTAATATTACCTTTATCTGTTCCCTGCAAAGCGCGATAGAAAATAGATAAATGGATAATAAGCAAATTAAAAGAGAATGTTGACAAGCATTTTTTCTCCTCCATGCAGCGAGACGAACCTGAAGTGTCGACAGGCTCTCGGTGCGACGCACGACCGGTTGACATCCGAACCCTCGGAGTGTACGCTCGCCAACTTTGACGGTGAAATATGTTGTTGTTTTTTTAAAACAATTTGTCTATATGTGCTCCTGTGATTGACTGGCAACAAGTCAAGTCAGCAAGGATAGACTCCAGCTCACTTGTGATAAGTGCTATAAAAAAATGTACGGATATATATCATAAATCAACAAGTCTTTGAATTCATTTTCCAGGCGTGGTGTTCAGCGAGGAACCCAATGACAGCATGTACACCTTCAGAGGGCAGCTGCACTGGAGGGGGGAACGTTTCCTGCTGGACAACGAGCATCTCCTCCTCAGGGGGACCGTCCTACGAAACACACCGATCGCCTACGGTTTGATCATATACACCGGTACGATTGCATTCATTTATATAAATTTACAATTCACCCTCAAAATGTCTGTGCAAGGAGACCACAAACAACAATGTCATCCAAAATGTCCTTAGCTCACCTTCTGTTGTGGCCTCCACTTGCTTCAAAGGCAAATGATGTTACATTGAATGCATTACACGAATAATTATGGACAGTGCCTTTGAAATGTGGGTCATCTAAGCATCTCCCGGATCGGCTCGCGCGCTCGTCCAGTCTTTTTAAGTGATCATTGATCGGATATTACTGGACCAAGCGGGAGGTGTCACGGATCTCGGCGCCGTGACCCTTTCAGTTCTGGAGAAGCCGATCTATACGTCAAAATCCTCTACAGATGGCTTTTACGACATTCGTCACATCACGTGTATCGATACAGCTCGATTGTCACCCAGCTCACACGTGTTCGACTGAGCTTGACTTTCACACAAAAGTACACGCCATGGCAAATGAAAATGAGAGAAAAGTATAGCACTCTGCTTTGCAGCTATGAAAACTTGCGCTAGTCTGGGAAGGCTCACAAAATTGATTGTCGTTGAACCAATATCACCATAAGATGCTTTTGAGACTTCCCCATTTCATCCCCACCAAAAATTGAGATTTTCCATTGAACTTCATAGTCATTGTGTTAAATAGATCAGGGATGGGCAACTTAAATGCCGAAGGGGGCCACAATTTTTCATCAGTGCTACTCAAGGGGCCACATAGGACCACACATTTCCTAACCAGATGTATGACAAAATAGCTTTTGGGGATATGGACAAAATATGTGTTCATATTATATTTTATTTTTTTCATAATATAATTCAATGCATGTATAAACGATCAACTGAAGCAAACAACAAAATAACTACATACTGTAATTTATTTTTCTTTTTTTCCCGTAGTGTAAAGTGGGTTTCCTGCATTTGAGGAAAGGCATATAATTGCTGAACAGCAAACCAACATTGAGTGCAAAAACTAATTTTGTGCATGTCCCCCAAAAAAAAAATATCATTGAGGTCCTATGTTAAATAAAAAATAAATAAAATTATATATATATATGTATATATAAAGCCTATATCTACTCATGTTGTAGTTTTGGGTAGACCCCAGTGTAAGTGCAACCAAGCCATGTCTGCCATCTAGTGATGAATGGTGATATTACAACTTAAAACGACAGTTAATGCATATTTGCAGTTCAGCACCCACACATTCGCATATTCACTGAATTAAAAAAAAAGAAAGACAAATCTATATGTTTAAAGATGGTGGGGGGTGGGTGGGGGTTCCTGGATTGACTGAGTGATTCTGATGAAGACGCCAAAAGCATTGAAAAAGTGGCACAGAGGCACAGTTCATCTCGAAGATGTTTGGTAGGGTTGAGTTCAAGGTCATCTCTTAAGTTCTTCCATTCCAAACTCATTCAAGAATGCCTTGAGGAGCTTTCCTAAATCGTCCAAAATGTCTTCATTAGATGAAGAGTAAATATACTAAATTCTAACCCCTGTTCGATTAATTGCTGTGTCCTAAGACTTTTGTCCATTAATGACAGTCCCGTTGAAAATGATGGCTTCCATTCTCAGTTTTTGAGAATGTATGTTGTATCTATGGAAACAAGTCAGTCCACGGATCCCCTACCTGTGCACAGCAAGGTCATCCTGCTCAAGGGCACATCGGCGGCTGTCCACCTTGCCGAGGCAGGGCTTGAACTCTCGCTCTCGTAATTATCCGACCCAGGTGCCGACACGAAGATCCTGAGGAACTGCGGGAAAGTACGGGCCAAGATAACTCGCTTGGAGAATAGTCTCAACAGAGCGGTGATCGGGGTGAGTGCTGCAGTATCTAATGAGATGCGGTAGTTATTAATGACAATTTTACTTATTATCCATATGAAGTTGCTTACATGTACACAGCTACAATGAACCCCATCTGACATTTTCTACATGTTCTTGTGTTTTTCATGTCTAAAGTATGACTCCAGCAGGGATTCTAAAATTAGCACACTGTTGCTATGCAAAGAATTGGTTGAAAAAAATATGGTTTTGTATGTTTATCGCCACTACCAGTTGATGTTTACTTTCTAACTAAACTTAAAACAAAGAGAAATACACATTGAGTTTTGAAAACAGCCACATAGCTTTGCCCGTTTAGTTCAATGCTAACAACGCAGAACGCCATGGACGAGCTAGCTAGCAAGCACAATGATTAGCGTATAGTTAATATTGGGATTGAAGCACGTCTACTGTACACCGAATGATGTTTCCACTGTACATGTGTTTGGCATCCACAGATAATGTTGTTTTTGCTGCTGGCCGTGCTTCTTCTGGCCATCGGCTGCGGGGTGTTTACAAGCCGGGCGATGAGCCGTACAGAGTTTCTGTCCGCTCTGATTATCAACGGTGACCCGGCCTATACCGCCTTCCTGGTCTACTGGAGCTACTTCATCCTGCTCAGCCCAGCCGTGCCCATCACGCTCTACGTCACGTCAGTTAGAACACGCCGTGATGTATATTGGTAGTGCGGATGTTAAGTTGCTGATGATTGCGTGTGTGTTGGGGCAGGTTTGAGCTGATCCACACTTTCCAAAGCAAGTTTATTAATTGGGATTTGGAGATGTACTGGTCTGAGACAGATTGTCCAGCACAGGCCCGGAATACTTCGCTGTGTGAGGAGCTGGGCCAAGTGGAATACCTGCTGAGTGACAAAACTGGAACGTTGACCCAAAATCGTCTGCTCTTCCGGCAATGCTGCATAGCTGGGGAGATCTACGGTATAGTCGCACCTTTTTCTGTATTGAAATGTTAGCAATATTCCTCAAATAGAGGCCATCGGAAAAATTGAAAGATGCAAGGACAACGCTGATATTCGTCACCTTTTATTGGACATGTTTGAATCTTATGGATGTTTTGTTTGTTTTTCTTTTTTGTGTGTGATTTTATGTTGGCAAAATACTCATCTCACTTTGCAAGTAGCAGATAGTGAGCGATTTTTCAAAAAAGAGACTTCAAACAGTTAAAGTTTAGTTAATACAATTCTAGAAGAGCTCTATTTTATTTTTTTTGTAAGGGTGGAACTCATTAATGTTATTTCCATTCATTTCAATGGGGAAAGATGATTTGAGACATGAGTGTTTTGTGTTGCACATGAATGAATTGAACTGGCATCACTGTATATTTTCAGCATTTGTTACTACGTAACCCATGTATCGTTGGTGGTTGTTTTAACATTTGATTTGAACTCCAACAGGTGATTCGTCAGCAAGAGCAGAGGACATAGAGGTACCATATGATCACTTCTATGAATTCTCTTACACCATCCACAGCCTGATGTCATTTGTGTTATATAAAATGTGCGTTCTGTCATACTTTTGCATGGATAGCCAATGGACCTCACCTGGAATCCGTTCTCCCGTGGCGGTCTGTTTATGCGGGCTCCCACCCTGGTGGAGCGTCTCCGAGCACAACATTGTCCCACCATCAAGCGATTCTTCACCGCACTGACTGTGTGTCACACGGTCATGGCCCAGTGGAAAGAAGGTATGCAGTGAGAGCTCAATTTACGAATACGTTTTTCACTAAACACTAGTCATGGCTTGGCTGATTTTGTGCCTTGAATTGGGAGCGAAAATTTCAGTCACAAGTATGAGCAAATTTCACAACAAGCAGCAATTTGGCAGATTGGGGGAACAATTCTTAAAAAATTCCAAATTCAAGCTTTTTATGTCATAAATGTTCATTCAAAGTACTTTTTACATAGCATCACTGCCTTTATTTGCTAGCTTAATGCTAAGCTAGCATTCAATGACCAACTCAAGCTAACTGAAATTAGCATCACTATGGCGGCCATTTTAAACTATCAAACAATGCGATTTTGGTGTAAACATCACAGTAACAAATCCGACAATACTCATTAGCGCATATTTTCTCTGGTCTGTGGAAACAATTACAACTATGGGTTATTTTTAGCTTTAGTTTAATTTGCTGACTGTCTACTTCAACTCTACCTGTGCAACACTGTCAGGCTAAGGTGTGGTTTACGGTATTCTCTTACTCATTTCCTTTCAGACACTCTAGTTTACCAAGCCGCGTCTACCGATGAGGAGGCTCTTGTCGGCGCCGCCAGGGAACTGGGCTGGGTTTTCCTGTCCCGAACACGAGACGATATGGTGCTTTCCGAGATGGGTGTCACGCGCCACTATAAGCTGCTGGCGTTGCTTGACTTCACCAGCCAGAGAAGACGGATGTCAGTATTGGGTGAGGGAATCAATGATTTCATACCTCATCCTCCCTCTTTCAACTGCTATTTTTTGGGGGCGGGGGGGGGGTTGAGTTGGTTTACTGGTTTTGTTCCCATTTTATGCAGTCCGGGAGCCGGAGGGTTTTTTAAAACTGTACTGTAAAGGAGCTGACATAGTGATACTGGAGAGGCTGCAGAGGGACTGTCCACATCAGGAGAGCACTGAACAAGCCCTGGAGGTACATGCAAGAAGTAGACTTGTGCAACATCTACTTCTCTGTGGGCCAGTCATGGAAATTTAACACAATAGGCTGCTAATGTCTTTGTCTTTAGGCTTGGTGAAGCAGCATGTGGCTAATTTCCCAAGGGAATTCTTGAATGCAACTGTGAATAGCGAATAACCAGTGTACAGAGTTTACATTGAACAATATGGCTTTAGATCATCGAGTCAAACAGTCATGTTAAGGATTGGCCTGCCTTGGCGGAGGTCTGCACTCATGCTGTTTTTTTTCCAGCTGTTTTCCCAGGCCTCTCTGAGGACCTTGTGCGTTGCCGTTCGATCCGTTTCTGAGACGTCATGGGAACAGTGGAGTAAAACTTTAGCTCGGGCTGCTGCCATGGCGACCTTTGACCGCAGCACCCTGCTGGAGAAGCTTTATGATGAGATGGAGCGAGACCTCCAGGTGGGCTCGCTATGAAATATAAGTGAACACTCAGGTTAACACAATGCGTTTACTTCTGTCGTGATGCAGAACTACTTTAAGAAGTCTTGAAATTTAAAAAGGTTGGGGGGAAAAAATCACATTTGTCGATATGATAGATGATACACATTTGTTAGTGTATGAATAACATAGATTTTGCAGCACCCACAGTAAAATAAAGCCCAACTTTTCTGATCCTTAGCTTCTAGGCGTTACAGCCATAGAGGACCGACTCCAGGAAGGCGTTCCTGAGACGATTTCTCTTCTTAAACAGGCTGGGATTAAAGTATGGGTGCTTACGGGGGACAAAAAAGGTAAGCCAACACCAAGTATAAAAAACACACATGTACTGTATTTCCACATTGTCATTGTTTCAAACCTCAAGAGACGGCAGTCAACATTGGATATGCTTGTAAACTACTGGATCCTGGCGTGAGATTAATGGAATGGCAAGAGTTAAGGTCAACAACCATGAGGAGAATAAAAATATACGTTGGGAACAGGAATGCATCATATTACTGATTTTGTGTCTTTGACCCACAGACAGGTCCTCCAATCGCCAGACCCAGGGGGCTATTTCCATAAAATCAGACAGACAGAACTGTGGGCTGTTGAAAAGGACAAGGCTGAAGTACAGACTGCTGTGGTCCTGACTGGTCCTGAGCTGGTAAACATGAATAATTCATTTTCTATAGCACTATAGCGTGGATTACCATAAATAACACCTGGTATTAGTAAAGCTCATCTGTATACCAAATTGTGGCTCATAGCCCAAAAATCATTCAGGTACGACGGTGTATTAGAGCCATGTATATATATATATATATATATATAAAACTCACCGATTTATGAGAAACAAACTCGCAAATTTGCGACAATATAAAGTGACAAATTTACGAGAAAAAGTCACAAGTTTATGAGAAATAAACTTGCAAATCTGTGATATTATAAAGTGGCAAATTTGCGAGAAAAAAATTGTCAATTTATGAGAAATAAACTCGTAGATTTTGCGAGACAAAAACTCGTAGCGTACTCAAATGTTTGTGCCAATACTTTTCGGTTGGGTTTTCAAATAAGGAAATAGTAATTGCTTTAGCAGAGATTAACCATATCATATTAAGCATTCACACTTTGAAGCGTTGGATACAAGTCGCTAAATTGATGTGTTGAATCTGCTGTTCTGCTGTTTTTTTCTCTCGCAAATTTGACACTTTATAATGTCACAAATCTGCAAATGTATTTCTCGTAAATGTTTTGTTTTTTCCTCTCTCTGAACATTACACCCCCTCTAAAAAATGTTTTAAAAAAGTATGTTTCCTTTATATGCCGTCATATTCAGGCGACGGTTTGCAACTAAAAGGTATCACTGTGTAATGAAAATAATCAGTTGACCAATTAAAGAGCCCTGTGGAACACCTCCAGTTCCAGCTTTTGTGCTTAAGATGGAAGGGGACACATATGTCTCTAACTCATAATATAATGGAGTGGTAAAGTCAAAAGGATGGCAATTATTTGCATGAAAATCTCTTCAAGGCCATAAATATGTAACATCAAAATGAAAAACCTCAAACATTATTTTGGGGCCGTCCTAAACCACAGACCACCTCAAGTTAACCTGGTGTTTCTCTACAGACAGAGTTTGACCAAAGACCAGAGTGGGGTGCCAGGTTCATGAGCCTAGCGCAACAGTGTCAGACCGTGTTGTGCTGCCGGGTAACACCTGGACAGAAGGCCGACATTGTTACTTTGGTCAGGAAGCACACGCGCTCTATCACGTTGTCCATTGGAGATGGCGCCAATGATGTAAACATGATCAAGAGTGAGTGGAAGTTCCAAAACAAGATTCCGTTTTTTTTTCCCCCTCACGCTTTAGTATTGAATCATGTTTGTTGTCCATTCTAGCAGCCCACGTCGGCGTAGGACTGGCGGGAGTGGAGGGAGGTCAAGCCGTACAGAACGCAGATTTCTCATTGTCCCGTTTCAGATTTCTGCAGAAGCTTCTGCTGGTCCACGGGCGCTGGTCGTATCGGCGCGTCTCCCTGTTCCTGCGCTACTTCCTGTTCAAGACGTGTAGTTTTGCGCTGGTGCACCTTTGGTTTGGCATCTTCAACGGCTACAGTGCTCAGGTAGATTGTTGAGTGAAGTCAAGCCCAAAAGTATTTTGGGTCATATTTTGGTGTGTATTTATGGTTTAAACTACAGAATTGGTCCCAAAAAAATTGCTATTCCCATCAAGATTTTTGGTTCCTAACCCCTGTGAAAAGCAAGAGTTCACTGTATTCATAGTTCAGTCGTATCTATTTTTGCAACTCAACTTCATTTATAGAGCACTTTAAAACCGCAACAACAAAATGCAATGTTTCTGTCTTGCAGTCTTTGTATGAGACATGGTTCATTGCCTTTTACACAACCTTCTACACATCATCCCAGATTTTGTTTGTGGCCTTCTTTGAAAAGGTGAGAAAGTTGGCTTTTTGTCTACCATTCATAATGCTAATAATAATAATAAACAGTATACTGATGGATAATTCAATAAGATGAGTCTGTTACAAGGACACTTAAATGGAGCTAAACTAACTTAAGTAAAACTCTCAGCAGGAAGGCTAATAAAATAAACCTTCATCTTCTCAATGCGAATCATCGCATTACCATGGCTGATCTTCTGTTTATGCTGGGATAACCAAAACATAACATAACATGTTGGTTTGATCCCAACTTGCTAAAATTTTGTTTTCTTTGTTGCTGATGTCGTCACACACAAGGTAAATACATGTATATAATTTATTCATATATCATATATGTAAACACGATTGATGCTGAAGTTGGTTGTGCAAAACCTCAGACTATTTCAAATTTAAGCATCAATGGGGGAAACATACAGCACAAAAAAACATTTGATTAAAACATGGAAGTAAACTTTCACTAACTAAAAAAAAATAAAAAAAAATGTATATGCTGAACCTATAAACCCTGTTTATGCTGCAAGGAAATTTCAACCCCTTTCACACTGCAGGGACTTGGTATGTTACAATTAGCTCCTCCTCTATATAAGGCGCTGACTTCCCGTTTCACACCATTTGCCTCTAATATTCATGAACCTTAAAATGAATGCAAGACACTACACTTTTATGTAATAATAATAATAATAATAATAAACAAAAAAAAAGAAGAAAAAAAAGATAGCTTGTCATATCTCTTTGTCAACCTTCGTGTTGAATGTACAATTGTTATTTTCCTGGTTAATAATGCTGTGTCTTGTGTTATAAGTTTCTGGTAACACATTGTTGGGTCAAACAAGTTAAGTCAACAGAGTTTAGGAAGGTTAATTTGCAGCTCAACGGTGGATGGATAATTAGAAATCATCATGGTACACTATTTACAATTTGGATGAAACTTTCCGGGACCTTCTATTACAACCAACTTTGTTTACAGACTCTAAGGCTACAACGACTTTATGGTAAGTCATTTTTTTCCCTTTAGCCCAGTGCTGTCCAAACTCGGTCCTGCAGGTTTTAAACGTTTCCCTGCTCCAACGCACCTGTTTCCGCTGAACAAGATCGTTATCGGGCTTTATGTAGAGCTTGCTGATGAGCTTCAGATGCGTTGGAGAAGGGAAACATCTCAAGGACCAAGTTTGGACACCACTGCTTTAGCCCTACTTGCTAACATTAGCCTAAAGCTGTTGTTTTGGTACAGCCTGAGCCTGACTTTAGGTCCACTTAGCTAACTTTTAGGTAGTATCCACTTACGTTATTTTTGCTAGTGGCTCATTTTAACAGTAGCTGTTAGAGTCGACAATATTAAGTATTGTACTCTTTGCGTGTTCAATTAACTGAATGGTGAGATCCTGGTGAAGAAGTCCCTTTGCAAAGGTATAGTTATAGCAGAAGCTTCTGATCACACAATTGAAGTCACCCAAGCAGTGTTCAGTTCAAAAGTGTGTCTCTTTCTCCAGCCCACAGTACATTTATTTGCAACTCCGTAAAAACAAGAAAATCCCCCTTCTCCTCCCATCAGCAAGTTCAGC
Organism: Leptonotus elevatus; assembly: GCF_054856555.1. Taxonomy (NCBI): domain Eukaryota; kingdom Metazoa; phylum Chordata; class Actinopteri; order Syngnathiformes; family Syngnathidae; genus Leptonotus; species Leptonotus elevatus. Next base: position 15,166,727 of record NC_141249.1, on the reverse strand, counting down.
AAGTTCCCATAGCTATAAATCAGATTAGAGAAAAACAATCATACATCAGCCTGTCTCTTTCGACAGACAGATACCAGACAACATACACTCCCTTCCAAATAGCGGATGCAAGGAACCCAATGCCCTTCTCCTCTCATAAATCTGAGACAGATAAGAATGCAATTCTATTCATTGAGCCTATACTGAGTTAACTAAATCCAAAACGGCTAAAATATAAATTGAAACTGAAAAACAATGTTAATAACTTAACATAGCACTAGCTATAGCATAAGCTTTTAGTAAGCTATTGTTCCTGTTAGCTTTTACATTTACTGTGAGCTAACTTTTACTTTAGCTTTAACACTACAGCCCCAAGGAAATATGAATATTAGGTAACTGATGTGTTTGTAGTGTATTCACAATTATCAGCTTATTACAGAAATTGAATAAAGATTGTCTTGGATTTGGGCCGGTAAGACTTACACAATTTAATCAAATGGACATTATTTTACTAAATATCTTTATTAATTACAGGTGAGAATCAACTTGGGTCCAGCAAGCAAATATTAAGCCATGTGTCCCAAAGAGGTCAAAATGCCAACCATATATGTTGCATCAACATTGCACATTGTTGCAATTCACGTAAATTACAGATCTGTGTTTCTTACTTTTTGTGTGTCTAAATAAAGATGCATCCATTGCCCAGTGTTCCTGTAGTTAGATTTGTGTGGCTCCAGCTATAGTGGCCACATACTGCAAAGTGACGTCCTTGTTGTTGCATTGTAGGACGTGAGTGCAGAAAACAGCCTCAGGTGGCCTGAGCTGTACAAGTGTGGACAGAGGCAAGAGCTTTCCGGGCCCTTGGTGTTGTTTACGTCACTCTTGTACGCCCTCTACGCTTCACTTGTTCTCTTCTTCATCCCGTGTGGCGTCTTCTACAACACAGCCGTCGACTACCAGACCATGGCGGTCACTGTGTCCATGGCAGCCGTATTTACTGCCAACATCGAGGTCACAAAAGAATAGAACACCAGTATTATAATTTTTTGCCTGACCTCATCTCAAGATGACATCGCTTCTCTCCCGTCAGATTGTTTTGTTGACCAGATACTGGACAAAGTTCAACATAGGAGCCGTGTGCGTTTCTTTGCTGCTCTACTTCATCTGCTCCAGGATCACACATAGCAAGTTCCTGTTCCAGAATGCACCGGCTGATTATTTATTTTACGGTACGATTCGACTTGACTGATCGTTGTCATAGTTGTTATCAATTTAAAAAGGGACATGTTATGGAAAAGTAGCTTTAATTTTTCGGAACGTACATACAAGTATGTGTCTGTTTGGAGTGCCTGCCTATTGAAGAGATATTAAGAAAAATAACAAACAGGAGAACAGCCATGCACAAATTGATCGGCCCAGCCAAAATGAATACATTTAATAGTCAACCCTGAAAGTTTATGTATGAGATGAACTGGCTAACACGAAAATTGACATTTTAGCTATTTTATTATTATTTTTTTTTTTTTTGAAAGTTTGAGATATTTTGTTTGTTTTTGTAGCCTTGCCAAATACTGTATTTTTCGGACTATAAATTGCTCTGGAATATAAATCGCAGCAGATAATAAATGCATGAAATGTCGTGACTAAAATTCATTTTTTTGCATTAAAAAAAAAATCTTGGTACTTACGGTATTTTGAACAAAGTACGTCACAGATTCACATTTTAAGACATGTGGAAACTGTTTTATTATGTAATGTCTCTTTTGAGCTGCTTATTAAAAGGCCTGTATCTCTTTTGATTCAACGGATGGACTGAACTGCGCGGTTTTGACCGTTTGTGGGCCTTTCTCCATCCAGGTGCATCCGATGAGGCCTTCACAGATCCAGTTGTGTGGCTCACGTCTCTCCTCACAGCCTTCACAGCCGTGTTGCCTTCAATGACCTTCCTCGCCGTCTGTGTCATCCGAACTGTCCACGACAAACATAAGGTGAGACGCTCAGAAATCAAAGCTGTACAGTTGAGCTCATCTCTATGTTTTCCTTTAAAAAATAAAAAATGCATGTTTAAAAAGTACAGGAATACTGAACAACGTTTAAGTCATGAAAATGAAACTTTGAGGTCCACGTTTTGTTCAACATTTGCGACTTCCAACTCATTTTGCTATGCCGAGTCTCCTTTTTCCTTCACATTTGTACAAATCATGGTTTAGCAGCAGTTGACGAGTCTTTACCTGGATGCGATTCAGGTTCACAGCATGTCAGCCCGCCAGCCCGTGGAACTGACGTCACGGTTACGAAGGAAGACTTCTCTTTGCCGTTCTTCATTTGCCGCCACTCAAGCACAAGTCTGAAGCGCGGTCGCAGACTCGGGACGTTGAGGAATGGCCATGAATGAACAATACAGTGGTAGAACTTGGACACATCATGAAGAAACCAAAAAAATCCCATTGGCTTTTGAGAAGGCAAGTACTGCAACACTGTAGAGCAGTTGTAGATTATTTTCTTTGGAGCCCGCACTCATATTTAAGACAATTGTTTTGTTTTTTTAAATAAACTGTAGAATTTGTGTACGGTGAATTGTTGAATGCCTGTTGAATGAATTGGATAGAATGTAGATTATTAGTGAAAGATGGTACCTTACAGCAATGGTATCCAAACTACGGTCCCGTGAGCCATTTGACATTATTACCCTATTTAAGGGCCACGTTAGACATGTAGCTGTCAAAAAACGAGGTGACATGGAATGCGGACACCACTACTAAACCGTTGCAGATATGCAAAGACACAAATTTACAGCTTTGAAGAATCACAATATTTCTGTTTCAGAAACAAAAATAGTTTCCTTCACTTTCTGCTTAATGTCAAGGTCAGATTCGAGAACATATTACAGTTGACATGTTTCTCAAGTATGGACGTCTTACTATTGATTACTATTGATTTAACTGTAAATGTGCAGATGGAATTTAGCTGGTGATCAGTGGAGGGGGCGGATCTATTCTAATGGGATCTATTATATATATATATATATATATATATATATATATTTCATAAATTTCATAAATGTTGGCAAGCAAGCACAACAAACCAATGACGACACGTGCTTTGTTTTACAATCGTTTTATTTTGTTAATTTATTTCAAAACACGCAAATTTACCCATATTATCCTTTTTAAGCTGTTGTTTTTCTGTAACAGTTATTTTTCCATTTCTCTTTTCAAAGTCTCAGCAAGAGTGAAACTTTTAAAAAAAAATGAAAAGAAAAGAAAACAAAGTCCTCCACAGGCTCTCCGGCTTCTGCGGTGGGAGGAGGGGGGGAAAAGAGGCTTTCTGAACAGACGTCTGCGTGTGGGCATATCCCTCGTCTACTCGCTGAGTTTATGAAAGTGTGTGTATGTACGAGGTGGAATGGCGCACTTATGTATCGCGTGACCCGCAGAGCAGCGTGGAGAGCTGAACATTGTCTTGTCGTTGTCGGTTTGCTCGCCCGATTGTCGTACCTCTGATTTCATCTTTGGTTTCAAAAGGCAGACGTTGCCCTCTCCCTCTTGTGTGTCTGTCAGTGCAATACAAGCCACCGTCTCCAGACCACATTGTAAACGTACGAGTGGCGACGTCAGCGTCTTTGCGTTGATTGTGTGCGGCCCTTCCTTGGCGCTTTTTGGGGGTCGCAAAGACGGCCGAACGTCGCTAAGTGGACTCCATTTTGTGTGAGTGGCAGTTTTGTGTGACATCAGTGCATCGCCCCCCACCCGGCCACTCGCTACTTTAACCCTGAGCGGCAAGGGGGCGCTCTGTTGCCCGCTGTGGTTGGATGGTAGGGGTTATATGAGGAGGGGGGGGGGTGATAGTGGGGAGGGTTCTACACTCTGACCCAGCAGCAACGATTAAGATTGGGTGGGGTCAGGTGTTTGCATAGTTCTGTGTGCAAAAGCCACCAACCGGAGCCTTTTACTGTTTGTGGGTTTTTTTCCCCCATCAGCAGGATGTAAGTGTATAGGATGCGTGGTGCAGCACCCCTGCGGCGGGTGAGGGAGGGGGGCGAATTTTTTTCACTTATTCATAGGATTTGTCTTAAATGACGGCATGTAGACGGAACGTGTCACCAGATGTTTGGCAGTTGGACACAGCAGCCCGTCGTGACTCAGACAGCCTCTCCCCCCCCCCCCCCCCCCCCCATGATTTGATTCAGTCCTTGCCCTCCCCCTTTGTCCTCCCCCACTGGCCTGCCCCTCTCTCTCTACCTTTTGTTTTGAAACTGATTGTCTTCTACCATCACAAAGACACTTGGTTCTGATTGATTAACAGGTAACAGAAGAGGGAGAGCACAGTGTGACTGGGGCGGGGGGGGGGGGGCGTCCACGTCGGCGGGCCCCCGCATCTCGTGGGCAGGACGACCAATCCCGTAGAGGCGAAATGACATGCACGTGAGGCTGTTTGACAGTAAATGCCGAGGTCGTCGCCGCCAACGCGGGACCGATCGCCCGCCCGCCCGGCGTGGCTCCGCCGTCATTTGTTTTTGGTCGAGAAATGGTTTCGGCATGACAAATATTGCAACCCATACTGAAAAGAACATGAGAAACACTTGGTCGTTCACAAAGATACAAACACGCACACACTCGTACACAGATCGAAGAGAAGCATGTGGACAGACGTTGAGGTGAGTTCAAGGTCGGCTCGGGCCTGTGTGCGTCCCTCTGATTAACTCCAAGTGAACAGCCCTGTCTTTGGAAAAGCAAGACGCACATTTGGCCAGGACCCGAGCCGGACGACCGCCAAAAGCTGAGGAATGGATGCTATTGATTGGGAGGAGAAGAGTTTGACCTCCCCCAGCGCACACTGCCCCCTACTGTCTGGAGTTATATACATCAAAGAAACATAGGGGGGAAGGGGGCTCGGGTAAGGGGGAAGGGGGGGTTGCAACAACACATGCACACAACCAGTGACGGAAAGTCTAAAAACAAGGACCCCCTCCAATGCTGAAAACCCCAATCCTCCTTTTTTGTTTTTTTTTGTTTGTTTTCTTCTTGTTTTTTCTTTTTAGCTAACCAAAATATTCCCACCCGCTCCTTTTTTTCCTCCTCCCACACAAAATCACAGGTCATTCCTGTTGGTTTCTATACAGTTATACAATATCCATGCACAAAAGGAACAAAAAGAAGCACACCTTTCCAACAAAAGGTGTTAGTCTTCGTTATTCTAAGAACATCAGGAGCACTTGAACACACCCGCAAAAGTAATTCCACGCCCACCCCAGAGAAAAGTCAACTTAAGGGACAGAAGAAAGCTAATAAGTGAAATAATTTCCTTTGGTTTGTTATAGAACTTTTTCACACTTCTGGTAGACCACATTTGCTGTCTTCCTGGACTTTGCTTCACTTCAGCTGTCCGTATTTGGGCATAAAAATAAGACATCATTTAACGCCGTCATTGTTTTTGTTACAATTGTAGTCATTCCAAACAAGAAGCATATATCACACCTATCACCAAGTTTTAAAGGGGAAGTCAACAAAAAATGTCTTTCAAATATGTTCTATGTGCCCCCACTAGTCTAAACATGACATTCTGTGGAATTCTGCATTTGTAGAATATGAATCAAGCAGCAAAATACACCCATTTTTATCCATAACAGTGGGTGGCCATTTTGCCACTTGCTGTCAACAGAAAATGACATCACAGTTGCTCACGGCTCACACAGACCAATCACGGCTCAGCTTGTGAACGTCACATGACCAAACTCAGAAAACAGGTGAGTTTGGTCGTGATGTTCACAAGCCGAGATTGGTCATGTGAGCCCCGAGGAACTGTGATGTCATTTTCAGTCGCTCGTAAGTGGCAAAATGGCCGCCATCGGAGATGGATTAAAAACAGCGGGCTTTATTCCTATTCCACATACGCAATATTAATCAGAATACCGTTTTTAGACTAGTGGGGCCGCATATAACATATTGTAAATACATTTGCGGGTAAATTTATAATAATACTTAAAACCGTGCCATTTATGCAGAAAAGCCGAACATTGTATCTGTTACTTGCATGTCCTGCTTCTCCGCTGGTTGCAGGCTCATTTCTGCCACTTTTGTCTCTAATTTCTGGAGGGGAAAAGGAGGAATAATGTAAGCAAGGAATCGCCAATGTGATGTCAAGGACCACTTGAGTAGCCTGTTTGAAAAATAGCATTGCAGTTTTCTCGGACTGTTGTAGAAGTGATCATTTGAAGATGTGAACAATAGCAGAGATTTAATAATAATAATAATAATAATAATAATAACTAGACAAAGTGCACTTTCTGCAGAAATTGTGTGGGAATGCTAAAAGCTGAATGCTAATAGTAAGTAAAAAATTTTTTAACTAAGCTCCTTGGTCATAAATCTTATACTTATAGCGTTGGAAAGCTCGTGGCACTATTTCATCTTTATGATTGAATACAAGCAGCGGAAGTGAAGAAAACTGCGCAAGTGGTCTGACGTCATGCGAAAAGCGTTCTATAAATAGCCAATCTTGTTTCTTCTGATTCCAATGTTGTGCCTTGTAATTTAAACATCTGTCTTCTCTTCTGTCTCTTCTGTGGCCCTTCACAGATCCCACACATTCACCGTGTCTTTTCCTTTTATGAAAAACAAGTACATGCCGTAGCAAAAACAGCAAACGTACGAGGAGAAAATGAGCAAAAAACAAAAACAAAGAAAAAGGAATTATTTCTTCTTCTTTTTTTTTAACAGTATAAAGCTTCAAGTCACAAGTTTCAAAACTAACTATCATAGTGTCATAGTTTCATAATCATCGTTTATCATTAGCAGTATTATTTTCAGTTTTTTTAATTACATAAAGTTTACATGAAAGGTTTTTGAGGTATTTCAGAATTAATTGTCAAACACACGCCTACCGGCTCTTAGCGCTCGCCGCGGGGGATGGAGGGACGAGGGGATGGATGGACAAGGTCAAAGGTAGGAGGGAGGAGAAGTTGTTTTTTGTTGGTCTTCCACACTTTTAACAGTGCAGCCTCTGTGCTTGCACGAGTGGAGTGAGATGATGATCTAAGAAAACACCAAGTACAAAACCCCTCTGGGCGCCCGGCACCTCTTGCCTTTTTGCCTCCCTCTGTCTCTGTTTCACAAAAATATCTCTGATGCGAGAGAGGCAAAAAGAAAAAAGAAAAAAACACGCACACAAAAGGGCGGCGGAGCACACTCGGTGGGAGGGGCAGTGCGTGAGTTTAAAAACACAAAAGAATGTGACAGATGAAGGAGCTAACATATCATTTAAATTGAAATAAATAGCGTATAGAGATTGTTTTATAGACTTTCTACATGATAAAGTGCTTGTATTCTAGTGTATCAAGATGGAAAGTCAATATGGGAGAAAATGCTGACACAGCCTGTGTCCCTCCCCCACTTCCCCTCCCCCTCGACTGTCCATCCAATTATGAGCGCATTGTTCCGGGGGGGTAAAAAGGGCATGCTACCCTCCTTCCTACGCGTGTGTGTTGGATGTGTTTGTGTGTCCAGTGCAGTCCCACCCGTGGTTGAAGGGAAAAGGCACTCAACTCTGTCTTGCAAGATGGCCACCTCCTCCTATGTGGCCAACTGCAGTCTGACTGCGCTGTTCAGAAATGTTCCGGGACTGCAAATCCAGATCCAGGAAGTAAAAACGAGCTTGTTTACCTGCCAAACTGTGGCGTGCTTTTTACGTTCTGGATCTGGATTTGCCTCCTCTGTGTATGTTTATTAGGGCTGGGTTTAAAAAAATTGAATAATCAATGACAAATCGATTTTCCTGATATCGATTCATAAAACCATGAATTTTAATATCGCTTTTTTTCCATAAATTCTTAAGAAAATAGAACTTTAAAAGCCTTTTTTAAAGCTTAGTTTTCCTGAAATTACGGTTTACATGAATTGAAAAGTATTTTCTTACATTTATGAAAGACCTGATTTATTGCACTTTTAGACAATTCTGAATCTTTTTAATTTATACTATATAGAATTATGAACATATTTTCATCTCCTTGCTGATGTCTGTGTAACACTTAAAAAGTTAATATTTTGTCCAGAATGAATTTGATAACTTTATTATTTTTCATGTAAATAAATACCTTTAAATACAAATGTTCCCACTTGCTGTCAACTGAAGATGACATCACCTGTGCTGAGGAAGTAGGTAACGACCAATCATGCCTCAGTTTGCTGACCAAACCCAGAAAAAAAAGTTTTAAAAGTTAGTAATTGAAGTTATCAAATTGATTCTGGGCAAAATATTAACTTTTTACTCCTGAAAATGTATGAAGTGATAAAATTGGGTTAAAATTTGTGGAGTTTTTCTCATGTCCTTGATATTTAAGAATAATTGTATCATAATTAAGCTGATATCGGATTGAAGTGAAGTGAAGTGAATGAGAAAAAAAATCAAAATCGAATCGAACTGAACTCGTGAATCGAAATTGAATCGATTGAGGAAATTAGAATCGATACCCAGCCCTAATGTTTATGTATGTGCGTGTGCGTGTGTGTATTTGGGTGCCCCCGTCCCCCCAGGCAGTTTGGGAGCGGTAGGCTGTAGTATCTTTGGTATTAGTGGCGGTTTTACAAACCACTCAGCTTAGTGAGGTAGCCATCATTGGTTTTCTCACTACAAACATTTTTGTCAGCCCACAGCACTCGAGCTGATTCGTCACTTATTCAAACCCCCCCCCCCTTTTTTTTTTTCCTTTTTTGGTACCACCCTTGTAGCTCGTCCTTTCTTTCTTTTTTAGCGGCCTTAACTCACTGCTTACAGCAAGGTGAAGTTAAGTGTGATCAACTCCCGTATCCAAGCTCTGCACTACTCTGACTACATTGTTGGAAATGCTACAGTTGCATCTTAAGACCATACGCTGAAAAGTCCCGAGCTTTAAAACAAGGTCATTTTTTTCGTTGTCCCTTTCGATTGAAGGGCTCAAAAAAGTACCACAGTTCTGACATAAAGATGCCCAAAAAAATAATAATTCTTCCAACAGCTCCCCGTTTCCTTTTCCTCGTGGTAAACGTCTCCTCAGAGTCCAGCTGAATGCCACAAAAAAAAAATTGTTGTTTTTTTGGGGGGGGTGGGGGGGTTATCAACAAGGTGCCTTACTTTATGCACAACAGAGCACAATAGAAACAAGAAATAGAAACTTTGTGTCTATGGTACTAATTGAATACCCGCATCGTTGTAGAGAGGAAAGGGTGAAGGGGAGGTAGAAAACCAAACAATGAGCGATTTTCTGAACAACACATACGGCTCATGTGTATTGTCTTCTGAGGTTTGTCTTTCAATCCTAATTAGAAAAAAAGAGAAAGAATTAAAGCTGATTGTTGATTGCTGTGGCGCGCGCGCACCTCTTGTCACCAGTGTGTGTGTGTGAGCCCACTACCGTGTTGTCTGATTGGAATTAAGGCAGTAAAGCATTGGCACAAAAATTATTGTAGCATTTTTGACAACTTGAGTGTTGGCTACAGCTAACCACTTTGTGTGTGTTTATGTGGGTGGTGTAGAGGTATGAGAGTCTTAGGGTCACACTGAAAAGGACAACTGCAGTCATTGTTTTAGGAAACAGTAATGACAACACAAATTGTGGACAAAAAGTGCTAAAGGGAGAATTTGCAATATTTTTTCATATTTGTTCATTTGTTGTAAGTTTACAATAATACATGAAGAATCTGATCTGCAAAAACAACCGTCGCCATTTTGTGCCTCTATTTTGCGATACGAGAAATGGCCGCACCTGAAGAAAATCAACCAATCAAGGACGGAAGGTGTGATTAAAAATGTGTTAATAATTTGGTTTTCGCTCCCTCACGCTGACCTATGACCTTGTAAACTCCAAAAAAGTGCCCTATTTGTAAGGGAGTGTTGTTACGATACTAAATGTTTTAATCATTGACACCTTATCAGTCTCGTCTTCTGTCTCTGATTGGTTGCTTTTCTTGTAGTTTTTTGTACGTCAAATTAGAGGCGCATAATGGGGCTGGAGATGGCTGATTTGATTTTTTAAACAGATCATGACGCTTTTAGAAAATGTGACGAAAGGGGATTTTTACAGACTCTCCCTTTAAGTTGCATTTTAGGAGAGTCTAATTTGAGGAAAAAAATGTTTTTTATTTTTTTCACTAAAAATTTATATTTTTCAAGAATAGTATAAAGCATAGTCTTCCTATGGAATGTCCCGAAAAAGTTATTTTAAGTCTTTTTTTGGGAACCATATTTTAAGTGGATTTTTCATCATCCAGAAAAGTCATTTGACAAGAGTAGTCCAAAATAATAGAGAAAAAATACCAGAATCAAGTTGTAATTTTTCAAGGGGAAGTAAAGATAAGATTTCAAAGGAGCAATCTGTTGGCATGTAGTTCGTTGGAATTGCCAACTGCTCGACTTGCAAAACCTTTTCTTCGATTTTGACTTTGTTTGTGGTATCATTACTTTTTCCTTTCAGTGTGGCCCAAATACTCTTTTGAATGGAACAACGAAGCCTCCCAAAATAAATCGCAAACCGCCGCTGCACCTCCTTTTGTGTGTTGTACCTTTCCCTCTCCTGTTTTTGTTTGTAACGCTTTCAAACTTTTTGGTCTGCGTCTTCCCTTGATCCCTGCAATTTTCCGTCTGGGTTTGAACCCTCCCCCCTCTTTTCCGGCTTTGGATGAAGACCAACAATAGGGTAATGGCTGCTTATTGATCAATGTGTTGTGCCTCTTTCCTCTATGCTTTGGCCAGCAGGGTGCACTGTTGCTCTGCTAGATGTGTGCAGGCGAGCTGTGTTATACGGGGGGCCTTTTGTGTCGCCATCTCCACTGGGTGCTCCTTTTACTCTCCCTATAGAAACCAGACGGATGCCCGAGCGTGTTTTTGTTGCTTTCCGGCTTATCGATCAGAGGAGGGGAAGAAAAAAACTCCGAGTGGAACAAAGAGCTTGTCCAGACATGTCGGCAGGTCTCCCTCAGTTGTGGTCAAAGAACTTTCCAATGGCAGGCCCTCCAACATCTGTGCAAAAAAAAAATATAGACCTGGGCCTGGAAGACCTGCCGCCGAGCGTCTTCACATTTTCACCTTGAGGGAGAGGTCGAGGCCCCGCTCGCTCCGTCTGCATCGATTCATTTTTCAATTCATTAGTCGGCCGTGTGATCAGGCGGAGCTGCTTTGTGAGATGGCCGGCCATCAGGGAATACCTTCAGCCCAGGGATGAGCGAGAGGCGGGGGGAGGTACTGTTGAGCATCGTCGTCGTTTTGGGGTATGCCGGCACTGCGTGTGCAGCGTCGGGCTCGGATAGTAAGGCTATGTGCTGTTGTGTCAGATTTATTGCCGTTCTTCCGTAGAGGGGTGAATCGGGAACGAAAAGCAAATCGGGATCAGTGGCTACGTCGGGTGTGCCCAATACCGTCCAACAACAAGCAGAAAAAATCTTTGGTGTCTCTTTACTTAGATGCCCTAAGGATGATTTCCTTGCAAAGACTCTGAATCAATGATTGTCCTTTTGTGAGTAATACAGAGTGGACCTGACCTCACCGTTTCCCCCCCTGTTTAGATCTTGACCGACAAAAAGATGATTGCATGGCACAAAGGATTTTTTTTTTTTGTGAGGCTAGAGACAGACGACATATTCGAACAGTCCAGGCCAGGAAGGGGTTTCAGAGACGGGGGGGGGGGGGGGGGGGTCTCAATGCCAGTTTGCTACACCTGCTCGCCCAGACCCGGATCGCCCTCCTCATCGTCCTCCTCTCAGGCCTTGGAGAAGGTGGTGGCGGAGGTGCCCGGCTGCCCGGGGCTGGTGCCGTGGTCGTCGTGCCAGCGGTCCACGCAGCGGCGCCGCGCGTTCATGAAGAAGTTGCTGACGGTGCTGAGCTCCAGGCCGAGCTGCTGGGAGATGGTGATTTGCATTTCCTTGGACGGCCGCTTGTTCTCTTTGAAGATGGCAATGAGCGTGCGCCGCTGCAGGTCGGTGAAGACCAGCCGCTGCTTCTTGGGCGCGGTGTTGCGGTCTTTGTGTTGCTCCTGTTCTTTGCGCTTGCAGGCTTGGCGTGGATGGCAGCAGTGGGAGGGATGGGGATGAAAGTGGGAGGCAGAGAGGGGAAAGAACACAAAGCAAGGTAAGTATACAAAAGTGCGTTATCCTAAATATGACCATATACGTATAACCGTATAATGAAAAATAAGCCCCGTTGACATTGACAGCCGACTTTCCCACTGGCGAGCTGTCCAAACGTACTCAACAGTAGCTACGAAATCCCTACACCATTTAAACATACTGTAAACTACTGTGTGGACCCTTAAAAATGTTGCATTTCAACTTAACTTAGTCACTGCCATTATTAACGACTATAGACGTCAAAAAATTCATGGGAACTATTACTATTAGTTTAACTTTTTTTTAAATTTCATTTCATTTTTTTATGAAAACCTAGAAAAAAAAATTGTACATTTATAACAGATATTAAATTTGTGAGTCAGCTATTGAAGTCATACGATTAATTACGATTACAAAATGTAATCGTCTGACGCCCCTCATTTTTAATATATTTTTTTTTAATTAGGGGCGCCAGGCAATTATATATTTTTTTTATTGTAATTTATCACATGACTTCACTAGTTAACTAACGATTAATCACAAATTGTATATCTGTTCTAAATGTACAATACAAAAAATCTAGGTTTTCATGCTCTTGTTAGCAAAAGTGGAAAAAAAAAAGTTTAACTGATAGAAATAGTTCAAATGAATTTTTGACGTCTATAGCCGTCAATGGCAGTGAATGAGTTAATATTTTTCAATTTAACCGGTTTCGGTTGAGCACCAGTTGGCATATTGAAATCTTCCTTGTCGCCAGCTACAATTGCTGTCGAGTAAAGTGGCTGCAGAGAGATTTACATGATCTCTCAGTCATTTTAGAGCTTTAAATTGTCCCAGAGCGAAGGTATCCCAAGGAGGTGCAAACATTTGCAACTCTAACGAATGTTGATTTCAGGTCAGGGTTCGTTCAAGGTTGCAACATTTCCTAAAATGTGCTCCAAACAGTCTTAATGGTTATTCTTGTCGCAAGGACATTTTGAACATGCTCAATTGTGACAATGAAGACAATCATGGATATTTTGAGTATTACTGGATCCCTAGACAGTCTTACAGGTTTTCCTAAACCGTCTTAATAGTTTCCGAAACAGTCTTAATGGATTCCTAAGCAGTCTTCATCAACCCCCCCCAAACATACCTTACTTTATCGCCCGCCCTGTAATATCCGGTCAAAACGTGTGATGTGTATCCGGTCTTGTCAGCGTTTATTTACAAAACATGTTTCCATAGCCAAAATTCGCATTTTCCTTTTTTTCAATACTCTTCAAAATTATAATAATAATAATAATAATAATAATAATAATATTTTTTTCCTAAAAAAAAATACCAATATTTATAGGGGGGGAAAAATTGCTGAAATTCAAACACAACTGAGTGATCAAACGAGACATCAATCCGAAACACAACAAAATTAGTTTTGGAATGGCTCAAGCATCTCCTGAAATGGCCCCTAACCTCAACCCTATTGAACATTTGTGGACTATGTTTTAAAAGCTCTGTCCATTGTGGGGAAAGTCCACCCATTCTGCCCAGAGTGGTCAAATATTCAGCCAGAATTACAACACGCCATAAACTTGTTGATGTTAAGTTAAAAGTTGCTCAGGCAATTTTAACCAAACATTAGCATGTAATGTAATTTTGACCTAATTTGGGTTGGTAAAAGCCAAAAATAAATCCTAACGTGTGCACCAAACTCTTAAAAGAAAAGTCAAATTATCCTGCTTAGTAGAATAAAATCACATCCCAAACTTTTGCTGCTTGGTGGCAACTGGTCCTAAAGTAACAACGCTCGTAAAGTAGTCCATACGCCGACGAGAAGCGCTTATAGCTTCGCTCTTATCGCTTATAAAAGTTGATTTAAAGCAAATCCATGTGCCCTGCCCAGTGGGAATATTCCTTCCATCCTGCCGAGTGCAGACAGGGAGCCAGCCTGCGGTGAAGGGGGGGGGGGGGGGGGGGATATGGGGTGAGGATAAAGGTGGGTGTGGGCAGAGATTGGGGGGTGCTCCTGCTGCTACTGTTTGATTCAATATTAATGCAGTTTGAGTCACAACGGGGGACCCGCACAAAAGTAAGCATTTTGTGCTTCAAAATGAGGACTAAGAAAAGATTGCGTAGCAAGTGGACGGGGGAGATGTTGTGTGTTTTTCAGCCATGGAGAGAGGAAGGGAGGGGGACGACGAGGGGCTGGCCAACGGAGGAGAAAAGAAAGATATTGACCGACTCTGCTGTAGGAACCGGCGGCAGGGCGGGAGGCGGGGGAGGGTTTTTTTTTGGGGGGGGGGGGGGGGCTTCTCTTCTGGGACTGAGGTCAGACTATCCCCCGCTACCCACCCCGAGCAGGTCTACAGTCTGCTACTTCAAACGGAGCCCACTAGAGCCCACTCGACTGGGCTCTGAGAGGGTATTTATAACCCAACCTTCCACCCCACCCCCCTAAACACAAGCGCTTGAGACCGGCTCTCCTTCCCGTACATTTCAAAACACTCGTTTGACGCTCGGGAGCCAGGCCAGAAAGCAGAGAAGGCAGGAATTAATAGTTAATAGAGGTGCATTGTGGGTAGCGGCAGACAGGTGTACGCGAGCGCTGAGCGGGAATGTTAAGGCGCCGCCACCTCTGCAGCCACCAACAAATCCCCCGCCGACCGAGGGATCGAAACTCGCCTAAACGGGCCGCGCGTCCGACCACGGCCTCCCCCGCTGTCCCGGTTAAAACGGAAGAGAAAATTGGAGTGGAGGGGAAGAATGAAAGCAAAAGATGTCATCCGCGTGTGGTCTCCCCCTGCTGCTGCCGCCATTGTCTGAACGTCGCCTTCGATCAGCCTCGCGCATGTAAAGACGGAATTTGTTCAATTTGTACACAGGCTGGATTATTGTGTGTGTGTGTGTGTGTGTGTGTGTGTGTGTGTGTGTGTGTGTGTGTGTGTGTGTGTGTGTGTGTGTGTGTGTGTGTGTGTGTGTGTGTGTGTGTGTGTGTGTGTGTGTGTGTGTGTGTGTGCGTTCGTGTTTTTGGCGAGGTCGCTGGGGTGGGTGGGTTGGGTTTTGGTGGGGGGGGGGGGGTGTTGTGATTGTGCTGAAGTGGCTGGAGTCAAGCAGTGGCGCTGTGTGTCTAATTACAGTGGAACAGAGCCCATTGATCAGCCATTGCAGTCCAATCTGTTTACTACAGACGTCTAACCTGCACACGGTCCCATCCATCATATTCACGTTTCACATCGACACCGCAGCTATGTATTTATATATACAGTAGTGTACACACACATTTACGGACCACTTCATTAGGAACCCCCTGAACTCTCACGTTTAGTGCTGCGTCAAATCTGCCCTTTTATTTCATTTAAACGGTATTTTATGTATGTTGTTCCTATGTAGTGGTGTGCAACTGCACCATATTATAAAAACACCTTTTTAATTATTCTTTTTTTTTTTTAAGTGCTTTACTACTCTAACTTTTCTCACGGATTATCAATAGAGCATCTTGCCTTATACTGGGAGCTAATGTTCTACCTCCTAATTGAGCTACACAAAATCTACACACCCCTGTTAAAATGCCAAGTTCTTGTGACCAGGATACAGTAAACCCCCTTCGATCACGGGGGCTGGGGTTATGTTCCAGACCATGGAACTGCCAATGTGAAGTAAACATTTTTGACTGACAAAATATGTTCGAATGTGTTTGCAAATATGTTAGATCATACTTGTAGGCTAAATGCTAAAAAGTAGCATTTTCCCCATAATGCCACAGAGTATTGTCTTGCACATGTGCATACCCTTTGGCATTATGGTAAAAAATGCCCAATATAAATTAAATTCAAATAAATTATAACTAAATGTTTACTTACGTTTCGAACGTATTGGTATTAAGTAAGCCAAATGCTAAAAACAAACAAACATATATTTTTAAACTTCCGCATTCACAAGTCAAAGCCTTTTGGCCTGGCAGCCCACAAAGTATTCACGGATTTGCAGCGATCATTTTTTACGAGGTTAGTAGATAAATGTTCAAACATTTTACTTGTAAACGTACACTCTAACAAAGATTGTAACAGAGGTGTCGAATTGCGTGTTTCAAATCACGTTAACGAGCCAGATTGTTTAAAATGCACCTTCTTCAAAACTATTGAGTGCATTTGACTGTTTAATGATGGGGGATTTTGTCTTTGTGCTTGGAGTTTTTCACTCTGGAGCCGGAGTCATATTCATGAAATTACCGCATAGCTTGCCACTACGATAGTCATTTGTTCCATGCTAGTAAACACAGTAACATCACAGCGTTTCAATGTAGAACGGACTAAGTAAAAAGAAGCCAGTTAGCATGATAAACAAGTTTTACCTTCGCATTACGAGGTATATTGTCCCCCGGTGTGAGCGTAGCATCTCGTCCCAGAGACTAAGCCAGCGACAAGCTTTTGAATCAGCCCGGGTGGAAGGAGAAGAGACGGCATTGACTACATAGTGATATAGGTCGTGCGCTGTGAATTCCGGCAAAGTCGGCGATTTGATTAACTTGGTAAAAACAGCAGGCAACAGAAGGTAAGGGGCTGTTTTCAAACTAGCGATCTCCAACTTAAGTAAATATCACGCTCTATGATTTTCGACTAAATGTGCAATTTTGACTGACAGATTCCATGGCTCTATTGGCAATAACAACTTTTAATTTGTAAAATAGCAATCGCTAAGTCACTAAGTTGCTCCGGGTCACGTCCACTTCCATTCAACAATCATTTCCTTCCGCCGTCCGTCATAGGGCAGTCACGTGATCACGTGACGTTGGTGCAAATGGTCAATAGCATTTACAGTGCTAAATTTTTTAAAGGTCTTTTAGAACAATACAAATACATTTAAATATATATAATCAAGTAAAGTGAGAGCAAGAGCAATGAATAAAAAAAATGATTGTACAAACAATTACTTGTTTTTCCAAACACTTATCTCACAATATACATCAATAACCATGCCCAAAGATACACAAAGTGAACTCTCTGTAGGCTTAAAAAGCAGGATTACAGCTGATAACAACCAACCAAAAAAAACAGGCTGTGCTGAAATAGAGAACTTCTGCTTTTTTTCTTCTTTCAAATTTACACCCTCTGAAACTAAACAAGTGTGCCGCCATCTAGTGGTCAAAAGTGAAAATACAGTGAACCCAATATAATGCAGTTTGACACTTCTGCCCGTAACCACAATACTGAACTTTTTTTTTTCAATACCTTTCCACCGCTGCACTTGTGTTGCATTTTAGGTCCAAACAATCATTGTCCATAATGAGAAATACTCTCACTGCAACATGATTATTGCATTTCTGCAGCACTTCAACCAACTTTGTAAGTAACGACAAGGCTCCTCGTTACGATGGATGGTTCGTTGAATTCCTTTCTAAGTCTTATATCAACAATTTTGGCCTCGAGGTGGGTATCAATCACAGGGAAACTCATGCCTATGATGCATCACTGAAATAGGAGGAAAAACAACAGGCTTTATTTACTAGTGAACCAAATTTTATAAGCTTTTTTTTTTTAAAGATGAAAAAAATAATCACTTGTCGCTGTAAATATTTCCTTCATTACTGGAAATCATCTTCCTATAGTATGTCTTGCAAGAAAAATGAGAGCTTGTACAGAGCAATTGCTTAATGAGCCACATGCTGCTTCACCAAATCTATAGACTAGTCTGTTTTATATAACATGCTTGGAAATGGGGAAAAAGGCAAATGGTTGCACTTTTACTGTAAAATGTTGTATTTTCAAATATTTCATTTTTTCCCCTTGTGTGACATTCCAAGAATGTGTGCATTGATTAGTCTTTTATATTTTTCCTGCACCCATTCTGCTCGCAATAACATTCATCCACTGTCAATATTATCAATAAAGACTTACATCCGTTTCAATATTTATTCTCACGCTTCTCAACGTCTCTCGCTCTATTTAGCTGAAGCAGATTCGAGTTGACCCGAAGACCTCTTGCCACTTGCTCCAACCAACATATCAGATATTTGGGGTGTTCGATACCACTGTTTCTCAAACTGATACCAGTACGAGTACTCAACTCGAGTAGCACCGATACCACTTGTACTTTTGATATATAAAATTCCCCCCCCCAAAAAAACAATGACAGATCATTTTAAAGAAGACCTATATATCCCAAAAATAGAATTTTCACTTAAAATTGCAGGAAATTAAAGACAATTTTGTATTTTACTAATTTGTAGTTCTTGATCAAAAGAGGGCAGTCGATACCAGTATCGAGAACCGATAAACTCAAATCAGGCCATGAATTGTATATTTGTGTAACTATACCTTTCTTTTTTTCTTTTTTTTTCTTTTTTTTAGTTCAGTCCATGTGGATGTTTTTTTTGTATTTAATTGTTGAATAAAATGGCATTTAGTTATGTTTTTTAAATATGCAATTTTTTCTTGTGTAAAATCTTAACCCTTCACATAAAGTAGAATATGCCTTTTGGGGGGCATTTTTAGAAAATAATAATGTGTACATACATTTGTACACAAAATGTAGTGTATTAGCCTTTATGACTTGTTTGAAGAAGCCTATAGGCCTCCATGAGCTGTCCTATTTTGTTCTTTCCAACGACGTTCGCGCTTGTTCCTCCCGGCTTGCCTCTTGCCCTTTTGGCCGCCCGGTGTCGCTCTCGCCACGCCCCGGCTTTTGCAACAGGGGGGCGCCACGGTGCGCTGCCTTTGCTACAGGCGCTGGATTTACTAATCAATATCGATCGATCCGGTGAGGAAGGGGGCCCTGATTACTGAACCAAGCTCGGCGTAGAAAAGGGGATGGGGGGGTGGGGAATCGATCATTGCAGCTTTTAGAGCTCCAGTGGGCACCACCGAGCGGAGGGGGCGGACGTGCACAAAGAAGCAGCCGGGACACGAGCGCGTATTTTCGGCGTCGCAACGCTCCCTGCTGCTTCCTCGGCCCCGCGGGGACTTGTCATGAGACCGCGGCTTATCCCTCGGGCGACATGTTTTTTTGCAGAATACATTTATAACACGACATCATGCATGGGGATATAAGCAGCGAGCGATGGCGTCTTGCAGGATACTCCTGGTAATATTGCTTATAATTTAGCCCTATTATCCCCCCCACACATCTCCACGATGGCATTAATATTCCCCTTCCCAGCGACACACCGAGCGAGGTTAACAGAAAGGCACATGGCTGCTCAATAATCGATCGATGGATTCGTGAATAATTCGTGTGTGAAATTCACTTGGTCCAATTAATTATGGCCCGGAGGAGGAGTGGGTGGAGATTCATGGTGGGGAAGAGAGCCCAGGAAATGGTGGAAAATACAAGTACTCGCAAATACAACTAAATCAGCCAGCAATCCATACTGCGCATGCGCATACCTCATTTTAATCTTGGAACACAGTGGTGGATCTCAAACTTTTTACGCAAATTCTTAATGATGTTTCAATTAAAGTTCATTTTATAGCCTCTACAAGTTAAATCAAAAATATGAAATGCAAATGTATTGAACTTAAAGTTAAATGCAACTGAACATTACTTATAGGAAGTGATTTTTTTTTAATACTATGCGGTCTTTGAGAATCCATGTAACCATGGTTACTCAAAATGTTTAGGTAACCAAATCGGTCAACAAGCACCGCACATACTTAAGTTCACGCGATCTGGAAAAATATTTTTTTGTGAGTCTCATTTGTTACCAAAAAATGCATTCAAAAACTATATCCACAGTATTGCCACAGTTTAGTACTGTTTAGGCGTGGGCAAGCCTGTATCAGGCCGATATTGGTCTTATTTTAAGGCATTGGGTATGGAAGCTGCCGATACCAGCCACCAATACTAAAGGCCCCCAATTTTTTTTAAATCTGATATCAAATAAGTTCTCCTCAGCAGTAGTTGGCGTGATATTGTGGCAGTTTGACTCATCTGCCTCATAAAAGTTTTTGACATAAAGTTAAATGAAATTTTAGATCAATTTAGACCCTTTCCGCTTTATTTATTTTTTTATCCAATCCTCGCCTGTCCTAATTTTTTTAAGTCGTTTTTTTTTCTATGGCAATTGTAATGAATGTCAAATATTCACGTGATTGGGAATAGCTTGTGTCCACTGTAAAAAAAAAAAAAGTTAGATGAGCTCAAAAATTTAAGGCAACAAACTTTGATAAAATGTAAAATTAGGCAATTTAATTAAATATTTTCAGTTATGCTGTGGCTTTCCCACATTTCACAACAAAGAAATAAGAGTTGACAGAACTAAAATATTACCCCCCAAGCTTAAAGATATCGGTAAAAACAACATCAATATCAATCATTTCCATTTCAAAGTTGGTCCAATTCAAATGGCAGTTTGCATTAACCGTAAACTTCAAATCCATGGGACCCAGTTTGCCCAAGCAGTCACGTGTGTGCGCGTGTGTGAGAGAGAGAGAGTGTGTCAGTCAGACAGGCTGCAGGCCAAAAAGGCGGGCCAAGAAAAATCCTCGCAGCTCAATATCGGCCGCGTGTAATGAGTGCGAATTGGCGTTAATGCACTGATAACGGGACACAATTTGTTGCTTGGCCCTCCTGCAAGGCATCACTCCTCCAACTCCTGCACGCACGCACATTCGTCACTCAAGAAGGTCGCCACAATATTAGGAACAGCGCTCAGGTGTGTGTGTGTGTGTGTGTGTGTGTGCGTGTGTGTGCGAGGGGAGCGTAAGGTTCTGTAGCAGCCATGCATGCACTAATGAGCTTCTGCAATCGAGTAATTAAATGCACTCGAGCGTTTTGAGGGAGCATCATTTTTAAGAAGCGCGATGATTATGATTATTACCGCCGCTTTAATTGCACATCTTGCAGCCATTCGTTTGCAACTCGCGTCTTATGTGAGATTAAACATTGATTTCGTCCACTTCATTTCTTAAAGCAGCTACGTGATAAACAGTATAGCGTGCACTGAACGTTAATTGAGTTGTTTGGTTTTTTTATTTGTTTTTTTTTGTGCTATTAAATGTTAACCGTGAAGACTGGTTCAGAGTTCTTCCATGAAATAATCCAGTAAAAAAAAAAAGTGCCTATATTAGAGTTCAATGTGTGCACCAAATTAATCCAAAACTCTTTTTTTTTTAACAGTCATTTTATTTTTTGTTTGTTTAGTTGGATACATTTGGAATTATGCACGAAATGTACACTCAATTGCATTCACTTTATATTTGTACACAAAATTGTGTTCTTTAATATTTATCCTTGTAACCTAAATCCGTCTTATCTTTTAAATAAATAAATAAATAAATACAGTAAGCATATGTGCAGAAATTTTCAAATGAACACAAAAATGAATTTGATTTATGTCTCCAAAACGAGCGCACGCACACGCTGCGAAGGATTCAAATATTTACAAATCGACGATTATACTGAAGAGCAGACGGCAAAATAGTGAACAAAAACACGGGTTGCTTATTATATTTTAAGAACATGTGATTCCGGGTGTATTAGCACCCACATCGATTCATGTATCAATTGATTTCACACTCGTTTTGCTCCTTTTGTTGCTTGTGTGCCTTAACTGCGCGTGTGCACGTGCGGTTTGTTTTGTGAAAAATACATTCAATAAATTAAATTAAATAGGCCTATATAAAAATAGAAAATGCAATTAAAATTAAAAGTACAACATTTCAATTTAAAATGGCTTTTAAATATTTTTCATGATAATTGAATTTGAACACACACACACGCGCACGCACTCACACACACACACACACACACAAACGTTAAATCTTCTATGGAGATTTCCACAAGTTAATACCAGATTAAATTGCCTTTGGAAAGCTGGCACTGCTCAATTGGATTGGATCCTCTTGTTCTATTAAGCAAGCCATTATCGGCCCTTTAATAACCGATGGCCTGTCAGTGTGCCAGATAAGCAGACAACACACACACACACCGGACACAATATTAGGTACATCCAACGGCATCCAAATTAAGAGTAGGCCTACTGGATTAAAAAAAAACGTTCAACGGACTGTTTTTATTATGACGTTAAATATAGGCTATTGCTGAGAGCTGTTTCTTTGGTTGCCTTATTTAAATTCATGTGGCATCACAATAATACTGCATGTTACAACCACAATAATAAACACATTGTATATTCATATGTATTGATTTTTTTTTATTTTGTATTTTTGGGAGATTTTCTCTTTTTGCGCCAAACCCCCTCGACTTTCTCTCCATTTGTTTTGCTTGCAACCGCAAAACTGCACGCCTATACGCAAATATGCCATATTTTCACATGATTCTCATATGTTTAAGCTCATCTAAAGAATTCGGCATTATCGCAAGCTTGCACAACACTACTCCATTGCGCAGTTTAATTGCACAACCCCCACTTACTTACCTTTCTTTCCTGCATGTTCTTTGGACTGATGCTGATTGCGCGCCGCGGGTCAAAAGTCACGATTTGTTTTTTTACACACACACACACACACCACAAGGACGAATAAGCAGATTGAATTATGGTTATCTGGTCTCCTTTGTGTATATTTGCCTGGAAATAAGTGTGCGCGCGCGTGTGCAGGCATTAACCCTTTTGATGCTATCCGCGTGCATTCAGTCGACTCTGGCAGCAATTTGATTTAAAGGTCATTCTCTCCTATCGATCCGCTTCGGCGTGGGGGGAGGGGGCCAGTGGGGGAGCGTAGGAATTGATCATGTGAAATAAAAGAGACGGTATGGGAGACTGTACAGAGTTTAGACCTCCTCCGTTGCATTTGTAATTGTAGGCTACGTGCACGCGCGGCGGTGGCGGCGGCTGCCCCGGTGTGAATTGGAGCGATCACGTGGGAGAGAGTGCATGCGACTCGGCTGCACACCAATTTGACTTTCTATTAGAATCGCATTCGTTTAGAATAATACACGCGACCCCATAAGAGCAGCGTGGGATGCGTAACGAAGAAGAAGTTAAATGCTCGTGAACTTTAGAAGAAGGCAGGAAGAAAGAAAGAAAAAAAAAGTGCAATTTTGTTTGGCGTCACGTCCAAAACGGCCGGCGCGGTTAATGCAGAAATGGTGTCTGCCTTAATGTGGGTGGGTGGGAGAAAAGAAGAGGGGGTTGCGTGGCTCGGCTCCAGGGATGGAAAGCAGAGGTCGGGGAATGGAAATCGATACATATTCAGGGCTGGCCACATCGGCCTTCTAACTAACAATGTGTGGTCGCAAGAGCCACTCAGAAGCAGGCTCGCATCCGCATCCGCACAGGAAGCCAACGCGTGAACGTCCGGTTTGCCTTGTACGCGCAATGACGACTTCAGTTCAATTTAAACCTCTAAATATTCATATTAAATATCAATATTCATAGAAAATTTCACTTTTTTTTCTTATAATGGACTATTTGTCCTTAACTCACTCAATGCCATTGACACCTAATTTTTAATAATATTTTGTTGTTGTCTTTAATCGTGAATTAACAAGTGAAGTCACGCGATTAATTACAATTAATTTTAATCACCTGACGCCTCTAATTTTTTATAATCCTTTCTTCTTTTTCTTTAAAAAAAAAGAAAAAGAAAACATTTAAAAAAAAAATATTAAAAATTAGGAGCGTCAGGCGATTTGAATTTGTAATCATAATTAATCGCATGGTTTCACTAGTTAACTCACGATTAATCACAAATTTTCTGTTCTAAATGAACAATAAAAAAATTCTAGGTTTTCATACTCCTGTTAACAAAAGTGGAAAAAAACATTTAATTTATAGAAATACTTTAAATAATTTTTTGACGTTTATAACCGTCAATGCAGTGAATGAATTAAAAAGAAAAAGAAAAGATTACAAATTTGGAGCATCAGGCGATTCAAATTTTAATTGTAATTAATCGCATGACGTTCATAGTTAACTCACGATTAATCACAAATTTTATATCTGTTCTAAATGTACAATAAAAAAATTCTAGGTTTTCATACTCTTGTCAACAAAAGTGGAAAAAAATGTTAAACTAATAGAAATAGTTTAAATTAATTTTTGACGTCTAAAGCCGTCAATGGCAGTGAATGAGTTCATGACCAAGGCAATATTGCCCCCCACCCCCTACAATTAAACAACAAGTGCGATACTAAAAAAGTTTGTCTTTGGACAACAAATTGGTTGTGTCAATCACTCCCACAGAAATTTTTATCATCAATGAATCGATGTCTGTCATGGTATCAAATTGCTATTGAGATGTTAGGGTAGCACAGAATGTCAAGGTAAAACATATGTACTCACTTTGAGCAGCCCTTCCACTACCCAATTACAAGTCATATGATGTTTACATTATGTGTAAATGAACAGAGATGCCCCAAACACGATGTCGTGTGATATTTTATGACATGTTGCCACAGTAACCTTTAACAAAAAAAATGACTTAGTCACTTTACTAATTACTAGATTTTAAAAATAATTTAATTACTTTACTAATTATTTCAAAGTAACTACATTAGATTACAAGCTACTTTTACGATTACACTCAACAGATGCTGACAAATCAGAAAGCAGTTAGTTACTTTGTAATTACTTGATTTTAAAAATCACTCGCTTTCCTAATTACTTGTAAGCAACTTCATTAGATTACAAGTTACTTTTTTAATCACTTTCAACAGATACTGGCAAATGATGTGAGGTTAGTTACTTTACTAATTACTTTAACTAACTTTGTTACTTTTTACTAATTACTTGAAAGTAACGATGTTAGATTACAAGTTACTTTATTAATTACATTCAACAGCTGCCGACAAACGACAAGTGGTTAGTTACTTTACTAATTACTTGTTTTTAAAACTAACAGTTACTTTTTAACAGTTACGTTTTTTCCCCTTTTTATTTATGTAATTCTTAATTTATTTCATATATACAATGATGCCTTTACTTTTGAATTTAATTTGTTCCGCGACATTCATTTCCATATCTCAAGTCATCTTTCCCATTGGATTGAATGTAAATGTTTTTAATTTTACTCATAAAAATAGCACTCAACTGTGAAACGGATTTTAAATGATGATTTCATGCATTCATTGTGTTGTTTTTTTCAACTTGAAACTTTGAAAAATAACTTGAAACGACTACTTTTATGAAGTTCCCTGCCCCCCATCCAGTGCAAACTCAAACTTTTGCGCGCAACTCAAGACCCAAAATCGTACGAGCGACGGCTGGAATCTCTAAGAACTCGTAAGTCGAGGCACCACTGCATATATCTTTACAATTGAACGTGAAATGCTACGTAACAAATAGCGCATGCTGACGTTATGCTAGCCTTCTTCAACTAGCAAATGAGATGAACCTGAAACCAGAGAATCGATCAATTCCACACGATCGACAGCATTTTCACTCATCAATTAATTGATAATTATAGTTGTCTTTAACAATATGAGTCTTTTAAATATACATTAAATTAGAGTGACAAATCTATCTACTCGTCTCAAATCAACACTACTCAGTGTTTAACTGTGTCGATTTTTTAACACTATGCAGTGTTGAAGTAACACTGTTTAAGTGTTAAAAAAACAATTTGAAAAGTGTCAGATGTACACTCATTGGTAGTGTTAGATCTAACACTAATCAGTGTTAATCTAACACTGGCCATTTTGCTGTGTATTAAGTTTTTAAACACTCATTCATGGCTATAACATTCGCATTAAATATGAACAATGATCGAGTCCCTTTCCAACATAACGACTATTTTGTTGCAAATAAATGCAATGTAGCTCATTACACATGCCTATTAGTAGTACTTGTTTTAACCAGTATGAAATTGAAGTACGGTGGCCTAATCGGGTCAAAAAGGCTAAATCTCCACTGGTGGACTAAGAGGACGTGATTGTCTTTCACAACAGCTGTCCTTGTTTGCTGCCTTGGAGAGATCACATTATGATTTATTTCCATATTGATCCTTGCCAAAGGTCCAATAACCCGGCATGGATTGCTATTGTGGTAGTTCGCACAGCTGTGGCTAGTTTTGAGTAAGAGAGCCACAGCATGCACAGGTCAGGGGCTCATTTGATTCCGTTTGGACGCTTAGAACCCGTACTTATGACGCCGGCTCACCGAGAAGAAAAGTGACTTAAAAACTTAAGCACAGCGGTCCTCGGTTTACGATGTAGCCAAGAAATGTACACACCTGCCAAGCTTTTAGCGCGAAGCTAGTGCCGTATTGAAGTCGTAACTGCAGTAAATAATTGCATGAAAAAACACTTCTAGGCTATAAATATGAAAGACTCTCTATTCTTTATTCCGAAAGGTACAATGTTGTACTGTACAATTTGTATCGTTCCACCCAGTTAGTCAGATAAAGATTCCTCCCCAATTTGGGAGTCCACATCCACCCGTGGCTTCCATCAGCGAGGTCATCACGTGTCGCCAAGCAGCCTCAGGGGTTTGACCTGCGGTAAAACGAGCGGCCCTGCTCTCCCGCAAAAAGGCTTTGAAAGGTTGTACGGCAGGCGTCTCTCTCGCTGCTTACATCACACGTCGGCGAGTGCTTAACGAACGACGAGGCGCCCAAACCGCAGCCGCGCTGTTTACTCCCATGCCTCCCTTACCACCACCATCAATTATTAAAGTGGCCCGATCGATCATCTCGCCGGCTTACATTCTGACCCCCCCCCCCCCCATATATATTAACACCTTGTATCCAATTAGAACCCGTGCCTCGAAATGGCTCCAAAAGAAGAACTGCTGATTGTTTATTTTGTGATCGGCTGAGTTCGGGTCTGCTCGGATCCATGTTGTGATCGACACCAATGTGGATTGTGTTATTGATCCATGACTGGGAGCTGTTGGATGAAATTATTGTGTTTAGGGCCGACAAGAATGCGATTAACCATGTGTTGAGGCGGCCAGAGTTCACCACCTTGAACTGTCCTCAAACTGAAGGGCAAACGGGAGGAGGGGGCTGCAGTTGTGGACTGGTTCAGCACCACGGACAGCATCCCTGACTCAAACTACAAGCTTTCTAATAGGTCGTAAAATCAACTTACTAGACTGTAACCCTTTTAATAGATCACTTTACTGCAACACTTGCCAGAGACTTTTAATTGCCAGTGTGTGTGTAAGCGTGCCGGCGTGCACTCCATTGAATAAAGACCCCTCATTCTCCTCCTAAATAATGCCCACCGCCCCTCCTAGCAACCTTTTTTTTTTTTGTGTTCGGCAAGTCCTGACCTAAGCACCCTGGAACGTGCCTCGGCCATTCATATGCAAATGAGCCAACTGTGCTTCTTTTTTTTTTGGCAAGGTTTATTGCCAAGAATGTGTGTGTGGAGTAGAGGAATTAAAATAAGGCAACAGGGAAATGAAACTACTAATAATACTGTAAAAAAGAAATTATTATGTGTATTTACGGGTTCAAAAAAAAAAGTCTACACACCCCCTGTTTAATTGACAGGTTTTTGTGATATAAGGGTGAAACTAAACTAGTCTAAATATGGCATTCTGAATAATAATGAATTCGTGCAATATGAGTTAAGCAGCAAAATCTACTCCATTTTAGAAGGCGGCCATTTTGCCACTTGCTGTTGACTTAAAATGACATCACAGTGGTGCAGGTACCGACCTGTTTTCTGAAGCTGCGCCGTGTTTGGTCGCTACCTGAGCCCTGAGTGACTGTGATGCCATTTTCAGTCAACAGCAAAATGGCCGCCCCCTTGAGATGGATCAAAACAGGTGGATTTTGGCTGCTTAACTCATATTCCACAAGCACAATATTAATCAGAATACTGTGTTTAGACTAGTGGGACTGCATAGAACATGTTATTGTAAATAAAAAATTTTGGGTTGACCTCTTTAAAAAACGTGTTTTGGAGATTTTGGTGGTGGTGGTGACATCTTGTTTTGGGGCTGTTTTTCTTCATCTTGAACTTGAACCTTAAGACCAGGTGGAAGGAATCATGAACTGTTCCAAATAGCAGTCTGTGTTGGCACAAAACTCAGGTGTCTGCGATTGACCAAAAACATGCCAGGAAAAGCCTACTAAAACACCTGAACTCGATTTGGGATTAGGCAGACCTCAGTCAGCATTTTGAATGGTAGTTGTAGTGTACTGACTCCCATTTAACACGAGTTTGAATGTGATTGGTTAATTCTGAACACAGCTGCATCTCAATTTTAAGAGGGTGTGCACACTTATGCAAACTGCATGTTTTTCTCAGTTATTTTAATTTACCACCTCGGAAATATATATTTTTTTCTTATTAATGGTTTGAAATTATTTGTTTTATCATTTATTTTTTTATTTTTTTAATATCACACAAAGATTGCATATATAAGCAGGGGTCTGTAGACTTTTATAAAATTCCCAAAGAACTAAAGAACACCAATTTTAGTTCCTAGCCCAAAGTTTAGGAAGTTGACTAATGCCACAATCCCAGTTCTTTCCTAATTTATAGTGCCAAGGTAATTGTCGATTACTAAATGTATGAAACAAATTATGCATTAATTGAACAAATGTTTAATATTCCGCACTTAATATTTAGGAAGTTGACTCCTGTAACCCTGTTTTTGTTGTTGCTGTTGTTGTTGTTTTTAACAAGACTCCAAGGGAATTGTTTATACATTGCCCAACCACATTAAATGTCTATCTAACAAAAAAGGGATGCAAAGACTGAACAAATGAAATATTATGCGCATTTGTGGGTTACATGTGCTTTTATTTGTTTTTAATATTGCCCCACCTCTAAAGAACAAATGGAGGCAATCGTACGCCGCCATCCGCAAACATCTTTTTAATATAAATGACCATCCTGGTGATATTTCCCCAAAATCTAAGTTCAATGAGACACAGAAAAAGGCACATTTGGAACCACGCCACATATAAATGAAATGAAACAATGTGACAACACTAGCAGAGAAATTGCTTTAAAAAAAAAAAAACAGCTGTCTTTTTACTACCCCACCCCCACCCCCACCCCTTTCTCACAATACACCCCTCTCATTCTCCTGCAGGGGAGAGACCAATGGGAGAGAGTGCTGAGGCGGGATAATTGATAGATGCACTGGCTATCCTTATTGATCAGGCCTGTATTGATCCCACCAAATACATTGAGATGGAGTGTGGAATTCAACACAGATGCAAAAGACGAATTGTTTTCAGCGATCGTGCCATCTTTAAACGTCTCCTCCATGTCCGTCGTGTCTTGTTTACAACAAAATGGTATTCATATTTTTATTTAAAAAAATAGGCCTTCATTTGAGATGTTTTTATTTTATTTAACTTGATTGGGGTCTGCATTGGAGCCTGTGGGTGTTTGCCCCATAAGGCGTGAAGGGCAAGCACAGTTCTCCTAAAACGGGCCATGTCTGCACACACACTATTTGTGCGCGCGCGCGCGCGCGTGTGCGTGTGTGTATGTACAGACAGTGGCATTTTCGCATTAGCTAAGCAGGGCAGCTTGCATTGATTTGTGCGACTGTGATGAATTTGGAATAGTAATTTGAAGTTATTGATTGATGTGGCCAGGCGAGCCTCACTTTCAGCACGGTGCCCCCCCCCCCTTTCCCCCCGCTCTATGTTTCTCTCTCTCCCACACACATCATGGTAATTTTAAATGCAATCAGTAAAATAATTCTCCCGCGCATTTGCATGTCGGCCATTTGTCATTTTGTCCCCGTGAGCGCCATTTTGGCTGGAAGTTGTTCACAACGCACTTTGCATTTTGTTAAATAACGTCACATTAAAACTTTTTTTTTTCCATTCGTTCAAGGTAATAGATTTATGCACACCTTCTTCACCCCCTCGACGGATATCGGCTGCTTTTATCCCGATACAGAGTGTTGAAGATATAAAACCCCGCACAGCCCAATTAGCTTTAACTGCGGTGGCACTTAAAGAGACAATTGTGGGGCGGCGTTTAAATCTTTATTTACCAGAAACCCCGGCCGGAAAACCCCCCGCCGAAGAACAATTTACATGCCAATTAAGTGCTTTTCAATAAGGCATCGACTGGAACTAAAATATGCCACTATAGCCTGCCTTAATTGAAGTGTTGCCTTGAAATACGACGCACAAAAAAAAACAAAAAAGGGGGGCTGATTGACGTCTAACGGGGCCTTTTACAGCAAAGAGGCGTCGATGAGAGCTTTTAAGCCCAGCTCGATTGTTTTTATTTAAGTCCTCTTCATCGACGAGAATGCTGGACACCGCAAAAAAAACAACGGAGGAGGTTTTGAGGGGGTTTCCCCGCAAACGGTTTTTGAAGAGAATGCGCGCATCTGTTTTTGTCTGCCTTGATCCAAATCGATCATTTATCAGAGCGCCACTCTGAAAGAGGACGCTTGGACCTGAAGTATTGATCCACGGGAGGTCACGCACCCCCTCCCAGCCCCCCCATCCTCATCTCATCTCTTCGAGGCTATCCTTGTTTGTAAAGATGATGGGGAGTTGCAGAATCAAGTTATCGTGTTAAAGAATACGTGCGCAAAAGTGCTCACAATCGGCTGATTATCAGTCTGTTTACAGCATCAATCAAACAACAGGCCAACATTTAGCTCCCCAACCAAGTTTTACTCGATAGCATCGACTAATAACTCGCCGTAATGTCTGTTTGAGCCGCCATCGACAGTCTCGCCACATTGACTTTCGATTGATCCGTTTGTGGAGCCGCCGGTGTCCAAGTGCCGCCTCGTCACTCACCTGCAAGCCTCAGCGCCGACATCCGCTGGAATTCGGGCTCCTGCAGCCACTTCCACATCCTCCGGAAGGTCTCGCGGCCCGACTTGAGTTTACTCCACGGTTTAGGGTTCCGCAGCAGGTCGGACAGGGTGCCCTGCGAGCGGCACAAGATCCTCTGGGCGAAGATGGCCTGCGGGATGCTGTAGCGCTTGAGCTCGGCCGTGATTCGCTGCGCCACCTCCTTGGTGTTGATCTCCTCCACCTGGCCGGAGCCGCCCCCCTGCGCGCCCCCCACCACCGTCTGCCGATCCCGCTCCGACAGCATGGAGCCGTTGGCCTGAGAGTGCGGGTGGCTGTGGTGGTGGATGCCGTTGAGGGACGTCATGAGACCGGCGCCGTGGCCGCCGAGCCCCCGCGCCAGGTGCTCCTCGCCCCTGGACAGCATGGCGGCGTGGGAGTCGAACCCCCCCGCGGAGAGCATCTTGTCGTTGGAGAGGTGAGCTCCGGGGCCGTATGCGCCGAGGGGCTGCTGCGAGCTGTGCAAAGGCCCCAAGCCGTTGGAGAGCGGGGACAGCGACTGGCCCATGCCGGACATGTCCTTGGGGTAGTGGCCGTACAGGTTGCTCATGGAGGCCAGGCTGCGGTCGTCCCGCATGAGCGTGAAGCTGCCGCTCACGTTGCCCGCCGCCAGCCGCTGGTGCGCCGGGTGGTGGTGGTGGTGCGCGTGCGGGTGCGAGTGCGAGTGCGGGTGGTGGAACTTCTCCGACACGGTGGAGATGGGCGGCAGGTGCTGCAGCGGCGTCAGGGTGGTGTAGGTGCTGCTCAGGCTCATGCCGCCCGAGTCGCACGACATGCTCATGGCCGGGTGCAAGGGCCCCGACAGCGCGTGGTCGGAGCGGTAGTCGCCCGCGCCCTCCAGGATGGAGGCCATGCTGGACACCATGGCCGAGCGACCGTGGGACGACACCAAGTTCCGGTGAGACGCCGCCGACTGCTGCCGCGCGTGGTGGGGGGAGTTCATGAGGTCCCCGCTTTGGTGGGAGTGAGCCACGCCGTGCAGGTTGCCAATGTTCTCCATTGTAAGCTCCATCTTTGGGGGAGGAAATTAAGAGGGGGGGATTGTTTAATTCCACCCCGCTCGGACGCACGCACGCACACGCACGCACTCGCTCGTCTCACTCCTCTCCTCTCCTTTCCTTGCCGATAAATTGTGAACGATTTCAAAGCCCAGCCATTGATTGCGGTTTCTTGTCTGCAGTCAATCCAGCATGGTCCTCTCTCTCCTTGTGGCGCCAACCTCTGCTCGCTTTCCTCTTCTCTCACCCTCTCTCTCTCTTTCTGTGTGGACGCTCACATCACGCAGGCAGCCTGTGCGCATGTGCGCGCCCCCGTGGCGTATCCCCGAACGCGCGCGCTCTCGCTAGGGGGATGGATTTGACGTCACGCCGTCGGGTTGCGTGCTGGGACTCGAACTCCAGCCTTGAAGATTGCATTAGTCGACTCTGTCCGCGATGATAAACAAAACGAAAAAGGGTACACTCTTGAGCAACGTTTATTTAAGGAGGATAACAGGAGGACTCTTCCGTGTTGTTTTGTGATAAAAATGAGAGTGCCACGTGTTCTGCGGGTGAAAGGTTAAATATTAATAACGCCAAGGCCACGTGGAATTTTAAACATTCGATATTTATTGTTGCAACGCCTTTAATCACCAACGTGGCGCATCATTTATTTATGCTAAAAAGTGAATATTGAATTTTCGAGATGCATGCAAGATGATTTGTGTATGGCTTCTTAATGCATCACATTGAACGCACAAAGCCTGACCTTTAACCACAATATAGTGTAAGCACAGCAAACACTCAATTGGATGGTTGCTGGCTGAGGGTTCTTACCACAGTAGTGCTGTCACTATATCATATTTTTAGAATTGATGAATCTATTGATTATTTAATCGATTACTCGAAGAATCTGATTTATTTTTACTTTGCATTCAAGTGTATTACAACCCTGATTACTGTTTATTAACCAGTGATTGGTGTTTATACTTCATATTCTTGTAGTGATTTAAAAAAAAAAAAGTGGAATGATGTTGTACTATGTTACCAGTTTTGTCATTGTTTTCTAAAGTAAAAACAGAAATCATCTTCATCAAGGACTACAGAAAGCAGTGAACAATTACTGTAATCTGCTGAAATCAGAGAATTTGGACAATTTTAAATTAAAAAACGAACTATTACGCGATTATTAAAATAGTTGTTGATTAATTTGATAATCGATTACTTGTCGATTAATCGGTTAATTTTGACAGCTCTACCACACTCTAAAAACAGTTGGGTCAAAAATAACCCAACTATGGGTAATAAATCGACCGATCCTCTACTTGGGTCGATTTGACCCAACTTTGAGTCGAGAAATGTGTCTTTCAACTCATGAATATTGATCAGATCCTTTACTTTGGTCCAAAAATTGGGTCATTTTGTACAAAGCAACCCAGAAAATTGGGTCAAATTGACCCATAAAGTGGACCGGTCCTTTTTTGATCCATAATTCGGTTACTTTTGACCCAACTGTTTATGGAGTGCAGCGTTAATTTACCCCTTAATACCGCCACTATCACGTTTCAATTACAGTTTACAATATAAATGCGCAACATACATACAGTACATACATCCGAATCAATATTTATCTAATGTGAATTTAAATCAAATGTATCTACTCAGCAGAGACGATGATTATTAAGATTGCTCACTGTAACTACTTTTGTTCTAATCAACCAATCAGAGGGAGGGAAAATGCCGACGTCATTGAGGTCCAGCACTCTGGCCCGAGGTGCGAATACAAATTTGGCAGATTAGATTGACTGGTAACACAAAAATTACACTTTGTCAATCTCATAAAACAGCGGCACTTTTTAAATAAGCATACATGACACACAGTTTGAACCAGGAAAAGAAGAATTCTCTTTCTGTTATTCCAAAACAACTCTGAAAGTCAACCCATAAAGTCACGGAACCAAATGTGTTCCATTTCGGAGGTTCCCACGTTTATGAAAGTTGCTGCTGGCTGACGTCAATCCAGGTTAGTGATCCATCACTGACAAAGCGTGTATGGATCAGGAGGTGTGTCGATATAGCCCGGTGCCATAGGTGTGTGTGTGTGTGTGTGTGCGTGTAAGGAGGTGAGGTTATTCGTATAGATGCAGCAGCACGTATGGGGACGGAGGAAATGGATTACACATGTGCCAGGCGAGAGATCACACTGAGTGAATGGAGTTAGCTCTAAATGTAGTAAGTAGTGCATTTGTTTGTCTAGAGGGGGAAACACTCACCTGTCAATATACTCTAATATGGTTTCATACATGGTGGGGAAGCTCCTCTGAGGACCATCCGAGATTTGGGGAAAAATATCCATCCGTCCATTTTCTATGGTCTTCATTAGGGTCCTGGCCCCATTTTGGACCATTCTGCAGCCAGTTGCAGGGCACTCGTGGAAAAAGAAGCATCCATCCATTTTCTATAGCACTTTTCTATTGTTGCCGATGAGCTAGAGCAGATTCCAGCTGATTTCGGCGAGATGAGGCGTACACCCTTGACTGTTTGCGAGTCTAAAGGCACACACTCACTTTTTTTTTTTGACCCAGCAATTGGGTGGAAGATTAGATTTGGGCGGGCTGAAGAGCTGAATGTGAGCACCATTTTTTAAATTTTATTGTTTAATTTAATGCAATAATTTCAATACAACTGGCTCAAAAAAATAACCCAACTTGGGTCAAAAAGGGATCAACTGGCTACTTGGGTTAATTTGATCGATATTTCTGCGCAAAACAACCACATTTTTTTTCAAAGTTTAGGACAAAACAACCCATTGTTTTATGCAAAACAATACAACAAGTGGGTCTAAATGACCCAAGTACTGGATTGGTCCTTGTTTTTGTTTGTTTGTTTGTTTTTAACCCAAAAAGATTATTTTGCACCCAACATTCTTATATTTGGTTGGTGGCGGCTGCATGGATAACACAGCTGACTTCAGGGCAAAACAGTACTCTCAAATATCGGGCAAAAACAACCCAATTTGGGTCAAAAATTGGACAAACCCACTAACTTGGGTATATTTGACCCAACTTTGTTTTCGTTGTGGGTGAGGGGGGAAGTGAATCACAAAGCTTTTATTACTATTACCAGAGTTTGTGGAAATGCTATGTTTATTTTGGAATCACACGACAGTATGAATCACATGATCTTGCTGGACCATATAATTGCCCGCAGGCCATATGTTGCCCACCTTTGCTTTACTGTGTACTGCAGTCACAGCTATAAAAAAAAATCAAAACACTTTCAAATTGACTTATGCTTCGTGTGCAGAAGCTTGTTTATGTGCATTCGGTGTGGTGGGCACTTATATACAAATGAGCGTTGCCTATATATGCCGATGTTATGCAAAAATAATGAGGCCATTAGTGGTTAAGACCAAATGGTCCAAACAAAGCAATTGGCATCGCTAATCATGTACGCCTCGCTTCGAATAACGTCTGAGGGTGTTTAGCAGCAGTGTAGGTCAAAGCCATCTGTAACCTGCATGGGCGCTCCAAAAGAGAGGAGGGACATGTTGATGGCACCTTCTGGCTTGTGCCACCACCACCACCACCATGCAGGATACGACAAC